>NC_090405.1:44881426-45481426 GCF_036365525.1 Heterodontus francisci | reverse complement strand
ACTCATCCACAAGAGGAAACATCCTCTTCACATCCACCTTGCCTAGACTGTTCAGGATCTTATATACTTCAATCAAATCTCTCCTCACTCTTCTAAACTCCAGTGAAAACAAGTCCAATCTATCAACCTTTCCTCATAAGACATCCCGCTCATTCCAGGTATCAATCTAGTAAACCTTCTCTCAATTGCCTCCAAAGCATTTACATCCTTCCTTTATTAAGGAGACTAAAACTGCACACAGTAGTAGAGATGTGGTTTCACCAAAGCCCTGTATAACTGAAGCATAACATCCTTACTTTTATTTTTCAATTCCTCTCGTAACAAAAGATAGCATTTCATTTGCCTTCTTTAATACCTGCTGTACCTGCAGACTAACTTTTTGTGACTCCTGCACTAGAACACCTAGATCCCTCTGCACTTTGGAATTCTGCAGTCGTTCTCCGTTTAAATAATACTCTGCTTTTTTATTCTTCCTGCCAAAGTGAACAATTTCACATTTTCCCATATTATACTCCATCTGCCAGATTTTTGCCCACTTACTCAACCTATCAGGTGGCAGGAACATACCTCTAACGCAGAAGTCCTTGAGGCGGCCAACATCCCCAGCATATACACCCTACTGAGCCAGCGGTGCTTGAGATGGCTTGGCCATGTGAGCCGCATGGAAGATGGCAGGATCCCCAAGGACGCATTGTACAGTGAGCTCATCACTGGAATCAGACCCACCGGCCGTCCATGTCTACGCTTTAAATATGGCTGCAAACGCGACATGAAGTCCTGTGGCATTGACCACAAGTCGTGGGAGTCAGTTGCCAGTGATTGCCAGAGCTGGCGGACAGCCATAAAGGCGGGGCTAAAGAATGGTGGGTCGAAGAGACTTAGCAGTTGGCAGGGAAAAAGACAGAAGCACCAGGAGAGAGCCAACTGTGTAACAGCCCCAAAAACCAATTTTATCTGCACCACCTGTGGAAGAATCTGTCACTCTAGAATTGGCCTTTATAGCCACTCCAGGCGCTGCTTCACAAACCACTGACCACCTCTAGGTGCTTACCCATTGTCTCTCGAGACAAGGAGACCAAAGAAGAAGAGGAAGAAGAAGAAAGAACTCAACCTATCTATATCGGTCTGCAACCTCCTTATGTCCTCTTCACAACATACTTTTCTACGTATCTTTGTGCCATCTGCAAATTTAGCTACCATACCATCGCTTCCCTTATCTAAGTCATTGATATAAATTGTAAAAAGTTGAGGCCCCAGGAGAGACCCCTGCAGGACTCCACTCCTGTGAACTGCCATGGGATGTTTTACTATGATAAAAGCACTATATCAATGGAGTTGTTGTTGTAAAAGGTGCAATATAAATGCTAGTTGTTGTTGTTGTAGTTTCATGGCAGTAGGCTACAGCCTACTGTGCAAAATAAAACCATTGTGCTACTTTCCCCTGTTACCCTTTCCACTCCAACTTGCGTGAATGTGATTGGCCGTATCAAGATATCAACCTTAACAGTACAGTGATGCAATGAGATATGTATCTTTGACAATGGAGATGCTATATAATAAGAGTGGAGCATGTGCTTTCATAGCAAGATAGGAACTAGAGTGGTCCATTCAGCTTTCCAACCTGGTCTGTCATGTAATTAATTCATGGATGATCTGTACCTCAACCCCATTTTCTGCCTTTGATCCCTTTCACTTGATACCCTTACCTAATAGAAATCTGTCAACTGAATGCACTAGCTGATCAGATTTCTGCCTATCTTCCAATTTCTGTAGTCTATAGCTTCTTTCTGTGTTTGTTGGCTTGCTAGCTAGTTATTTCAGTGGCTGCATACTTATGAAAGAAGTCTTCTCTGCAATGATAACTGCTGGAACAGGAGGATGGGTCTCTGTTTAACATCGCATATTGAAATGTCAGTAATTTCTGGGTCTATTCAGTATTTAATTATGTTATGAAGCAGGGAGTTTGTGATGGGACTAATCTGAAGTTAGTAATCTTAGATGGGAAGATGTCAATAGAGAAAGGAGACTCATTCTTTCCTATGTTAAATAGAATTTACAGTATAGAAACAGACCTTTCAGTTCAACAGGTCCATGTTGGTGTTTATTGTCCTGTTACGACCAGGTGAGAAAGAGATCTAGGGTTCCCTTTCAGCCTTCACCTGGTTTTACTGTAACAGGGTTTAATTTTAAACACACTGTTTTTAGCTCCCCCTTGGTGAATCCTTGTTCACTGCTTTCCAATTATAAGGCAATGAAACCAGCACAAACAGGCTTTCTTAGGTCTAAAGGAGAAAAGTTGAAACTTATTAAACTTAAACTCTAATTCGGTTAACACGCCGCGCCCCACGCTAGTATGCATACACGATACACACATGCAAATAGAGACAGAAAAGAGCAGAAGAAAAATAAAGTGGAAAGGTTTGAGGCAGTATCAGAAAAGTTTTTGTTACGGTTCTTCGAGCTCACTGTAGAGTCCTTGATTGTAGGTAAATCTTGTTTTTCGTTGGGGCCCAGTATTCCTCTTAAACCTAGTTCACTGTAGTAGACTTTTCTCTCTTGGGGTTCATGTGTCTACAGTGGATTCAGAGGCTTGTGAGAAAGAGGTGAGAGCAGACAGGAGAGAGATCTTCTCAATCCAGGAGCATGCAGCCTTTCTGCCCAAACTGTTTGTACAAGTTCAAAAAACTCAGGTTGCCCAGCAGGTTAGTCATGTGACTAGCTGGTTTGACCATGTCCGTTTGTGTATTTGGCCATCTTAGCAGTCAACCTGGAATGCAAGCTCCCCCACCTTCAATGTCTGGTGATCAAAAGTCCATTTTGAGTTGAATGTCAGGGAATGGCTGCTTTGTCCTTTCAAACACTGTCTGTTAATATGCAAATGTCTTTTCCAGCCACGGCTGACCTGTTTAACAAGTCCTCCCCTCACTCCAGTAACAGTTTAAAATCAATGTTCATGACAAAATTAATGTGCCTCATTCTTGGCAGGTGGGGAACTAGCATGACACGTCCACACCCAGTGGAATGAAATGTGACTTGGGAAAAAGCGCATTTCATTAAAAGGGTCGTAAAAAATGTAAGATACAGAAAAAAACATGCATTTCTCTCATTCATTCCCATTCATTCATAAATCCTAAAACTTATTACAGCCCGTCAGTGGGCTGGCAGCTCTTAGTCCCAGCAGTGCCACTGGGAGCTGTGACCACTGCTGGGATTGCAACCCAGCCATCGGGAAGAAGATGTCGAGGAACCCGGAGAACGAAGATAGGTTTCTGGTGCCTCGCTGGGGGTGATCAGTCAGGCGCTGGCGAGGCAAGGGTAGTGGATTGGGGGACAGGGGTCATGTAGGGTATTGGGGGTGGTTGGGGCAGCGGGGCGGCCCTCCATTGGGCACAGGTTGCCTGCTCATGAAGGCTGCCCCTCCAAGCCATCAGAGAGCTGCCTGCTATTGTCAGACGGCTTCTCCCAGGCCTGCGCCACCTGACCAGCCACTGGTAAAATCCCCATGGAGGCGGTCAGAGGCCCTTGAGTGACCACAACGGCCACTTAAGGGCCTTGATTGGCCTGGGGCGGGTGGGCCGTTTTTCGCTACCACTGCCCTGCGTAAAGTGGCGGCGGAGGCAGGAGCGGGTTGGGAAGGCCCCCCCCGCAAGCCTCCTGCTCCATTTTACGCCCCCCGCCAGCTTCCCACTCTTTGGTGGGGGGGCGGGGGGGTGTAAAAGTCCGGCCGACGAGTGAGTTATCAACTGTTGGCCACTTGTTTCTCACCTGACAAGTGGGCGATGAAAAAGGAAGATCTGATTGACATCTCAGACACCCTGTTGATCAGCTGATTCAATTTGTAGGCATCTCTTTAACTAGGCAGCCTGCACTCCATCCCAAAACAGTATTTATATCCTGCCTTTCACAAGCTCAGGGCAAATTCTCTTTTTCAATATAATGGAGCCTCTTATGATACAGGCAGAAAAGTTTGCTAGCAAGTTTGAGCAAGCAGTTTGCAATAACTGATTCCACCATGCATGCATCATGTATAATGTTTGTCATTTAATGCCAATTAATAGAACACGGAAGCTTAACACTGTTGACTTGCACATATTAAGAAGTGGATTGAGACTTCTTGGAACTCTTTTCAGCAACAAACCTTCATTGCTATCCATGAACAAAGACAACACTCTCTTGAGTCTTGGCAAGGGTCGAATTGAGGCCCTGCAGATGCAAGGACTCATTTTTCATTCAATGCATATATATATGTATATATATGTACAATGGACCAGTTTGGACATATTTGAACCCTAAAGAACAGCCCAGCATTCTCTGACTAAGCTGATGGAGAGGTTCGAGTTCAGAATAGTTCAAAATGTAGAAACCATCAATATTTCTATTTAATAAATGAAAGCAAAACACTGCAGATACTGGAAATCTGAAATAAAAACTGAAAGATTTGGAAATACTCAGCAGGTCAGGCAGCATATGTGGAGATCGAAACAGAATTAATGTTTCAGGTCTATGACCTTTCATTTATGTAGGTTCGAGCCAAACATATTTATTTCGCAATGTATTATATTAATAGTACAAATAAAATATCCTATTTGATGGTGACACAGATCAACGAGACTCTAGGTCTATGCTTGAATATAATTGGCATTTCTCTGCTAAATCATGAAAAGTTAACTTGTGATGGGGAACCTTATGGAAAGAAATGGTGTCCCACTGTCAGTACACATTCAGGAAATTCGGCCCAGAGTGTTCAGGAACTTATGCCCCATGTAATTAGAATTATGATTCCACTATGATTCCCTGTTAATTGATAAGGCTCATTTAAGCAGGAATGTGCCCTTGCGTTATAATAAAGCACACCACCAGTACCCATCCCATACCACACAAAGTGTTGGTTAATTTACTACTCCCAACAAGACAAACCATTTGTGCTTGTCCAAACCTTCCCCAACTTCTATCCTTACAGTCTTATCCTTCTAAACACAAGAGTATGGCTGACATAAAATACACTGTTTTGCCTTAGGGGCAGTTATTTAGAAGGATATTGATTAAATATGGATTTAGTGGAGCTTAGACGATATAGTAATTTCACTTCACTTGTGAAGTGCCCTGTTCTGCCTTTGTCTACTCAGCTCCAATCTGGTCAATAAGCCATTAATATTTCAATAATATTGTCGCACATCTGTGCTGTTTTTCTATGCATAGCCCAAGACGTCAGCCTCTCTTCTCACACATATGAGATATTGATTTTAAAACAGGTCTTTCAGGGCATGAAACAAGTCATAATACACTTGTGACCTAGGCAGTCAAGCATAGGAAAAAGTAATGATGAGGCTTGTTTTTAATGCAAAAATCTACCATGCCACATTGAAAAGTTTTCCATATGCTACAACGAATACAAATACCAATCTCCCTCAGTTACATTTCCATTTAGGACAGTGAGTTCAATTCGGATTCAGTTCTGGTGACTGTTTTTGCCAAGAGTATGTTATCAAAGCAGCAGCAGACCCTGAAAGAAAGGACCAAGTGAGAGTGAACTAGGTGATTCAGTTCTTAAGTCTACAGTTCAAGGTTTGTCTCAGTTGCATGTATAACTCACAGTTTAAACATCAGAAACGGGAGGAGGGCATTCAGCCCCTCGAGCCTGTTCCGGCATTCCATTTACCCACATTTGCTCCATATCCCTCGATACCTTTTCCTAACAAAAATCTATCACAGTCTTGAAAGTTTCCGAGCATCCAATTTGGGGGAGAGAATTCCAAATATCTTCTATCCTTTGTGCTTCCTGACTTCTCACACATGGTGAATGACCATTTGGGGGAGGAATCCTTGAGGTCAACTTTGTCTCCATTTACCCTCTTTATCCACAGTTTTCTTCTCTCCCTCTTCTTTCCCTGAACACCAACAACTTAGCATTTTATATAGCATCTTTGACATCCCAAATAAAAACCCAGACACTCGGCCAAAAAAGTAGAAATGAGGAAAGGTGACCCAACGATTAGTTGAAGATGTGGGTTTTAATGAGGGCTTCAAAGGGGGAGAGTGAGATAGGGAAGCGGTGGAGTTGAGATAGGGTACTCTAGACAGTGGGACTGTGCAGGCTGAAGGCATAGTTACCAATGTTGGGATGGAGGCGATTGAAGTGGGATGAATGGGGAGTTTGGGGATATATTAATGCTGCTTGAAGGCAGTGGAAGTGCTATTATGTAGGTAGTACATTCAACTCACCACATCTCACCCCCAACTGGCCATTTGGTTTCAGGGACAAAACCCACCCAAACCAATTGTTGCTTCTTTTCATTTGGCACCAAACCTGTATTCCTGCACTCCCTTTTGAATCAGGAATCAGATCAGTTCCTTTTTGGATACCTCAGTGTATTACACATTCACTGAAATTCTTCCATGAGTCACCAGTGAGATATTCCGTCATTTTTCAAGCCGCACCTTAGCTCATGTGTTCCTTGACCGAGGATGAAGTCACTGTTGCTCTCTTGTTTGAGTGCAGAGAGTTTTTCCATGGTTACCACATTGATTCCCTTCATGATGCCCTTTATAACAGTGCCCAAGATTGGATGCCATTACCGTTTCCAGCGGCGACAGATTTACTTCCCTAATCTTCTCAAATTTAAACCATGACTCCATTCTTGGTATCCTTCTTTGAACTCTTTCCTCTACCTCGCATGTTTTACAAATACAGTGCCTGAATCTTGACTCACTACTCTGTGTACTTTCACCAGTGTTTCGTGGGATTATACGCACTACCAGGTCATTTGTGGAACTCTCTACCATGAGGAGCATTTGAGGTGAATAACCTTGAAGCATTTAAGGGGAAGTTGAAGGGGAGAAAGGAATAGAAGGAAATGCTGATAGGATGAGATGAAGAGGGATGTGAGGAAGCTCGTGTGGCGCCTAACCACTAGCATGGACCAGTTGGGCTGAATGGCCTGTTTCTGTGCTATAAATACTATGTAATAATTTGCATTTGCATTACCTTTCCCATCATTTTTTTAATTTATTCATGGGATGTGGGCCTCACTGGCTAGGACAGCATTTATTGCCCATCCCTAATTGCCCTTGAGAAGGTGGTGGTGAGCTGCCTTCTTGAATCGCTGCAGTCCATGTGGGGTTGATACACCCACAGTGCTGTTAGGAAGGGAGTTCCAGGATTTTGGCTCAGTGACAGTGAAGGAACGGTGATATAGTTCCAAGTCAGGATGGTGTGTGACTTGAAGGGGAACTTGCAAGTGGTGGTGTTCCCATGCATCTGCTGCCCTTGTTCTTCTAGTTGGTCGAGGTCGCCGGTTTGGAAGGTGCTGTCTAAGGAGCCTTGGTGCATTGCTGCAGTGCATCTTATAGATGGTACACATTGCTGCCACTGTACGTCGGTGATGGAGGGAGTGCATGTTTGTGGATGGGGTGCCAATCAAGCGGGCTGCTATTGTTCTGGATGGTGTCAAGCTTCTCGAGTATTGTTGGAGCTGCACCCATCCAGCCAAGTGGAGAGTATTCCATCACACTCCTGACTAGTGCCTTGTCGATGGTGGACAGGCTTTGGGGAGTCAGGAGGTGAGTTACTTGCCACAGGATTCCTAGCCTCTGACCTGCTCTTGTAGCCATGGTATTTATATGGCTACTCCAGTTCAGTTTCTGGTCAATGGTAGCCCCTAGGATGTTGATAGTGGGGGATTCAGCGATTGTAATGTCAAGGGGAGATGGTTAGATTCGCTCTTGTTTGAGATAGTCATTGCCTGGCACTTGTGTGGCATGAATGTGACTTGCCACTTATTAGCCCAAGCCTGGATATTGTCCAGGTCTTGCTTCATTTCTACATGGACACTTCAGTATCTGAGGAGTCATGAATGGTGCTGAACATTGTGCAATCATCAGCGAACATTCCCACTTCGGACCTCATGATTGAAGGAAAGTCATTGATGAAGCAGCTGAAGATGGTTGGGCCTAGACACTACCTGAGGAACTCCTGCAGTGATGTCCTGGAGCTGAGATAATTGACCTCCAACAACCACAACCTTTACACTGCATTCTATTGATCTAATATTGTTTGACAAGACGTCACTGCATCAGTACCAAGAGCTTGTGTGATACCTGTGACTGACATCTTGGATTAAAGACATCAGTGAGTTGTGGTCCTAAAATTGATTTCATATTGTCACTGCACTGTACATATTGGTAATGAACTTATGGCCCTGTGATTGTTTCCTGAACTGTACTGGATTATAATGTTGCCACAGGCTGTGGATTGTTTCTAAAACTGACTGCACCTTTGGTGGGTTAGGTTTACGATTCTGTAATTAATTCCTGTCACTGAACTGGAATGAATTCTTTTAGAATGTTTCTTTAAGTAGGGTATCATAAAGATGAAACTCTGGCCCAAATGTTTGATATCCATTGGCTCTTTACATCCACAGTAAAAGGTTAGCACTCAGTGTTAATTATAATTATATGTGCGGCATATCAACATCAGAGGTAAATTAATAAAATAGTACACTTAAATGCTCTAAACTGCTTTACCTTTTCACAAGTCGACACAGACACATATCCACACACACAAACATAGACACACACACACTAGTACACAAACACACGCCAGTCCATAGAACATCTTTAACACAGTAAACCCCCCACAAGGCACTTCACAAGAGCTTTATCAAACAAAATTTGCTGCCAACCCACATAAGGAAGTATCAGAACAGGTGACCAAAAGCTTGGTCAAAGAGGTAGGTTTTAAGGAGCGTCTTAAAGGAGGAAAGTGTGGTAGAGAGATGGAGTGGCGGAGGGAACGTATTCCAGAGCTTGGGACCTTGGCAGCTGAAGGCACGGCTGCCAATGGCGGTGCGATTAAAATCGGGGATGCTCAAGAGGCCAGAATTGGAGGAGCGCAGAGAGCTCGGAGGGCGGAGGAGACTACAGAGATAGGAAGAGCAATGCCATGGAGGGATTGGAAAACAAAGATGAGCATTTTAAAATTGAGGCACTGCTTCACCCAGAGCCAATGTAGGTTAGCAAATGCAGGGGTGATGGGTGAGTGGAATTTGCTGCAGGTTAGGATAGGAGCAGCAGAGTTTTAGATGAATGGCTGGCCGTAGGAGTGCCTTGGAATAGTCAAGTCTAGAAGTAATAAAAATATTGATGCAGCAGATTGGCTGTTCTCTCTCTCTGGGAACAGTGTGTGCAAGCAGTAAGCCTGTTTCCTAGGCAACAGCAGGAGAGAGGGAGCCACTTGCTGTATTGTTTCATTCGACTGTGGGTAAAGACTGGCTAGAACCAGTTTGATCTGGAGACTAGCGAAGCATGCTCCATGAAGGAAGGAGCTGTCTCTCTCGCTCAGTAGAAAAATCCACATTGACCTCCAGGCTGTGTCATTGCCTAAGGAGGAAACAACCCCTGGAAAAGAACATTTGCATTGGTGGAGGTAGAAAATTCCTTTTTACTTCCAATCTCTAAGAGGTCTTTGCCTCAGGAGTGACTTTCTGTTGCCTTTTTGTGTTTCTGGGAGTTCTGGAATTCTCAGTAAAGTATCTATTGATAGACTGGCAATTTAAAAATCCAAATAGACCTGTTGCTATACTCCTTGTCGAAAGAATTGTGTGACGCCTCCTGCAACTAAAGTGCTTTGAACACCTATCCATTATAGACTGTTCATCAAATTTGCCTGGACACTTTGAGTGGCATCTGACTATTCGACTCTGGGACACCACACTGCTCCGGGAATGTAACCCACAAAGAGTTACAACCCGGTTATTCTATTATTCCTAAGTAACAGCTCTAATTTAAAACCTCATTGTTAAAATCAGTTAACCGCTGGTTTTTGAACGTATGTGTGTGTGCATGAAGATTAGGAGGAATACAAAGTTATAAAGTCTTTTAGACATATATTTATCTCAATATTGTTTAAGATTTAGTTTATTAATAAATAGTTAATTTGTTGTTGTTTAAAGATACCTGGTTGGTGTATTTTATTCTGGGGGGTTAATAAAGTGTTTAATTTGGCTAATTTCCGGTAGGTGGGAAAACTTTACTGATATGCTGCGACCTGTGGAGTAATGGGGCTGAATTGATAGTTCATTGCTCTCACCTCGATCATAACACCAGGGATCGAGCCTGTGACCTTCCTGTGGTATGTGGCTCAAATAAACACTGCCTGCTTCCAGTTGTTCACTTACATCTAACGTACTGATTTGCGAACAACTGCTGCACCTTTATTTACTAAATTGATTTATCTATCTGGAAATTATTTGCTTTATAATACAAGAGTTTAATAAACGCCACTGCAATCCAGACATATCCATCACATCAAACTTTGAAGCTGCATTTCTGAGCTGATAAACACTGCTCATTTTAAAGTTAATATCCTGTCATGATTTAATCATATTTAGAAAGTCTGCATTGATTTATTTACCTTTATAACAAACTCCCATGTTTTGATAAGGCATTCTCGGTGTGTTTATTTGTCACATTTTGACACAGGTTTGTTTTCCACATTAGGGTGGAGTTATAAGTTTTAGAAGAAATCGGCATTTCTATACCACGCAAACAGGAAATCACTGCAACTTCCTTCACCAGACAGTAGACCGAATGGTTCCAGGCCGGCTCACAAATTCAGTTGGTGGGGGAAGGGTAGCTGCAAGGTAGCTGCAAGAGAGGAGCAGGGGGGTGTCTGCAGACAAGTCCAAGCGGCCCTCTATTGTCACTCTTCTCCTGAATCTTTTAGTATGCGATGGCTAGTAATCCACTCTCTCCGCTAAAAGCCTTAAGAATTTCCCCATCTGTGCTCCCACAAATCCTCAACATTCCAATCTCTGCCACATGCAGTCCCAACTTCCCTCCTACAGGGGGAGCTTTAACTGGTGAGCGGGAAGCCAGCACGATATTCCGGCTATCTGTTGGGGACTCTCAATGGGAGGCTTAGCTGATATTGACGAGCTACATTTATTCTCATTTTTTCAAGAGATGTGAGCAACACTGAAGGCCAGCATTTATTGCCCATCCCTAATTGCCCTTGAGAAGGTGGTGGTGAGCTGCCTTCTTGAACTGCTACAGTACTTGGGCTGTAGGTACACCAGCAGTGCTGTTAGGAAGGGAATTCCAGGATTTTGACCCAGCGACAGTGAAGGAATGGTGATATAGTTCCAAGTCAGGATGGTGTGTGACTTGGAGGGAACTTGCAGGTGGTGGTGTTACCGTGCATCTGCTGCCCTTGTAGATAGACTGGAGAGTTGGGCAGAGAAATGGCAGATGGAGTTCAATCAGGGCAAATGCGAGGTGATGCATTTTGGAAGATCCAATTCAAGAGTGAACTATACAATAAATGGAAAAGTCCTGGGGAAAATTGATGTACAGAGAGATTTGGGTGTTCAGGTCCATTGTTCCCTGAAGGTGGCAACGCAGGTCAATAGAGTGGTCGAGAAGGCATACGGCATGCTTTCCTTCATCGGACGGGGTATTGAGTACAAGAGTTGGCAGGTCATGTTACAGTTGTATAGGACTTTGGTTCGGCCACATTTGGATTACTGTGTGCAGTTCTGGTCGCCACATTACCAAAAGGATGTGGATGCTTTGGAGAGGGTGCAGAGGAGGTTCACCAGGATGTTGCCTGGTATGGAGGACACTAGCTATGAAGAGAGGTTGAGTAGATTAGGATTATTTTCATTAGAAAGACGAAGGTTGAGGGGGGACCTGATTGAGGTGTACAAAATCATGAGAGGTATAGACAGGGTGGATAGCAAGAAGCTTTTTCCCAGAGTGGGGGATTCAATTACTAGGGGGTCACGAGTTCAAAGTGAAAGGGGAAAAGTTTAGGGGGGATATGCGTGGAAAGTTCTTTACGCAGAGGGTGGTGGGTGCCTGGAACGCGTTGCCAGCGGAGGTGGTAGACGCGGGTACGATAGCGTCTTTTAAGATGTATCTAGACAGATACATGAATGGGCAGGAAGTAAAGAGATACAGACCCTTAGAAAATAGGCGACATGTTTAGATAGAGGATCTGGATCGGCGCAGGCTTGGAGGGCCGAAGGGCCTGTTCCTGTGCTGTAATTTTCTTTGTTCTTTGTTCTTTGTTCTTTGTCTTTCTAGGTGGTAGAGGTCACGCATGTGGAAGGTGCTGTTGAAGGAGATTTGGTGAGTTGCTGCAGCGCATTTTGTATATGGTACATGCTGCTGCCATGGTGTGCCGGTGATCGAGGTGGTGAACATTTATGCTGATGGATGTGGTGCCGATTAAACGGACTGCTTTATCCTGGATGGTGTTGAGCTTCTTGAGTGTTGTTGGAGCTGTACTCATCCAGGCAACTGGAGAGTATGCCATCACACTCCTGACTTCTGCCTTGTGGTGGACAAGCTTTGGTGACTCAGGAGGTGAGTTACTCGCCGCAGAATTCCCAACCCCTGACCTGCTCTTGTAGCCGCAGTATTTATATAGCTGGTCCAGTTAAGTTTCTGGTCAATGGTAACCCCCAGGATGTTGATAGTGGGGGATTCAGCGATGGTAATGCCATTACCATTGGAATGTCAAGGGGAGATGGTTAGATACTTTTGTTGGAGATGGTCATTGCCTGACACTTATGTGGCCCGAATGTTACTTACCATTTATCAGCCCAAGCCAGAATGTTTTCTAGGTCTTGCTGTATGCGGGTACGGACTGCTTCAGTATCTGGGTTAAACACTGTGCAATCATCAGCAAACATCTGCACTTCTGACCTTATGATGGAAGTTAGGTCATTGATGAAGCAGCTGAAGATGGTTGGGCCTAGGACACTACCCTGAGGAACTCCAGCAGCGATGTCCTGGAGCTGAGATGATTGACCTCCAACAATCACAACCATCTTCCTTTGTACTAGGTATGACTCCAACCAGTGGAGAGTTTTCCCCCTGATTTCCATTGACTCCAGTTTTGCTAGGGCTTTTTGATGCCACACTTGGTCAAATGCTGCCTTGATGTCAAGGGCAGTCACTCTCACCTCATCTCTGGAGTTCAGTTCTTTTGCTTCTGTTTGGACCAAGGCTGTAATGATGTCAGGAGCTGAGTGGTACTGGCAGAACCCAAAATGAGCATCAGGGAGCAGGTTATTGATGAGCACGTGCTGCTTGATAGCACTGTCGACGACACCTTCCATCACTTTGCTGATGATTGAGAGCAGACTGTTGGGGTTGTAATTGACTGGATTGGATCTGTCCTGCGGTAGATGTCAGTTTTGTAGCTGTGCATATAAACATATGAACTAGGAGTAGGAATAGGCCATTCTGCCCCTCAAGCCTGCTCCGCCATTCCATAAGATCATGGCTGATATGTTTTTGGACTCAACTCCACATTCCTGCCTGCGCCCGATACCCTTTGACACCCTTGTTTATCAAGGATCCATTTACCTCTGCCTGAAAAACATTCAATGACCCTGCCTTCACTGCTCTCTGGGAAGAGAGTTCCACAGACTCACGACCCTCTGAGAGAAAAAAAAAATTCTCCTCATCTCTGTCCTACATGGGAATCCCCTTATTTTTAAACTGTGCCTTCTAGTTTTATTCTCTCCCACATGGGGAAACATCCTTTCAGCATCCACCTTGTCAAGTCCCCTCAGGAACTTATATCTGGAGCAGCTTGGCGAGGGATGCGGCTAGTTCTGGAGCACAAGTCTTCCTTTCTACAGCTGGAAAGTTGTCAGGGCACATAGCCTTTGCTTTATCTAGTGTTTCTTGATATCACATGGAGTGAATAGAATTGGCTGAAGACTGGCATCTGTGATGCTGGGGACCTCAGGAGGAGGTCATTCACTTGGCACTTCTGGCTGAAGACGGCTGTGAATGCTTCAGCCTTGCCTTTTGCACTAACGTGCTGGGCTCCCCCATCATTGCAGATGGGGATGTTTGTGGAGCCTCCTCCTGTTAGTTGTTAGTTGTCCACCACCATTCACGACTGGATGTGGCTGGACTGCAGAGTTTTGATCTGATCCATTGGTTGTTGCATTGCTTAGCTCTGTTGCTTAGCTTCCCCTGTTTGGCATGCAAATAGTCCTGTGTTGTAGCTTCACCAGGTTGGCACCTCATTTTTAGGTATGCCGGGTACTGCTCCTGGCATGCCCTCTTGCACTCCTCATTGAACCAGGTATGCGACATCTGGAGTGTGAAGTCTGGAATGTAATGTCTGGATGGATGGAATATAACTAGTGCAGTACCAAAACTGGTTTGAAAATAACTTAGCAAGTCCTTTGGCACTTCTTATACTTACATAAAGCTTCCAGCTGCTCCTACCTGCCCTCTCAAAGCACTTAAATATGATGTAATGACTACAGCAGAGGGCTTTGCAGAACTTCCTCCCACACGGGAGCATTCGAAACACAGGCAGGAGCAAAACTGAAGTCCTGACTGTGGCTACCAGTCTCAGAGAAAAATAGTGAGAGTAAAAGTGCACTCTAACACACTAAAATGGAGCTTATTTAAATCCAAAGAAGCTAATTATTTAGTGTAGATAGGCTATTGACCTCAGGATGTCCCAAAGGTTGCCATTCACAACCAATGAAGTACTTATGAAGTGTAGTCACTGTTGTGTTGTAAGGAAATGCAGCAGACAATTTGCGCACAGCAGGCTCCCACAAACAGCAATGAGATAACAACCAGATCACTTGTCTAAACATAGAACATAGCAATGTAGAAAATCTATGGCACAGATACATCCCATCATGTTTGTGGCGATTGAAAATGTGTTAGCCAATATTATCGCACTTTCCAGCTCTTCGTCCATATCCTTGTAGGTTACGGCACCTCAAGTGCACATCCAAGTATTTTTTAAACATGATGAGGGTTTCTGCCTCTACCGCCCTTTCAGGCAGTGAGTTCCAGAACGCCCACCAGCCTCTGGGTGACAACATTTCTCCTTAACTCGCCTCTGCTCCCTCTGCCAATTACGTTAAATCTATGCCCTCTGCTTATTAATTTTAGTCGAGTGATAAGTATTGGCCAGGATGTTGAGCTCAAGTTTCCGGAGTGGGATTTGAACTCATGACCTTCAGACTCAGGGGCACAATTATTCTATAATGACACTCTTGGAAATGAAAAGGGTGAAGTCTATCGTAGAAAGGGGCAAGGGTAAGAAATACCACCTCTGTTCTATGCTCTGTGACTTGATTCTAGTGAAGCTGACACCTTACGTTATAATATAGTGTGTTAGTACTTAAAACATTTTGTGTAGTCAGTTGGCATCCCACTTTAAAACAGAATAGTAATAAGTTAAGTTTAATACCGTGCTATGATGTTCAAAAGGAGAACAGACATCCACAAGTCTAACAACATGATTATACAGGGCCAGTGTTTGATCGAACTTAGCAATATTAGTTTTCGACCAAACAGTGGAGCAGTAATATAAATGTGAAAAAGCATTGAAAATCAATTTTGCTGTGTTAACCTGAAGACGAATTCCGATCCTTTTCAGTAAATATACCCCGCTGGCAATGTTCTTCATCAGTTTTGAAACATGTTGCTTGAAATATAAAGAGGCAACCAGATAATGCTCCACATTTTTAGATGTTCCACACCTCAAATGTTGAATGTTAGGAGAGACTAAGCTACCGTCACTATCTTGGTTTATGTCGCCAAGTTAGAAAAAGCAGGACTTACATTTTTTTTATCAGAAGCTACACTCAAATTATTTCCATCTCGCCAGCCATAGATTGAAGTGATTTCCCATGCTAGGGCAGAGGAAATTTAATCAAAAGTGTTAGCCGCACAATAGAACAATGTTACCACATACATGAATACTTTTACTTGGCAGAATTTTTCCGATAAATCATTAATGCATTACAAAACCAACCGCAGCTCTGAATGATCTTTAGGAGCAGATTAGATTATTTTTCTTTTCTCTCACACACAGATTTGTTGAAATATGGAACATCTTACCACAGATGGATTTTGAAGCTGTGCATTTAAGGCATAGCACTCTAGGAAAGGATGGCAAAGCCTTGGAGAGGGTGCAGAGGAGATTTACTAGCATGACACCAGGAATTCCAGTTATGTGGAGAGACGAGAGAAGCTGGGATTGTTCTCCTTAGAGATGGGAAGGTAATGGGCAGAGTTAATAGAGGTGATCAAAATTATGAGATGCCTTGATAGAGTAAATCAGGGAGAAACTGTTTCCACTGGCAGAAGGGTCAGTAACCAAAGGACACAAATTTAAGGTAGTTGGCATGGGAACCAGAGAGGAGATGTTAAGATTTGGAATGCACTTCCTAAGGGAATGGATACACATTCAATTGTAGATTTCAGAAGGGATTTGGATAAATACTTGAAGAAAAAAAAATTGCAGGGATATGGGGAAAGAGCAGGGGAGTGGGACTAACTGCATTGCTCTTCGAAAGAGCTGGCGCGGACTTGACGGGCAGAATGGCCTCCTTCTGTGCTGTGCTGTGCTATTCTATGATTGTACGAAAGTGAAGATGGCAGCTAGGTGAAGTTCTCCCAGCAGCCACAGGTCTCTGACTCTCTGACTTAATGGTCATCTTACTCCTCCTCCTCCTCCTCCTCCTCCTATTCCACCAGCTCCAATGGCAGACTGAGCAATGTGCCCAGTCAGCTAAGTAACATTTTGGACAAGTCCCTGAGCAAAGATCGTCCAGTAGCTCCAAAAGAACAAATGCCCCTCCACTCCATTTTTTTAACTCAGCTGGAGCAGCCAACTCAGCCAGAAATTGGCTGAAAAGTCCACAAGTAGTCTAAAAGAACTAACCAGAGACTTGCTGATGCAGCTGAGAATGCCTTCAAATAATGCTGGCGTGGCCTGATGCCCCACTGCTCTGGTTTATTATGAGTGATTGACTACAACTTCCTCCCCGAAGTTCAATTTGGCAGAAGGGTCCTTAACCAGGAGGTTGCCATGGACAACTAAAAGTCATCCAAGTGCATCTGGCACAATTCGGGCACAGCAGTTCACTAAATTTGGAAGTCCCATGCGAGGGATTGCCAACGCTGGTTGGTTGTGTTCCTGGAGCTGTTGCCACATGACCTGCTGTTTCCAACTACCCTGCCCCCACACGCCCGCCATTGGTCACCTGACATGCCAATGCTCATGGCCCCACCCCCCTCCACCTTCACATGGGCCAATGGAAACCGAACAGAATCCTCATTAGCTGGTTGGGTGATTTTTGGCCATCAATCAAACAGCCTTTTCTTTCCCCCATCTACAATATTTTTACAAACAAAAATGTTCAAAGAAAATCTGAAAAAAAACACTATTTTAATATTTATTACCCCTATACATTATTTCCCTAATTTGCTCGCAACAGTGTCCTGAAGGTTTGTCTTTAAATTCTGTAGATTCTATGGCAACTCTGGAGGATTGGCGACTCTTCGCACACTGATTTTATGCTGAAAGAATGGGTGGTGGGTCTTGAAGATCACCCCCACCCTGTCATTATAAAGGTTGCCCATTCCAAGCAGATGAGTTTCTCAAGGTTGGAGAACATATTAAGCTTTGTTCCTGCCATCATAATGAACGCCTAAGAACTGAACTTTCAAGGCTGATGGCTTACACTCATTGTACAGATTGCTTTTCACAGTATGGAGAGGTGATTCAGGCATGTATTATTGAAGCTCAGATAAACCTTGACAAAAGGTTTGAGCAGAATGCCTCCAGGACCAGCATAAAGCTACGTGAATGTTTACAATGCTGTTTCCAAACACGTTTAATGTCAATTCTCAGGTTGCCTAGATGAAGACCACCTGAGTCAGACGAAGTATATAGCAGCACTGAGCAAAGTTAATAGAAAAATGTCGTGTTCAATCAAACCAAAGGGAGCTTTTAAAGAGTTATTGTTACAGGAAACTATTGGCTTGCAAGCTAAATAAACTGCTGGCCCTGCAGAATCTAGTACCTTGGTATCTGTTATGAGCTCACAGGATGACAGTCTTGCCTGTACTGTGTCTTTATTGAACTGAGCCTGTGATGGCTGCCTGCAGTGCTCATGGTAGAGGTCACATGACTACGGCATGCCAGCAGGCACATTAGTACAGTATTACATTTCCTCTTTTCATACAAAAAAACAAACAAAAAAATTTGCATGCATTATCATTTACGAGTTGCCCACGTTACCCACAATGCACACAACTGTTCTCATGCATTAACAGTTTGTTATTCTCGTCAGTCTCTGCAGATGCGTTGCACACATAGTCTTTAAATCATGCCGGTCTCTTAATGGTGTGGATGCGCGTTGTTGTTGGCTGTTCTTCTGAGTGATTTTCCTTCTCCGGGGTGGGTTGTTCCCGTGTCACTTGTCGCCGTAACTGTTCTTGCTCCATTTCTGTTGTTGCCAGCTGTGGACCTCTGAAACTGATGGTTGATCCATGGTCTGTGCAGATGGTGAGTTCACATCTTCCTGATTGGCTGCCTGCAGTGAAGGAACAGCTTCTCCAGTTGTGCGTGTGTGCCTGTGGTTGCGACGGTATATCTGGTTGTTCACTTCCACCACATATGATCGAGTTGACAACTGTGCAGGTCCCAAGTTGCCACCTGGGCTGACTCTTGTGAGTTTTGAATGTTTGTACCCTGACTGGCTCTCCAATGCTCAATTCTGGCAATGGTTTGGCAGTTTTGTCAAAATGAAATTTGGCTTTCTGCCGTTTCCCCTACAATTGTACCGGTAGTTGTTGAGGTCAGCTGGTCTATCTCCCAGTAGTCCGAATAGTAGTCTACGGTAACAAGATAATCAGTACCTGCAAGAGTGAAGAGGTCTACTCCCAGCTTCATCCATGGTCTGTCTGGGATGTCATGTGTCATCAGTTGCTCTTTAGCTTGCTTAGCTTTGTATGCCCAATACGTTCTTGTGACCAGAGGAGTATCTTTGATGCTATCAGGCCATCCTTTCATCACGACTTCTTGCACCATTTGGAGAGTTGCATCTTGTTGGGTCGGTCGCTTGATTTGAGCAAGGTGCTTGTCTGTCAGATTCAATGTCTCTGCTGGGTTGTTGACTTCCAGAGCATATTGAACTGCAGCTTCATGTTGGATGAGGAAGATTTCACACTCTGTCATAGCATCCTCGTTTTTCTTCATAGGGAGTGCTGCTTTAGACAGCATATCAGCGATGTTTCCCTTGCTTGTATGTCATCCAGATGATATCTCTGTAACCGGAGTAACATTCTTTGCAGACACTTTGGAGGAGATAGTAGTGGCTTGAGGAAAATGCTTTGGAGTGGCTTGTGGTCGAACTTGACTGTCACGTTGTCTCTTCCAAGTAGATATTGATGAAAATGTTCACAAGCAAAGACAATGGCCAGGCACTCTTTCTTGATCTGAGCCTAGCATTATTCCATTTGTGTTAACGCGCTGGATGCAAATGCAACCGGTTGTTCTTGCTGCATTAGGATTGCTCCAAGTTCTGTCTTACTTGCTCACACTGCAGGGTGAATTCATTATTTGCGTCATAGTATTTCAGCACTGGCATTGCTGTAACTAGTTGCTTGTTTTTAGTGAATGCTGCTTCTTGTTCTGTGCCCCAATACCACTGCACCTCCTTGGCAGTGAGTTTGCGTAACGGTTCACACTCCAATGACAAATTGGGTAAGAAGTTTGCTAAATAGTTGACGACTTCAACAAATCATTGCACTTCTTTTACATCGCTGCTACTGCTCTCACCTTTTTGGGACCTGGGCGAAGACCTTTTGCTGTCAGTACATGACATATGCACTCGACTTCGGGCATCTTTGATTGCAATTTTTTCTTGTTCAGCTTCAGGTTCATCTGGCGAGCTCTGTCCAGCAGTCGCACTAGATTTTGATCATGGTCGGGAATGGCTTCTTCCATTGAGTCTCCGCATCCATAAACCAGCAGATCATCCATTATAGCTTCCAATCCGGGAACATCTCTAACTATCTCATGCTGTCTGCGTTATTACTCCTCTGGAGCCGTAGCAATGCCAATCGGCATGCACAACCATCTGTATCTCCCGGACGGCGTCCAGAATGTGGTTAGAAAGCTGCTGCTATCGTCCAGCTTCGCTTACCAGTAACTAGCCTTCGCATTTAGGGTAATGAAGATTTTTGCCTTTGCAAGTTGTGGCAAAATTCCTTCGTTGGTTGGCATGGGGTAGTGAGATCTCTTCAGAGATTTATTTAGATCCTTTGGGTCGATGCATACTCTCAGCTTTCCTGGTTGTTTCATTGCTACCGTGCTGCTAATCTATTCTGTAGGGGTTGTCACTTTCTTGATTACTGCCTTCTTTACCAGCTCTTCTATCTTGCCTTTCAGGCTGGCCTTGAGGGCAGTTGGAACTTCCCTCGACAGATGCTGAATTGGTCTTACCCTCTCATCTACTTCAAGATAATATTCTCCAGGAAGACATCATAAACCTGTAAATACATCGTTGTACTCCTCTAGGATTGGTGCCACTATCAATGGTTTAGTGCGCTGCGACACATTACAAATCTCGTTTTGTACTTTGAGGGTTACCAGTCCAAGTTTTAGACTTACTTCGGCTGAGAGGATTGGCTTTTGCTTGCCATCTATGATCTGGAACTCCAGATCTTCATTCTTGTTATTGCATTAGGCTCTCAGAGTAATTTGTCCTCTCGGCACTAGTACAGTGCCATCATATAGCCTCAACCTTACTTTCAAGGGCTTCATTTTTGGATCGCCACGTTGAGTCAATTCACACAGATTTGTGAAGGTCATAATGTTGCATGATGCACCGGTGTCTATCTGACACTTTATATTGACTTGATATTCTCCTCTGCAGTCATCATTCCAACATCACAAACCATTTACCACCTATCGACCTGACTGAACCAACCTATTATATGGTGGAAAGTGATTCGTCAGAAACTTCGGCTGGTATCACTCCAGTGGCCATCTTGTACCTGCTTGTTGTGCTTCCCTCTTGCCTAACACTTGTGTGCAAAATGATGCAACTTCTTGCAGTGAGACCATTGCTTTCCCCATGCTAAATACACTTTCTTTTCCTGTGTGTGATGTCCTCCGCAGTATTTGCATCCTGCTTGTGATCTTACTGCCCTTTCAGCCTGGGATGTCTATCAGCATAATTCAAGGCCTGGTCTGTTCTGCCATCAATATGCTCTAGCTGCTGATTTACAACCTCAGTGCTTCTGGACATGTCGTTCGCTTTCATGAGAGTAAGTTTCTCCTCTCTCTGTAGACGTGTGCTCACGCTGGGATCTCTTATGCCGAATGCAATCCTGTCTTTATTTATATCATCTTTTAGTTGCGCACATTTGCAGGATTCTGCGAGCTGTGTTAATGCAGTCACATATTGATCAATGCACTCTTTTTCACCTTGGGCCCTAATATTGAACACATACCATTCATAGGTTACGCTCACTTAGGGTTCAAAGCATGTCTTCAAGGCTTTAGAAATTTCTGCTGTCCATGCTTTTTGTTCTTCGGAGAGAATTAGGCTGGAATAAATCATGTAACAGTCTCTCCCTAACAGTGATAAAGGTGTAGCTTCCTGTAACTGCTTTTGTTTGTTAATTAAATCTGTCGCAATGGTGCAATTTTGCCATTGAGAATGGAAAAACTGCCAGTTCTGCTTCATGTCACCTTTCATGCCGTTTGGTGCAGGGATAGGAAAATGTGTCTTACCCAGTGCTTTCAGCAGTGGCCTGCTTCTTTGATCCTTTTCTGTGACTGTGCTCCTCTTTCAGAAGCTGTGCTTTGATGGAGCTCTTCAACACACAATCTCAGCTCTAATCTGACACCATATTACAAGCTCACAGGACAACAGTCTTGCCTGTACTGTGTCTTTATTGAACTGCTGCCTGCAGTGAGTGCCTCATGGTAGAGGTCACATGACTACAGCAAGCCAGGAGGCACATTAGTACAGTATTGCATTTCTATCCCAAACAGTATCCATCACTGCCTTTAAGCTGTATGATCTTCTTTGGGCCTCCTTATCTCGAGAGACAATGGATACGCGCCTGGAGGTGGTCAGTGGTTTGTGAAGCAGCGCCTGGAGTAGCTATAAAGGCCAATTCTGGAGTGACAGGCTCTTCCACAGGTGCTGCAGAGAAATTTGTTTGTTGGGGCTGTTGCACAGTTGGCTCTCCCCTTGCGCCTCTGTCACATGACTACAGCAAGCCAGGAGGCACATTAGTACAGTATTGCATTTCTATCCCAAACAGTATCCATCACTGCCTTTAAGCTGTATGATCTTCATATAGAAGTAACTCTTCCAAACTCTACATTGTTCCACATGTTATACACTGTTTTTGCTATTAGGGCATTTTAAGCTATTGTCATAGTCGCTCAACTCTTCCTCCTCATTTGCAGCAAAAACAATAAGACTTTTAGCACCACCAGTCTTAAGGTATTAATGTCACAGCAAAAGCTTGTCAATCAAGTCAATAACAGAGGAAAGAATGTCAACACAGGCCTATAAAGCAGTGTTTAAATAAAAAATTTCCAAGCCCTAACGTTAATTAGATTTGGGTCATGGCTCATCTCCATAGGAATTAACATAACAAGCACCTTAAAACTGTACTTTAAAAGAGAACAGATTGCAGGCAGCCCCATTAATTAAAGGCATTTCCGCCAATTCAAGCAAAACAGTTACCAGGTAAGTAATACAATAGCTGCGCCATGATCCTGGAGTGTACCGATCAAGTATTCCAATTGGAAATCCTACACGAAACTGAAAGGCTGGCCGAACATATCTTAGAGAATTGGATAAGATAAGCTTAGAATCTTGCTGTTTTTTTCATAAGCATTACTGCATCAAATGCTATTCCCTTTTTGCTGAGCTTGCCTCCGGCTGTCAAAAAATATTTCACTCCACATCTCTTTTAGAGCTGTCTAGTTAGTAAATGCACACTATGGTATGGTACTGAGCCATGGAGGTCTGCAAGATCCCCGGCCTAATCCCCAGGCTGTGCTGGATTGTCAGCTCTCTGGAAGGGCAGTAGTTGGGGCTCTGCAACTCCGGACTCCTTGGATGAAATGGAGGAAAAAAGGAAAAGCCATTCCGGGTCACTGCTCTTGATTGCTATTCATCAATCTGGACTGGCAGGTGTGGAGCCTGGGTAGGTGGGATTGGACTTGTTTGCTCTCGAACTTTGAAATAGCCTGCTGACATTTATAGATTGCTCATTTGGATGAAGTAACAGAGGGATTGCAATGATCCAGGAGCCATTTTTCAGCTTCTGGGAGGGAAAAGGGGAACACTGGAAAGAAAATGGTATTCTGAATGGTATCAGGAGAGACCAATGGGAACCAAGTATTAAGGATAAAAATGGGTTTATTCATTTAAGTTACTGGCCGTTTTTATCTTGCTCTTTTGATGCTCTTCTCCCTACACCCTTTAAACCAGATGCAATGCTCTTTTATTAAAGATCGTGCTGCTTTGTAGTACCTCTGTGTCAGATGTTTGTAGGAAAGGCATATCAAAATGGAACGATCAAAGAGTAGATTGCAGTAAAAGCTGAACAGCTCACTCATCCCTAGTCCATCTGAAGGTCCCAAGAGTGTGTTCCAAGAAAATAGAAAATTCAGATTTTTTTTCACCATTTTGCGTTATATTTCAAAGGTTTTGAGAGTGGCCATGGAATCTGTAAGAAGGTGACTTAAAGTTGATGAAATGTAGACGGATGGAATAGTTCTGCTGTGAAGGCAGCTGAGGTCCTCATCTATCTCAT
This sequence comes from Heterodontus francisci, assembly GCF_036365525.1. Lineage (NCBI taxonomy): Eukaryota > Metazoa > Chordata > Chondrichthyes > Heterodontiformes > Heterodontidae > Heterodontus > Heterodontus francisci. The sequence goes on along the minus strand of NC_090405.1, from coordinate 45,457,792 downwards.
TGACGTTGCAGTGGCTTGGAGTCCTGGGGTGACCTAATCTTCTGAGCATCCAAATGCACAAATCAACATTACTTGTCACCAATTCCAAGCACTCTGTGGAAGCAAAACTATAATTTCTATTTTGCCCAATGCTGGTAATCTTATTGGACTTGATCCAGAACAAGTATCTATGCTCAAAACAAGTCTGCAGTCCCTTGCAGTCGCATAATTTCACCTCTTAGATGATTGAGATAGGAAGGGTCTTTTCTTTTGCAGTCCTGCCAAGAAACTGTCCTCTCTACCTTACCCACGTGTCCAACCTTCATGTGTGAGTCTAGACAATGAGTATCACCATGTTATTTGAGTGATGTTACGACTGAGACGGATACTGTCCTTACCCAATATGCACATTTTTTCAGCAGAAGCCAATTGATTGTAATCAGTAACCCTGGTTAACTTTAACCCTCACTAATCCATGGAGCCATTACAGCCACCCCATCCCTTCTGTAAACATAGTTCAGATCTTATTTCAAAATAGACGAGGGATTAAACCTAGGACCTTTATAGTTTGTATGCTCAGCTCTACACTGTTCAGTTCATCTACTAAATGAGCCATCAGGGAGCACAAGGAATAGCATTAAAAAAGGTGTCTGTTAGACAAGACAAAACATCAATACCAATGCTGTGTTTGTCGCATAATTCAAAGAGTCAGTTTGTATGGTTTTGCTCCACTACTCTGCACATAAAATCAATGTTACCTTGTGGGAACTGGGTGGCACAATAGTTTAGACACTACGCTTTCACTTTTGGGACTCAGGTTTAAGTCTAGTCCAGATCAAAGTATCCTGTTCTTACTGTGTACTGGTTGTGATATTCCTATTCGAAATGAGTTAAGAACATAAGAAATAGAAGCAGGAGTAGGCCATTCGGCCCTTCGAGCCTGCTCCGCCATTCATAAGATAATGGCTGATCTGATTGTGGCCTAAATTCCACTTTCCGGTCTGTCTAACTCAGCCTTGAATATATTCAACGACTCAGCCTTCACTGCTGTCTGGGGAAGAAAATTCCAAGCATTAATAAACCTCCGAGAGAAGAAATTTCTCCTCATCTCGATCTTAAATGGGAGACCCCTTAATTTGAAACTGTGCCTCCTAGTTCTAGATATCCCACAAGGGGAAACATCCTTTCAGTATCTACCTTGTCAAGGTCCCTCAGAATCTTATACATTTCAATAAGATCACTTCTCAGTCTTCTAAACTCCAATGAATATAAGCCAAACCTGCTCAACCTTTCCTCATAAGACAAACACCTCTTCCCAGGAATCAGCCTAGTGAACCTTCTATGAACTGCTTCCAATGCAAGTATCTCCCTCCTTAAATAAGGAGACCAAAACTGTATGAAGTACTTTAGGTGAGGTCTCACCAACATCCTGTACAATGGTAGCAAGACTTCCCTACTTTTATACTCCATCTCCCTTGCAATAAAGGCCAACATTTCATTTGCCTTCCCAATTACTTGCCTCACCTACATGCTGACTTTTTGTGATTCATGTATAAGGACACCCAGCTCCCTCTGTACCATAGAATTCTGCAGTCTTTCTCCATTTAAATAATATTCTGCTTTTCTATTTTTCCTGCCAAAGTGGACAAACTCACATTTTCCCACATCCGTCTCCCAAATCTTTGCCCACTCGCTCAACCTATCTATATCCCTTTGCAGACTCTTTGTATCCTCCTCTCAACTTGCTTTCCTATCTTTGTATCATCAGAAAATTCCACGACAATACTGTCAGTCCCTTCATCCAAGTCATTAATATAGATCGTAAATAATTGAGACCCCAGCACTTATCCCTGTGGCTCTCCACTAGTTACAGTTAGCCAGTCCTCTATCTGTGCTAATATATCACTGCCTGAGGGTGTGGTGAAGGTAGGTTCAATTGAAGCTTTCAAAAGGGAATTAGATTGTTATATGAAAAGGAAGAATGTGCAGGGTTAAGGGGAGAAGGTGGGAGAATGGAACTGAGTGAATTTCTCTTTCAGAGAGCGGGTGCGGACACGATGGGCTGAATGGCCTCCTTTTGCACGGTAACAGTTCTGTGATTCTGTGATTCACTTTAGCCAACTCTGTCTTCATACTCTTGTAACTGCCTTTTTTAAGTTCAAGACTCTAATATGGACCCATATTTCTTACCCTCAATATGAATGTGAAATTCTATCATGTTATGATCACTCTTGCCTGGAGAATCCTTTACTATGAGGTCGTTAAAAATCCTGTCTCATTACTCATTACCAGGTCCAAAATAGCCTGGGCCCTGGTAGGTTCTAGAATGCATTGTTCTAAGAAACTGTCCCGAATACACTCTGTTTCAAGCTGCACTTAGTTAGGAGCTGCGACCTTCATGCCTGCTTACTTCATACGCTTAGCAAGACCACCTGTATTTACAGTAGTTGAAATTCTACAGAGCTGAGTCATGCACTGCTGGTTAGAGAAACCAGTAATAACTAATCACCTAATTAACTAACTGTAGCTGCCGTTCCAGCAGGGAGCTTGTTTATCCCTGACTAAGATGGAAAGAAACTTAACTTTAACAGTAAATTGTAGTTAAATGCTAAGTACAAATTTTGCTAGCTTTTTGAAAGATATTAACCCTTAAAATTAACCCTTAACATTTCCATACTTATCAAATTCTCAAGCTCACACTCTATCTCAAGCTGCACTAAGTCATGAGCTGTGACCTTTGTGCCTGCTTGCTTAGTTCGGGGATCATTCAATCCAGTTGTCAATGGGTCCCATTGTGTCATATAATGGCTGGTGTGGGAAATTTTATATCGTATTGGTAAATTTAAGATGTGCACTTCTGAGGCATATTGTTAGGAACATTATAGACAGAGGCTGACCCAATGTTTAGGAGCTGGTGGTGCTTGAGCAGTAACTGAATGCTCAAGATGAAAAGTATGCCATTCCCAAGCACTAAAATCCCTTGACGAACACAAAACTCACAACAATATAGTTAGAAAGAAACCTTTACAAGTTCAAAAAAGATGCTTCTTGTACCTGAATATTTTCAATGATAAACTATGCTGAGGTTTTACTGAAGTCCAATTCATTCACACTAAAGTAATGGGTAAGAGAAGCAAAAGTGATATGAGGAAACATTTTTTCATGCAGCGAGTGGTTAAGATCTGGGATGCGTTGCCTGGGAGTGTGGTGGAGGCAGGTTCAATTGAAGTATTCAAAAGGGAATTAGACTGTTTTCTGAAAAGGAAGAATGTGCAGGGTTATGGGGAGAAGGCAGGGGAATGGCACTTGGTGAATTGCTCTTTTGGAGAGCTGGTGCGGACACGATGGGCCGAATGGCCTCCTTCTGCGCTGTAACAATTCTGTGATTCTTCAACGCTGACAGTGAGTACTTCAAATAGAGGATGTTCTACTTCCTGGGACTAAGACCCCAGTCCAAGTCATCTGACAAGGGTCATTAAAATGCAATTATTAAAGGTCCATTTTCATTGCTCTTCTAATCATTGGCTTTAATATTTTTAAGCAACAGTATATTTTATTCCCCTCCTCATTTCTTGTTAAAAATAAGGTCTGCCACAAAATATTCACAACTATTCTCTTAAAACAATTACGTAATGTTCTGGTTTAATTGTAGCCCTAAATTTTTATCAATCAAAGCAACCTGTTAAGAATGTAATTGTTTTGGTGGTACAGCGTTTTCCCTGAGCTCGACTAAAACAATGTTAAGTTGATGAGCTTTCTTTTGCCTGTGGAATCAAGGAAAGGTCAGAAATTGGACCAAATTTTTGAGATTTAAAATAGGATGTGATCCTGAAATAACTGAGGTGGGAAATAATTCATTCAGAAAGGCCAGAGCTTGCGAAAATGCTCAAAGTTCAAAGAAGTTGAAGGATTTTGCATCAGGTCAAGGTTTTCTCAGAAATATCAATTGGTAGAATAAACTGAAGTTTTGTTCCCCACTAAGATGGTTTGCGCTCACCAGTTTAAATGCCAGCCTTCTGAAATGTTGCCTGTCTTGTAATTAAACCATTCTAAATTTATACAATAAGAAATTTGCTCTCTTTTGGAATATGAAATAAACCTTCATTGCAATAGCTCAGCGAATATTTCAAATAACTATCTGGAACTTTAAAGTGAATTTACTTAGGTTGAAGGGTTCAAAATATTCAAATATTTGCGACGATTACCATTTTAAGCTTTGGTTACTATTTTCAGCTTGTCATGACATTCTCTGTGAAAGGAATGGAGGGTGGGAAAGGTTGCCAGCTGTTTGCGACTGCAGTCAATCAATGGGAAAGTTTTGATTGGAACAAGTGAATTTTTTGACAATGAAACACATTGCAGTAACAAACCATTTATTTTCCCTGCATTGCCATCTTGCTAACTGCCACTTTTCAAAGTTTTCTTGATCCCCTGTGACCATGTACAATGCACATACACCCACTCACAAGTACAGAACTCAAGGCAGAATTGAGGTTGCACGCCTGTCACAGTAGCCATGAATTACTGATGCTATGGAATCATGCCCAGTGCAATTCATTTCAAAGCAGATTTATAAAATGATACTGTGTGTGTGCAGATGTGCTAATTATAGCACGTCAGAAAAAAACAACAAGTACTGCACAATGTGTGCACGCACATTGTTGATGGTGAGATTACAGCCGTAAAATTGAGCATAGCACTATGTACTTAAAATGAGCGCTGTACGATAATGATCAGGTAGTGGGAGTAACAGGCTTGTTTCTGATCTCAAAGAGAGAGTCATTAAGCATAATAGATTGCTGTTTCCTCAACAGGAGTTATAAATCAATGGTTATTCACTGCCAATCATAAGAATGCCCCACTCTTACATTAATTCTGAAAAAGGTTGATCAAAGATACCATATTGAAGGAGAAGAATGGAGAAGAATGGCAAGGTAGGGGAAGTAGGAGCTTTTGATTATTTTACTCTCAAATTTCACGTTGTTCCCATTATTATGATGGTTCCTTCAATAACAGATACCAAAACACCCTTTTTATAATGCCAATGTGAATGCCAATATAAGGGGAGTCAACTATATTGTATTAGGACAAGACTGTACATAAGTGAGACTTTGCATTGTGATCCACCAACCACCATAATAACTTATACTTATATAGCACCTTTAATAAGTGGTAATAAGCCAAGTGCTTCACAAAGGAAGGGACTAACAGATATGGAGACGGTATTTGTTTAAAGAAAGAAAGAAGATTCGCATTTATACAGTGTCTTTCATGGCCTCAAGGTCCCTCAAAGCACTTTACATCCAAGTAAGTACTCTTGTGGTGTCCTCATTGTAATGTAGGGAGTACAGCAGCTAATTTGCATACAGCAAGCTCCCACAGAACAGCAATGTGATAATGACCAGAATTTTTTTTTTAGTGATGTTGGTTGAGTTATAAATATTGGCCAAGACACGAGGGAGAAGTGAACCTGCTGTTCTTCAAGATAGTGGCTTGCAACTTATTTTACATCCACACAACAGCAGGCAGGGCCTCAACTTAACATCACATCTGAAAGACAGCACCTCTGACAGGGCAGCACTCCACTGAATTATGTACTGAAGTCCTGGAGTGGGGCTTGAACCCACAACCTTTGAACTCAAAAGTGAGTGTATTACCAACTGAGCCAACAGCAGGCAAACACATCAGCACAGTGGCCTCTTCAGTTATTCATTTGGGAGCAATTAAAGCATGCGTTAGAAAAGTTATGGGAAGTAACTGAAGGTATTGTTGATGATAAAAGTTTTCCAGAGGCTTTTGCAGACAGGGTGGGATGGAGGAAGTTAGATAGAGAATTCCTGAGTGCAGGGCCATGATTACTGTAAGTGCTGATGGGGATGGTGGAGCAGAGGAGGGACAGAGACATTGGCGGGTGTGAGCTTGGAAAGAGTTTGCAGATATAGGGTGAGGAGAGGCCCATGAAGAGATTTGTAAATGAAGACAATTTAGATCACAGGGCTCTCCCATTATTAAAAAGGAGTCATTCATGAGTGCTAATGTTCCACTGTTGGGTGAAACAATGGTAAGTAAACAATCTCTTCAAGGAATTTCTGAAATTATTGTCTCCTCAAGGTTGAAAATGATCTCCCCAGTATTTAGACAGTTAAGATTCATTCCTGCATTTGACATTTGCATGTGCTACATCTGTCATATGGAAGGTTGAAAAGGCCAGAAGTGGAATATGGTTAATAAGACTGTATTGATCAGACTTGAGGCTATGAGCCACAAGAGCTGCTATTCCCACAATAACAGCTTCCTAAAATAAAATGCTGACAGGTACTGAACTCTAGTAAATTTATCAATATAAAACCAAAAAAAAACATGGAAACTTTAGTAATGATGCACATGCAGTATAATCCGAAAAGATGCATTCGTAACAAATTGAAATGTATTCATTGTATGGAGAAAGAGATAACACAATAGACCTCTTATATACTTAACCACCCTTACAAGAGAATATAAATAGGTAATATAAAGAGGGTGTTTGCTTTGGGTTCTATGTTATCGAGGGAGCCATAAATAAATGTCCTCCATATCATAAAACTTACAAGAGAGCTAAGGTCGGCTGCCAATCATTCTTGCCTCTCATAATTGGGCACGTTTTACCAATTCTCAGTTGAGGGACAAGGGAGAAGTTTCCTCATGTTGACAGAGAGTGGGGAGCGGGGGTGGGGCGGGGGCAAGCTACCATGGTTCAACTGACCCAATTGAATTCTTCTTGACCAAGTAGTGCAATGTAAGCTGAGGGTGAGATGAATTTGGGTGGGAGGATGCTCGTGAGGAGCAGAAACTCCAGCACAGTCCAGTCGGGCTGAATGGCCTGTTTCTGTGCTGTAAGTCCTAGGTAAGCTGTGGAGAGCATTTGAAATAGCTTCCTGGACAAAGAAGGATTGCGGGGCAAGTGGCTCACAGGAGGCATAAATGTGGACAAGAGAATAAAGACAACATTAACGCATAGACATTTGAGCCTTGCTTGCTGTTTCCAAGTGGATCATTTAGTGCCGATACTGTTCCCACAGCTGCAATGAAATATTGCAGCTTAAGAGCTCTTGATCTGTTGGAAAGTGTTTATAGGTTAATTTCTGATTATTATTTGTGGAACCCAGCAGATAATTAACATTTAGAATGAATACATAATAAACATTGTCACATTGGATGCATGTTGCAGATGTAATATATACATAAAAGCAGCACGCTTCAATAATATGGCAGCATAGCATGACCCTTTCCACTGGCTGAATCATTCCGTCCGCACAGAAGCAAGCATGAAACATTTTGAAGCAGAATTTTTTTTTTTTAAATGAATTTAATGATGTATGTAATGCTGTTCATATTATATCAGAGATGAGCAAAAGGTTGAGATTTGAAAGGCTTCATTAAGTCTGTAATGTTGTGGTTTTTTTTTCGTTTAGGTTTTACACGGACTGAAAGCTGCCTCTGTCCATCTGTTTGTGTGTCTGTGATGATTATTTTCATTCAGGATATCAGCGCAGGGAATTGGACGCTTAAATAACGTAAAATGTTGGTTGACTTTTTTGTATTAATTTGAGGGATATGCTCATAGCAAAAATTTAAAAATTATATATTATAAATTTTTACATTCAGTCTCAAGGTCATGTAGAGTGAATGTTAGATGCAAAGTAACATTCCGGCCCCTGCCCCAACATAATGTTAATTTCAACTTTCGGGAGTTTCTCCTTATAAACTGCTATGACATTTCCATTTCCCACACCAGCTTGTGGCCTCTCTGAAAGAGACTGACGGCTTAGTCCAATTAATACTAAATTATGGACAATTCTGTGCTGCAGACTCAAGCTCAATAGGAATTGGGCTGAGACTCCCTAATCTCATTTCATTTAGGACAGTTGCAGTTGCCAGACTTTCAAATCCAGGTGAAAGGACAGTATTGCCACTCACTGCATCACCCAGTGCCAAAGCAATGTTTCTTTCTTAGAAATTTCGAACATAGTTGTGACAAAAAAGTAACTTTTAAAATCTAAAGGAGAGATTTGCATTTATGTAGCACCTTTCATGACCACTGGACATCCCAACGTGCTGCACAGCCAATGAAGTCCTTTTGAAGTGTGGTCACTGTTGTAATGGAGGAAACACAACGGCAATTTGCACACAGCAAGCTCCCACAAACAGCAATGTGATAATGACCAGATAATCTGCTTTTGTAATGCAGATTGAGGGATAAACATTGGGAAGGACACCAGGGAGAACTCCACTTCCCTTCTTCGAAAAAGTGCCATATGATCTTTAATGTCCACCTGAGAGGGCAGATAGGACCTGGGTTTAGCGTCTCATTTAAAAGATACCACCTTCGGCAGTGCAGCACTCCCTCAGTCCTTCACTGGAATACTAGCCTTAACTTTTGAGCTCAAGTTCTGGAGTGGGATTTGAACCCACAACCTTCTGATTCAGAGGCACAATAATAAAATCTATAACAAATCAAATAATGCAACCCACACAAAATAGTGCTATAGCAGTAGTGTATGCAAGAAAGGATCCTTCTAATAACTCCAGCATTGTATATGCCCTGATGCTGATGAAATGACTCAAGGCCTATTGATCTCACCGGGTTAAATATGCAGAATTTGAGAAAAACAAAGCAGTGAGACCTTGGCGTGGGAGTGTCCGCTGGGGGTACATTGGGGAAAATTTGGCAAGAGCATACAGGACGTGTCGGCAGATATGCCAAGTGAAGTGATGCTCATATTTTGTGCAAACTCCTTAACCTAAGCCCGAATAGAAAATCTCCCATGAATCAGTGCTAATAAGCAGTGTCGCAATCAATTTGTGACTGGACGGTGTATTCTCCAGCATCACAATGAGGGACAGGGTTGCCTGAAAATTAGCCATTCTTCAACTGACCGATTTATTGGCTTTAATTGACTGCTGGTCACTGCGATTTTCAATTAACTACATCATTGCTGCAAAAAAAGGACACACCTATGTGGCTTAACTTGACTGCTGTTCTTATGTATCAAGGGCAGATCAATTGACCATGCTAATTTACTAACTATTATAAACTGAATTTAAAGTAATAATGATGGATTACTGTGAACACGTGGTGCCACTGCTATCTAAGAGGAAATCATATGGAAACTCCAGTCTCAAGATGGAGAATGACAGAGCCAGGAGATTTCAAGATAGAAGCTGGAGCAGGAGGAGGACACAGATAGTTTAATAAGAATGAGTAAATCGGGATGTGAAGAGCCAGGCCACATTATCAATGGAGATTATACCAGGTTGGTCATTTTCTTTGTCCAATTGACTCTTGGCTCTATCGCTACTGACAGCACAGTGGAATCTTGCCCAAGTGACCATGGGCCTGGGAATTGAGTGTTGGTGATTTATTTCACCATGTTTGATCTTCAGTGGCAAGCCCAACTCATTCACTATTTACAGACACACTTCTAGCAGAATTCTAGCACGCGAATGGGAACTTGACCTGATTTTCCATTCCTTAGTCTCAGGTCACTGCAACGAAAGGTGTGACCCCTGCTGCTGTTATAGATGTAATTGGCTGACTCAGGAAACAACATGGAGCCTCCTGGTCTGGATGGCTTCATGCATTGGAGAATTCATCCCCTGAGCTACTGGGAGAAGGTTTTCGCTTATCTGTCCTTCAAGCTAGCCGCCATCATCCATTGCATCCTTCTCAGTTGGCTAGGTGGGATGGCCTATCTTGCAAATGTCCCATTGAGTGCATCATTGAGGAACACTGTTGCGGGTTAGGAGCTTGACGTTAATTATCTCTCCCTCATTGATGATGCAAGCAAGATTGAGAAGACTCGGTCCACAGGAGAAATTTGGGTGGCATCTATGCCAAGATTAAAATTATTGGGTCTGAAATTCCCCCTTTTAACAATAATTGGCAAAGATTCCAATTTTTCTTCAGTAATTAACAATCCATAATGATAGCTGTTGGAATTTTTAGCTTTTGGACATAATTTTTGAGAGTACGCTTCAGTTAGCAGCTTATAAATCACAGAGAAAAAAAATTCAAGCATTGTCCAGTCTTTTGTTAAAAGGGAAATTTCAACCCAGTTGGGAGTTCAGTGCTTCCAGCTTTTCAAAGTGACAAGTCGCTTCTGGATCCTGATCATACCTCGACATTTATAATATAACTTAAGAATTCTGCCATGGTCAATAAGTCAATTTTTAAAAAAATTCCCAGTAACCTATTGCACAAAAATATATTTGCAGTAGAGTATCAGCTATCTAGCCACTGAAAGAATATTCATGTCTTTGAAACGACCACCACTTGGAAGCATCAGTATATAGCTCATATATATGTCAAAACGGAACCGACAGGAAAACTTCCAATAGGAACAGCCCAGTAATGATGTATAGACTTCATTTTATTACTTTGAGCATAAAGCATAATATCTGATCTGTATCTTTAAAGAGAGAAACCGTAAAGCTATTTTAATACTTGATTACCTCAGTGTCTAGTCTAAATCACCAGATTCTCTTAACATCTGAATTCTGAGCTCAGGAGGGTGTTTGTTGTATTTTTATTCATATTTCTAGACTATATTGAAGAGACACCATCTGGCAGCAATTGTGATGCAAATCCCCAGTATTACAATGCAAGCACATATCCTCATTACTGTTGTTGAAATTATGGTGTTAATCTTCCCTTCCTATTGTACCTGGATTGGCGGCTTAGGTCTAGGCCTCTATTCTTGAATCCCCTCAAGATAACAGAGTCTGGGCCTGGAAAGACCCTACTTAAGCCCCAGCTACTACTCACAACACTCAGGTGCCCATTGACAGGTGAGCTTCTCATTGTTTCGAGGGTTAACCTCATTCTCCATCTCACTGGGTCCACGCCATCACCTGTCGGTTGCTCTGCCCTTAAACAGCTACTTTGCTCATTTCTGCAGGTAACCCTCCCATTCCTTTATCACCGCGACTGTCACAATCTCTACCCCGCTGCTGATTTACCTATGGCTAGAAAGGCCACGCGCTCAGGTCATCATGGTGACATTGCAGGTAGTGGGGAGCTGTCGTTGTGGTCAGCTGGACCAATTGGATTAACCATTCCAGGCCAGCAGAAGAAAGCAAGCCCCAACCAATCACAAGGGAGAAGTAGCATCCAATCGCATTCTTGGATGGAGATCGAGGGGGTGGGGGGTGGGGGTGGGTCTGGATGGAGAGCGGGGAAGCATCTGCATGGAGAAAGGGGAGAGTGGTCTGGATGGAGACCAGTGGAGGGATCTGCAGGGAGGACAGGGGAGAGGAATCTACTTGCAGATTGGGGAATGGCCTGCTGCATTTTATTGTGCCGGTCAACATTTTCGGCTGTCACTCAGATGATGTCATAGCACCACTTACAAGTGCTGAATGAAAATCTAGCACCTGCACTGGTGTGTGCTGTGCCTGATAAATTCATCCCTTCATTCTAAACTTTGGTGAAATAGAAAGATTGAAGGGTTTTGTGCTGAACAGTGAGTGATGGGGAGTAAATATATTCACGTGAATATAGTTAGCTGTAGTGTGTGTAAGGTGTGTTCTACTAGAATTGGTACCTGCGGCTAAAACAGTGTCATTCTACCCATGTCTGTAGCTAGTCAGCAATTACTTTTGGAGAGCACAGTGCAGGATCATTTGTATAAATACCCCTCGCTCTTTGTCCATTGAACAATCCATGGCCATTAAATGGTGCTTTCTTCTTGAGGTCATGGATGTCACTGGATTCTGACCAAAGTAATCACTCCTTTGGCATTCTATGACTCTCAGATCAGAAATAAATGGACTTTTCTTAATGTTAAAGAAAAGGAATCTATAAGTATCTAAAAACTGCTCATGACCAATCTGGTCACGTTGAATCAATAGGAATAACTCAATTAAAATAGTCAATTGATAGACTTTCCCTGGACAGTCAGACTGTTTTCTGATAACACTATTAGTCTATGAATATCCATGAACTGCTGGTGATCAAGCAAGCTTTAATAAAGTCAATTTTGTTGGATGAGGTGTCTCGAATGTCCAATAACATCTCAAATTCACTTTAAGCTCATCAGGTCAATAATGTAACTCACACAGATTCAAGCTCTTGTTACAGTAAGAAATATGAGCCGAGAAATACGAGCAGAAGTAGGCCACATAAGAACTAGGAGCAGGAGGAGGCCATTCAGCCCCTTGCGCCTGCTCTGCCATTCAATAAGATCATGGCTGATCTTCTACCTCAATTCCACTGTTCAACCCTATTCCCAGGTGGAAATCCCCTTAGTGTCCAAAACTGTCAATAATATCAATAGATGAATGCTTCCTCTGACCTTCCATCCATTTCTTTAGTGGAGGTGTTAATGCATTTAAGATGAACAAGATAACACCTAGGTTAAAATAGCAGACAGAGGAGTGTCATATAAATGCACCAATGCTGTCAATGGTAACTTCTAAGCTCTAATTTCTAGGATGGGCATAAATACCCTGGAGTTGCTCAAACACTCATGGTTTGTGGTTTTGTTACTTGGAAGATTTCACCTCCATTTGTATTGACCAGGTGCTTTAGGAAAATATAGGTGATTAACATACAGAGACGAGATCAGACTTTGTGTCACTTTTCGATCAAATCATCCAAGGATAATGTCAGATTTTTATAAGGATGCAGAACCAACTGTGAAAGTACTCCAGGATTGCCAAAGTTCTTTGTGAACATCTAAATTAGGATTGACCTTTGCCAATTTTCAAAAGTGAAAAGCATCTGTAAAGGGATAAGATGTTCTTTGATGTCCTAACAAATTTCAATTCTAGTGGCAAATTATCTCACGTTTCCTTCTAAACTGGTAGTGAGGGTATGTCCATACTTAACTGTCTAAGTTGTAGCCAGTGTGTATCTCTTTTACCATCATGTTAGAAGGAGATGTATCCCTGTATTCTGTCTGTGCAGTCTTAAACATGCATTTATAATACTATCCAGGGAGGTTCATCCACTGACATGCTTGATCTATCTTCACTGTTCAAGTAATCACTTCTTTCTTCCAGCCACTCAGTGCAATAAGGGTATAAACATAATTCTTTAGACCCCAATTTCACTCTGTGCTGAGTACATTTCAAGTTTTCACAGCATTCATAAAATGAATTAACGACATTTGGTTCTGCCTTTTATTTCCATATAATAGCAAAGCTATGGGGAAGGTGTGCTTTAGATGAAGAGTGTCCTCTGTGAAATAAGACTGGACTTTGGGAAGGGCTCACTGTCTTTTGAGCTGAATATGGCACAAGATAGTTAATGGGGCATTGCTTTAACAAGAATAATGTTTGGTAACTTATTTTTGTCACAATGGCATCACTTCAGAAAGTGTGATCTTGAATTTTTCCACATTTACATCGTGCCTATATACAAGTTGAATACTCATTAACATGATGCCTTCTAAAAAAAAAGAGGTGCTTTAGTTTGAGGTAATTAGATCCACAGGAACCTTTAAAAAAATCCTCGGTTGCTTCCTCAGGTAATAAGAGGTGACCCAACAACTGTGAAGAGGAAATATCATTGTAAAAAATAGAATAGGGTTTATATTATGTGAACTTCTGAAAGCATATGTGGTTGCTGTGATACTTGTTTTTATATGAAAACTAGTACTTTAGAACTTGACAAATACCAGTAAGAGTGCAGTTTTTTGAATCAAAGAGTACTTCTTTCAGATTTTTGATTGAAAATTACACTCCTTATAAGCCTCATTTCTGACAATTTATTTTTTCTGAATCCCTTCATGACGGTTCGTGGAATCACCATAACTGATAGCAATGTATGACTGGGAATCTTGCATAGGGCAAATGCTGACTATTCACAATCCTTACTTTCAGTTGATACTATATGTATTCACAACTTTCTGTGAACATTTACCATCAACTTTGTCACGTTGTAGTTACAGGCTCGGGCCATGAGGTGGCTCAGTGGAGCAGCTATCTGGCATTCCAAATATTCAGCAACTCGCCGATAGCAGAGTGCTAGCAGGTAGAAGGTCACCCATCTGCCTTCTTGGCTGTTATTGTTGGCCTAGGAAGAAGTAAAGACTTGCATTTATATATGACACCAGGATGTCCCAAAGTGCTTTACAATTAAGTACTTTTTTGAAGTGCAGTCAATAACCAGATAATTTCTTTTTTAGAGATGTTGGTTGAGGGATATATATTGGCCAGGATACTGGGGAGGATGCCCCTGTTTTTCAAAATAGTGCCATGGGATCTATTACATTACCTAAGAGAGCAGACGGAGCCTCGGTTTAATGTCTCTTCTGAAAGGCACCACCACTGACAGAGTGGCACTCCAGAGACTTGAGCACATTATTTCTAATGAATGTCATGGACTAAGTATTAGATCTCTATCTCGCCCCTCTTTATCACTAAACCTCTTACAGCCCTGCAACACTCTACACACTACACTCCTCCAATTCTGGCCTCTTGCATATGTCTGATTTTCATCACTCCAACATTAGAGGGCCATGGAATTCCCTCCCTAAAGCTCTTTGCCTCTCTACGTCTCTCTCATCCTTTAAGATGCTCCTTAATACATACTACTTTCACCTTCCCTAATATCGCTTTATGTGGCTCGGTGTCGAATTCTGTTTGATAATCGCTCCTGTGAAACACCTTGGGGCATTTTTACTATTTTAAAGGCACTATATAAATGCAAGTTGTTGTTGTGAGTCCTGCCACTGAGGGTTAGCAGTTTAAACTTGATGTCCTCTTGCAGTCCAACCTTTTGTTATGAATTGCAGCTGCCAAGTAAGTGGAGATGGAATGAGTTTTCTTCATTGGCTGCAAGTGTGTATTCCTGTCACTTTACCCTTATATATATTGACACAGGATGAGTGACAGATCTATACCTGCATATTTATAGTACTCATTTAATGTAAGTCACTCAGCACTCAAGGACACCATTTACATTACGATTTCCAAATCCAATTCTCCAGATGTTGCACTTTATAACATCATCTGTGTGAATTCGATAATGTCCTAAGTCCCTTTTAACCGTGCCAACCTTTTGAATCATAAATATGTTAAATATGCACTTTGGCATTACAGATCTCAAAGTGCTTGCCTGAGATACTGACTGAACAAAGTTATTTTGAAGCGTTCTTGAATTCTAACTTTAGTGCATTTTATTCAGCCAGACAGTGAAGTGGATTTTAAGAGCTTAAATTCAATGGGCTTACATTGATTCGAGTCAAACACCTAAAATAAAGCCGCTTCACATCACTAATTGCAATGGCTTTGTGACAGTGTCTGCCAAACATTGGTGTGAGATTTTCGTGCCCATTTGCATTATGCACTGATGCCATCTTGCACTTATTCAACAGATCTTTAATTAACTAAAATCAATTGGAACAATCCAGAAAAACCTTGCAGAATTGACAGAAAAACATTCCATGTAAGGAGTTGAACCGTCCAAAAGATTGTTAATTTGTCATTCCAATGGCTTGTTCAAAAAGATATTAAAGGCCATATACTTAAAAAAAAAACATTTGCAGGGCTATGGGAAGGTACAGGGGAGTGGGACTAATTGGTATCTCTTTCAGAGAGCTAGCACAGTCACAATGAGCTGAACAGTGGAGGAGTCCATGATTCCAGCAGCCATGTCCTTTATTTGCATATAATAATACATGCATTACATTTGACAATCATTTAAATCAAGCAGTTCAGGTCGAATCCATAAATACAGGCAATGACATATGGATATCACCAGAACTGGCTGTAGGATGGAGGTGAGGGTCCTTGAGAGGGTGCGGAGGAGATTCATGCAGGGATGAGGGATTTTAGTTACAAGGTTAGGTTGGAGCAGGTGTTGTTCTCCTTGGAGCAAAGGAGATTAAGGGAGGATTTGATAGAGGTGTACAAGATTATAACAGGTTTAGATAAAGTGGGCAAAGATAGGCTGCTCCCATTAGCTGATGGTACAAGGACTAGGGGACACAGATTG
This sequence comes from Heterodontus francisci, assembly GCF_036365525.1. Classification (NCBI taxonomy): domain Eukaryota; kingdom Metazoa; phylum Chordata; class Chondrichthyes; order Heterodontiformes; family Heterodontidae; genus Heterodontus; species Heterodontus francisci. The sequence goes on along the minus strand of NC_090405.1, from coordinate 45,441,834 downwards.
AAGGTCGGGCAAGAGATGCAGGAGATGCATGGGAAGAAGAATCTTTTTAGGCAGTGAGTGGTAATGAACTGGAACTTGCTGCTACGAAGGCAGTGGAAGCGGAGACGATCCACTATTTCAAAAGGAAATTGGATAGGCACTTAAGGGAAACAAACTTGCAGGGCTATGAGGATAGAGCAAGGGACTGAGATTGATTGGATTGCTCTACTGAGCCTGCATGGACTCGATCAGCCGAATGGCCTCCCTCTCGGCCGTAATGGCTCTGTGACTCTATGAGCTCTGAGGCTGCACTCTGAGTCTTAATGTGCATTTGTACTTAAGGCAATTCGCACTGATGTTAAACTGGTTACTGTGAATCCAGGGTGAGGTCGTACTCCCTGTGAAAGCAGAGGTGTCCCATGCCTCCTAAGATGACCTTATAGCGGGCTTTAGAAATGTGAAGGGGTTCAATAGGGCAGATGTAGAGATGTTTCCTCTTGTGAGTGAGACCAGAACTAGGGGGCCACAAATATAAAATAGTCACTAATAAATCCAACAGGGAATAGCAGAGAAACATCTTCACCCATAGAGTGGTCAAAATGTGGAACTTGCTACCACATGGAGTGGTTGAGGTAAATAGCATAGCTGGATGCCTTTTAGGGGAAGTTAGATTAACACATGAGTGAGAAAAGAATGGAAGGTTATGATGATAGGGTGAGATAAAGTAGGGTGGGAGGAGGCTTGTGTTGAGTATAAACACCGGCTTAGACCTCCTGAACATGCACCTCAAGTACTGCAACCTGCAAGGCTATGGGCCAGGTGCTGGAAGGTGGGATTAGATTGGGTGGCTAGTTTTTTCGGCCAGCATGGATACGATGGGCTGAATGGCCTCCTTCTGTGCTGTAATTGTTCTATGGTTCTATAGACCTGTTGGGCCGAATGGACTGCTTCTGTGCTGTAAATTCTATTTATTTCTACGTAATGTAATTCTAATTCCGTCACTTCAAGCTTTACAAGCTGCTCTTCATAGCACGGCTAAATTTGCATCCCAGGGCCAACTTACAACCCACTTGACGTGGTTGTTGTAATAAAGCTAACTTAAACCTTCAGGGTTTTGCACCCCTCGGGCAAAATTTGCGAAGGCTGCTCTGACTGTAGCAACGTGCAATTGACATTAGGGAGATTTAGATTTCAGAATGGGAGTCCAAGATCTACATATCACTCTGCCTTAAATTAGAAAGAGCCTTATGTTCTTTGCCCTCTCCCAACAAGTTCACTCATTGATTTGCTTCAATGCCACAAGCTGAAAGTGCCTAGATTTTAAGGGACGGCATCATTACGCTCACCCAGCAGTTGTAAAGTTCCTTATTCGTAGGTTTGTTCTTTTTTATCATTTCACACACTCGATTTTTGTCATTCTGTCAATTAGACAGCTGTCAGTTTATGTTAATTGGTTCCAAAATTTTCAAGAATTATTGACAAGCATCACCCGTCCCTTTCAAGTGGTCGTAAATGAATTGGCTTGTGCATATTGATCCCCAATATGCTGTTTACACTTGAAATCCGTCCACTGTTCCTTATAGACCTGTCCTTCTTAATTAAAACTTATAGACATTTCAGGCTGTTGGACAGAATTCAAATCGAAGACTCTTTTTCCATTCTGCCTTCCTACATGAAAACTGATTATTAATAAGCTTGAAAGGCTTCAAGTTGAATGTATTGTCCAATAATCACTACTAAAAATCAATGTTTTTGTTTGGCAATTTTTAACGCTTTTTAAGCCCATTCAAGTCCACAGCCATCTGCAGCAACATGGTTGTCCGCAATTTAAAGGAGTAGCCAGTGCAGATGAAAATTATCCATCATTCTACAAAGCAGATTACCCCGGACACCAGTAAGCTTTAAGATGACACTATCATTGGGAACCGAGAGATTTTTTTTTATATTGTTATGACCGAGGTTGGAAGAATGCACTGTCTTTCTCTCGTTCCATGACTCCACTGGTCACAAGACATATTTAAATGATACAGCCAATTATATACTCTATCTATATTAGTTTCAGAATAAAAATCAGCCAACCAGGTTTCTTTAATAAACAACAAAATTATTGATTTATTATAAAACAAGGCTTATCAATAAAGATGAAAAGCTTATTTGAAATATGAAAGTTTAAATATCTACCCTTCTAAAAATAACCTAACACACATGCACGCATGCACACATCGGTTAAAGATAAAAAATAAAGAAAAATGAAAATACTGGCTCTGCAGAGATCAACTTTAAAAATAAAATACTTTGGCTTAAAATACTTAAGGTTATTGTCAATTCTTGAAGAAAAAGTATAAGATATGGATTGTTCCAGATGGCCCTTTTGGTCTGGTGTCCGGGTCTACGTAGACGCTGTCCCTGGGATCTTTGTTCAGGAGATGTCGAGGCTTTCTTGCAGGCCTTTTGGGGGAATCTGTGGTTTCAGCTATCGCGCTGGGTTCTCAGAAGATTTTTCAAAACAGGTGGAAAGGATGAGTTGGGCGGCTTCTCTCTTAACAGACTATCCACCAACTGAAGTCCAAAACAATATCCAAAAACGAAACCAAAACTCCTAACAGCCATAAACCCAGACATGTGATTTCTCTAAGTCCACACAGTTCCATAGTCCATAAGGCTCCTGCTGTTTTACTTAGCTTAAGACAGGTGACTTCCAGTAAGTGTTTGTTTTTAAACAAAGTCCCAAGTGTCCTTCCAGTGACCCTTAAAAAAAAAACAAGTGCAGGCATCTTCTCAGGTATTTTCCATAGTCTTTGAAATACAAGCCTTCAAAAAAATATTAAGAATGGAAGCATCCTTATGACGATATGTATATAGGACATCGGTTTATCGTGTTTCTCAAAAGGAGTCGCAAAAAGTTTGGTCTTTCAGCCAATGAAGTTTGCTGCAAATTTTGTAAAGCATAGCTCTCATTTTCCCACCCTTTCTGCATGGGCCAGCCATGGCCCAGTGGGTAGCAGTCATTCCTCCTAGTAAAAAGGTTGTGAATTTAAGCCTTAATCCAGAGACTTGAGTGCATAATCGAGGCTGACACTTCAGTGCTGACCTGTCAAAGGTGGCGTCGTTTGGATGGGACATTAAACCGAGGTCCCGTTGGTCCCCTCAGGTAAATATTAAAGTTTCCTTGGCACTATTCGAAGAAAAGTAGGGGCTTTCTCCCTGGTGTCCTAGCCAATATTTATTCCTCAACCAATATCTGTTTGTGGGACCTTGCTGTGCACAAATTGGCTGCTGCGTTTCCTACATTACAACAGTGACTACACTTCAAAAAGTGCTTCATTGGCTGTAAAGCACCTTGGGAAATCCTGAGGTTGTGAAAGGCCTTATATAAATGTAAGTTCTTTCTTTATTCCTTTTAGTCCCTACTTTTAGCGTTACTTCCCCATTCAACACTTCAACTGACTCGGTATCTCTTGCCTGTAAGACTGGGTGTTCCACCTTCTCTCAAACCTTTTTGTGAAGTCACAACATTTTACACAGCCCTTTAAATTAGAACATCAGAAAAGTCAGGGCCAAGAAATATCCATGACACCCATTGAAGCCTTTACCACGACTACTCCCACTCTCCTATCAACACCAACTTGTACTTATACACAGTTAAACATCCACAGGTGCTTCACTGTGAGGTTATCAAGAAAAATCTGACACCGACCAACGAAAGGAGATATTTGGACAGGTGACCAAAATCTTGGTTAAAGAGATAGGTTTTAAGGAGCGTCTTAAAAGAGGAGAGGAGAGGTAGAGAGGAGGTGAAGTTTATGGAGGGAATTCCAGAGCATGGGGCCCAGGGAGCTGAAGGCATGGCCGCCAATGATGCAACAGTGGGCATAAATTAGTGGACAGCAGAGATCAGAGGGTTGTAGGGCTGGAGAAGGTTACAGAGGTGGGGGGGGGGGGGGGGAGGGGGTGGGTGGTGCGTGGCCATGGAGGGATTTAAACTCCAACTCTAGTATGAATAATCCTATTCCACACTGCCTAGCTAACTATCCCTGAGTAAATAAACTCTTCCTGATATCTGTTCTGAAATTACTTTCACTAATTTCCTTTTATATCATTTTGTCCTGTTTTAGAATCTTTTAGAAGTAATAGATACAATTTGGTGCATGTTATCATTGCTACCCATGCGTGTTATAAACTTTGAAAGGTTTTCTTTTAAACAGGGCCATTATGTCAAGAGATCAAGGATAAACCCATCATAGATTCTCATTATAGACTATCTCTTTCAGCAGAGAGAAGCTCCATGCTCTGATACTAAAAACCCATTGTGATAATTGCAAACTGCAACAACCATTATAATTCTTATCAATTAATAGAAAATTGGATTTAGATTTTGACGCCTTTTCAGGAACCAAACAGCAAAATTCAACTTTGACTTCAATATGACTTTGAAAAGCAAAGGATACTTCCTGAATATCCTAAAAACCCCAGGGTTTGCAAGGCATGCAGCTTCAAGCGTGTTCCTCCAATATTAAAACCCTATTGATTCTGAAACAAAATACAGGCTTACTGATGTCTATACCCCAAAAACATCTTCAACTGTGATATTGTAACAGATGAGACATAAGATGCTGGTCGCATGACATTCCTCACTCGATAGTACTTTCCAAACCCGCGACCTCTCCCAACTAGAAGGACCAGGGCAGCAAATGCATGGGAACACCACCACCTGCAAGTTCCCCTCCAAGTCACACACCATCCTGACTTGGAACTATATCACCGTTCCTTCACTGTCACTGAGCCAAAATCCTGGAACTCCCTTCCTAACAGCACTGTGGGTGTATCAACCCCACATGGACTGCAGCGATTCAAGAAGGCAGCTCACCACCACCTTCTCAAGGGCAATTAGGGATGGGCAATAAATGCTGTCCTAGCCAGTGAGGCCCACATCCCATGAATGAATAAAAATAAAAACTTTTTAACACTAGCAAGTTGTCTATGATCAGTCGTTTGCTTTAATGTACAACACATAGGTGAGAGACTTCAGAATCTCATGCCACTGATTTTAACCCCCCTCAAAACCCATCCATTTGCACAGAGTTAAAATCAGACCCAGGCTTGTGTCTACAACCTGCAACTGCAGTTAACATAGCAAAATTGAATGGTAAATGTTGACATGGAAATTTACAATGTAGAAAGAAAAATGTAATCAGGATTCATAACATCAGGAAGTAAGGTTATGCATTAGCAGTGCAATCCACATGTAAGGTTTTTAATAACATAAAGATGTACAGGACTGATTAAAGTGTTTCATTTAGATTTGTATGAATTTTCTCTCTCTACTCATACACCAGCCAATGACTGATCAGAGCTTGCAATTGTAGTTACTCTCTCTCAACATCTTATGTTTTAACTGAAGTAAGATAAAACTGATGGAGTGTTCGAGGGAGCAATGCATTAGAAGATAATTCCTTTACAGAATCACAGAATGGTGCCAGCACAGAAGGAGGCCATTCGGTCCGTCATGTCTGTGTGGCTCTCTGAAAGAGCAATCTACCTAGTGCCACTCCCCAGCCTTCTCCCCATAGCCCTGCACATTCATTCTTTTCAGATAATCCAATTCCCTCTTGAATGCCTCGATTGAACCTGCCTCCACCACACTGTCAGGCAATGCATTCCAGATCCTAATCTCTCCCTGTGTGAAAAGTTTTTCCTCATGTCGCCATTGCTTCTTTTGCCAATTATCTTAAATCTGTGTCCTCTTGTTCCCGATCCTTCCACCAGTGGAAACAGTTTTTCTCTATCTACACTGTCAGACCCCTCATGATTTTAAATACCTCTATCAAATAACCCCCTCAAAACCCATCCACAGTGGTGCAGTGGTTAGCACCGCAGCCTCACAGCTCCAGGGACCCGGGTTCAATTCTGGGTACTGCCTGTGTGGAGTTTGCAAGTTCTCCCTGTGTCTGTGTGGGTTTTCGCTGGGTACTCCGGTTTCCTCCCACCACCCAAAGACTTGCAGGTTGATAGGTAAATTGGCCATTATAAATTGCCCCTAGTAAAGGTAGGAGAATATAGGGACAGGTGGGGATGTGATAAGAATATGGGATTAGTGTAGGATTAGTATAAATGGGTGGTTGATGGTCGGCACAGACTCGGTGGGCCGAAGGGCCTGTTTCAGTGCTGCATCTCTAAATAAATAAATAAAAATCTCCTCCCAACCTTCTCTTCTCTAAGGAAAACAATTCCAACTTCTCCAATCTATCCACGTAACTGTAGTTCATCATCCCTGGAACCATTCCCATGAATCTTTTCTGCACTCTCTCTAATGCCTTCACATCTTTCCTAAAGCGTGGCACCCAGAAGTGGACACAATACTTTCACTTCATTTTCACTTTCTACTGAGGCAGAGGGAACTATGTGCATCTTGCCAAGTGCTAAATCCCTAATGAGCATGCCTCCATTGAATAAATCTGCACAATTATAACTGGGCGCAATATGCACTTGTAAATTTTATTATTCATTCACAGGATGTGGGCCTTACTGGCAAGGCCAGCATTTATTGTCCATCCCTAGGCTTTCTAGGCCATTTCAGAGGGCATTTAATAGTCAACCACATTGCTGTGGGTCTGGAGTCACATGTAGGCCAGACCAGGTAAGGATGGCAGATTCCTTCCCTAAAGGACATGAGTGAACCAACTGGGTTTTTACAACAATCCAGTAGTTTCATGATCACCATTAGTGATACTAGTCTTTTATTGCAGATTTTAAAAAAATTAACTACTTAATTTGCTACTATGGTGGGATTTGAACTCACATCTCCCAAATCAATAGCCCAGGCTTCAGAATTACTACTTCAATAACCTCTATGATAACATACCTCAGATACATTTGGCCAATGATTCAGAATGCAATTTTGCCATTTGGTGTGTGCATACAGGGAAGGGGGGGCGGTGAGGGCAAAGAGGAAAAGAAATTACTTAATACCCTTGATGCGCAGATGGACAAAACTGAGCCCATGGTGGGCGTCAGTTTTTTTTTTACACTGCATATGCACTCACTATTATAATATTTATATTCAGATGTGCCAGCATCTTTGGATGTGAACTTGTCTATTCTCTCTCCTCCATTAATAGCATTTTGAGAACCATGGCAATAATGGTTTGATGCCAAGCTGCTTGGACCAGGAGATGCTAGGTTTGTTTCCTGAACTGTGCCGCTTTGACTGAGCTCAGTTGAAGTCGCAGTCTGAGAGCAGCAGTTGGTTTCGTACATGAAGAAGGCTCACATGCTGGAGGTACTGGAGGGAAACCAGCACCCCTGTGACCTCCCCAGCAGAAACTAAAGAGAATAAATCAACACCTTCAGAAGGGATGAAAATAGCCACAAAAAAAAATGCCAGTCTGAAAATGTTTACATTTCCCCATAATTATCAGGGCGACATGGCCTAATCCTGTACAAATGTCAGCATAGCGGCGCCTCATCAGACCCCTTTCCAATCCTGAGTGGCGTGAAACAGGGCTGTGTTCTCGCACCTACACTGTTTGGGATCTTCTTCTCCCTGCTGCTCTCACATGCATTCAAGTCCTCAGAAGAAGGAACTTTCCTCCACACAAGATCAGGTGGCAGGTTGTTCAACCTTGCCCGTCCAAAAGCGAAGACCAAAGTACGGAAAGTCCTCATCAGGGAACTTCTCTTTGCTGACGATGCTGCATTAACATCTCACACTGAAGAGTGTCTGCAGAGACTCAATGACAGGTTTGCGGCTGCCTGCAATGAATTTGGCCTTACCATCAGCCTCAAGAAAATGAACATCATGGGACAGGATGTCAGAAATGCTCCATCTATCAATATCAGCGACCACACTCTGGAAGTGGTTCAAGAGTTCACCTACCTAGACTCAACTATCACCAGTAACCTGTCTCTCGATGCAGAATTAAACAAGCACATGGGAAAGGCTTCCTCTGCTATGTCCAGACTGGCCAAGAGAGTGTGGGAAAATGGCGCACTGACACAGAACACAAAAGTCCATGTGTATCAAGCCTGTGTCCTCAGTACCTTGCTCTACGGCAGCGAGGCCTGGACAACGTACGTCAGCCAAGAGCGACGTCTCAATTCATTCCATCTTCGCTGCCTTCGGAGAATCCTTGGCATCAGGTGGCAGGACCATATCTCCAACACAGAAGTCCTCGAGACGGCCAACATCCCCAGCTTATACACCCTACTAAACCAGCGGCGCCTAAGATGGCTTGGCCATGTGAGCCGCATGGAAGATGGCAGGATCCCTAAGGACACATTGTACAGTGAGCTTGTCACTGGTATCAGACTCACCAGCCGTCCATGGCTCCGCTTTAAAGACGTCTGCAAACGCGACATGAAGTCTTGTGACATTGATCACAAGTCGTGGGAGTCAGTTGCCAGCGATCGCCAGAGCTGGCGGGCAGCCATTAAGGCGGGGCTAAAGCGTGGTGAGTCAAAGAGACTTAGCAGATGGCAGGAGGAAAGAGAGAAGCGCAAGGAGAGAGCCAACTGTGTAACAGCCCCATTAACCAATTTTATCTGCAGCACCTGTGGAAGAGTCTGTCACTCTAGAATTGGCCTTTATAGCCACTCCAGGCGCTGCTGCACAAACCACTGACCACCTCCAGGCGCTTACCCATTGTCTCCCGAGACAAGGAGGCCAAAGAAGAAGATGGCCTAATCTTGTACAAAAGTCTAATACATTAAAAGGGAATAGTAAGGATAAGACTACACCTTCTTCTGGCAGGGCAGGGATCCTGAAGAACCAAGACAGCATGGAGTGGGCTTCGCCATCAGAAACTCCTTGCTCAGCATGATAGAGCCTCCCTCAAATGGCTCGGAACGCATACTGTCCATCCGACTGCTCACCACCTCTGGTCCAGTACACCTACTCAGCATCTATGCTCCAACACTCTGCTCCGCACCTGAAGCTAAAGACCAGTTCTATGAACAACTCCATAACATCATTAGCAGCATCCCCAACACCGAACACCTATTCCTGCTGGGGGACTTTAATGCCAGGGTTGGGGCCGACCATGACTCATGGCCCTCCTGCCTTGGGCGCTATGGCGTTGGAAGGATGAATGAGAACGGGCAGAGACTGCTTGAGTTGTGTACCTATCATAACCTCTGCATCACCAACTCGTTCTTTCACACTAAACCCTGTCACCAGGTTTCATGGAGGCACCCAAGATCACGTCGTTGGCACCAGCTAGACCTCATTGTCACAAGGCGAGCCGCCTTAAACAGTGTTCAAATCACACGCAGCTTCCACAGTGCGGACTGCGACACCGACCACTCCCTGGTGTGCAGCAAGGTTAGACTCAGACCAAAGAAGTTGCATCATTCCAAGCAGAAGGGCCACCCGCGCATCAACACGAGCAGAATTTCTCACCCACAGCTGTTACAAAAATTTCTAAATTCACTTGTAACAGCCCTTCAAAACACTCCCACAGGGGATGCTGAGACCAAGTGGGCCCACATCAGAGACGCCATCTATGAGTCAGCTTTGACCACCTACGGCAAAAGTGCGAAGAGAAATGCAGACTGGTTTCAATCTCATAATGAAGAGCTGGAACCTGTCATAGCCGCTAAGCGCATTGCACTTTTGAACTACAAGAAAGCCCCCAGCGATTTAACATCCGCAGCACTTAAAGCAGCCGGAAGCACTGCACAAAGAACAGCTAGGCGTTGCGCAAACGACTACTGGCAACACCTATGCAGTCATATTCAGCTGGCCTCAGACACCGGAAACATCAGAGGAATGTATGATGGCATGAAGAGAGCTCTTGGGCCAACCATCAAGAAGATCACCCCCCTCAAATCTAAATCGGGGGACATAATCACTGACCAACGCAAACAGATGGACCGCTGGGTTGAGCACTACCTAGAACTGTACTCCAGGGAGAATGCTGTCACTGAGACTGCCCTCAATGCAGCCCAGCCTCTACCAGTCATGGATGAGCTGGACATACAGCCAACCAAATCGGAACTCAGTGATGCCATTGATTCCCTAGCCAGCGGAAAAGCCCCTGGGAAGGACAGCATTACCCCTGAAATAATCAAGAGTGCCAAGCCTGCTATACTCTCAGCACTACATGAACTGCTATGCCTGTGCTGGGACGAGGGAGCAGTACCCCAGGACATGCGCGATGCCAACATCATCACCCTCTATAAAAACAAAGGTGACCGCGGTGACTGCAACAACTACCGTGGAATCTCTCTGCTCAGCATAGTGGGGAAAGTCTTTGCTCGAGTCGCTCTGAACAGGCTCCAGAAGCTGGCCGAGCGCGTCTACCCTGAGGCACAGTGTGGCTTTCGTGCAGAGAGATCAACTATTGACATGCTGTTCTCCCTTCGTCAGATACAGGAGAAATGCCGTGAACAACAGATGCCCCTCTACATTGCTTTCATTGATCTCACCAAAGCCTTTGACCTCGTCAGCAGACGTGATCTCTTCAGACTACTAGAAAAGATCGGATGTCCACCAAAGCTACTAAGTATCATCACCTCATTCCATGACAATATGAAAGGCACAATTCAACATGGTGGCTCCTCATCAGAGCCCTTTCCTATCCTGAGTGGTGTGAAACAGGGCTGTGTTCTCGCACCCACACTTTTTGGGATTTTCTTCTCCCTGCTGCTTTCACATGCGTTCAAATCCTCTGAAGAAGGAATTTTCCTCCACACAAGATCAGGGGGCAGGTTGTTCAACCTTGCCCGTCTAACAGCGAAGTCCAAAGTACGGAAAGTCCTCATCAGAGAACTCCTCTTTGCTGACGATGCTGCTTTAACATCTCACACTGAAGAATGCCTGCAGAGTCTCATCGACAGGTTTGCGTCTGCCTGCAATGAATTTGGCCTAACCATCAGCCTCAAGAAAACGAACATCATGGGGCAGGATGTCAGAAATGCTCCATCCATCAATATTGGCGACCACGCTCTGGAAGTGGTTCAAGAGTTCACCTACCTAGGCTCAACTATCACCAGTAACCTGTCTCTAGATGCAGAAATCAACAAGCGCATGGGTAAGGCTTCCACTGCTATGTCCAGACTGGCCAAGAGAGTGTGGGAAAATGGCGCACTGACACGGAACACAAAAGTCCGAGTGTATCAGGCCTGTGTCCTCAGTACCTTGCTGTACGGCAGCGAGGCCTGGACAACGTATGCCAGCCAAGAGCGACGTCTCAATTCATTCCATCTTCGCTGCCTTCGGAGAATACTTGGCATCAGGTGGCAGGACTATATCTCCAACACAGAAGTCCTTGAAGCGGCCAACACCCCCAGCTTATACACACTACTGAGTCAGCGGCGCTTGAGATGGCTTGGCCATGTGAGCCGCATGGAAGATGGCAGGATCCCCAAAGACACATTGTACAGCGAGCTCGCCACTGGTATCAGACCCACCGGCCGTCCATGTCTCCGTTATAAAGACGTCTGCAAACGCGACATGAAATCGTGTGACATTGATCACAAGTCGTGGGAGTCAGTTGCCAGCATTCGCCAGAGCTGGCGGGCAGCCATAAAGACAGGGCTAAATTGTGGCGAGTCGAAGAGACTTAGTAGTTGGCAGGAAAAAAGACAGAGGCGCAAGGGGAGAACCAACTGTGCAACAGCCCCAACAAACAAATTTCTCTGCAGCACCTGTGGAAGAGCCTGTCACTCCAGAATTGGCCTTTATAGCCACTCCAGGCGCTGCTTCACAAACCACTGACCACCTCCAGGCGCGTATCCATTGTCTCTCGAGATAAGGAGGCCCAAAGAAAGGATAATTATGGGTTAAAACATTGATCTTTTATGACGAATAAATAATAATTTGTTATACGATTATTGTATCAAAATAAAATGGGCTATTTTGACATTATTTTACCTAGCTATCTCAGGCCTCACTATTAAATGGTCCTGGAATATTGAAAAATGAACCTCTCCAACGACTTTGGCAATTGTGAATTGGCCTTTTGAATTATTTGATCAGTCTCCTCCAGTTACTTGTATTTGAGTCTCAACAGAGCTGACAGACAAACAAGTCTCAGTGAAAAGTGTAGGCAAATTCCTAAATTAGGACCTGCTCTACAGAGGTGGGAGGGCAAGATAAACTTAAGATGAGGACAAAGAGCACAAAGCTCAACTGCTTCTGGTGATGCTGCTGATACTCCTGAGCCGCTGGCCCTCTGATTGGCCAGCAGCTCATGGAGGTGCAATCCCCATCTTTAAAGGAACGGGAAACTTGGCTTGTGAATCTTTAATTGAAAAACACCGGGAGATCGCTCCGGGGGTGGGGGGTGGGTGGGGAGGGGGTGTTGGTGGTGCTCAGCGGCAGGAATCCCGGCTCCTACACAAAACCCAGCCCTTAGTACCTGACTGTTCTGCGTTTAAATGCTGCTTCAACAAAATAAGCAAAAAATCTAGGCCTACATTCCAGTTCAGTACGGAAGGAGTGCTGCACTGTTGGAGGTGCCATTTTCAAATGAGGTGTTTACACCAAGGCCCCATTTGCCATCTCAGGTGGATGTAAAAGATCCCATGGCACTATTTCAAAGTAAGAGCAGGGGAGTTCTTCCTGGTGTTGGGGCCAATATTTATTCCTTCACCAGCATCATTACAAACAGATTATCTGGACACCATTACAGTGCTGTTTGTGGGATCTTGTTGTGGGCAAATTGCCTGCCATGTTTCTTATTTTACAATAGTGACCAGACTTCAAAAATACTTCATTGGCTGTAAAACGCTTTAGGATGTCCTGAGATTGTGAGAGGTGCTATATAAATGCAATATAAATTCCCTTTAGATCCAGTTCTCACCTTAAGCATTCAGACACATTGGGTTGAATTTTACCCACGGCGGACGGGAGCTCTCCACCGACTGAAAGGTTGGTGGCGAACCCACCTCCACCTGGCCCGGGGATCCGTACCGCATTTTGCAGTCCCCAGGCTGTTAATTGGTTTGAGGTGGGACTGCCACCTGGAGCAGTGGCTACTGCTGGGACTGCAACCCAGCTGAAGATGGAAGATGTCAGGGTGCCCCGGACCGGGTATGTTTTTGGGGCCTCGCCGGGGGCAATCGGTCAGGCCCCGGTGAGGCAAGGGTGGCCGAATGGGGGGATGGGGGTGCATGTTGGGTGCTGGGGGTGGTTGGTGCATCGGGGGTGGTCCTCCGTTGGGCACAGGGTGCCTGATCATGAGGAGCTCCCCTCCCCCCAGGCCGTCAGAAAGCCTGCTTTTGTCAGGCGGCTTTTCTCCGGCCTGGGCTGCCCGACCGGCCAAGGGTAAAATCCCCGTGGCGGTGGGCGGAGGCCCTGAGGTGGCTGTTAACTGGCCATTTAAGAGCCTTGATTGGTCTGGGGCAGGCGGGCAGTTATTCGCTGCTGCCACCCTGCGTAAGGTGGTGGCGGAGGTGGGAGCGGGTCGGGAAGGACCCCCGAGCCTCACGCTCCATTTTACACCCACCCACCCACCACGCCACCATCCCGCTCTTTGCAGGGCGGGGGGATGTGGCGTAAAATTCAGCCCACTGTGCCTCCAAACACCATCTAGTGTTGAATGTGCAATAGCGTTCTGTGGCGGCCAGATGAAACAGTGCACCTCTGAGACATGGGTTCAAAGTCGGCCCGGATAAATTGGAATGAAATATTCCCTCTCTGCTGGGAGCTAGCTTTCAAAATGAAACGGTTTGGGATACTTTTCAGTCCAGTCCCCAGTGGATACAAGTCCATTGTGAAAATTTGCTCATTATTCAGCAATGGTTGGCTGTCTCGCTCAAGCAGATCATAAGGATGGCTGGTGTGAGCTGTGGAAATGTCACACTGGTACAATGTGTAGGGAACTTCACTCTGCCTCTAATGCATTGACTTATCATCGCTTGATGATGATGTTGGGTGCAATCAATTGAAAAGTGTCCAGTTGCCCAGCGCAGATATCCCTCACCCTGATGAGGACATGAACATTTTAAAATGAAAAAAATTGGCCTTGAACCCAACTCTCTGGCCTGGGGACGGGGTTGGTAGAATGGTACGGAGCTTTGCATTTTGATTGCTGCTAAAGCAAGCTAATGGATGGAATTTACCTCTTTAACAGCGAAGACAGATGTGAGAATTACAGCAGTACAATAATTATACATTTTCATGCTTAGTCATGAGCCATAATTAGTGACACGGAATCTTTGAAGACTGTTTCTGCACTGATTTCCTTTCCCCTTCAGGGATATTTATTTACTGGACTCATTAGGTCAGCTATTCAGAGAAAGTAATTATTCTTTTCCAGCATTGGGTGTTTTGACTGGTTTGTTCAGAAGTAACTATCATACCTCGATTGATAAAAGAATTATAAAAGGTCCAGACCACCCACTGCGACAAAACGCACTGGTGTTCGACGCACCCTAAAATGGCATTTAGAATGCAGAAACTTGAACGTCCCCTTGGCTTCAGAAGTATTTTGAGCGACAGAATTGTGGTAATTTCAGGTCCATTTCAAAAATTACTCGCCCGATCATTTCTGGAAACCTAGGCTGATTTATAAATATCACTGTAAGTATTTAAAAGACAATGTGGATAATTCCAGATCAAGTCATGCAATTCTACATTTTAGACCCTTCTGTAAAATATTATCAATGCATGCCTGTAAAGGAGCCCTGTGCCACTCTGCTGCACACACAGAGGCAGGCACACGTGAACACACCAGCCACCTGAGAAGCAGTTACTCACTGCTGACATTGCCCTATCTCTGCAGATGCAGATGCCATGGTGCTTCCTCCTACAGCCACCTGCTCACCAAATTAATACCACCCATATTGAAACAATCCTACAACCCGCTCCCCCCCCCCACAACCCTCCATTAAGGAATGGAAACAAATGGGAGGTTGCAGCTAACTGGTAACAGATCCCACTCACACTGTCAAAGGTGTTACGACCAAGGTGGGAGGAGTGCACTGTTTATTCTAGATCCACTTCTCCACAGGTCACAACATATATTTAAATTTTCCCACTTACCGATACGGTCAATCATAGACTCTATTTTTATCCCAGAATAAAACACACTAACCAGGTTTCTTTAATAAACAACAAAATTATCAGTTTATTATAAAATAAGTCTTAACCAATAATGAAGTAAAGCATAAATACACAGATTGAAATATTAAAGTTCCCTTTTTACCTTAGCCCCTAACACTCACACACATACATACACTGGTTAACTGGAAAAATAAATAACGTGGCCTGAATACTTACTCATTCTTGAAGAAAAAACAGATATGTTGTGTTCCAAAACTGGCACACAGTCTGGCCTCTGAGTACACATAGACGGGTTACTGGGATCTTTTAAAACAGTTCTTTTCAGGCGGCATTGAGAATTAATTTAGCAGACGTTTCTTCAAAGACAGGAGACGAGATGACTTGACACAGTGGACTTCTCAGGGTCTTTTAGAGAGGTGCTGGAAAGCTGAGATTGGTTGTGGTCTTCTCCTTCATTGGGAATTCTCTTCTCGCCTTGGAAGTTCTCTCCTTGGAAGTTCTCTCCCTTTTTATATAGTTCAACCCCAACTCAAAACAATTAAAAGCGAAACCGACAACAGGAGGTCAACCTTTTGACCTCTATCAATCTTGACCTGTCACTTCTTTGTAAACAACTTCTCCAGGTGTCCAATGTTCTCTGTTGTCTATTGAGCTGTAAGTCAGGTGGTTTCCTGGAAAGGCTTGTTATTGTTGCTGGAAGTCAAGTGGTTTCCTGGAAAGGCTTGTTTTCCTCATAAGACCTCTCAGTGCCCCTTTTAAAAAACATTTGCATTGTTTTTCAAGGTCAAGTGGCCTTTACCTGACCCCCCCCCCCACTTTGAAAACCCCAAAGTATAACATTTCCTCAATCTTTCAAAAATGAATCCTCAAAAAATATATTTAACAAAACACAGAGGCACTTTCATAACAAAGGAGAACAATGTGAGATTTATGGGGGATATTCATCAAACACCACTGTGAAATTTATTAATGCATTGTGCAAGCTTGCACCTATTTTTGTCACATTCACCATTCAGACAGAGGGGAAATATTACTTCAAAAACATTATATAACCTTTGCATATCTACAGCATTTAATCTGGGGGGAAGGAGGGGAAAGGGGGAGTTAATGTTTGATTTTTTTCAATCTGAGAGGGGTTAGTGTCCTTATCCATTCCATTCCTCTCTCCTTTGACATCCTTCTTGGAATAGTCAACCATCCATTGTATATTGTAAAAGTGGAGAAAAGCCAGCATAAACCTTTTATGGTGGACCAATGACCTATAACTAATAGTGTCTACCCTACCATCAATCCTTTTGTAACACCTTAAAAGCCAAAGGAAAGATGAAGTTCCCTTTTCACTAAAGCATGCTAAAGGTCAAAAATAAGCTGATTATCTGGCATTGTCCGTCGAGGCTGTAACAGGATCCAATGGGGGAAACAAAAATCTTCAGTCCAGCTTCAAATTAAAACTCTACTCTGAGACGTCCGTGAATTTTTTAAACCTATGATTGTCAAGCTTGTAATGGCCAGGAATATAATGGAAAAGCCTGTAATGGTCAAGCCCCGAAGTCTGAAATGTTGAGGGAAACATGTAAGTACTGTTTAGGTGACACCAAGTTGGGTTTTAAAAACATGAGACTAGCAGAAGAAGGGAGGACTCAGGGAAATGAAGAGTTCCGTGGTCATGAAGTCCCCTGGGGAGATGCAAAAAAAGGAGTAAATCTGACTCAGACGCAGCAAGAGCAGAGATTGAGTGGTGGTTTTCGGGTTCGGTTGAGACGGATTGTTTGGATGTTGTACAGGGCTCTAGTGTGAAACAGCTGTTGACCTTAGCTACACTCGACTGCGTGCTTCAATGCTTCGCACTGTGACTGGATGTGAAGTGAAGAAAAAAATTACATTTTCCAGCGCAGTTATCCATCACCTTAATAAGCTCCCACAAATATCAGTGAAACGATGATAAAACACCATCCTACAGGAGAACTGAAAACATTGTGACGATCTACTGTAATATATTGTAGTTTTATTACCAATAGACTTGACATATTATAGCACAAGCTGGCAAAAGGGGATACTGTTTCTTTAATTGCAGTCCTAGCCTTGTAGTGATAATGTCTCTCATCTTCACACGAGTGATAAACTCGTGATGTGTTCATATATCTCATAGAAATTTTTCCATCTCTGGCCAAACCTGTCGTACATTTTTTTTTTCACCTAAGCCAGCCTGTCACGGTCATCTAAATTCAGCAAAGTCCAAAATCAATGCTAGTTCAATAGTAATTTACTGGCGCACTATGGAGGCTCACAATGGTATAAGTCTGCGTAAGGACTTTTGTGCACTGGCTATCTCAAACTGTTCTACAATTCACCAAAGTCGGACCCCTTTCTGGTTGGGCTTTGTAAAACGGTCTTAACACTGCCAAGATTAAAAATTAGCATTGTAATTTTTCGCACCAAGTCCCTATTCCTTCTATGAGTTGTATAGAGTGCTACCTGGCACTCTGCAACAGAAGCTGTCATATCCTGAATCGATTCTTCACTGAAAGACAGAGAGTGCTTGTCAAGTATTGAGCTACAGTAAAATGATAAAGAGTTCTTAAAAAATCATGCTGCAAAAACTTTAGCACAAAATGTGGCTAAAATTAGCAGCCCATTTCCCCTGTGTGTCTAGTCCTCTATGATCCATGTGTAGTATTTAAGGATCAAAGTTGGATATAAATGATGGTTTTGTTTTTCTGCTAGGAGGTGTCTTTAGCACACTCGTGAGCACTGAGCATTCTATGGCATTTATTAAATATGTTAAAGCAGAAAACTGATACCATACCATTTATCTTTTTTTAACACTCAGAGTGTAGGCTATTGAATAAAATGCTACTTAACTGTCATTTAGATTATTTATTCAGCTGACTGCCTAGTGTAGCTTTCTTATCTTCCATTTACCCCCTGGACTACTGGAGTCAATGCAGTGAAAACAGTATCTTCCAATAATTGGCTACAGATTAACCTTCCTTGCCTTTGACCATCAATACTCTGATGGTCATCCTAAACTCAAACTTGTTTGCTTTTCTTGCTGTATTCTCACTGTGTTTAAAATTGTGACTCATCACCAACTCATTTTTCTCCCCTAACCTCCAAACTGTGGCATTCCCTACCTCTCTAATTTTCCCTTCCTTCTACAATGTGCAGGCTTTTAAATCCTTAAGCGCTACCTTTTGATTGATTGCCTCTTGTGTCTTGACTATTAACCTTGGTTGTAGTTCAGTCATTGTCACTCACTAGTGAAAAGAAGTCCTCGCTCAGAGGCACTGTGTATACTACAATAATATGAACACAATTTAGGAGTAGCAGCACATGAGGCTTAATAACAAGCTGCTATAACAGGGACGTGATCCCTGTCTTGATTCTCATTCAGCGTATGAAGAAGGAACTCATTACCGGTATGCAGATTGGCATTGGTAAAATACTTCACAATTCTATAATGTTTAGAGTGTGGGAGAATCACTGGGCTGGAGATTTAAATAAATTCCATGACCACCTGTTCAAAAATATATTTGATGTGTAGTCTTTGCTTGTAAATTTAATCCCCACTAAAGAGATTTTTAAGATGACTAACTATCCAGATAGATCCAAGTTCTACATTGTATAAACAACAACTTGCATTTATATTGCGCCCTTACCATGCCAAAGTGCTTCACAGGGGGCAAAAGCTGACCCAAAGGCTTGGCCAAAGAGGTAGGTTTTAAGGAGCATCTTAAAGGAACAGAGAGAGGTAAAGACAGGCAGAGAGATTAAGGGAGGGAATTATAGAGTTTAAAAAAAGGCACAGTCACCAATGGTGGAGCGATGAAAATCAGGGTTGCGCAAGACGCCAAAGTACTCTGCCTGTGTGCGATAGTCCCGATTAAAGGGGGCACCAACTTGTTGAAAAGGAGACCAGTTAACCTTTCTTCATTTGTTTGAAAATACGATACAATGACATAAATCATGTTAAAAATGCATCATTGCATTGGGTGCAGGGATATCATTCTACTGGAAAACATAACACCTGATAAATATATTTCCATAAGTATGGTGCCTCTAGTGATCGATTTTTTTTTGATGTACTGATGAATAAGTGGGTCTCTTGTGCATGACTTGTACGAAACCAACAAAACACAATTGAAAATTGGATCCAGATGTGCCACAGTTGCCAATATGACAATGCGGTAGTGGAGTATTAAAAGTGGATCGGTTACAGGAATTCAACCTGCACTAAAAGTGCTCACAAAAAGGGGGTGTGGGACTCATTGAGTAAATCTTTAAAAGAGCTGACACAGGCATGATGGGCCAAATGGCCTCCTCCTGCGCCATAAAATTCTGTAAGTGGTAATGTCCCTGAACGGACTGTGCAGAAACCAGCTGATAACTAAAGAAGAAGGGTGGGTTGGTTGTCCTATGATCACTGTGGTCAGCACTTGAATGAGTAACATATCCAACAATTGAATGGATACAGGGCAGTGCATAATGCATGCCAGCTATAACATATTGAATTATTTTAAGTACCAAAGATTCAGTGAGAAGCCATTCATTATGTTCAAGCAACAGCAAGCAATTCACTCTGCTATCTCCCTAGTTAGCAGTTTTTGTTTCCTTTGTTAAAGGAACATTACCATCTGACAGGTTAGTTTTTGGGTCAGTTCAGTTCTTTATTAATTTTTAATCATTTTTAATGATTCATTCTCTATCTTAATTAAAACTGGGTTTAAAAATGGCATTAGTCAGAATTAATGTGCTCAAATAACTGTCCCTTTAACTTTAAATGTTATTTTCTACACTATTATCAATTCTGCATGAGGTGCACTGGTGAGGTCTGAATAGAATGTGCATTATTAATTTGGAGAAATTATATTTTTATAATCATTTAAAAAGCACAGTGTGATATTTGCTTTGATTAGATTCTGCTGTCGTACTTAGCAAATAATGAAGGCAATAATGAACAAGACCTTGGTTTGTGAAAGCGTGTTTCGAAATGCTATTTACCGATGTGTTGTGAGGAAAGACAGGCCCGGGAGTGCAGCAACAGTTGTTTTGTGACGAATGTATCAACCAATTCGTGCACAGCAAGATCCCACAAGCAGAACGACCATTTTTGGCTTTGTTGGTTGAGGGTGGATTGTTGTCTGAGGCGCCAAGTAAATCTTTGATTCCTCTTTGATTGGTGCCACTGGATTCACTTGAACGGGCAGAGAGTTTTGACATCTTCTTTGACCCAGGACTCCCTCAGTACTGCTAACTGCCTCTACCTCAGAGGGTTGACAGACCAGAGTCATCAGCCATCTCCTCACGCAAGCCTTATCCGCAAACAGCCATTCACGGATTTACGATTACTCCATGAAGAGTCGTGGCACCTGCGAATGTCGGAGGATGAAGGCATCGCGGCAGCTTCCAGGATAACATACACGCACCTGCATAAAGCTATTGTTGTGGTCACCGACCAGCTGAACGTTTAGGGAGTGGAATCCCTTCCTGTTGAGGAATCTCCCTGGCTGGTCAGTCGATGCTTCGATGGCCATGTGGGTTCAATCGATGATCCCCTGCACCTGAGGGAATCTGGTGATGGAGGCAAATCCCACTGCCCTTTGAACTCACGTGCCGATATCCACCTGGCATTCAATGTAATCCCCTGCCTCTTGAACAGAGCAACCATTACCTCCATGATGCAATGATGTGTTGCTGCCTGTGAGATGCCACTAATGTCTGCTGCTGCTGCTGCTGCTTGGAAGGACCTTGCTGCAAAAAAAGTACAAGGCCACTGCGACTTTCAGAGCTAAGGGAAAACCATGGCGACAGTTCCTGCGAACCATTGGATACCCTCAATGAGACCACACAAGTCAGCAACCATCTGCCTGGATAGAGGCAGCCTTCTGTGGCACTGATGCTCCGAAATGCCCACGTCATTTCCCCTTTGGTGGTAGACCCTCTGCTGAGGGTATCATCTTCATTGCCTTCCTGACCCTTATTCCTGACCCCTGCACCCCTGTTGCCCATGGGTCTGCCTCTGCTCCTGCAGATGTTGCTCCTCATTGCTCGTCGATCCAATCTCCGGGTAGCTTTATCCCATTTCCTGTTATGACTATCCTTCCTTTCAATTGGAATGTGGAGTCTTCCTAAACCCCTGCCCCCTCATGAACCCATGAGGCCCATAAGCAGAGGGACCCATCCACCCCTCACAAAGCTGCCCCCAAAAGTTCCCTGGTCAAGAGTGAAATGATATATAATTCTCCTGACTCTGAATAACTGGTTGTCTGTGATTAAGGGCCTTTTCTAAGCCATCCCTCTTTAATGGAGCCTCTTGCAACTGTCCCGCCATTCTGACTGGCTCCCCACTTTGTTTGCAACTCCTCCGGAAAACAGAGGTATACACGTTCTCTCAGGAGCTGTAGTTAGTTAATTAAGTAGCTATCTTAAACTGGTTCCCGAGCTCTAGCAGAGCTGACAGCATTGTTTACTGGGAACATAAATTCAGCGGTCTCTCAGGGCTGCTTGTCTGCACTGAGTGTTGTTGGAGGGCACAGAGTGTGAAGAAGGGAGTTCGGCAAGAAGGGGAACTATAAATTAATTAAGAAAAAGTAAATTTGACTGCACTCAGTCGGAGCAGCGTGAATCAGTGAGACCAGCGGAGCTATAAATAGCGTGAATCAGTGAGACCAGCAGGGTTATAAACAGCGTGAATCAGCGAGACCTGCTGGATTCACTGTTTCCTGTAACCAGTTGGAACCCGCATTCGGAAAGAGAAAAAAGAGGTGTTGCATCACAGGGAAGCAGGTAGGTGATTGGCTACTGAGTATTGCAGCTTAGGGACTGCGTCTCAACAACTGGCAGACTAAAAACGAGAAAAAAAATTAAGTATTGATAACAAGAAACAAGTGAGTAGCTGGTGAGTATTATCTTTTTTTGAGTAAGGTTTATTTTAATTAGTGAACTATATTGATCAGTAGTAGGATTTCTCAGTACTAGTAAGGTTTTATTAATAGTTCTAAGGTGTTTTAGTATTGATAACATTTCTTTTTTTAGCAGTAGCAAAAGGTCAATTTCTAAATAAAGGTATGGCAGGGTTGCTTCAACCCTGAGAGCGTACCTCCTGTGCTATGTGGGAGCTTCAGGATGTTTCCCGTATCCTGCATAACCATTTATGCAGGAAGTATCATCAATTGAAGCAGCTTGAGCTCCGGATTTTGGAACTTGAGTGGCAGCTGGCAACACTGTGGTGCATTCATGAGGATGAGAGCTTATGTGGATAGCACGTTTATTGATGTGGTCATCCCACAGCTTACTATTATCAGGGAGCGAGGGAATGGGTGACCGTCAGGCAGTCAAAAAGAAACATGCAGGTAGTGAGGAGACCCTTGATTGCATTTCACTCTCCAATAGGTATTCAGTTCTGAATGCTGATGAGAGTGATGGTTCATCTGGGGAGTGCAGCCAGAGCCACGTCCATGGCTCAGCTGCACAGGTGGGTACAGGGAAGACTGGAAGAGCCACAGTGATAGGTGATTCAATATTCAGGGGAACAGAGACGCATTTCTGTGGCTGCAGACATGAATCCAGGATTGTGTGTTGCCTCCCGGGTGCCAGAGTCAAGGATGTCACTGAGCAGCTGCAGAGCATCCTGAGTGGGGAGGGTGAACAGCCAGCAGTTGTGGTCCACAGTGGAACCAACGACATAGGTAGAAAGAGGGGTGTGGTCCTGCAGTCAGAATTTAGGGAACTAGGTAGGAAATTAGCAAGCAGGACCGACAAAAGTAGTAATCTTTGGATTACTCCCAGTCCCACATGCAAGTGAGAACAGGAAGGAAGGATAAGACAGATGAATGTGTGGCTGGAAAGTTGGTGCAGGAGGGAGGATTTTAGATTCTTGCGACATTGGGACCGGCTCTGGGGGCGATCGGACCCGTACAGGTCGGGCGGGTTGCACCCGAACAGAGCCGGGACTGATTTCCTTGCGTGACGTTTTGCTAGTGCTGTTGGGGAGGGTTTAATCTAGTTTGGCAGGAGGATGGGGACCTGAGGGTAGACTCAGCTGGGACAAAATCAGAAATTAAAATGGAATGCAGAAAATTAATGGAAGAGTCTGGAAGACAGAGGAAACAAAGGTTAGAAAATAAAAAAAAGAGTTTGTCGGTGCTCAAGGGTATCTATTTCAATGCAAGGAGTATAGAAAATAAAGCAGATGAGCTGAGGACACAGATAGACACATGATTAGAATTAGAATTAGAATTAGAACATTACAGCGCAGTACAGGCCCTTCGGCCCTCGATGTTGCGCCGACCTGTGAAACCATCTGACCTACACTATTCCATTTTCATCCATATGTCTATCCAATGACCACTTAAATGCCCTTAAAGTTGGCGAATCTACTACTGCTGCAGGCAGGGCGTTCCACGCCCTTACTACTCTCTGAGTAAAGAAACTACCTCTCACATCTGTCCTATATCTATCACCCCTCAACTTGAAGCTATGTCCCCTCGTGTTTGCCATCACCATCCGAGGAAAAAGACTCTCACTATCCACCCTATCTAACCCTCTGATTATCTTATATGTCTCTATTAAGTCACCTCCCCTCCTCCTTCTCTCCAACGAAAACAACCTCAAGTCCCTCAGCCTTTCCTCGTAAGACCTTCCCTCCATACCAGGCAACATCTTAGTAAATCTCCTCTGCACCCTTTCCATAGCTTCCACATCCTTCCTATAATGCGGTGACCAGAACTGCACGCAATACTCCAGGTGCGGTCTCACCAGAGTTTTGTACAGCTGCAGCATGACCTCGTGGCTCCGAAACTCGATCCCCCTACTAATAAAAGCTAACACACCATATGCCTTCTTAACAGCCCTATTAACCTGGGTAGCATAGCTATTACAAAAACATGGCTTAAGGAGGGACAAAAATGGCAGCCCAATATTCCTGGTTATGGGGTTTTCAAATGTGATAGGGAAGGGGATAAGAAAGGAGGGGGAGTGGCAATTTTCGTCAAAGAAACTATTACAGCTGTGAGAAGTGATGATATATTGGAAGGATCATCAAATGAGACCATATGGATTCAGCTCAGGAACAAAAAAGGGGCAATCACACTGCTGGGAGTGTAGTATAGACCCCCAAACAGTCAGAGGGAGATAGAAGAGCAGATATGTAGGTAAATCTATGAGAAGTGCGAGAACAATAGGGCAGTAATAGTAGGGGATTTTAACTACCCCAATATTAACTGGGTTAGTTTTAGTGTGAAAGGAATTGAGAGAGCAGAATTCTTGAGGTGCATTCAGGAGAACTTTTTTGCCCAGTACGCAGCAAGTCCAACAAGAGAGGGCGCAGATTTAGACTTAGTTTTAGGAAATGAAGATGGGATAGTGGAAGGAGTGGCAGTGGGAGAGCATTTTGGTGGTAGTGATCATAATTCAGTTAGTTTTAACATAATTATGGAAAAGGACAGAGATAGAACAGGAGTTAAAGTTCTCAACTGGGGCAAGGCCAAGTTTACTAAGCTGAGGACTGATTTAGCGAAAGTGGACTGGAAACAGCTACTTGAAGGTAAATCAGTGTCAGAGCAGTGGGAGGCATTCAAAGGGAAGATTCAAGGGGTTCAGAGTAAACACGTTCCCTCAAAGAAATAGGGTGTGACGGCCAAATCTAGAGCCCCATGGATGTCAAGGAGCTTACAGGGTAAGATAAGACAGAAAAGAAAATCTTATGCCCGACACAGAGAACTCAATACTACAGAAAGCCAAGAGGAGTACAGAAAGTGGAGGCGTGAAATCAAAAAGGAAATTAGGAAAGCTAAGAGAGGGCATGAAAGAATGTTGGCAAGCAAAATCAAGGTGAACCCAAAGAGGCTTTTTGTAGTATATATTAACGATTTAAATGTAAGTGTAGGGGGCATAATCAAGAAGTTTGCAGATGACACAAAGATTGGCCATGTGGTAGATAGTGAGGAGATAGCTGTAGGCAATATCAGGAAGATATTGATTGTCTGGTCAGATGGGCAGAAAAGTGGCAAATGGAATTCAACCCAGAGAAGTGTGAGGTGATGCATTTGGGGAGGTCAAACAAGGCAAAGGAAATGATTAATGGGCAAATACTGAGAGGTGTAGAGGGAATAATCCCTGAAGGTAGAAGGACAGGTCGAAAAGGTGGTTAAGAAGGCATATGGAATCCTTTCCTTTATTAGCTGAGGTATAGAATATAAGATCAGGTAGGTTATGCTGGAAATGTATAAATTATTGGTTAGGCCAC
Organism: Heterodontus francisci; assembly: GCF_036365525.1. Taxonomy (NCBI): domain Eukaryota; kingdom Metazoa; phylum Chordata; class Chondrichthyes; order Heterodontiformes; family Heterodontidae; genus Heterodontus; species Heterodontus francisci. The sequence goes on along the minus strand of NC_090405.1, from coordinate 45,416,602 downwards.
AACTTGAGTACTGTGTGCAGTTCTGGTCGCCTCATTACAGAAAGAATGTAATTACACTAGAGAGGGTACAGAGGAGATTTATGAGGATGTTGCCATGACTGGAAAAATGCAGCTATGAGGAAAGATTGGATAGGCTGATGTCATGTAGGCCCCCACCTGCCAAGAATGAGGCATTTTAATTTTGTCATATGAACATTGATTTTAAACTTGTTGGGAAGAAGAGAAGGCCTGTTACAAGTGCTGCAGACACTTAGCTGAAAAACATTTGCATACTAACAGACAGTGCTTGTGGAGACAAAAGGACCATTCTCTGGCACATTCAACCCACAATGGATTTTGAACACCATGGAAGGTGTAAGGAAGAGCATTCCAGAGACTGCTAAGGTGATACAACCCACAAAAGCCAGGACTGGTTAAACCAGCTGGTCACATGACTAACTGTCTGGTCCAGGGAGTTTTGAACTAGCCACAGAGTTTCTGAACAACAAAAAAGACTGTTTGCTCCTGGAGTGGGAAGACCTCTCCTGTGTCCTCCCATCTCTTTCTCAAAGCCTCTGGACCCACTGAGGACATATGAACTTCAAGAGAGTAAAGTCTCCTACATCGCACAAGGTTTAAGAAGAATACTGGGCCCCAGTGAAAAGCAAGACCTACCTACAGCATGGACTTTACAGCAAACTCAAAGACCAGTATTGGTCAGATATTGCCTCAAACTTTTCCACTTTATTTCTTCTGCTTTTTTCTGTCTCTATCTGCATGTGTGTATCGCATATGCATGCTAGCATGGGTGCGTCGTGGATCTGTGGTGTTAACCAAATTAGAGTTGAGGTTTAACTAAGTTCAACCTTTTTTCTTTAAATCCTAAGAAAATCTGTCTGGATAGTTTCGTTGTCTAATAATTGGAAAGCGGTGAGCAATGATTCACCAAGGGGGAACTAAAAAAATGGTGTGTTTAAAATTAAACCCTGTTACGGTAAGACCAGGTTACAGCTGAGAGGGAACCCTAGACCCCTTTCGCACCTGGTCATAACACCGGGGTTTTTCTCCTTGGAACAGAGAAGCCTGAGGGGAGTTTGACTGAGGTGTGCAAAATTGTGAGGGGCCTGGATAGAGTTGATGTGAAGGGCCTATTTACCTTAGCAAAGAGGTCAGTGACTAGGGGGCATAGACTTAAAGTGACTGGTAGAAGGATTAGAGGGGAGATGAGGAAAAGGTTTTTCACCCAGAGTGTGGTGGGGATCTAGAACTCACTGCCTGAAAGGGTAGTTGAGGCAGAAACCCTCAACTCATTCAAAAGAAGTCTGGATATGCAGCTCAAGTGCTGTAATCTGCAGGGCTACAGACCAAATGCTGGAAGGTGGGATTAGAATGGGTGGAGTGTTTTTCGGCTGGCACAGACATAATGGGCCAAGTGGCCTCTTTCTGTGCTGTAAACTTTTTATGATTCCTCCCTATCTTGATTCAGTGCTTTGGGACATACTGATGTCATATAATTGCTACATAAATGCAAGTATTTTGTTTTCCTAATAAAGCCTAATAAAGTGGCCTAATAAAGTTTTAAAGCTGGCCTTTTTGGAAGAGGGTATAAAATTGAAAATAGGGGCAGAGGCACGGAACTGTTCATTATTTATCACAAATTTCTGTACACAGCTAAAAATCGTTGCTTTATCTAACAGGCCTTCCTTTCATAAAAGAAATGAGAATAATTTAAAAGGACTAAACTCTATAACTATGTGCTTGCTTGTTAAATAGCATGTACTGTAGTTTCTCTGTCTTGCTTAATAAATGTTTACTTCTTTCAGCCAATTCACATGACAGAGTTATACAAAGTAAGCTGGGCCTGTCAGATTTGATGTTTTGGGACCTATTTAGAAACTGAGTCCACAGTCTGGGACTCTAAGTGAATTCTCACGTCCAAAATAAAAAACCTGCTGATTGCCTGTACCTTATCTACATTGTACCCGTTTGTGTGGACTTAGGAAGCTGGGAGTCAAATATAAACACACTAGGAGAATAAAGTGAGGACCGAAATGGCTTGGCTAAAGGAAGATGAAGACTGAAGCTCTGTGGTGGAGATGGAAACGGGCGATCTGAAGGAATAAAACATAAGAGGCTCATAAGGGACTATTGCAGATACATCAGCTTACACAAAGAAGCAGAAAATAGGAAAAACAAGTTGAAGTGGGATGAAGGGAGTTGGTGCTTGCTGAACAACTTTGGGAGCTAATGACTTTCTAAGATCCATGGTCGGCTAACCTAATCTCAAAAATTGGCCATGGGTGGTCGGGCGGTGATTGGCTATGCATGCAAACATGGATTAAAACGTTCATTAAATATAAAGTATGGTACATATTGATTGCTTGTAATGGAGTGACTGCAAAATATTCAAAGTCGTTAGCTGCTGATATGCTTTAGTCCCTGAAGTTTTGTTTTAATTTTCTGCTATGGATCTAGAATTCTTCTTTTATATAAAAAATAGATTGTGTAGACTGATGCTGCAGCAAAGGGGCTGGCGTAATGCTCTGTGTTCATTCATTACATACAATCATCTCCATGCTGCTGAAGCTCTTGTCTTCTGTACACAGCTATGATAATACGGGTGCATTGTTCTACTTGCACACACTGCGGCTGGGATGAAGGGGAAGGAAGACTTCCATAGCAAATCAATGACAGTAACTGATCGACAGCCTTAAACATCCGTTTCCTCCACCACTGGCGCAGTGTGGCTGCAGTGTGCATCATTCACAGAATGCGCTGCTGCCAATTGCCAAGGCTTCTTCAGCAGCACTTTCCAGACCTGCAAACTGTGCCACGTAAAAGGACAACAGCAGCAGCTGCATGGGAATGCCATCGCCTCCATGTTCCTTGCCAAGTGACACACCATTCTAACTTGGACATATAATGCCGTCCCTTCATTGTCGCTGGGATAGCATCCTGGAACTCCCTATACCACACGGACTGCAGCAGTGAAGAAGGTGGCTCAGCACCACCTTTTCAGGGGCAACTAATGATGGGCATTAAATGCTGATCTTGTTAGTGATGGCCATACTCCAAGAATGAATTAAACAGAAGACAGAAAGTAAAAGCCCATGGGATCCAGGGTAATTTGGCAAATTGGATTCAAAATTGGCTTAGTGGAAGGAGGCAGAGGGTAATGGTAGAGGGTTGTTTTTGCGCTTGGAAGCCTGTGACCAGTGGCGTACCGCAGGGATCAGTGCTGGGACCCTTATTGTTTGTAGTGTACATTAATGATTTAGATGTGAATATAGGAGGTATGATCAGCAAGTTCGCAGACGACACGAAAATTGGTGGTGTCGTAAATAGTGAGAAGGAAAGTCTTAGATTACAGGACGATACAGATGGGCTGGTAAGATGGGCGGAGCAGTGGCAAATGGAATTTAATCCTGAGAAGTATGAGGTGATGCATTTTGGGAGGTCGAACAAGGCAAGGGAATATACAATGGATGGTAGGACCCTAGGGAGTACAGAGGGTCAGAGGAACCTTGGGGTGCTTGTCCATAGATCACTGAAGGCAGCAGCACAGGTAGATAAGGTGGTTCAGAAGGCATACGGGATACTTGCCGTTATTGGTCAAGGCATAGAGTATAAGAGCCGGGAGGTTATGATGGAGTTGTATAAAACGCTAGTTAGGCCACAGCTGGAGTACTGTGTACAGTTCTGGTCACCACACCATAGGAAGGATGTGATTGCAGTGGAAAGGGTGCAGAGGAGATTCACCAGGATGTTGCCTGTGCTGGAGCATTTCAGTTTTGAAGAGAGACTGGATAGGCTGGGGTTGTTTTCCTTGGAGCAGAGAAGGCTGAGAGGGGACCTGATTGAAGTATACAAAATTATGAGGGTCATTGATAGGATAGATAGGAAGAAACCTTTTCCCTTAGCGGAGAGGTCAATAACTAGGGGGCATAGATTTAAGGTAAGGGGCAGGAGGTTTAGAGGGGAGTTGAGGAAGAATTTTTGCACCCAGAGGGTGGTTTGAATCTGGAACACACTGCCTGAAGGGGTGGTAGAGGCAGGAACACTCACGAAATTCGAGAAGTATTTAGATGAGCACTTGAAACACCATAACATACAAGGCTACGGGCCAAGTACGGGGGAAATGGGATTAGTTAGGACGGGTGCTTGATGGTCGGCGCAGGCGCGTTGGGCTGAAGGGCCTGTTTCAGTGCTGTAAAATTCTATGACTCTATGACTGTTGTTATGTAGGGATCGTAAAAGAAAACAAAACATGTAAGCAGCATTAAGATGAATGACTGGTTAATCTGTATCTATTGAGGGGGAAAGGTCGATGAGGGCATCAGGGTGAAGCTAGCTCAGCCAGTTCCTCTGATGCCAGCCTCATTGTAATAAAGGTGGCAAGCGCCTTGTCTATATTGGATCCAGTGCTGGGAAATAGCAAGATCCTACAAACAGCAATGAGATGAAAAAAAACAATTGATTTGCTTTCATGATGTTAGTTGAGGGATGAATGTTGAGCAGGGCAGGAAGAGAACTCCCTGTTCTTCTTCAAAAAGGTGCAGTGGGATCTTGTATAACCACCTGAATGTGTAGATGGAGTTTTATTTATTGATTTATTTAGAGATACAGTACTGAAACAGGCCCTTCGGCCCACCGAGTCTGTGCCGACCATCAACCATCCATTTATACTAATCCTACACTAATTCCACATTCCTACCACATCCCCACCTGTCCCTAGATTCCCCTACCACCTACCTATACTAGGGGCAATTTATAATGGCCAATTTACCTATCAACCTGAAAGTCTTTGGCATGTGGGAGGAAACCGGAGCACCCGGAGGAAACCCACGCAGACACAGGGAGAACTTGCAAACTCCACACAGGCAGTACCCAGAATTGAACCCGGGTCGCTGGAGCTGCGAGGCTGCGGTGCTAACCGCTGCGCCAATTTAGTTTAGAATCTCATCTCAAAGGTGGAACCGCTGATAATTCTGCACTCCCTCAATGCTGCAATGAAGTATCTTCACAGATGATGAACACAAATCCTGGAGGGCAGCTTGAACCCCGTGCATGTGACTTGACAGGAGAAACTGCCATCGCTGACCCAAGCTGACACGAGGACAATGTTTGTTTTCCCAGTCCTACCATCTTCCACATCGATGAAGGTAAAATATACCTCCAGAAAATCAGAGCAGTGGGATTGCACTGTTTGTGCTCATCCCTGACTTTATGGAACAGTTGTTTTGAAGCTAGGATTAGTTTTGATGTTATTACTGCTGATTTGCATTCTGTCCTGTTAACTGACCGCAAGTCTATAAATCATCAATGAGGATGAATTATTAGGGGACAGAACAGACGACTACTGATTCTGCACCATTCTTCTTTTGCATGCTTAGATGTGTGTATAGTCAATGCACATTTGAAGCGGGGTTTAATACTAATGGTGCATTTGTACAACTGTCGCAATGGTGCAAAGTGCTTTTGCTTCACAAGGTAGCTGCAGTTACATTGTGTAAATGCAGCATGCATTCGAAATCTGTGCCTAACCTGACCATAACAGAATGAGACTCCCTGAGGGAAGAAGCTACACTCCACTTCAGACTCATTTGGGGGCTTTCACACCTGATTTACGCTGCACTAATTTAGGCTCAGTGCAAAAATCGCTTTGCATCAACGCATCCCAGGAGGAATGGGCCGTTTATTGGAAAAGCAGCCATGTATATCTATTGCAGAAAAACGTGCTACATTTTATAGCACTATGGCAACTTCTTGTCAAAGATTGAGAGATAACCATAAAAGAGATTTAGGATTCTAAAGCAAGGTGGCAAGTAAGAACTGTCAGAGAGACCGCGGAGTTGAAAAATGGCACAATAGAGAATGGTATGTTTTTTTGGACCTCCTGATTGAAAAGGTAACAATCATATAACCTAATGGAATTTTGTTATACACTAGATGGCATAACAACAGTTTGTAGCCAGAGATAATTGTAACAAGGGCAGATTTGGCACTGCAACTTCTGGAAGCGTTGAATGACTCAGAGAAATCAGGCTGGGATGACACCTGCAAGGGGTAGGTTTCCATAGTCTATGCAAGCAATTTGATTTTAGTGTGATAAATGTTGGACTTCTGCAGCCAGTGCCATTTGCTGCTTCAGTATCCCAGTTTTACATAGAGGATCCTGGAAGCAAAATAAAAATTTGCGAGTGATAAACAGTCTTTCTTCCACCCATGGTCCAATGAAAATGCTGATACTGCTGCTGAAGCAACTGATAATTAACTATGTACAGAGTTCTGGACAATTACTTTAATTGGGAGATGTTTCCACAGGCAATGGGAGTAGTGTGTGAAGCTTTGAATTCAATGTAGAGCATTTTTTGGACTTTGGCAGAATGTTTAGTTACTCTTGTACCTATCACAGATATAGAGATCAGGGGTAATACCCAGGTCCACCTAGGCTGTTGCTTCTGTCAGAATCATGTAGAAGAGTGATAGATCGATCACAGCTCTTATCATTTGATCGATTTTCTGGTCATCTGAGTGTTTAACACAACATGAAACCCATCACAAGTTTAAGAATCGCCAAACGTGGCAGAGAATTACGTAGAATGTACGCAGAGAAACAGGCCATTTGGCCCAGTTGGTATGTGCTGGTGTTTATGCTCCACCCAAGCTTCGTCCCACTCTACTTCATCTAACCCTATCTGCATAACCTTCAATTCCTTTCTCCTTCATGTGTTTATCTAGCTTCCACTTAAAGGCATCTCTGCTACTTGCCTCAGTGGCTCCCTGTGATAGCAATTTCACATTCTAAGCATTCTCTGTGTAAAGACGTTTCTCCTGAATTCTCTATTGGATTTATTAGTGACTATCGTATATCTCTATCCTTAGTTTTATACTCCCCCTGCAAGTGTAAAGGTCTTATTTATGCTTACTCTATCAAACCCCTTCATAATTTTAAAGACCTTGTCCTTCTTTCTAGAGAAAAGAGTATCAGCCTGTTCCATCTTTCCTGATAGGTTTCCATTTGTCCAGAATGCAGTCTCTCCCCATAGGAAGACATCTCAATTGTACTTCAAAAGGCATTCAAAAGAAAATTAGATAGTTATCTGAAAAGGAGGAATGTGCAGGGTTATGGGGAGAAGGCAGGGGAAATGGCACGAAGTGAATTGCTCACTTGGAAAGCTGGTGCAGACACGATGGGCCCAATGACCTCCTTCTGTGCTGTAACAATTCTGTGATTTTGTGAACTGAATCCGTGATTTGACATGTTACAGTTGGCAAATCACATTGATGGCAAAAGCTTTGGACCACTTTTTAGAAATAAATTATTTTTAGTGGTTGCGGAAAAGACCTACTAACTAGACTGATGCTGAGCAGACAATGCACAAATGTGTTCCAGCCATATAGTGTGCCTTTCCTTTCACATGTCAGCCTGGTTAGATACGGAACTTCTTCATCGTCCCATCCTAACCTACCCACTGCACACGACAGGAATGCATCACATATATCAGCTTGCAGAATGGAATTGTCATACTGCTGTTCTTCTTGGGGTCAACACCTATCATTGGGACAACACAGTGACGGATCAATGCTGCCTCTGGTTCATGTAATACCTGACCAAAACGTGCCTTGTGTTTCATTATCAAAGGACATAAGGCAGGGGAAAGTGCCATTCTGTCCTGTCATCGGTCACTTTAATGAACATCAAAGAAGGAAAGAAATATTGTAATACGACAGACAGAGAAAGAGAAGCTGTCTCTTTGGATGAACAAAGGTAGATATTACAGCCCTCAAGTCATTGACTTTCTCACTCTAATCCTTTGCAGCCAGGTGGTTTGTGGTTTCCTCGGTGATGGACTGGGATAGAATTTGCCTTAAATTGCAGGCCTGATGGCAAGGATGCGGATGGGACCATCCATCACACTAACTGTTATCGATAGGCGGAATTTAGGCTCTCAGATCCAAGTTGATCCATGCATTCACTGCAGGAGAGATATGTGCTGCCTTTTGGAATGAGGGAAAGCAGAATGAGGGATGAGGGACTAATCATGCTTCGAACCCCTCCTACCATTCAGTAATGGTGAAGAATCACTGGGAAGAATACGATTCACAAAAGGAGCCTCTGAACAGCTATAGATTTGTCAACTGCTGTTTATTGATCGTCTTGATCTCTGTCACAATAATGGCTGTTGGTTTATTAGAAATTATTGCCATTTTTTACAAGAGTGTCAAGCTTGTAGCTTTCATTAAGCTTGGCAGATAATAGATTTAAAAGACCAGAAAGAAAGATTGCTTATTAATTGAAGAAAAAAACATCAATATCCCTGCACGCAAGTAAGCTGTGAAAAGAAACAAGTTTCCAATTTTAGTTACCCTGTGCGGGCTGCATTTGAAACCACATTCTTTCTTGATTTTAAGCCTACGTTCACCACCGCCCTCAGTACCCCACCCCCACCATGCAGTGTTTGATTAAAAATAAGACTTGCAAACATTACTGACGGTCAAAATGCCACTCGACTTTACAGTCCTCTGATATCTGCCAGTTTGGTCAACTGAGAATCAGCACACTGGGGCAAATCTGACTGAAGTGGAGCATCTCATGGCATCACTGCCCGTTTAAAACATTTTCCGCACAGCCTTCAGCTCGAATCTAACTTCCGCTGTAATGTACTAGAACTGCGAGCTGATAGCAAATGCTGTTTAATAGGATTCTTTTTGGGAAACATGAGTAATATCTTTCTTTTAAATAAAAACAGAACATTGATAAGGTATGAAATAAAAATAGAAAATGCTGGGAATACTCAGCAGGTCAGGCAGCATCTATGGAATAGAGGTGAGGAAAATGATGAAAAATGCATGGAGCTGCACATGATATTTTAATTGTTGGGTTGACATTTCTTTACGGTCTCTAAGCTCCATATTGATGCTGTGTTTTTCAGAATATTTGCACTGTTCTGAGTTCTGGAGGAGCTTTGACGAATTTAAACATCAAGGATACGCATTGTCTGATTTTCTATGTTTCCACAGTTGTGCGTGAATCCGTTTTTTTTTCTACGCTTCAAGACGGGAAATCAAAGTACGGACCTGTCCCAATTGATGCTCGCATTTCAGGGTGATTAGGATTCAGTACAAAGCAAGTACAAAACAGAATAAAAGCAAAATACTGCAGATGCTGGAAATCTGAAATGAAAACAAGAAATGCTGGAAATACTCAGCAGGTCTGGCAGCATCTGTGGAGAGAGAAGCAGAGTTAACGTTTCAGGTCCATGACCTTTTAAGTGTTATTGAGCTGAAACGTTAACTCTGCTTCTCTCTCCACAGATGCTGCCAGACCTGCTGAGTATTTACAGCACTTTCTTGTTTTCATTTAAGTACAAAACAGAATTGGAGACAATAATGTGAAACAGGGTGAGTTGACACGCAACTTGACACATGAGCCTTGGCTGCACCTCATGGATAGGAAGCATGTTTTGTTCTAACTATAGAGCATATCATTGAACTAATAATAGCAGTATTGTTTTACTATTTATCAAAAAATAGGGGATTCTGTTACATGTAATTAATTCTGATTGTTAGTGGCTGAGATTATCACAATTCTTGGGAAAACTGTAAAGAGCTATTGAAAACAAAAAGCGATGATGCAAGTTTTACCATCATAGCTGTGTACAGCTAAAAAATGTAATAGATTACAATAAAAATATTGGTATTGGCGTGACTGAAGATTTATTTTAATTGAAGGCATTTTTATCGTTATGGAGTGCAAGGCATTGTGTGATTTTCTCACCAATGGTGGCATGTTGAACCTTAAATGAGCCAGGGTCTGTGTTACGTAAAAACTTGAAAGGTTGGGGGCTGTTTTGATGAAAGGTCACGGACCTGAAATGTTGGCCGGAATTTTACCAGCCCCTCAGAGACGGGCTGGAAGACGGGAAGGCTGGTAAAATGGTGCGGGGAAATGTCAGGGCTGGGGGTTGTGCCCAACGTCTTCCTGCTGCCATGCATTTTGCCAGCGGCGGGAAGGCTGGCCAATGTGCTACCCGCTGGGAGCCCAACTGAGGCACTCAAGTGGCCTATTAACAGCCTCTTTCCACCTCTGTGGGCTGCGCCGCCACCTGGCAAGACTGTCTAGTTCAACCTGGCAACCTCCCAGTGGGCTCCAGGGTGAGGGGGGCCCTGCTCCTTATTGGGCACTCCAGGCCCACAGAGGCCACCCCCCCCCCCCCCCACCTTGACAATGGCTGCTCCAGTGGCAACAGCACTACCTGCCCTCAGCATCTCTCCCCTCACAGATCGCCGATCGCTAGTGGTGGTGCTGCTGATTGGGATGGAAGCTCCTGGGGGGGGGGGGGGGGGGAGGTGGGGTGGGGGCAGGGGAATGGAGCCCCAGTGGCGGCCACAATTGGCCACCGCCTGGAATGTGCCTCCCCAGGTCCTGCCGCTGGCCGAAGTGGGCTCACATCCCGCTTTCGGCTCTGGCGCCAGACCTCAGCCGCCATCATAAAATTCAGCCTGTTAGCTCTGTTTATCTCTCCACAGCATATGCCAGACCTGCTGAGTGTTTCCAGAATTTTCTGAAATTACATGGGTGATTTGATTGAGAAGTTAACAATTAGGAAGGGTAGGGACAGATTATGTAGAAACAGACTATTTCTAGTAATTGTGGGTCTAGATCAAAGGCACACAGCTATAAGATGAAACAAAAGTGATTCACAAAAGCGAGTAGATTGTTACAAACAGGTAGAAAGGGGTGTGGGTGGTTCCCACTGTTCACCTCCCACCTGACTGCAATCGTGTTTTGTTAAAAATGATGAGCAAGTCTCTGAGTTTTTTTTTAGGGTCAAATAAACAGACAAATGACAAGTTTTCTCGTAGGTTTAAAAAAAAACTGTTTATTTTTACACAATTCCTGAAATGGTGACAACCTCAACCATGCACACATTCATTCACACACACACACATACTCAAGAATCGATGGATAGAGAGAAAAAAGGTAAGTAGTTTAAAGTTCAAAGTGACATAGGCGTTTGTGGTTTACAGTAAAATTGAATTTTCTCAGGTACAGACCTGGGTGTCTGTTGTCTTGAACTTGTCAAGCTGTTGTAGATTTTCTAGTGGTTAAAGCTTCAGACTGGTGGTGATGGTCACTTTAATTTCTCTGCTGCAGCAAGTTGACATGGGGAGGCCATGGCCTAATGGTATTGTGACTGGACTAGTAACCCAGAGATTTAGGGTATTGCTCTGGGGGCATGGGTTCTAATCCCACTATGGCAGAAAGTGGAATTTGAATTCAATTAATAAAAATCAGGAATTAAAAACCATTGTCGATTGTTGTTAAAAACCCATCTGGTTCACTAATGTCCCTGAGGGAAGGAAATCTGCTGTCCTTACCTGGTCTACATGTGACTCCAGACCCACAGCAATATGGTTGATTTCTAAATGGCCGAGCAAGCCACTCAGTTGTACTGAACTGCTATAACATCATTAAGAAATAAAACCGGATGGTCAACCTAGGCACTGGAAACGACAATGACAAACCCAGCGCTGTCGACCCTGCAAAGTCCTGCTTACTAACATCGGGGCGGTGGGGGGGGGGGTGCCTGGACCAAAGTTGAGAGACCTGTCCCACAGACTAGTCAAGCAACAGCCTGACATAGTCATACTCACCAAATCATACCTTACAGAAATTGTCCCAGACACTGCCATCGTCATCCCTGGGCATGTCCTGTCCCACCAGCAGGACAGAGGCAGCAGGAGGGAGTTGCCCTGGGAGTCCTCAACATTGACTCCAGAATCCATGAAGTCTCATGGCATCTGGGCAAGGAAACCTGTTCCTGATTACTGCCCTCCCTCAGCTGATGAATCAGTACTGCTGCATGTTGAACACCAATTGGAGGAAGGACTGAGGATAGGAAGGACTGAGGATAGCAAGGACACAGAATGTACTCTGGGTGGGGGACTTCAATGTCCATCACCAAGAGTGGCTCGGTAGCACCATTACTGACTGAGCCCTAAAGGACATAGCTGCTAGACTGGGTCTGCGGCAGATGGTGAGGGAAAGAGGGAAAGAGAGAAAAATACACTTGACGTCGTCCTCACCAATCTGCCTGCCACAGATGCATCTGTCCGGGACAGTATTGGTAGAAGTGACCACCGCACAGTACTCGTGGAGATAAAGTCCTGCCTTCACACTGAGGAAACAGATCCAGCAATGCAAAACTGGCATCCATGAGGTACTGTGGGCCACCATCAGCAGCAGAATTGTACTCAACCACAAGCTGTAACCTGCTGGCCCAGCATATCCCCCACTCTACCGTTACCATCAAGCCAGGAGATCAACCCTGGTTCAATGAAGAGTGTAGGAGGGCATGCTAGGAGAAGCACCAGACATACCTCAAAATGAGGTTTCAACCTGGTGAAGCTACAACCCAGGACTACATGCATGCCAAACAGGGTAAGCAGCATGCGATAGACAGAGCTAAGCAATCCCATAACCAACGGATCAGATCTAAGCTCTGCAGTCCTGCCAAATCCAGTCATGAATGGTGGTGGACAACTAAACAACTAACTGGCAGAGGTGGCTCCACAAATATCCCCATCCTCAATGATGGGGGAGCCCAGCACATCAGTGCAAAAGATAAGGCTGAAGTATTTGCAACAATCTTCAGCCAAAAGTGCTGAGTTGATGATCCATCTCGGCCTCTTCCTGAAGTCCCCAGCCTCAAAGATGCCAGTCTTCAGCCAATTCGATTCACTCCGCGTGATATCAAGAAACAACTGAAAGCACTGGATACTGCAAAGGCAATGGCCCTGACAATATTCCGGCAATAGTACTGAAGACCTGTGCTCCAGAACTTGCCACGACCCTAGATAAGCTGTTCCTGTACAACTACAACACTAGCATCTACCCTACAATGTGGAAAATTGCCCAGGTATGTCCTGTACACAAAAAGCAGGACAAGGCCTGGATGGGTGCAGCTCCAACAACATTCAAGAAGCTCGATACCATCCAGGACAAAACAACCCGCTTGATTGGCACCCCATCCACAAACATTCACTCCCTGCGCCACCGATGCACAGTGGCAGCAGTGTGTACCATCTACAAGATGCACTGCAGCAACGCACCAAGGTTCCTTAGACAGCACCTTCCAAACCCACGACCTCTACCACCTAAAAGGACAAGGGCTGCAGATGCATGGGAATATGAACTCCTGCAAGTTCCCCTCCAAGCCACACACCATCCTGATTTGGAACTATATTGTCGTTCCTTCATTGTCGCTGGGTCAAAATCCTGGAACTCCCTTCCTAACAGCACTGTGGGTGTACCTACGCCACATGGACTGCAGTGGTTCAAGAAGGCAGCTCACCACCACCTTCTCAAGGTCAAGGCCTAGCCAGCATCGCCGACATCCCAGGAACGAAAAAAAAAAAGAATTAGCAGCATTGCTTCTTTCTTGCTTGGCTGGATCTTTTTCACAGTCTCTGGCTGGACTGCTTTATGAAGGTGTTGGCTTGATCTCCCCCTCTCTATCCAGAGGGTTACCTTTTTAAGGTAAAAATTCATCAAATTGGAGTTTCTGTTGGGAGAATTAGGGCTCTCTCCCCTGGTGTAACCAAACAATGGACCAGGACGTGGAGACTGTGGCTATCGATTTATGTCTGAATGGGACCGTTATGTTAAAATGCTGCTATTTCACACCTATTCAATTTTGGTTTGTGCTGTGAGTCCATTGGTCTCCAGAATCCTCTGTTCGTTCATTCATGTTGATAAGACTCATTAATGCAATAGTGCTTGCTCTTCTCAATTTCAATGGGGTTGTCGCCAAAGTTTTTTCAGATGAGGTTAACAAGTTCCATTCTTGTAAACAGGTTTGTTGATTTCTGTTACGAGCTCACAGGACAACTGTCTCGCTTGTACTGTGTCTTTATTGAACTGCCTTCTGTTGGATGCCTGCAGTGAGTGCCTCATGGTAGAGGTCACATGACTACAGCAAGCCAGAGGCACATTAATACAATATTACATTTCTATCCCAAACATCCCTCTTTTCATACAAACGAACAAAAAATTATTGCATGCATTATCACTGTGAGTGGCCCAAGTTACCTACTATCCACACAATTGTTCTCATGCGTTAGCAGTTCGTTATTCTCACCAGTCTCTGCACATGCATTGCACACCGAATCCTTAAATTGTGATGGTCTCTTAATGGTGCACATGCACGTTGTCGTTGGCTGTTCATCTGCGTAATTTTCCTTCTCCGAGGTGGGTCGTTTCCATGTCACTTGTTGTTGCCGCCGTAACTGTTGTTGTTCCATTTCCATTGTTGGGGGGCTGTGGACCTCTGGGGCTGATGGTTGATCTGTGGTCTGTGCAGATGGTGAATTCACATCTTCCTGATTGGCCGCCTGCAGTGAAGGAACAGCTTCTCCAGTTGTGCGTGTGTGCTTGTGGTTGCAACAGTATATCTGGTTATTCACTTGCACCGCGTACAATTGAAGTGATAACTGCTCTGCGCAGGTCCCAAGTTGAAACAAAGGCTGACTCTTGTTGAGAGCATTGAAGGTTTGTACCCTGAGTGACTCTCCAAAGCTCAATGCTGGCAATGGTTTGACAGTTTTGTCAAAATGAAATTTGGTTTTCTGCCGTTTCACCTCGATTTTGTCACTGTTACTACTTCTGTCTTCAGTAGCTTTTTTGCTATTGGAAGAGTAGTTTGGGTGTGACGTGACATTAGTCTTTGCACTGGACTACTTTCCATGCCTTCAGTGGGTGTGTTTCCCCACTTGTATACATCTTTTGGTCGCCACATCGCTGCTACTGCTCTCACCTTTTCGGGATCTGGGCGAAGACCTTTTGCTGTCAGTACATGACCTATGTACTTGTCTTCGGGCAGCTTTAATTGCAATTTATTCTTGTTCAGCTTTAAGTTCATCTGGCGAGCTCTGTCTCGTAGTCGCACGAGATTCTGATCGTGGTCAGCAATGGCCTCTTCCATTGTGTCTCCGCATCCATAAACTAGCAGATCATCCCACTATAGCTTCCACTCCGGGAACATCACTATCTCATGCTGTCTGCGTTGATACTCCTCTGGAGCCGTGGAAATACCAAACAGCATGTGCAACCATCTGTATTTCCCGAACGGCATCCAGAATGTTGTTAGAAAGCTGCTGCTATCATCCAGCTTCACTTGCCAGTGACCATCCTTCGCATCTAGGGTAGTGAAGATTTTTGCCTTTGCAAGTTGTGGCAAAATTCCTTCGTTGGCTGGCATGGGGTAGTGAGATCGCTTCAGAGATTTACTTAGATCCCAGGGGTCGATGCATACTCTCAGCTTTCCAGGTTGTTTCACTGCTACCATGCTGCTAATCTATTCTGTAGGGGTTGTCACTTTCTTGATTACTGCCTTCTTTTCCAGCTCTTCTATCTTGTCTTTCAGGCTGGCCTTGAGGGCAGCTGGAACTTTCCTCGACAGATCCTGAATTGGTCTTACCCTCTCATCTACTTCAAGATGATATTCTCCAGGAAGACATCTTAAACCTGTAAATACATCGTTGTACTCCTCCAGGATTGGTTCCACTATCAATGGTTTAGTGCGCTGTGAGACGTTGCAAATCTCTTTTTTGCACTTTGAGGGTTACCAGTCCAAGCTTTAGACTTGTTCCGGCTGAGATGATTGGCTTTTGCTTGCTGTCTATGATCCTGAATTCCAGATCTTCATTCTTGTCCTTGCCTTGAGCTCTCAGAGTAATTTGTCCTCTTGGCACTTGTATGATGCCATCATATAGCCTCAACCTTACTTTCGAGGGCTTCATTTTTGGATCGCCATGTTGAGCCAATTCGCGCAGGTTTGTGAAGTTCATGATGTTGCATGTCTGTCTGACACTTTATGTTGACTTGATATTCTCCTTCTGCCGTCATCATTCCAACAGTCACAAACCATTTATCACCTATTGATCTGACTGAACCAACCTGTTGTATGGTGTATAGTGATGCGTCAGAATCTTCAGCTGATATTTCTCCAGTGACTATCTGTACCTGCTAGTTGTGCTTCTTTCTAGCCAAACACTTGTGTGCAAAATGATTCTGCTTCTTCCAGTGCGAACACTGTTGCCCCATGCTGCGCACGCCTTCTTTTCCTTTGTGTGATGTCCTCCGAAGTATTTTCATCCTGCCCTATGTCTTTAATCTTTCTGCCCTTTTGGCTTGGACCATCTATCAGCATAATTCAAGGCCTGGTCTGTTCTGCCATGAATATGCTCTAGCTGCTGATTTACAACCTCAGCACTTCTTCACATGTTGATTGCTTTCCTGAGATTAAGTTTCTCCTCTCTCAGTAGACGTGTGTTCACTGCAGGATCTCTTATGCGTCATAAAATCCTGTCTTGAATTAGATCATCTTTTAGTTGCGCAAATTCACAGCTGTGTTAATGCAGTCACATATTGATCAATGGACTCTTTTTCACCTTGACCCCTAACATTGAACACATACCGTTCATATGTTAGGTTCACTTGGGGCTCAAAGCGTGACTTCAAGGCTTTCAACAAGAGTCAGTCCAAGTGGCAACTTGGGACCTGTGTAGAGCAGTTGTCACCTCGATTGTAGCGGTGGAACTGAACGACCAGATATACCGTCGCAACTACAGACATATTTGCACAACTGGAGAAGCTGTAGCCCAGGAAGCACATAAGTACGATATTGCATTTGTATCCCAAACAATTTTCAGTACAGGAGGGGGGGGGGTCATGTGACTGCTGCTCCATCTTGACTGTGGTACAAGTGGTCGTGTTCTTGTGGTTTTGTTTACCAGTTGCATTTTCAAAAATTCGTAATTCCATGGATGACACGATTTTTTTGTGCAGAAGGTCATGAGGCTGTGAAATGCACTACCAGAGTTAGAGATTGAAGCAGAGACCATACCAACATTTAAGAATATGTTAGATAGGTAACTGAATGTAAGGGAAATAAAGGGATTATGGTGAGTAAACATCGACGTGAACTGATTGGTTGAATAGCCTGTTTCCATGCTGTAACTGATACATCCAGCAGATGAATTTTACTTGCTTTCTGCAAATCCCAGGTCTGATGCAGAAGGGCCTGAATAATTGTGGCTCGTTATCAGATAAAATTATCTTTTTATGGCTCTTAATCTTTGAAATATTGCCCACCTCGTATTGATCTATCTATAAATCTTTGAGTCGGTAATGCTGTTTTGTCCCCACGAATGGGAAACTCTGATTAGTTGTTGTTTTAGTTCAGGGTTGCCACCTCTGTAATATTCTTCAATCTATCTTTTTTGCCTCTTTACCCACTTTTTGAATTTGAGTTAATCTTTCGAAAAAGTGAATGCACTGGGATTTATGCACTGCATGTCTGTGATTTTCCAAGATGCCCTCCCTGCAAATGTCACATCACCCCCGGGATCACTGGATCATTGAATCATCCCTCGCTAGGATTATTGAAAGGATATTTATCTTTGGATAACGATCAAAAGTTAATTCTCCCTCAAAGGGCTCATTTTACCAAACAGGTGGTCACATTTGTTTTCTTTTTGGGAAACCCCTGGTAAGGACAGCATTTATTGCCCATCCCTAATTGTCCTTGAATACAACTGAGGGGCAGTCAAGAATCAGCCACACTGCTGTGGGTCTGAAGTCACCGATAGGCTAAACTGGATAAGAATTGTAGGTTTCCTTCCCTTTCGTTTGCTCATTGGTGCTATCTTCTTCCCAGAAGGTTGATTGCCATGAATATCCACCTCTGTCTGTCCTTACACATTCTGCATATAATAGACTGGATGCAGTTGACATATCTGTCATCCATTTTCTCCTCGTCTGCTTCCCTCTCCTATGTTTTCCATCAATCTTTTCTTCCAAGGAATTGTCTTTGTCTATCCTCTGCTCTAATGATGTGACTGAAATATTGTATCCTTTTCTCTTTGATGTTATATACCAATGTCTTCTCTTCTCCAGCACTTCTTCAATAGTCTTTCTGTCTGTGTAAGTTGTGCAGAACATCTTCCTATATTTTTCTTCCCTACAGAGGATATCTTCCACTTGCACTGGACTTCATTACTTGATGTAGAGAACTGAAGTCATCACCTATAACCTTACCTGCATTGTGGTAGTGTGAATGCTCAGTGCAAATTGTTAGGGTCAGCTGTGGCTCAGTGGGTAGCACTCTTGCCTCTGATTCTCAAGTTCCATTGGCCCTGACGTATCTGAAGACTGGACACGTGGAATATCTGCGAGTGACTGATTGGAGTCACCTTAACAATGCTGTTTACTTATCTCTGGTTTCTTGCCTCATCTGATGCCAATCACTTTGTGATTAGAATTTGCAGACTAACCTCAGACTGTCACCTCATTCCAGTCAGGAACGTAATATCCTGTTGTGATGAAAGTGTTCCTTTTTAAAAAAAATTTTTTGAGGACTCGTACCTTAGAATTATGGACATTGATTCATTTGAGAAAATAAAAAGATTCCATGGATGTGTTTTTTCTTACAAGGGTCACTAAGAAGTCTTGTTTGAAAATAAAACCTTTACTGAATGTCACATGCCTTAAGTGCAATAAACAACAGAACCTTTGGTGACTTAGGGAAGATTTTTACAGAGAAGTGACATGTCAAGATTTATGGCGGCCAGGATGTTTTGCTTTTGGGATATTATTTTGGTTCAGTTGGGGTGCAGACTGTGTTGAAAGCAGTTTGGTTTGTTGCCTGCTGAAAGAACACCCGGCTCCTCTTTCTCTACCTCTTTGAAAAAACCCTGCGAATCCAGTGTGTGAGAGCTAAAGTCCCCAATGCTGTATTTCTCCTGAGATGTGCCTGGAAGGTCTGTAGAGATTAATTCTCATTGCTGCCTGAAAAGAACTGCTCCAGAAAAGATCCCGGTGACCCATTTACGTGTACTTGGACTCCAGAGTGTATGCCATTTGGGGACACAACATATCTCATCCTTTTTCTTCAAGAATTAACAAGTATTTAGCCAAAGTATTCTTTTTCATTTTTTTTTTGTAAATGACCTCTGCTTAGAAAATTTCTTTTTTTTTCCTTTAGCCAGTGTGTGTGTGAGCGTGCATGTTGGGTATTTCAAAAGGAAACTTTCATGGGTGAATTTATAATGGGGAACAAAAAAATGGCAGACCAATTAAATACATACTTTGGTTCTGTCTTCATAAAGGAGGACACAAATCACCTCCCAGAAATGTTGGGGAACATAGGGTCTAGTGAGAAGGAGGAACTGTAGGAAATCAGTATTAGTAGGAAAATGGTGTTAGGGAAATTGATGGGATTGAAGGCCGATAAATCCCCAGGGCCTGATAATCTACATCCCAGAGTACTTAAGGAAGTGGCCCTAGAAATAGTAGATGCATTGCTGGTCATTTTTCAAAATTCTATAGACTCTGGAACAGTTCCAATGGATTGGAGGGTAGCTAATGCAACCCCACTATTTAAAAAAGGAGGTAGAGAGAAAACAGGGAATTATAGAGCAGTTAGCCTGACATCAGTAGTGGGGAAAATGCTAGAGGCCATTATAAAAGATGTAATAACAGAGCACTTGGAAAACAATGACATGATCAGACAAAGTCCGATGGATTCACGACAGGGAAATCATGCTTGACAAATCGACTGGAATTTTTTGAGGATGTAACTAGTAGAATAGGTAAGGGAGAACCAGTGGAAGTGGTGTATTCGGACTTTCAGAAGGCTTTCGATAAGGTCCCACATAAGAGATTAGCATGCAGAATTAAAGCACATGAGATTGGGGGTAAGGTACTGACATGGATAGAGAACTGGTTGGCAGACAGGAAACAAAGGGTAGGAATAAACGGGTCTTTTTCCGCGTGGCAGGCAGAGTGTAGAGGGGTACTGCAGGGATCAGTGCTAGGACCCCAGCTAGTCACAATACATATTAATGATATAGATGGGGAAATTGAATGTAATATATCCAAGTTTGCAGACGACACAAAGCCAGGTGGGAGTGTGAGCTGTGAGGAGGATGCAGAGAAGCTCCAGTGTGATTTGGACAGGTTGAGTGAGTGGGCAAATATATGGCAGATGCAGTATAATGTGGATAAATGTGAGGTTATCCACTTTGGTGGCAAAAACAGAAAGGCAGATTATCATCTGAACGGCGATAGATTGGGAAAAGGGGAGGTGCAGTGAGACCTGGGTGTCCTTGTGCACCAGTCGTTGAAAGTAAGCATGCAGATCCAGCAGGCAGTTAAGAAGGCAAATGGTATGTTGGCCTTCATAGCGAGAGAATTCGACTACAGGAGCAAGGATATCTTGCTACAATTATACAAGGCCTCGGTGAGACCACATCTGGAGCACTGTGTGAAGTTTTGTCTCCTTATCTAAGGAAGGATGTTCTTGCTATAGAGGGAGTGCAGTGAAGGTTCACCAGACTGATTCCTGGGATGGCAGGACTGACGTATGAAGAGAGATTGGGTTGATTAGGCTTGTATTCGCTAGAATTTAGAATTATGAGAGGGGATTTCATAGAAACCTACAAAATTCTAACAGGACTGGACAGACTAGATGCCGGAAGAATGTTTTCAATGGCGGGGGAGTTTAGGACCAGGGGTCACAGTCTAAGGATAAGGGGTAAACCATTTAAGTCTGAGATGAAGAGGGATTTCTTCACCCAGAGAGTGGTGAATCTATGGAATTCTCTACCACAGAAAGCAGTTGAGGCCAAATCATTAAATATATTCAAGAAAGAGTTAGATATAGTTCTTAGGGCTAAAGGGATCAAGGGATATGGGGAGAAAGCGGGAACAGGGTACCGAGTTTGGATGATCAGGCATGATTGTATTGAATGGCGGAGCAGGCTTGAAGTGCCGAATGGCCTACTCCTGCTCCTATTTTTCTATGTTTCAATGTTTCTATATTTTTCAGTCTGTGTGCTAATGTTCTGCTTCTTTACTGGACAAGCCTTGTTTTATAATAAACTGATAATTTTGTTGTTTATTAAAGAAACCTGGTTGGCGTATTCGATTCTGGGTTAAAGAGTAGAATACATGATTGACTGTATCAGTAACCAGGTAAATATTTAAATATATGTTGTGACCTGTGGAGAAGCAGAACTAGAAAAGACAGTGCCCTCCTCCTACCTCAGTCGTAACACTTTATCTCCTTATGTGGTTCGCTGTCAAACTTTGTTTGATAACGCTCCTGTAAAGCAGAGGTTTAACGGTGTTAAAGACACTATGTAAATGCAAGTTTTTGTTGTTCCACCGCAGTCTGCTGCCCTCTACAAGCACCTGTCCCTATCATACAACATGTTGCCCCAGCCTATTCTTACAAGTACAGCTTTCAGTAGGGTTCCCAACCAGATATTCATCAGCCAGTTCATTTCTGAAGTTAATCAATTTCCTTTGCTGGGAGTCTCAGCCACAAATACATAACTCTGTGGGGAACAAATCCTTCTAATCTCATTCTGAGGCTTGTTAAACAGAGAACTCTCCATCACTACATATAGTAAGGCTTCAGAATGAACACAAGTACAAGACAAGTAACAGAAAATGAAGGCATCACTGTTTGAGCAGGAAAGGTTGATTTAAGTCTGACAAGAGGAGATTGCTGTCGGTGAGCTGAGGTGATGTCTCATGTAGGCTTTGCCTTGCTTTACTTGAGGAACATGACAGAAGAACACGCTTTTTTGCATTGAAGGCGGCTAACAGGAGCTTAGTGACTGGAGGCCCAATGGAAATCTTTGCACTAATGTTTGTGAACTTTTAAAAAAAATTGGGCATTCTTCACATAAAAGCTTTTATGTTAAAAAAGACTTCCATTGGTTAAACTACCAAAAACATGAACCTAAGGATCACAGTGGTCTTGCTATTTCTGATAACACCTTTAATTAGGTTCGTCTGACTCTCCTGCAATGGTAATTTGAGGGTCAATCTCGGGATATACTGTAATTAAACTGCCTCACTGTTTTCACTGGGCAATGCATGTCCTTTTCCATTTCCAAAGTTTTGACACCAAAAATATTCCACTAGGCAACATTAAAAACAATGTGACAAATTGTATTTTTAACACCAGCCTGGATATTTTTAAGTAAAATGACAATCAGCCACAGCTACAATGCTTGTAAAACAATAAAATAACTAACTTGTATTTGTTTTCAATTTTTGTCCCCTTGTCTCCTGGTGATTGTATAGTTAGCCCTCCAGGACCTCATCCTAGTGGAACACTCCCAATGAATGAGTCCAAACAATGAACAGCTAGTCAATGATGAGGGATATTCCAATCAATTCAACCTTCACCAAACTCTGTGGCTAAGGAATCACCAGAGAGTGCTCAACAGCATAAACCTTACTTGGCTCTTGCCCCATCCATTGTTGGCTCGGCTCAGTAGGTAACACTTCTTCATTTTTGAGTGGGAATATTGTGGCTTCAAGCCTCACTCTATGACCTGAGTGCATCAGCTGGGCTGATACTCCACCCTTGAGGGAATGCTGCATTGTCAGAGGTGCCATCTTTCAGATGAAATGTTGAACTGAGTAACCGTCTGCTTATTGAATGGACGTAAAAGCTTCCATGACATTGTTTGTTGAGGAATAGGGGCGTTCTGCCGCTGTCTTGGTAAATACTCCTCCTTAAACCATTCATCTTATTTGTTATTGGTGGCAGTCTTCCAGCTCAATCAAAACTTTGCTGCTTTGAGCATATCGTACACTAAGTCCCTCTCACTCATCACCCTTATCCCAGATGATTCAATTTGACTTTCAGTCTCCCAATGCCTTAAATTTAAAATTCTTGTCCTTGTCTTTATATCCTTATCCATATCCTTACCTCTCCATGACATTGTAAAAAACCCCTCTCCCTCATCCACCCGTCCAAGCCTGGTCTTTTGAATCTGGCCTCAGTTCTATCACCTTCCTTTACCCCATCATTGGTGGCCGTGCCTTCAGCCATCTAGATCCCACTCTCTAGAATCACCTTGCTAAGCCCCCTCCACTTTGCTACTCCCTTTAAGATGCTCCTTCAGACCTACGTCTGCAACCAAGCTTTTCGTTCCCCCATTCTCATCTCTCCTTCTTCGGCTCAGCGCTGAGATATCTAATGTAAAAAGAAGTCCAAAATTGTGACAGCATTCTGTATTGTTTTTCTCTCACAGCCACTTAGGCCCAAATGTAGCATCAGACTGTCTTTCTGGCTGAGCTAATCTGACTGAAACCTAAAACTTTCATGATCCATATGCTTCCATCCCTCCCCAGTGGCATGTAAGGACAGTGCGAGATGTTGTACACAAAACACTGATACCTTATTATTATCCGGGCCTATCGATCCCATTTAACTTCTAACCACAATTAACAAAAAAAGTCTCCATATAAATTAAACTTACCCTGTGAATTAGTATATTACATAATCAATAAGGCTTTCCTTCATTTTTGCTCCAGGATCAGTGAAATATGAGCAAATTTAATCT
Source organism: Heterodontus francisci (assembly GCF_036365525.1). Taxonomy (NCBI): domain Eukaryota; kingdom Metazoa; phylum Chordata; class Chondrichthyes; order Heterodontiformes; family Heterodontidae; genus Heterodontus; species Heterodontus francisci. Next base: position 45,393,187 of record NC_090405.1, on the reverse strand, counting down.
GCTAACTTCTCGGACCTCATGAATTGCTAATTAAAGGGCACTATATTCATGCTGGCAACTTATACTTATTAAGTAATTTACCATCTCAGGAACTGCTTTCAACCAACTACAACAGACTGAAAAGGGCTACAGGACAGTTAGCTTAAGTAATCTCATTTGGGCCTGATAACACCTAGTGCTGCCTCTGATTCCTGACCGATCCTCTATTTCACCATAGCAACCAGTACTTCTGCGGTACGACTGTAGATGCCAGAACAACTTTCAAAAGCTGGTACGTACCCAAAGATGATGTGAGGCATACGGACCTGGAAGGTCCAGCTGTTCGATCTCCAGTTCTCGGTGATACTGAGCTCGATTGCCAGTTGGAGTGTTATAGTGGGCCTAAGCACCTCTGGGTTGGGACAGAGGAAATGAACGGTGGCTCCATCTCCTGAATTGTTACACAGCGACTCCTCAGCTTGTGTGAACAGGGGCTGAGGATAGGACTGAGGTTAGCTATGATGTTGAGAAGCCTGCTGCAGTGCGCACTGGCGGAGTAGGTCTCTCATCCTGAGAGATGCCAGCAGGTCCCTCTCCCAAGGAGCCTGGGTCACTCTCCTGGGACATGCGGCTCAGCACACCTGCAGCGCAGCAGAAGAACAGAGTGTTGGAGTGACGTGACACTCTGGAAGCCCTAGATAACAGTGGCCCCTGACCATGCATGAATCCAAGGAATAGTGCAAGTAGCATTGGCTGCAGGCTCGAATCATCTTAATGAGCTTCCAGTACACATTTCAGGTGCTGCTTGGGACTATGTGAACAGTCACATGCAGTCCCACTCCCTGCCCCTTTTATTGCACAAGTGAACTTCTCCAAAGAAGTGATAGTGCAGACAGGTCATGAGTCTACGCCGGTACTTATGCTTCACACGAGTCTCCTCCCACTCTTCTTCATCTAAACCTATCAGCATGTCCTTCTATACCTTTCTCCATCTTGTATTTATCTAGAAATCCCCAAAATGCACCTGTGTTATTTGCCTCAACTAATTCATATGGTGGCTGGTTTTGCATTCTTTTAAAAAAAAATTTTTCATGGGATGTGGGCGTCACTGGCAATGCCAGCATTTGCTGCCCATCCCTAATTCCCTTGACAACCGAGTGGCTCGCTAGGCTTTTTCAGAGGTCAGTTAAGAGTCAACCACAATGTTGTGGGTGAACCGGATGGGTTATTTACAACAATCGATGATAGCCTCATGGCACTATTACTGAGACGAGCTTCCAATTCCAGATTTTATTAATTGAATTTAAATTTCACCAGCTGCCGTGGTGAATTTGAACCCGCATCCCCGGCACAGTAGTCTGGGCCTCAGGATTACCAGTTCAGTGACATTATCACTACGCCACCATCTCCACCTCCCCAACTGCTCTCTGGGTGAATCAGTTTCTGCTGAATTTTCTACTGGATTTATTCGCGACTATCATATTTATGGCCCCCAGTGCTGATCTCACTCACAAGTGGAAATATCTTCAGTACGTCTACTCTATTAAATCCCTTCATAATTCTAAAGACCTCTATCAGGTCACCTCTGATAAATATGCTAGATTATGAGGTTTAGCCAGCTCATAAAATATTTTTTGTTCAATAGACTCCAGGGGTACATTTTCCTCAGTTCACTATCTTTAATGAAAAGTAGATGCATCCAGAGAAAATTGTTCTGCTCCAGTTTGCTCTCCTCTGTTCGTTTCCTATCAGATTGAATTTAACTAACAATAGAAAAGGTGGTAGAATTTACAGAGTGCCAGATGTAGGGACAGAGCAGCCTATAGCATGGAACCCACAACATCTGTTCTGTACACTAATTGATTTTTCTCTCACCTCTAAGTTCACTCTCATTTGCCTTGATGGCAAATATACATCCCTTCATGCACCTCCCGGTCTTGTGGCACTGTTTTAGTCCTTTTTCCACACTCTCGTACTCTACCACCTATGCTTTCTATATCCCTGCTCACTGGAATACTCTACCCAAATTCTTCACCTACCCACTTCTCTCCTTCCCTTTGACTGGTCTCTTAGCAGTCCCATTTTCCTCTTCGACTTAGTGACTGCTGCCCCTCCCCCTAACCTTTAATGTGCTATGAGATATTCTGCAGTATATGAGGAAAGTTATAGAAATGGGAGTGGATACCACTGATACTATCAAGATTCTGGCTTCTCTGAACTCGCTTCTCCTGCTGCAAATATGTTTTTCGCTGCTCCCGACAACCTCCGAGTGTGTAAATCCAAGTGTAAATCCACCAACGCCAAGATCCTGAGCTCCCTCCTGGACAGCGCCTGCTGAAGATAGGGCCACAACACTGTACCAGCGAATTTATGACCGCAGCCCCTTTGAACACAGCTCCCCGTTAGATTGATGAATTTATCTCATTGAACTGTCTCTTACCCATCTTATTCTTCCCCAGGAGATCAAAACTGTGAACTCCTCGTCGTTCTCCATCTTCCCTTCATTCAACAATTGACAGGCTCTTAATACCAAAATTACTTCCATTTTTACCACATTCTTTTTTATACTACCTTTAATCTTACTACAATATTGCCCCTTTAGCTTGGTTCCTTAATATGAGATTTAGCCAAGATTTATCCACACATCCGATCTAAACAATACCTCACGCAAGGCAAAGCAAACAAGTTATTAACTCTTCAATAATCAGCAATGCTTTCAGATGCTTAAGGACATTTCCACAGAGATGCTGTCAAAGTGGGCATTCATCATTTCCATTTAATTACTCTTTAGCGGGCTGGAACTGACAAGACTTGTAGTGAATTGCACAGAACTTTGTGCGCTTAGAAAAGAAAGCAGTTATTACACAGGGGATCTCTGTGGAACAACATAGCATTCTCAAGTCAACCTTGATTACACCCAGACTTTATGCAAAACAACAATTAATAAGCTATAAAATCCAAATTATTTTGCTGCGTAGTTATAAACCAGGAATCATATCACGACACGGCCCTCGGGTTTGACTCCCGTTAATCATGTAGATGGTCAGTGAATACATTCACCCCACACTGGGAAGCACAACCACTCTGTTGATGGCTTGACGGGGGTCATTTTAACTTTTGGCATAAAACCGGCAATATCGCACTAGCTGCCTGTTATCGACCTTGCCTGTGAAATCAGCGCAAAGGGGAATCAGGTAAGGTGTCGAATGAGTGGTCAGTTTGATAACATCCATTTTACATTGACACCGAAAGTTAACATGACCCTGGACAGGTTACCCGCTGACCAGTGTGGGACTGCGCCAACCAATAAATCGCAGGCTTGTTCCCTGCTCTATGCTCAATAACCTAGCTTCAACCGAGATACAATTATTTGCTTATTAGCCTGCCGAAGAAGAAAGAGCCAATGTCCCTGCTCCTGGTTGCTGTGTAATGATCCCAAGAAAGCGTAGGTTGAACCAGCCACAGACAAACAACATGTTGCTGTTCCACATATAGGCTAAAACCATGAAGGGGAGCGACTTGAAAGAGGTACTTTTATACACCACCATTGACCACCTCAGAATGTCCCAAAGCTCTTTACAGCCAATGAAGGGGGAGATGGTGGCATTGTGGTGATGTCCCTGAGCTAGTAATTGACAGGCCCAGGCTAATTCCCTGGGGGCATGGGTTCAAATCCCACCACAGTAGCTGGTGGAATTTAAATTCAATTAATTAACAAAAATCTGGAATTGAAAGCTAGTCTCAGTAATGTTGCCATGAAACTATCATCGATTGTTATAAAAACCCAACTGGTTCACTGATGTCCTTTGGGGAGGAAGTCTGCCGTCCTTACCTGGTCTGGCCGACATCTGACTCTAGAACCACAGCAATGTTGTTGACTCTTAACAGCCCCCTGAAATGGCCTAGCAAGGCACTCGGTTGTTAAGGGTAATCAAAGGCCAGCAACACCCACATCCCATGAAAGAATAAATAAAGTACTTTTTGAAGTGCAGTCAGTGTTGTAATGCCGAAATCATGGCAGCCCATTGGTGCACAGCAAGCTCCCACAAACAATAGTGACCAGTAATCTGTTTTTAGTGATGTTGGTTGAGAGATAAATACAGGGCAGGATTCCAGAGTAAACTCCCCTGCTCTGCTTCAAAACCTCAGATAGCAGGCGGAGCCTCAGTTTAACAACTCATCCTAAAGCCAGCACCTCCGACAGTGCAGCACTCCCTCAGTACTGCATTGGGAGTGTTAGCTTAGATTCTGTGCTCGAGGCTCCGGAGTGAGACTCAAGCCCATAACTTTCTGATTCAGTAGGGAGAGTGCTACCCACTGAGCCACGGCTGACAAGGCCCTCGAGCCGCCCTCGAGTTCTCCCCCAGTAGCAGGAGGGGAGAAAACGGAGGAAAAGAAAACAGATCAGGACAGAGAAAGAAATGGTTGTGATTTTTTTTTTCCTTGTATTGATTTTTGTGGGGCAAATGGAGTGATTGGTGTGATACGGAAATTATTTATAGAAGCAATTCTTTAAATGCTAAACCCGTTCCCTCGTCGGCGTGAATGACAACAGTGACAAGATTCATGTCAGCACACTTGCCCGTGTTGTTACACAGTGTTTCCTCTCACAATCCGCCCGGCCATCTTTTTAATGATGTCTATTGATCCTGGTGCAGGGCGCTGCCATTTACTTGTAATTGGAAGGCAGTAAAGAACATAAAACAGGCAGTAAAACACTGTGCAAAATGCACTGCGCCAGATTACAATGTATTGCTATGTTTTGGACATATTTCTTGGGTCTTTTTTAAAGGAAATCTTTACAATTAAAGCAGAAGTGAAAATCTGGCTGGCTATTGATCCAGGGACAAGGGATTCTGGGATCTCAATCATTAGGAGTCTGTTTATCTCCAAAAGCAGGAGCCCTTAAGCAAGCTATTAATCTGCAGCTTCAAATTGTATTTAAAAATAAATGTTCCCCTCATTTGATGGGAGGGCAAGTTAATGTAAAAGCTAGCACCGAACAGAGGAGACAACATTCCTCTTGTTGGATAACAAGGATTCATGAATTAAAGCTTCTTGCAATTGTAATTTTTTTTAAAAAACAGCAATGGATTTCTGCTCTTTGCAACTGGTTGCAGAGCCTCCACCTAACCAGACACGCAGGCAAAGGAAAGGCAGCAAATGCTGGATATCTGAAGCACGAAGTACAAAATATTCGAAATGCGCATCCCGCTAATCAACGGAGAATGACAGGTTAAAGTTTTAAGAACGCAATGAAGTGCGGAGTGAGAAACAGGTTCTCGGCCCATCAGTCCCACTCATCCAGAGTCCACATGTCGGGAGCTTTTCACGTCCCCAGACCCGACCAGTTACATAGAATTTGCAGCAGACAAAAAGGCTATTTAGCCTAACTGCTCTATGCTGGTCTTTATGTTCCATGTGAGCCTCCCTTCACCCGAGTTCACATGACCCTATCAACATATCCTTCTTTTCCTATTTCCCTCACGTACTTATCTAGCTTCCCCTTAAAGGGATTTATGCTACTTGCCTCGACCACTTCATGTGGTAGCAAGTTCTACATTCACTGGTCAAAGAAGTTGATCTCCCATTTTGTGTTACAATAAGATCTTTCTGCAAACTTTCTCTAAAGGATAAAATCAATTTATTAACATTTCTAAAGTTCTCAAGTTCCCTTTTCAACAGATATTGATACAGCTCTGATGCCTTAACAAGAGACACCAAATAAACAAGATATCAGTGACCATTGCCTTGACAGTCCTCGAGTGTGCAGTTAACAGGGTCAATTTGATTAAGGCTGACCCAAAGCACTATCTACAGTTTATCACTTTACATAGATAGGACTAGGAAACAGGTTCTGCATAGGGAGTATGAGTAGCTAGGCACTAAACTAAAAAGCAGGACCTCAAAGGTAATAATCTCTGGATTATTACCTGAGCCACTTGCAAATTGACATAGGGCAAATAAGATTAGAGAAATGAATGTGTGGCTCAAAGACTGGTGTGGTAGAAGTGGGTTCTGGTTCGTAGGGCACTGGCACCAGAACTTGAGAAAGCAGGGGCTGTACCATTGGGACGGTCTATACCTGAACTGTGCTGGGACCAGTGTTCTCGTGAGCTGCATATCTAGGGAAGTAGAGAGGGTTTTAGATTAAATAGTGGGGGCAAGGGATCAAATTTGGGAAGAGGTGATAAATCAAAGAGTAGCTACAAGTCAAGAGAGAAAGGTAATAATATGGGAAATGATAAGCAGACTATGACAGGAAGGGACAAAGAGTACAAATCTAAAAGCAAATCAGCAGATAAGACTAGAGGTTACAAAAATAATAAAAAGACAAAACTAAAGGCTCTGTATCTGAATGCACATAGCATTTGAAACAAAACAGATGAATTGATAGCACTAATAGCAATAAATAAGTACAATCTGATAGCCATTACAGTGACAAAGCTTTAAACTGACATAGATTGGGACCTGAATATTGAAGAATATATGACATTTAGGAAGCACAGGAAGCTAGGAAAAGGTGGAGGGTTGGCTCTGTTAATTAATGATGGTATTAGCACAATAGAGCGGGATGCCATAAGTTCAGGAAACCAAGATGTAGAAGCAGTTTAGGTTGAGATTAGAAATGATAAAGGTAAGAAGTCACTTATGGGAGTGGTGTACAGGCCCCGTAACAGTAACCACACAGTAGGATCGGGTACAAAGGAAGAAATAATGGGAGCTTGTCAGAAAGGTATGGTGATAATCATGGGGGATTTTAATCCACATATAGACTTGAAGAATCAGATGGGCAAAGGGAGCCTAGATGAGGCGTTCATAAAATGTTTTCGGGATAGTTTCTTAGAACGGCAGATTCTGGACCCAACCAGAGAGCAGGCGATACTAGACCTGGCATTGTGCAACAAGATAGGATTAATTAATGATCTCATAGTGAAGGCGCTCCTAGGCAGCAGTAATCATAATATGATTGAATTTTACATTCAGGTTGAGGGAGAGAAAAGTAGGTCTAAGACTAGTATTTTAAACTTAAACAAGGGCAATTATGAGGGAATGAAAGCAGAGCTAGCTAAAGTGAAATGGCAAATTAGGTTAACAGAGATCCAATGGCAGACATTTAAGGGGATATTTCAGAATACACAGAATAGATACATTCCAACAAGAAAGAAAAAATTCAAGGGGAGGACCCACCATCTATGGTTAACTAGAAAAGTTAGGGCGGCACAGTGGCACAGTGGTTAGCACCGCAGCCTCACAGCTCCAGCGACCCGGGTTCAATTCTGGGTACTGCCTGTGTGGAGTTTGCAAGTTCTCCCTGTGTCTGCATGTGTTTTCTCCGGGTGCTCCGGTTTCCTCCCACAGCCAAAAGACTTGCAGGTTGGTAGGTAAATTGGCCATTATAAATTGCCCCTAGTATAGGTAGGTGGTAGGGAAATATAGGGACAGTTGGGGATGTAGTAGGAATATGGGATTAGTGTAGGATTAGTATAAATGGGTGGTTGATGGTTGGCACAGACTCGGTGGGCCGAAGGGCCTGTTTCAGTGCTGTATCTCTAAACTACACTAAACTAAACTAAAGATAGTATCAAACGTAAAGCAAAAGCATATAATTGAGCAAAGATGGATAGCAGGTCAGAAAATTGGACAGAATATAAAAACAAGCACAGAATAACTAAAAGATTAATAAGGAAGGAAAAATTAGAGTATGAGAGGCCATCTAGAAATATAAAAAAACAGATAGTAGGAGTTTCTATAAATATTTAAAAAAGAAAGAGATAACAAAATGAATATACAGTAAATGGCAGAACCCTTAGGAGAACTGACAGGCAGAGAGATCTGGGCGTACAGGTCCACAGGTCACTGAAAGTGGCAACGCAGGTGGATAAGGTAGTCAAGAAGGCATACAGCATGCTTGCCTTCATCGGTCGGGGCATTGAGTATAAAAATTGGCAAGTCATGCTGCAGCTGTACAGAACTTTAGTTAGGCCACACTTAGAATATTGCGTGCAATTCTGGTTGCCACACTCCCAGAAGGACGTGGAGGCTTTGGACAGGGTACAGAAGAGGTTTACCAGGATGTTGCCTGGTCTGGAGGGCATTAGCTATGAGGCGAGGTTGGATCAACTCGGATTGTTTTCACTGGAACGACAGAGGTGGAGGGGTGACATGATAGAGGTTTACAAAGTTATGAGCGGCATGGACAGACTGGATAGTCAGAAGCTTTTTCCCAGGGTGGAAGAGTCTGTTACTAGGGGACATAGGTTTAAGGTGAGAGGGGCAAAGTTTAGAGGGGATGTGCGAGGCAAGTTCTTTACACAGAGGGTGGTGAGTGCCTGGAACTTGCTGCCAGGGGAGGTGGTGGAAGCAGGTACGATAATGACGTTTAAGAGGCATCTTGACAAATACATGAATAGGATGGGAATAGAGGGATACGGTCCCCAGAAGTGCAGAAGGTTTTAGTTTAGGCAGGCATCAAGATCGGCGCAGGCTTGGAGGGCCGAATGGCCTGTTCCTGTTCTGTACTGTTCTTTGTTCTTTGTTTTGTTCTTTGAACGTTGGTCCTATAGAAAGTGAGTTTGGGGAATTAATATCGGAAAAGTAGGAGATGGTAGGTGAATTGAACAGGTATTTTGCATTGGCCTTCACTATAGAGGATACAAGTAACTTTCCGGAAATAGCTGTAAATCAGGAAATGGAAGGGATGGAGGGACTCAAGAAAATTACAATCACCAGGGAAGTGGTACTGAACAAATTGTTGGAGCTGCAGGCTGACAAGTCCCTGGGTCCTGATGGACTTCATCCTAGGGTCTTAAAAGAAGTGGCTAGTGAGATAATTGAAGTAATAAAAGCAAAATACTGCAGATGCTGGAAATCTGAAATAAAAAGTGGAAGTGCTGGAAATACTCCGCAGGTCAGGCAGCATCTGTGGAGAGAGAAGCAGAGTTAACGTTTCAGGTCAGTGACCCTTCATCAGAACTGATGAAAGTTCTGTTGAAAGTTCACAGACCTGAAACATTAGCTCTGCTTCTCTCTCCACAGATGCTGCCTGAGATAATTGATGTGATGGTTTTAATTTTCCAAAATTCCCTAGATTCGGGGAAGGCTCTATTAGATTGGAAAATAGCCAATGTAACTCATTTTATTCAAAAAGGGAGGGAGACAGAAAGCAGGAAACTACAGGCTAATTAGCTTAACATCTGTCATAGGGAAAATGTTAGAAGTTATTATTAAAGACTTTAGAGCAGGGCACTTAAAAAAATTTGAGGTAATCAGGCCGAGTCAACATAGTTTTGTGAAAGGGAAATTATGTTTAACTAATTTATTGGAGCTTTTTGAAGAAGTAACATGTGCTGTGGATAAAGGGGACACGGTGGATGTACTGTACTTAGATTTCCAGAAGGCATTTGATAAGGTGTCATATCAAAGGATATTGTGGAAAATAAAAGCTCATGGTGTAGGGGTTAACATATTGGCTTGGATAGAAGATTGACTGGCTAACAGGAAACTGAGAGTAGGCATAAATGGGTAATTTTCTGGTTGGCAAGATGTAACGAGTAGTGTGCCACAAGGATCAGTGCTGGGGCCTCAACTTTTTACAATTTATATAAATGACTTAGATGAAGGAACTGAAGGTATGGTTGCTCAACTTTCTGATGACACAAAGATAGGTTGGAAAGTAAGTCGTGAAGAGGACATAAAGAGGCTACAAAGGGATATAGATAGGTTAAGTGAGTGGGCAAAGATCAGGCAAATGGAGAATAATGTGGGAAAATGTGAAATTGTCTATTTTGGCAAGAAGAATAAAAAAGAAGCATATTATCTAAATGGTGAGAGATTGCAGAGCTCTGAGATGCAGAGGGATCTGGGTGTCCTATTGCATGAATCGCAACAGGTTAGTTAATTAGGAAAGCTAATAGAATGTTATTGTTTATTGCGAGGAGAATTGAATACAACAGTAGGGAGGTTATGCTTCAGTTATACAGGGCATTGGTGAGACCACATCTGTGTACAGCAGTGGTCACCTTATTTAAGAAAGGATGTAAATGCGTTGGAAGCAGTTCATAGAAGGTTTACTCGACTAATACCTGGAATGGGCGGGTTGTCTTATGAGGAAAGGTTGGACATGCTGGACTTGCATCTGCTGGAGTTTAGAAGAGTAAGAGGTGACTTGATTGAAACATATAAGATCCTGTGGAGTCTTGACAGGGTGGATGTGGAAAGGATGTTTCCTCTTGTGGGAGAATCTAGAACTAGGGGTCACTGTTAAAAATAAGGGGTCACCCATTTAAGTCAGAGATGAGGAGAAATTCTTTCTTTCAGAGGGTTGTGCATCTTTGGAACTCTCTTCCTCAAAAGGTGGTGGAAGCAGAGTGTTTGAATATTTTTAAGGCAGAGGTAGATAGATTCTTGATAATCAAGAAGGTGAAAGGTTATCAGGGGTAGGTGGGAATGTGGATTTGAGGCTATAATCATATCAGCCATAATCTAGTTGAATGGGAGAGGAGGCTCGAGGGGCCGAGTGGCCTACTTCTGCTCCTAATAAATTTCGCTCATGATGCTTCACATTCATATATCTTTAATAAAAGACCTGTGTGCTACTGGCTCAGTTGACATTGTTGCCTGGATCATCAATTTTGCATTTTTATTGCCACTGATTTGCTAATCAAGTGCCATAAGAAGAGACACAATTTTTTTTAAGGATGGTTCATTCAGGGCAGTTCTGAGAGAGGGCTGCACTGTTGGAGGTGTCACCTTTTAGTTGAGACATTAAACCAAGGCCCATTCTGCCTTCTTAGGCATTCAACATCCTGCAGGTCAACATTGACTGGAAACTTAACTGGCCAGCTCCATAAATGCCTTAGCTACAGGAGCAGGTGAGAGGCGGGTTATTCTACAGCAAGTAACGTACCTTATGACTCCCCACCACCTACAAGGCACAGCAAGAGTGCGATGGAAAACTCTGCACTTGCCTGGATGAGCTCCAGCAACACTAAAGAAGTTCGACACCATCCAAGACCAAGCAGTCTGCTCGACCAGGATTCCATTCACTGTTGTAAATATTCATTCCTTCCACCACTGGCATACTATAGCTGCAGTGTGTACCATCTACAGGATGCAGTGCAGCAACTTGCCAAGGTTTCCTCACCAGCGCCTCCCAAATCCGTGACCTCCAGAAGGACAAGGGAAGCAGGTGCATGGGAACACCATCACCTCCAGGTCACATACCAGCCTGACTAGGATATATGACCATTCCTGCATTGTTGTTGGAGCTGCCTATCTATCAGCATGGACTGCAGCAATTCAAGAAGGCAGTACACCACCTCCTTTCCAAGGGCAGCCTGAGATGGGCCATTTCAGCATCATCAAATGCTGAGAGGCAATTAAAAACAGCGTGAGCCCCCTATACTTAGGGTGAGTTTTTATCTTCTGATTTAATTATTTAGAAATGACCTAATTAAGTTCTAACATATATGGAAAAGATGCTGGATTTTCCATTCTGAAATTGAAATTCTTGGATGAAAATGCTATTAGCCAGACTCTGACTCCCGCAAGTCTTTTAGGCGTAAATCGTCCACCTCCTGTTGGTATTCCAAACCTGTAGGCCTGACTCCTGCTGGTTTGAGCATGAAGCCCTAACTCTTACTGGCCTGCGACAGAGCAACATATATAGCAAATTGAAAAAGTACTGAGCATCCAGATAACAGCGACCAACTCCTGCTGGGTCAGGAACCCAGACGATGTGAAATATCTAGTAAAAGTGTTTGATTTCTTTCTGGTTGGACAATGCTAAACTAAACCCAGACTCCTCGGAAAATTTTGTGCAGTTAACATAGTTGGCATCCTTCCATCCATGAAAGATGATGGACACACAGCAAACAATGCATTTCGGTGGGTTGTCTTCTCTTGGTGCACCTTTGCTGATGGCTGTGAAGGTCAATCCTTGAGAGGCAGGTGCCACACGTGAAGCTGCCAAATGACACTGTGAGTTGTTGTTGTTTATGTTGGCGCCTGTTGCCAAGCTGCTGGTCGCAACTGGTCATTATGGTAGTGCACATCGGTCCACAGGATGTGTCGCCATTTCCCTCTTTCGCCAGCTAGTGACTCCCAAGTGCGATAGTCAACATTTAGGGCCTTCATGTCACGCTTGCAAGCATCCATGAAGCAGAGCTTTGGGCGTCCCCACTGGTCGTCTGGCCCCGGCTACCTCACCACACAGAAAGTCTTTGGGTATGCGACTGTCTTCCATCCTGCGGATGTGTCTGATCCACCCGAAGCTGCCTCTGTTTGATTACTGCCAACACTCTTGGGAGCTCTGCCTTCGAGAGGACTGTCACATTTGTGATTTATCTATCAAGGCTGAAATCAAAGACAGAAACACATCACGTTCTGATCGGAGAATTCCTCTACGCTGATGATACTGCGCTAGTAGCTCAGCTCACATGGAAACTCGGCTACAAAGTCTCATGGCCTGTCTCTCGCGTGCCTGCAACTTGTTCACTTTGACTATAAACATCAAGAAACCCGTGGTCATGGGACAAAGTGTTGCATCTCCAACCCTGATCATACTAAATAACACCCCACTGGAAGTGGTTAGCAAATTCTGCTACCTTGGGTCCACGGTGACAGATTTTGATCTGTCCCTTGATGCAGAGCTCGAAACATGCATAGAGAAAGCAGTTACCACCTTTGGCCAACTTGCGAAACGTACATGGACTAACACCAAGCTGACCCTTAGGATCAAGCTGATGGTTTATAAGGCCTGTGTGTTCAGCACCTTTCTGTATGGCCGTGAAACATGGGCAACTTACAGCTACCAGGAAAAGAAGCTCAATAATTTCTATCTTCGCTATCTGTGGCGCATTATGGATATTTTGGTAAACAGGAATCAGTGTAATCCACCAAATTTCTGCTTGCACAGTGTCATGCCAAATTGCTTAAATGCTAATTTTCTTTAATCCACTGATAGAGATCTGAATTTATATTTTTTGAAGAAATTTAAAAAAGAACAGATGAAGAATGACTTTGCTGGCAGCTTCGGATGGCCACCTAATATTCAACACTATCCTACATGGCAAAACCTGTGAAGAGGGAGATAAAATGTCTGCTCATTCCCCAGCAAGAACCAACACTCAGAAAGTTTAAGGGAACTGCTTGTTCTTTATCTTTTAGCAAGGAGAAATACTGCTATATGCTATGTTTGAATACTGAGTTATTGTCATGTAACAAGCCCCTGCCCATCTGTGGTTTTCAGCTTGTGTCTTTCTGTAGCAGAAAGGAGAAGCTTCTGGACTTTGGCACGTGCAGACCCAAGTAGGGGTCACTCTCTCTGTCTCTCTCTTTCTCCATTTCTACATACTTCGGCTACAATCAGAAACCCCATTGGAGGAAATTATCTGCATTGCAGTCCTCAAGAGATCCACTGAACCAGTCATCTACCTCTTCAAACTAAGCCTCAGGACCACCGAATTCAGCTAGAAGCCAGTCAAATCACCAAACTCCACAGACTGTATACCTCTTTTTTCTATGGACTCTAACTCAACCAATCTACCTTTCCCCACTCTGTAACCTATTTGTGTGTGTGTAAACCTCTAGTGTGTGTGTGTCTGTGTGAGTGAAAGTTGGTGTGTAGTTTATTATTTTTATTAGCTTGGTTTAGGTACAATAAAGTTAGCCCCTTTCTTTGTTAAACTCAAGAAAACCTGTCCGATTGGTTCTTGTTATGATCACAGCAAGTAAGCAATCAAACACCTAGTGAATTGGCCAGTACTCCCACTTTAAGAAAGAATTAAACCTATTGTGGTCAAACAAGGAGAGGAAAAAGAGGGAAGCCCATCGACCCCTCCTCACTTGATCGTAACAAGAGTGATAAATCCTGGAAACTAGTCACTCATGTTATCGAACCCAAAAATGCACAGACCCAGCAGCAGTGCCAGGATTGTGCCTACCAGAGCCCTCAACACTGACGTTAGAGTATGTGGCGCAGTGGGAGGACACCTAATTTACATGGGGTAGGCATCTATGCTACTGCAAGTGCATCTTTGGCAGCTACTTGCTGGAAGCTTCCAAATCTGGCTGCCACTGGGGGTCCCAGCCCTGCCACTGCTCTCCCCCAGATATCCTGAAGCCCATGCAGTCTCCATCTACATCCCCATAGTTTCCTCCCTATTTATAATCCTTAGTTAATGCTTTGCCCTGTTTGAAATCTGTGGGCCTGAAAAGGGCTGTTTCCAGTGCTTTTGCTTTGCTGGTGGATAACTCAAAATCAGAACGGAAAGATCTATTATTATTGATAATTTGATCAGTAGTTAATTCTGTGCAAAAGAACCATTTGGCTTATCTCTTAATTCATCCATCCAGAATGACCCTGAAGTCCCTCCCATTGCAGCATCTGAAAGTTTCTCAAATAATTCTAGAGTTTTTGCCTCCACTAAACTATCTAGCAATCCGCTCCATGTGCTGATCACTCTTTGTGTGTGAAAGAACTTCTTGACCTTGGTTTTTTACCAGTTGGATCCCATGATCCCTTGTCCTACTCTTGCGATTTACTGTAATTTTCTGGATTTACCTTTGGCATACTACTCACTATATAAAATCACCTCTCTGATGTTTCCTTTCAAGTTTATAAAACATAAATCTCGCCAGTCTTTCCCCATAACTCAGACCAGCTCATGCTAGAATCATAGAAAGAGGCCATTCACCCCTTTGTGTTCTTTGAAGAGCTATCCAGTTAGTTCCACTCCCCTGCTCTTTCCCTATAGCTCTGCATATTTTTCCTTTTCAAGCATTTATCCAATTTCCTTTTGAAAGTCACTCCTAAATCTCCTTCCATCACCCTTTCAGGCTGTGCATTCCAGATTATGTATGGATGCATTGGTGGTCATCTTCCAAAATTCTATAGACTCTGGAGCAGTTCTTACAGATTGGAGGGTGGCAAATGTAATCCCACTATTTAAAAAAGGAGGGAGAGAAAACACAGGGAACTACAGTGTGGGGAAAATGCTAGAGTCTATTATACAGGATGTGATAGCAGAACACCTAGAAAGCATAAATGGGATTGGGCAAAGTCAGCATGGGTTTACAAAAGGGAAATCATGCTTAGCAAATCTACTGGAGTTTTTTGAGGATGTAACTAGTAGAATAGATAAGGGAGAACCAGTGGATGTGGTGTATTTGGATTTTCAGAAGCCTTTTGATAAGGTCCCACATAAGAGGTTAGTGTGCAAAATTAAAGCACATGGGATTGGGGGTAATATACTGGCATGGATTGACAATTGGTTGACTGACAGGAAACAGAGAGTAGGATTAAACAGGTCTTTTTCCGGGTGGCAGGCAGTGATTAGTGGGGTACCGCAGGGATCAGTGCTTGGGCCCGAGCTATTCACAATATATATTAATGACTTGGGTGAGGGAACTAAATGTAACATTTCCAAGTTTGCAGATGACACAAAGCTGCGGGGAATGTGAGCTGTGAGGAGGATGCAAAAAGGCTCCAATGCGATTTGGACAAATTGGGTGAGTAGGCAAATGCATGGCAGATGCAGTATAACGTGGATAAATGTGAGGTTATCCACTTTGGTTGCAAAGAAGGAAAGGCAGATTATTATCTGAAAGGTGATAGATTGGGAAAGGGGGAGGTGCAACGAGACCTGGGTGTCCTTGTACATTAGTCGCTGAAAGCAAGCATTCAGGTGCAGCAAGCAATTAGGAAGGCAAATAGTATGTTGGCCTTCATTGCAAGAGGATTTGAGTACAGCAGCAAGGATGTCTTACTGCAGTTATACAGGGCCTCAGTGTCTGAGGAAGGATGTTTTTGCCTTGGAGGGAGTGCAAAGAAGATTTACTAGGCTGATTCCTGGGATGGCAGGATTGACGTATGAGGAGAGATTGGGTCAACTAGGCTTATATTCACTAGAGTTTAGAAGAATGAGAGGGGATATCATAGAAACCTATAAAATTCTAACAGGACTAGACAGGCTAGATGCAGGGAGGATGTTCCCGATGTCTGGGGAGTCCAGAACCAGGGGTCACAGTCTCAGGATATGGGGTATGCCATTTAGAACCGAGATGAGGAGAAATTTCTTCACTCAGAGGGTGGTGAACTCTGATCAGACGGTGTAGAATTCTCTACTGCAGAAGGCAGTGGAAGCCAAGACATTAAATATATTCAAGAAGGAGATAGATATATTTCTTAATGCCAAAGGGATCAAGGGATATGGGGAGAAAGCGGGAACGGGGTACTGAATTAGACGATCAGCCATGATCTTTTTTGAATGGTGGAGCAGGCCCGAGGGGCCGAATGGCCTTCTCCTGCTCCTATTTTCTATGTTTCTACTATGACAACTCACAGGGTAAAAAAAAACTCATCTCTCCCTCCAATTCTTTTTTCAGTCACTTTAAATCTGCATCCTTTGGTTAACCATCCTTCTGTCAGTGGAAACCGTTTCTCCTTATTTACTCTATCAAGACTTATAATTTTGAACACCTCTATCAAATCTCCCTTCAACTTTCTGTGCTCTAAGGAGAACAATCCCAACTTTTCCAGTCTCTCCACATAACCAAAGTTCTTCATTCCTGGTACATCTCCTCTGTCCTCTAAGACATATATGCAAATTGAACAGAACCCCGATTTACATTTTATATGAGGCCCCTGTAGCCTCCATTGTACGAACCAATGTTAAACCACAGAGATAAACCAAGTAACAGGGATCAAATCCTGAGTTTGCTCATGACGCCCTGTCTTTACCACATCACAGTTTAGTGTCAATCTCCTTCACTGCATTTGATGCCGTAGTGGAGTTCAACTTTCTGAAGTTTAGTAAATATTAACCAAAAATCTTTGGAATCCAGGGAATTCGCAGAAAGCAAAACTCAGCTGATTTTTTTTTCCAGTCTGTGATGTTCAGCTTATAGCACCAGACTACTTTGTAAATATTTTACACAGCTTGAAAACAACAGGGACTGAAAAATACCCTTGAGTGATGGAGAGCGAGTTGGCTGCAATCTTTTCAACATGGTTTTTTTTTGAAGAATTTACACAGTGTGACCTTCAGTCAAGTTTCTACAGTTTTCTTAAACGCTATAGATTTGCTATCATCAGCTGACTGGCTATTGTAGTGCTGTTGTTCTCCAAACAACATTTATACCCTACTATAACTGGGACGATCTATGCATGATAAATACCGAATAGTACAAAAAAAATCCTATATTTGACGCAAATTATTTTGTCGCCTGCATTTAAGATGAAGCTATTTGGAGCAGTTTGATGCTTGGACTATTCACTTTTGAATTAGCATATAACAATCATGCACAAAATTTATTTCATTGGTTTAATTGTTCTGTTATATCTCCTTGTCATGCATTATTACATTCTTGGAATATTATACAATCCATGGTGTTCAATGTGTATGATACAGACTGCTTAGGAATAACCCTACTGGACATCTCAGCAGACTAATTCTAGTGTGAGTGCTGGTTTTTATGCCTACTGCTAGGGTAAATGGAGAGAAATTATTATGGAAAGGAGTTGATAGGTTAAATAAAGAGTAACTGTTTCCTCTGGCTGGGGAGTCCAGAACAAGGGGTCTTAGCCTTAAAATTAGAGACAGGTTGTTCACTGGTGATGTCAGGAAGCATAGGGTAGTGGAAATCTAGAACTCCTTCCCCCAAATAACTGCTGACACTGGTGGTGGGGGGAGGGGTTGATTGAAAATTTCCAAACTGAGATTGCTCGATTTTTGTGAGGTAAGGGTATCGAGGATATGGAACCAAGGTGGTTGAATGAATTGGCAAAGTTCTTACACGACCAGAGACAGCACCATGATTAGCAAGCAGGAATCAAACTGAGAATGGAGCAATCATTTGTGAGCCTTGCCACTTTATACTGCAGTTTGACTTTATGACGACTGATAATTATTTCTAGTTAAATATTTACAAAAAGGGCTGTGCTTATTTTCGATGGCAACTTTTCCTACTAATTTATTGTCAACTTGCAATCACTCATACGAAAGAATCTAGGTCAGTGATATGATTGGAGATGAGGTGCCTGGTGGAGTGTTTAAATAGGCCTGGGAGACTCGAAAGAGCAAATTCACAGACAGAAAGTGAGGCTTTTTTCACCAAATAGGGACTGAACAACTGAGCAGATAGTTGGCTCGTTTAGATCTCGGTGTCCAGTTCAGAGGAACCTTTCTCTTTTTCTTCCCCACTTCTCCTGAAGGAAATGGTTCCTGCTGAGGTGCAGTCAAAAAGATGTTGACAGTCTTCCAGTGCCATTTCTCATGGGTGAGTCGATATTCAGGCCAATCTGTATGGAAGGCGTCATATTTACGTGGTAGTTCCAATAGGAAGAAAGAACTTGCATTTCTATAGCACCTTTCACCACCCCAGAGAATTTCCAAGTGCTTCACAGCCAATGAAGTACTTTTGAAGTTGTAATGTAGGGAAAGCAGCAGCCAATTTGCACCCAGCAAGCTCCCACAAACAGCAATAACCAGATTCTTGGCTATTTTAGTGATCTTGGTTGAGGAATAAATTTTGGCCAGGACACCGGAGAGAACTCCCCTGCTCTTCTTCGAAATAGTGCCATGGGATCAACGCCAATTAAATGACACTCCACCTTTTATTGAATATTCCCATTTAGAGAGTGACCAACAAAGAATGTTGGCTGTATTTATAACTTCTGATCTTTAACAGAGCCTTTGTCCAGCAACCACAAGACTGTAACTTTCCTTTAACACTGGAAGGAAGGGTCCCATATTGTTTGGGATTGCTGGATTCCTTATCTCCCCTGATTGCATCAGTTCATTTACAGGGGAGCTGACAATTCCGGAGGAGCACACTGCCTTTTATCCTGTCTTTTTAATGAATGCTCATGTTATCAGGTAGTAGGTGGGATTAGCTGCCATTCAATACTGTCACTTCCTCCACTTATGCTCTTAATGCTTTGATCTTTGCAAAAGGACAATTTGAATCTCGTCCAAGAGCAGTAGAAAGTGCTGCTTATGTGCACAAAGAATTTATATTGTTCTGTACATTACTATATTCATTTGACTTTTAACACATCAGTCTCAATCTGATTGCATTTGCTTCCTCACTAAATTAATCATTGGATCGGTTGCACTTTTCCAGACTGATCTTATCTTGTTTTTTCCCTTTCAGTCTATTGCCTTTTTTTTTAGTAACTTTCATTCTGTTTTCACATTTAGGTTTATTTAAACTTTTGTCCCATGTGGCCTACTTTATCCACCTGCCTGGTTGCATCTGTATCACCGTATACATGTATCTGTCACCTCTCTGTTACTCCTGCCTCTCCTTGTACATGAATAATATTTGAATTTCAAAATACTGTATTCTTTTAATGACCACAGATCTGAGTTCACTCCTGTCCACAGACTGGGAGATCCAAGGGAATCTGATTTCAACGCTAATCGATGAATTTGTATTATCGATATGTGAGCAACTTGAGTTGCATGAGCTGAGTTTAAAATCATGGAAGCATGCTGAATCTGTCCAAATGTGGCACTTACTATGGAAGTGAGTTTGATTTGCTCCCAAGTGAATTTGCAACAAACGCACAATCATTTATCAGGAAAAATCTCAAATCTCATTGTGTGCTTGTGCAGAGGTGCGCTGCAATATGGAATGTTTGAATATCACTTATACTTTTGCATTCCTGTAAGGTGATACACCTCTCCTGGAGAAAAGGCAAAAACTAAAATGGTAGTTGACTTGTACACCTTCTTTCGCCCCTATTTTTATTTTCTCATCCCCTATTTCTCTATTCCCCCCTTCCCTATTTTCTTCCCTCCCCTCATAAGACACAGTAGGTTTCTAACTCGCTGCCCGGATGTAAAACTGACGTTACAGATTGACCATCCATTCTGAAAACCGCTCACTTCCCATTTCCATTGATTCCAGAGAAATGGAAATCATGTGTTACTATAATAGACTGCCCATCCTCAGTGCCAGTTGGGCACCAGGTGGAAAATTACAAATCTATCTTTACCAGAATACAGGGGCAATTCAAACAACATGGACATGCCAGACCACTTGGGTCAATGTTGGCAGCGTGCTGCATCGCTTAGGACATCACAGCCGGCGCTGACCCTGCCTGCATCAAGGCCTACACATATACTTTCCACTGTGAGTCACTGGATAACAGCCACTGGAAGGCTGACCCTTCTTGCTTTCAAGACAAGAGGAAGGCAAATTGTCACACTTCAACTAATGAAACTCGCAGAGTTCTGTTAACACAACACAATTGATGATCAAATGTGATAGCTCTCTTATCTGCATGACCCTGAACAGTGATTTTTAACACTAGGCCATTGGATGGATTTTGTAATATATGTCTATTCTATCTATCAGGATGTTATAGAGCAACAGTTCGGGTACCAGAGGAACTAAAGATGTCATTTCATTCTCCCAATAATTAGTAACAAAGGACAAAACACAGACTCATGGAAGATGGTAATGGTCCAGTTAAAGAATCAATCAGCTAGATTGTGAGAGAGGAGGGAAAAGATTAGCCTTTGGGAATGTGTAGCCAACCGTTCATTCACATTGTTATAGGGAAGAGTGACAGGGGGTCATGTGCTGGTTCTGGGTTGGCATCCTTCCATCTACGAAAGATCTATAAGGAAGAAAAATAACGTACATCTTATGACACTCTCAGGAAGTCCAGAAGTGCATTATAACCAATGAATTGCTTTTGAAATAGACACTGTAAAGTTGGAAAATGCTCTAGCCAATGGTGTAATACCCGATTTTCCTCGCTCCACCATTAGTAGCCGTGCCTTCATCTGCCTGGGCCCGAAGCTCTGGAGTTCCCTCCCTAAACCTCTCCTCCTTTAAGATGCTCCTTAAAACCTATCTCTATGACCAAGCTTTTGGTCACCAGTCCTAATATCTGTTTATGTGGCTTGGTGTCAAATTTGTTTGATCATCGCTCCTGCAAAGTGCTTTGGAATATCTTACTATGTTAAAGGTACTTCATATATGCAAATTCTTATTGTTGTGGGAGCAAATTCCCACAAATAGCAAATAATTACCGCCTAGAAGGACAAGGGCAGCAGATGAATGGGAACACCACCACCTGCAAGTTCCCCTCCAAGTCACACACCATCCTGACTTGGAACTATATCACTGTTTCTTCGCTGTCGCTGGGTGAAAATCTTGGAACTCCCTTCCTAACAGCACAGCGGGCGTACTTACACCACATGGACTGTAGCAGTTCAAGAAGGCAGCTCATCACCACCTTCTCAAGGGCAATTAGGGATGGACAATAAATGCTGATCTTGCCAGCGATGCCCACATCCCAGGAACGAATAACTTTGGAGTTTCAGCTCAGATGATGGGGAGGAAAGACAAGGTGAATTAGAAGAGAGAGTCACCCTGAACGACTCTCACCCACAAGCTATGATCTAGTTTTATAGTGGCACTGGCAGTAAGCTGTCAGCAAGTTGGCTCCTCCGCATGGGATTGGGGGTAGTGTATTGCGATGGATAGAAAATTGGTTGGCAGACAAGAAACAAAGAGTAGGGATAATTGGGTCTTTTTCTGAATGACAGGCAATGACTAGTGGGGTACCACAGGGATCGCTGCTAGGACCCAGCTATTCACAATATACATTAATGATTTAGATGAGGGAACTAAATGTAATATCTCCAAATTTTCAGATGACACAAAACTGGGTGGGAGGGTGAGTTGTGAGGAGGATGTAGGGAGGCTTCAGGGTGATTTGGACAAGTTGAGTGATTGGGCTAATGCATGGCAGATGCAGTATAATGTGGATAAATGTGAGGTTATCCACTTTGGTAGCAAAAACAGGAAGACAGATTATTATCTGAATGGCTATAAACTGAGAGAGGGGAATATGCAGCGAGACCTGGGTGTTCCCGTACACCAGTCGCTGAAGGTAAGCATGCAGGCGCAACAGACGGTAAAAAAGGCACATGGCCTTCATAGCGAGAGGATTCGAGTACAGAAGCAGGGATGTCTTGCTGCAATTATACAGGGCCTTGGTGAGGCCACACCTGGAATATTGTGTGCAGTTTTGGTCTCCTTATCTGAGGAAGGATGTTCTTGCTATAGAGGGAGTGCAGCGAAGGTTTACCAGACTGATTCCTGGGATGGCGGGACTGACATATGAGGAGAGATTGAGTCGGTTGGGATTATATTCGCTGGAGTTCAGAAGAGTGAGGGGGGATCTCATAGAAACCTATAAAATTCTAACAGGACTTGACAGGGTAGATGCAGGAAGGATGTTCCCGATGGTGGGGAAGTCCAGAACCAGGGGTCACAGTCTAAGGATACGGGGTAAACCTTTCAGGACTGAGATGAGGAGAAATATCTTCACCCAGAGAGTGGTGAGCCTGTGGAATTCGCTACCACAGAAAGTAGTTGAGGCCAAAACATTGTATGTTTTCAAGAAGGAGTTAGATATAGCTCTTGGGTCTAAAGGGATCAAAGGGTATGGGGCAAAAGCCGGAACAGGCTACTGAGTTGGATGATCAGCCATGATCATAATGAATGGCGCAGCAGGCTCGAAGGGCTGAATGGCCTACTCCTGCTCCTATTTGCTATGTTTCTATGTTTCTCCCTCGGCCATTGATGTTGTGCACTGCAGAGAGAACTAAGTGGAGAATAGCGTAAAATGATGAAGAGTTTTGGACATGTTTTTTGAGGGCACATTCCCTGTTACCCATAAATAACCTCTGTTATTATCATTAGTGAATGCCATGTGTTTTTTTTAATAGCGTCTGGGAGATCGATTAAAAATATTTATTTTATATTTGGTCTTCTCCCACACAAAACGTGCTTTCCTTACTGGTTAGAAGGGACACAATGATTTACAATCAGTTCTGTAACAGAATTAAGTAGTGTTTCTGTTACAGTTTCAATGGCTTAATTCTGATTAATTTTCTTCCAAAAGTTATCAAGATTGTATTATTTAAGGGAAAAAAGTGATACATTTTTATGAGTGCCCTAAATCAGACAGAGGTTAAAAATCTTGTCGGATTCTGATTTTTAAAAATAAATGTAATTATTTTTTCATTTATCAGATATTCTTGGTGTAACTCTGTGCTGTACTCTGTCTTTCTCACAAGTAATGCAGTTATTATAGACATTTTACAATATTTTAGCACTAAGACACTAGTCTATAAAGAAATGAGGTGGCGTTGCCGAGGAGAGTGACAAAGAGGTATTGATTCTAATTAACCTGAAGTGTTAAATGTCTACTGCAGAAAATACTGTTGTCTGCATTTTGCCAAGTCAAAGCTACTTTCCTGTTCTCAAAAAAAAGCCCCTCATGTCTAAAACCTCACCTCTGTAGTGCTCCCCCCTCACCCTCACTAACTCAGTATGGGTAACATTAAAGCTAGCTACACAGTATATGATTTAATTTTGATTCAAGTGAAGCAGGTGCTTTGATAATGAAATCCTCAAAGGTTCCCACTCCGTTCCCAGATCTTCTAGCGCAAATAAAGCTCTCAGACCTCTCCAGCAAGAAAAGATAAATGCCCCTTTGATGATTCTTGAGTCGGGCTGGAGGAGCAGTAATCGTTTTCAGACATCAAAAGGGTTTCAGCTTCTATCGCATCCACTCTACACTTTATTGGAACCCATAAATAAATATATAAAATGAATATCAAAGCTCCGGCTTACAAAGTCATTGTTGTGTGGAATATTATTGCGGCAAAGAGAAACATCCGATTAAGTCCTGATGATATACAAGCGCCCTGAGAAATAATACTCTGCATATTAAAAATAAACAAATATACTTGCAAATCTACTCGGCTCGTTCTCTGATATAGTAGCAAATTCGAAGTGATAGTCCAGTTATTTAATGCCCTCAGTTTGAATACATAATTTAGAGATGTTCTCTCTTACTAAATGCAGTATTTATGTTTCAATTAGGCAACTAGTTGGATCCAGACTGGTTAAGAAGTCAGTCTGCAAGATGAAGTTTGTAAACGCTATTGACTATTAGAGATTAAATGTGATGACTACGACACTCTCTTACTTCTTTCAAGACGGAAAACACTATGCTGTCAGATCAATGGGTGCAGGGCAAATTCACTATTCAGATTTATCTACAGGTTGAATTGTACACAAAGATGCATCAAGTTACTGAAAGTACAATACTTAAAACTATAAAGGTAAAATCAGAACAATCATCTTCAGTTGCTTCATTAGTGACCTTCCTTCTGATATAAGGTGGGGGCTGTTTGGGGTTGTTTGCTGATGATTCTACAGCATCCAGCTCCATTCACTTCTCCTCTGATAACAAAACAGCCCATGCCAGCCTATATCAGGACCTAGAGAATACCCAGACTTGAGCTGACAAAGTAGGTAAAATTCATCGATCATCAATATGATGGGTTACCATTGATCAGAAGCAAAACTGGACTAGCCAAATCAACACTGTTGTTACAAAGCTAGGTCAAAGACTGGGTACTCTGTGATGAATGACATGCTATCTGAACCCATCAAACCTCTTCACTGTGATGGAATACTCATCGGTCACTTGGATGGGTGCAGTCCCAACAACACTCAACAAACTCAACACCATCCAGGTGCTTCTGTCATTCGACTCAGTATCAACTCTCACCAGCGCCACTGTGGTTGATGTTTGTACAATATACAGGAAGCACTGCATCAACTCAGAGTTTACTTCAACACGATCTCCCTCCCCTGTGACCTCTACTGCCAAAAAGAGCAAGAGCAGTTTTGTGGGAACACTATCATCTCCAAGTTCCCCCACAAGTCACACACCATCTTTATTTGGGCATAAAACATTGTGCTTTCATTGTCCCTGGGTCATAATCTTAGACTTTCTTGCCCAATATCATTGTAGGAGTACTATAACCAAAGGATAGCAGCAGTTCAAGGTGAAGATTCACCACCAGCTTTTCAAGGCAACTAAGGATAGGAAGTAAATGACGGGCTGGATTGTACAGAGCCGTCAACGTTGGGATCCGTGGCGGGGGGTGGGGGATGGTGGGGGGGAGCCCCCGGATGAGGCCCACCACAGACCTCGTTGCCGGCAGGGCCCAGCCTGATATTGCTGGCGGTGGCGAGGCCTCGTGGCGGCTCCCCTCGCCGCTCAGCGACGGGACCGCAATTTCACTATTTAAATAAATTTAAATATCTATATTAATTAATTTCCCGTCGCCTCCTGATGTCCCGCCACAATCTTCACCTCGGCGACCGGCACTGCCGCGCCTTTGCATCCTCGTCCAGGGAAACAAGGCGGAGCACTTGTGGGGAGGTGGGAGGAGGTAAGGTTATTAATGGGGGAGGGGGGTAGAACAGAGTCAAATTAGAGCCATGGACGTAGGGGACGGTGGGAAGTGTGTAGGTGAAAATTTGTGCAGTTTGGAGGGGGGAGGTCAGATCGTAAAGGTAAGTGTTATTGGGGGGGGAAGGGCAAATTATTAATTTAATTGTTATTGTGTGGGTGGGAGAGGGGCAGAAGAGATGTATTTATTTTCTTTAATTCCTTTTAACTTTAAATATTTAAAATTCCTGGTAGGGCTGACAGTCCTTTAAAATTGGCACCAGCATCTGCACACAGGCAGCTGATGCCATTGCTGAGGATGGACAGTCCACCCTCTCCACATGATCAGGGGGGCGGCCCACCCCGGTTATTTAAACGAGCCACTGCGCTTGGAATCGCGGCAGCTCTTTGACATGGCCCACCCCCGATTTCGGCTTCGGGCTTATAAAATGAATCCCAATGTTTTTCCCGTGTTGCCAGCTGACAAGAAAAATAAAATAAATCCATAAGGGGTGAAAATATTCCTTACAGAAATTCTTCTTTTTTATTCCTTCACGGGTAACGTTGTCAATATCATCATTTATTGTCCATCCATAGTTGCCCTTGGGAAGGTGGTGGTGAGCCACCTTCTTGACCCGCTGCAGTCTGTGTGGTGTAGATACACCCACAATGCTGTTAGGGACAGAGTTCCAGGTTTTTTACCCAGTGACAGTGAAGGGATGGCGATATAGTTCCAAGTCAGGATGGTGTGTGGCTTGGAGGAGAAATTGCAGGGAGTGGTGTTCCCTTGTGCCTGCTGCCCTTGTTTTTCTAGGTGGTAGAAGTCGTGGGTTTGGAAGGTGCTGTAATAGGATCCCTGACAGGTTTCTGCAGTGTATGTTTTAGATGGTACACTCTACTGCCAGTGGTGGTGGAGGGAGTGAATGCTGAATGTGTGTGGACGGGGTACCAATCAAGCAGGCTTATTGTCCTGGATGGTGTTGAGCTTCTTGAGTGTTGTTGGAGCTGCACCCATCCAGGTAAGTGGAGAATATTCCTTATAGATGGTGTAAAATCTTCGGAGCGTCAGGAGGTGAGTTACTTGCTGTAGAATACATCTAATGTTGTAGCCTTGGTATTTATGTGGCTGATCCAGTTAAATTTCTGGTTAAGGGTGACTCCCAGGATGTTGATGGGGCATTTAGTGATGGTAATGCCATTGAATGCCATGGGAAGGTGGTTGGAAATGGTCATTGCCAGGCATTTGTGTGGCATAAATGTTAATTTCCACTTATCAGCCCAAGCTTGAATGTTGACCAGGTCCTGTGACATATTCCTTGCACAGCTTGGCTAGTTTCAAGACCTGAAAATCCAATTAACAGAGTTTAGACAGAACTAAAGCTCTACCCAGACCTGTGTTTTAATGTCATGGCAATCCTTTCAAGTGATCGCCATGTCTTTGAAGTCAGCTGACAAACCCTGTAAGGCAGGGTGTTAACATCTGGGTATTCAGTCTTCCTGCAAACATCTTGTTTTTCGTGGTTCAGCAATCAGTGTTATTTAATTCATCGGTTTCCTGGTACCTCACATACATTAACATTTAAAACAGCCTGTCCTAGCTGTTAAGCAACTTTTGACTTAATTAATCTTTATACAGAGGTGTTAATACAAAGAAAATCCATCAAGACCGACATCTCCCATTGCCACTGACTGCATCCTGTTTTATGCCCAGGTCACCATTGCCACAGCTAGAGTTAACATCATAAAGAGATGCAGCTGGCTGACAGAAATATATATATATATATATATTCAATCACATTTAACCTGTCCATCTAAAATCATAGAAAATATAATATAGCAAGTCTGCACTTCATCACAAGACAGCGATGAAGAGATCTATGGCTCAAACCTCTCTACCTTTCCCACTAAAGCAAAAGGTGCCATAATGGTATACAAATAGAATGGCAAGTGACAGCATTAAAGCCACACTGTAACTCAGCCAGAAATGCTCTCCATTATGGGTGTTTTTGCTTGTTTAAAAACAAAAACTTTACAACAAATTGAACAAAGGCCAGCCAGAGAGCTTCCTATTTGTTTGTGGGCTCTTTATATTTGCTTTTGGAAAATAATGAATTAAAATACAGATTTGATCCATTGCGGTGTTGCCAGTGCAATTGCACTTTTCGAATTGCTTTTCTGTGAATTTTCCCCATCACCTTGAACATTTTTCTCCTTTAAATATCAATCGAATTCACTCTTAAATTTTGTGATTGACTTGGCTTCAATAATTATCTTCTGTGATAATGTGCTCCACATTAAAATAACCTTTCACTGCAAAATGCAGTGTGTCTGGTTCTAATGCTAATTGCATACCCCTCTCTTTAAACATTTGAGTTCTTTATGAAGTCAAAGCTAAAAGACAGATCACAAAAAGGCAATGTTATGCCCTAGTCTCCTTTATCTTTCAGAAGAACTCCCATTCAGATTACAGTACCAAGAAGCAGGGATATCTGTTCTCAATGCCTCTGGTGGAGAAATTGACTGTCCCCAGTTGTGGCCTTACAGCTGTGATACATAAGTACCCTGCACATAGGATTGAAGGCAAGTGCAATATAAAAGGGCATCTTAGATAACTTCATTGATTTAATTCTCTAGTTTTTAATGCACAGCTACATATTTTAACACGCAGTTTTTCTTTACACAGTGAGCTATCATCATCTGGAGAGTGTGGTGGAAGCAAATTCAAGAATAGCATTCAAAAGGGAATTGGATAGTTACTCGAAGGAGAAACATTTGCAGGGCTATGAGGAAAGGGCAGTGAAACCAATTAGATAGCTCTTCAAAGAGTCAGCACAGGCACAATGGACTGAATGGCCTCCTTCTGTGCTGTGTGATTTATTGCCCAAGAAAATTAGATGAACTACAAATAGCGCAAGAAAGGATGCCGAGAGGCAATAACATCCATCCTCACAATCAAAGTTTGAGAGTAGGTTGAGATTGTTTGGGCCCCAAGACATCCAATCATAAGTTTTACCAGACAAAACTGTGTGTGGATGAGCACCAGTTATCCTGAGGGAAATTTCAGAAGGAGTCAGCTACTAGATGGTACGATTCGTTTTTCACCCCTATACCCGGGTCAGTTGACCGATTTGCACTGTTATTAATCAAAAACAAGAAATAGGATTTACAGCTAAGTGGAAAGTGCCAATGAATCTAAAATGGCTTGAAATTCAGGTTAGTTAATTAAGTCATTAATTATTTCACTGTAATCAGCTGGGCTACACTTGTACCTACACTGACTCACTCATAACATATCAATGACAAGTCAAGCCCAAAGTATTACAAATTTATGAATTACCTTCTCGTATCTATTTTACAAATAAATGTTTAAAATGATAATTTTGAACAATGCTTAGGCACAATACATTCTTGAAGCAATAACTTTGCCTCTAATCTTTAATCTAAACACTTTATACAAAGTCAAATCGAGTGAGTTTGTGCACCCAGAGAGCCCACAGTGGTCAGCTAGACTGCACAACTTACTGGATGCAGCTCTCTGAAGCACATTGAGACCTGATAAATTTCAAAGAAGACTGGGGAGGTTCAAGGCTTTCTTAAAACTCCCTTAATAAGAACTGAAAAGTTCACAGTGTGAACTACAGGAATCAAATAAATCGAAGCCACGGGGGGTGTGAAGTGACAGGAAGGCAGTGGCAAACCAAAGTCAGCAATGATTGCTAGGAATGCCTGCTGTGTTGAAAGGCTTCCACAGGGTCCTGCTGACTTGTTGTAGCCTCATCGGACTCAGTATAAAATCAACATTACAATAGGAATTTCAATTTCCATACAGAACTATGCCCAAAAAATAAAACTATTTTACATCACATAACAACAATTTGCATCTATGAAGCTCCTCTAACATGGTAAAACATCCCAAGGTGCTTCACAAGAGTGTTATCAAATAAAATTTAACACTGAGCCACATAATGAGATTTTAGGGCAGGTGATCAAACAGGTAGGTTTTAAGGAGCATCTTACAGGAGGACAGAGAGGCAGAGAGGCTTCGGGAGGGAATTCCAGAGCTTAGGGCCTCTGCAGCTAAAGGCACAATGCCAATGGTGGGGCGATGAAAATCAGGGATTCACAAGAGGCCTGGATTGGTGAAGCACAGAGATCTCAGAGACCTATAGGCAAATTACTTGGCTGAAGTTGAGCAATACTGAGTCCACTTACAGAGCTCACCAAGGACAGTTAGGGATGGGCAATAAATGCCGGCCTTGCTAGTGATGCCCACATCCCATGAATGAATTTTTTAAAAAAGCCAGCTAGAGCATAGGTTGGGCCATTCCCTGTACCCATTTGATACATATAGAAGAAGCCAATGTGGGAATTGAAAGCAGTCGGGTTACCAACCTTCCAGGATTGGTCTGGAATCTCCAGCAATTAAAGATTAATCTCCAGGACACTGCATCGAGCTACCAAGGAGGAAAGGTTTAGGGGTGTGTAAGACGAGCAACTTAAAAAAAAATCACGTGTAGACCTACTTAACTATGGATTTGAACAGGTAAGGAAAATAAATGCCAACACTCATGAGTCCATTGGAGTACCTTAAGCTTTACTCTATATGGCTTTCAAAAATTAAACATGCACCGCAAGATTAAAGATTACACGTACTTTAGGTTACATAGAATTCCAGTAAAATAGCACTAAAAATCCCAGTGGATATAACTGTTAAGATTAATGTTACAAATGCTACCCACAGACTTTCACCAGGTTTGTGTCTTTAATCTCACCAAGTTCCCACTGATCGATGATCAGGCTTCAGGAGAGATCTTCTTCCAATAACTGGCCAGGCTCTCTCAACTGCAGTGCCAGATAAAGGAAAGGGGACTCCCTTATATCCAGGCTTGACTCTCACTCTCCCCTCATGCACGATGTCACTGGGGTCAGTGATAGGGTCTTTCCCTGCGTGATCAATCACTGTGCGTGATCAATATCTTTCCCATACCCCAATCCCTTTGCCTGTATGACCCCACACAAGCGTTCCATTTGCTTCTACATTTCAAGCCTCACCCAATTTCTTTTAATTACAGACTCCATTTTCTTGCCCAAATCCTGCCTTCTTGTAATTACAAGCCTTTGGTCATTTACTGTCCATATCTTGTCTTAGGGAATGCAGCACACAGGGCATTCCATACTGATTTCTGTTAAGTGTTTACTTGTACAAGTGAACTGACCATTAATATTTTTAACTCACTTGGCCCTTGTGTTCCCATAAAGATCAAGCTAGCAAATTCAACAATGGCCAACTTGACTTAATCCCATCATGACTTAATGTACATTCTCACATAACAGGCATAACGGTAGTCATGGTATACAGCCGAAAATTGATCAGTTACATCGTCATTTCGGTCCATATTTATAGGGGTTAAAATAATGTGTTTTTTCATTTTCTTTGAACACTTTTGTTTATTAGTTCTAAAAGTTTTGGAGAGGTGGGAAAAAAGGATTGTTAGATTGGCTGTCAAGAAATCTCCACTCGGGTAACAAAGAGCCTGTTTGCTCTCCAATAGACCGTGGGAAGGCGGGGCACTGGGAGGATGGACATGCTGGCTGACCCAATGGCAGGAGTGTTGGATAGAGGTGGGCCAGTTGGAGGCGGGAGATCATGTGTTGAAACCCCTGCAATACTTCCAACCAGTTGGCAACCCTCGTGAACAGTGAGTGAGTAAACGTCAAATTATCCAAGAATGTCTGGAAGGAAAATTCCACTGTAGGTAAGGATTGCAATCATGGGGTGAATCAGAAAGTAAAAACATGGGTGGCTCATTAAGAAACACAATTAAAAACACATCTAAAACAATGGACTTGGCTTAAATGGAAGAGATTGTTATAACCTCCACCAATGTAGAGCTGACACTTCTCCAGTTTCAGATCAGATTTTGACTAAGCTGCTCAGAAATTTCTAACTTTAAAAACTTGACAACAAAGACAGGATTGTCCTATTCAATGGAAGTTTAAGCATGGGGTGGGGGGGGGGGGGGGGTGGGGAGGCGCTTCAGCCCAGGCCCTCCAAAGGTGCTTCAGTCTTAGCCCATTTGACTGAGTCAGGGCTCATCTTGTACACGTGGAAGGCTTTCTGTGGGATTCCTACCACCAAGGTGGAGCCCATTGATGCCCAGTGGTGATGCAGCTGTATTCAGAAGCACTCATATCTGCGTTATGGCTGCCTTTGGTCCTTTGCTGAAACTGACAATGCGAGGTAAATGAGAGCCAAGGCTTAAGGTCGTCTACTTCCATATGGAGAATTTAGGGCTGTTAATACCACTTTTCAGGGCAAATTTTGAATCTTAGAACAATTCTGTACAAAAGAAGCTCATTCATCCCATTGTGCCTGTGCCAGCTGTTACAAAGAGCTATCCAATTCATCCCATTCCCCTAATTTTTCCCCATAGGCCTGCAATTCTTTGGCATTCAAGTATTTATCCAATTATCTTTTGCAAATAAAACACTAGTGATGGGTGCAGAAAATCAGTGGTGTAGTCAAACATTTATGTGATTGGAAAGTGGTTGTAAATGGGGCAGATGCCAGGAAAATATGCTGGGGACCTGGGCCCCACATGCAATGATGCAGCAGGAGAGGCCAAGGGCAGTCTTAGTGGTCTGGTCAGGCAATGAGGTGTTTGATGATCTTAATACCCTGATTTTCCTTTATTTACTGCCTCTGTGCTAATGATTTTGGGTGGATAGCAGAGGAAATCCAGCCCCACATGTCTGAATGGTTAAATAGGAATCAATTTCTCCCATTTGTTTTATAATTTAGGACATGGGGGCAAAGGGTTTGTCATATTTTCAACAAATATTTTCATCAACATTGGAAAATTCAAAACTCAAAGCCATGATCTCACTCCTTACCTCACTTGTAACCTTCCCCCATTCCAGATTTGGAGTTTGCAAGCGTTGGAAAATCTACAGAAATTGAGAATCATGGACAGGAGGATAATGGTAAGAGTATTTCCTTAATTAAATGCTAATCTTAATACATTTTGGGAATACTTGTATATGTTAGTAGAGCTACTTTGTGTAATATAGATGAGATAAATATTTTGCATCAATTTAAATTACTGAGGGCGGTGGGGAGAAGAAGTGGATAAATTCTGGAATCTGTTTCATTACCTTGAGAGATTGGGAAGTATTTTATAGAAGGTTCCCTCTGCAATTTAAATGTTTGGATCGAGACAACAATTGGGGCGATTTTGCATTATCCATAAGAATGGAATCAATTGACACCTTTCAACCCCTAAATTGTTACATGTTTATGTAACATTCTATTGACAAGTAAAAATTGCTTTGGAAAGTAGCCCATGGGGGTCTGCAAATTATCTATCTCACAGCTGCAATATTCATGAACTAAAGAAAGATAGCTATTGCGGTTGTAGTTCATGTTGTAAGGTTATGAGGGTCACTCCTGTACATGCATACAGTGAAGAATCATACCAATCATCCAATTGATGAGGTGGAAGAGTTGATATTTGGGAGCAAGGTTAGGATTGGAAGAGCCAGTTTTCTTTTGTGTAGTATCGTAGATACGAAGAGCAGCTTATGAATGCTGTATAAATTCTGTATGGTAGGCAGGCAAGGCGTATTTTATAGAGATAGTAGTTATTTTATAGAGATAGTAGTTCACTTAGAGAGTCATGACATAGGGCTGTCGATCACTTAAGCGTACCTGCTGCTGTTTAGAGTGAGCTTGTCAGCACCTGTTCAAGGCACTAGATGGAAGGCCCCGATTGACACAGTCAGTTCACTTGCTACGAACACATTTTCTATTGACTGATCATGGAGCAAAGTGATTGTGTCAAAGCCTTTGGCCCAAATAATCAGAGTTTCCTGCCTGAAGGTGATTGTGTTGCAGTGAACGGCATCTACAGGGAAATATAGTCAGAGCTTTAAGAAAAATAATCAGATTCGAAAGATGATTTTTTTTTTAATATGTACTACATCACTGTCAGAAACGTCTGTAAAGTTATAGTTATTCTGTTCAAAATGAAGATTGAAAAAGTGTCACAATGTTTCACTTTGACAGACTGAAGCACTGACTTGCCTTGTAAGTATTAGATTCTGTGTGCCTCATCGAATATGGCTGATGTCTCTTGAGTGTGAAAGGTCAATAGACACTTTAGTTATGAACATATCTCTAAAGTCAGAAAGATAAACTGTATTGGTTATGACGATTATTTATTCTATGTTTAATATAAGGATTTTCCATTGTATCACACTCTGATAGGATGTGGGCTTGCATCAGATTTGCCTGCAGATTGTGAGCTCTTGATCACTAGCATGCTATTTGGACAAGGAAGATGGGAATTGGAAGGTAAGTGCTATGTGACAGCAGAAGTTTTGCACCTATCCTGCATGAGGACATCACTGCAAATGCTAAGACACTTCTGACAAATCCTTGCCCTGAAGCTTAGGAGAGCATCAGAAACCCAAATGGAGGTCTTGGGGGTATGACTGTAGAATTGTAAGTGGAAAGAACTGTGTTCCTCAAGAAAAATTGTGTCCTGCTCAACATTTATCCCTCATCCAACACCTAAAACACATAATCTGATCATGATCACATTGCTGTCTTTGAGATCTTGCTGTGCACAAATTGGCTGCTATGTTTCCTACATTATAGCAGGTTAAAAGTACTTCATTGGCTGTAAAGTGTTTTGGGATGTCCGAAGGTCATGAAAGGCATTATAGAATTGCAAGTCTCTCTTTTCTTCTTTCTATCGAGAGATACAGGAAACAATATAGAAGCTTCCTTCTTATGTTTGAAGTTTCTTTGACTCCCCAATGTGCTGTGTCAGTGAGAAAGACATACGTGTGCCACTCTCCACAACATGTGCCAGCCAGTGTCGAGATTGCAACGGCCCTCACAGACAATGAGCTTTGCTCAGCTTGAGACACAGTAAGTAGCCTGAGGGTTCAAGGACGTGAGCAGACAGAGAGAGTGCGACAGAGTTTGATTGCCTTCATGAGTCAGACAGGAATGTGTCCCAGAGTTTTTCCCTAAATTGGCATAAAGTTTTTAAAACTCTGCTTTGTTCTCCTTACTCAAGACATGCCATTCACAGAGTTAAAATCGGGCCCAATATTATGTGGCTGGAGGGTGTGGGTGTCTATTGGGATGGAAGGGGGTCAGACTGTGAGAGGACGGTGGGGTGGGGGAGGGTTGGTGTCAGACCAGCTTACTGGATGTCCTCTGCTCTTGTATGTTTTATCATTGTTCCCAGTTCACATGGGATTGTGGAGTTGATCCTTTCTGTCACTACTTCCATATGAGCTCACACAAGAGTAGATCACTTTGGAGGCTTGATAAACTCTTGTAGGTTAGTATGGAAGTATGAATTAGGAAAATGCCGAGAAGTGAAGCATAATTTTTAAATATTGCAAGATTCCGATGTGTGGAGGACAGTGGAAAGAATGTCAAGCTGTTATAAAAGCTTAGGTCAGGAAGTATTCTGACCATTAAAAGCTTGGAAGCTTGGATAAACATTTTCGTCTGCCGAACTCTATAATAAGACAATAGCAAAAATAAAGAACTATGTTATGTTAACTATGTTAGCTAAAAGGTCTCCTGCTTAGTAAACATAAACGCCATGCATGAGGATCATGTAGTTTACAATACAGTAATGGACGATAATGAAATAATGGTAAATTAATCAGGTCAATAATAAAATGAGAGTAAACTAATCAGGTTGGCTAAGATGAGGTTTCGCCCTACTCAAGGGTAAACGAATCAGTCACCTAATAAGGCACAAGGCTGGACTCAAAACGGGTATAAGAAAAAGAGTCTTGTGATGCTCAACACACAACCATGAGAAAAGGAGATAGATGATGGTCGACAAGAACGCAGCAGCAACAAGAACAGAGCAAGAGACAGCACCCCAATCAACCAGAGAGTCCAGAGCTGGTGTTCATAAGAACAGAGTGTGACTACTGCCTTGCTAAGTACCATTTTGTTATCCTACTTGTGCTTCCACTTAATAAACTTACTGCTGCTTATACCAAATGCCTCGCATGCGGAGTGGTCAGTGACTAGTCGGAACTAAAGGTGCCAAACGTTGAATCGAACTTACACTCTAGAATGTAGAACTTGACCACAGCAATATTGCTATTTTGTTATGAATGACCACCTCTACTGTACCGGGGATCTGCTATCCAGGTTGATTTAAAAGAATAAACTACAGGCCAAGGGTTTCAGTTGGTCTGCTATCTTCAGTTTCCTGGTACAGTCCCAATTACTATTCTGTCACAGTGTGTTCCACTGTTTGATCCACTACTTTGCTTTTCTGGTCCTTTTTAGCTTTCAAAAATTAATGCCTGACCTCAAAAGCAGATTGAGTAACTCAACATGCTGAAGTGATTGAAATTCCATCCTCACACATGCAGCCCAGATTGAATAAAAGACCATCTGTGTCAGCTGTAGCTCGGTTGGGGGCACTCTTGCCTCTGAGTCAGAAAGTTGTGGGTTTGGCTGAAGTCCATGGACTGTGATTTGAGCACAAATCTGTAGGCTGATGCTCCAATGCAGCATTGAGGGAATGCTGAACTGTCGGAGGTGCTGTCTTTTTCGAGGAGCCATTAAACTAAGGCCCCTTCTGCTCTTTCAGATGGACGTAAATGATCCCATGGCACTATTTTGAAAAGGAGCAGGGAATTCTCTCCGGCGTCCTGACCAATACTTATCTTTTAATCAACATCACAAAAACAGATTATCTGGTCATTATCACATTGCTGTTTGTGGGAGCTTGCTGTGTGCAAATTGGTTGCCAATTACAACAGTAACTACACTTCAAAAAATACTTCATTGGCTGTAAAGTGCTGCGGTCATGAAAGGTGCTACATAAATGCAAATCTTTCTTTTATCTGCTCCATCCATGTCCATCATGGACTCTCCTCCACATTATCTTACACTAAGGTTCTTTCGCTTAACTCACCCAAATAAAGGAAAACCACACTGTTGTTACTATTTCTATAACCCTCAATCCCCTTTCTCACCTGACATCAATGCCAAATCAACTACCTCCATGGGCAATCTATGCTGCGTGTTCAGTAATCTGTGGGAGGAAAGTTTTATTCTAACCTCTAATCTTTTGTGAGGGATCTTCTCGGGAATCACATGCTGGCGTCCTGGCCTGGACTTGATCTCTCCGGTTTGAACGCAAGATCATTCAGATTGCCATATGAAATAATTGAATGTGGATTAAACAGGTTGAGGGTAGATTTTTGTTAGGTAAGGGTATTCAGTTTCATGGAACCTAGGTGGTAGATCGTGTTAGGATGCAGATCAGCTATGATCTATCCGAATGGCTGAACAGGCTTGAGGGGTTGAATGCTCTCCTCCTGCTCTTATGTTACTCAGTGAAAAGGTGAGAATTAAGGCAATAAATGTCAAGCTTGATAACAACACTCACATCCCAAGAATGAATAAACTACCTCCAGAGACATTACTGTGTTAGACATGGCTTTGTATATAGTTCAGAGCATTCTCAATATATCCAGTCCTTAGATTAAAGGAGCCTTAGTCTGTGGCTGTTCCTTTTTTCATGGCCTTGTAATGTATTGGGTAGGAGAAGACTATTGGTACATCATTCCAGCCTCGAAACTATTTCGTCATTGTAATTCTGAAACTGATAGCTCTTGTACTAATAGGAATTCATCCAATCACTTGTTGACATATTTTATGGTTTTCTGCTACTTTAACTCTACAAAAAATGTTGCCTAGATTTCCTATTTTCTTCAGACATCCTTAAATTTAAACCGTTTTTCCTAGTTCTTGAATCCTGTGCATGACAGAAGTATTTCCCTGGATCCAAATACTCCCTATTCATTTTGAAGCCCTCTATCAAGTCCCTCTTAATCTTACTCGTCTCCATAAAGCAATGCCTCAGGGTAGACAATCTTTCTTCATCCCTCTGGATTCAGGAATCATAGCCCTCAAATGGACTTCCTCCAACTGTTAAACCATTCCTATAACGTGGAAACTAGAGCTGAACACACTACTCAACAGCCTCGCCAATGCCAGATGCAACTTTGTTACCTCCTTCTGCGTTTCCCGATCTCTCTCCTGCTTTGTTACCTCAAGCATGTTAACATTTGATTGTGCCGCTCATGCTCACTTCTTCTACCTAAACACATGCCTATATATTATTTTGTTTGAACTACATCTATCATCTCTCTGTGCCAATTGCCCTAGTCTCTCCTTTGGATTATTGTACAGGGGCCACTGAAGCCAATTTAGACATTTTGGGCAATATTCCAGCCACTGAGTCTTTTTCAAGTATTATAAACAGCTCCTGACATTCCACCACCTTATACTGTCTACCATTGAGTTAAAATCAGTCCCGACCAATACTTTGCCATGCATCCCCTGTCTCTTGTAAATCAGTCTGATAGTTGGGATGTGCCCAATATCCTGAAATCCAGATTGATAACTTTCACCACCTTAGCTTTATCCAGCAGATCTATAACCTGCTCAAGAAACCCGAGTAGATTTGACAGGTGCAGCCTATCCGTTCTGAACCCATGCAGGCTTTCTCTCATCAGAACCCCCTACTTTCAAGATGGTCCCTTATCCGAACCTTATCAAAGTCTAGACCACAGTCTCCATGATTAAAGTTAGGGTTAGGCAGCAGTGATTTTTATTTTGTACGTGTTTTCATACTGCAGGTTCCTGTGCTCTGAAACCGGATCTATTTTACTCAGGGCAACCTGCACGCCGTTCAGATTCTTCATCTTTCATTCACAGTATGATTCATCCATGTCTTTTGCTTGCAGGGGTGCCAGTTGTTTGCAAGCCGGCCCTATAAGCACAGCTGCTGTGGTCTGTCGAACATGCTTCGGGCTCGGAATAATTCGGAGTGTATAAAATGGGAACTATTTCCTAGTAACAAATCTCTGCAGAGGCACTGTATTCCTGGCATTCACTTATTGCTTGGTCAGATTCTGCTCTAGTCATGTAGCTTGAGTCCCCCAGTGGAATCCCTGAGAATTCTCCTGGGCATGTTCATATTCTGCTAACTCCATCGCAGTATTATTTCCGCCGATGCTCATCACTTCATTAACCAAAGGGCCGTCATGCACCTTTGTCGCACTTCTAGCAGACTACAATACGCATCTCCTTCCGTTTTTATCCTATTTTGCCCCTCAATGGAGTGAGTCTACTGCACACCCTATTGTCACCCAATCCAGTTTTCCTGCGTTTT
Source organism: Heterodontus francisci (assembly GCF_036365525.1). Classification (NCBI taxonomy): domain Eukaryota; kingdom Metazoa; phylum Chordata; class Chondrichthyes; order Heterodontiformes; family Heterodontidae; genus Heterodontus; species Heterodontus francisci. The sequence goes on along the minus strand of NC_090405.1, from coordinate 45,354,691 downwards.
CTGCAGCTTAGCTTCTTAAAAGAGTCACCTGTGTATTCTGGATTACTGGAGCATGGATAACTGTACTTGTAATTCCTACATAATCTAACTATTGAGCTGGATACATCTATCAGTAAACTGGTTGCTTACTGCCTCCATTTTCCTCTCACCAGCCATCGAAAAATGAACAGTTTAATTGAGCTTTGCTGAAAGGCTACAAAGCAACCCTAGTTTATTCGAAGTCCCAGTCCCAGCTTCACCACCCTGCATATTTGTTGTTGGCTGTCTTCTATTTTTGTTTTATGAATTGTCAACACTTCCTTACCATTCAGAAGAAGCGACGGTAATTTTTTCCAGTTACTAAATTTGACCGTGCCACTTAATACATTATGGATTATTGCACTGCCCAAGTTCAGGCAGGCAGCTACAATAATTTCTCTGTTGTCGTTGAAAAGGCAACACATAAAAATGCAAGATTCACAGAGCGTCACGCACGAACACTTGTCTCAAGCTACCTCCGGGCTGTGCGAGGGCTGTTTCAGTATTTCTGCCTCGTCCACTCGCATCGCAAATGAGGCCAATAGATGGCACACTCCCAATACTAGATCTCTTCCTCACACTTAAATTATAACCTTTTTTTTTGTTTCTTTTTACCCGCGTGAAATGCCAATTTCCGCAGCAATGAAATTAACAAAAAATGATTGTGAAATAATATATATCACATGAGACTTGGTGCAATTAAATTACACAGTGGGTTTGCACGATATATAGTTTAAAACTCCATCAGCTGTAATATTTGCATTGGCAACAGTAGAAGGGATTTCAGATAGATTCCAGCGTCAGAATAGAGTGAGAAAGGATACATTTAATTGAATACAATCCAATTAAGCAACTGCGCCGCGTTCCACCTCTTGAGACTTGAATTCAAATGCAGTCCCAAAATAAGTGATAACGGACCACGCTCGCTGATGGTTATTAAAGATTACAGGTAAAGCGAGGAGTTGCCATTCTCAGTCAAGTCCCCAGTGTGTAAAGTTCACAGTACAAATATTATACTAATTCAAATGCTGAGAGTCCCTGATGGGTTTGTAGTGAGGGATTTGAGGCTGCTAGATAATGGGATATTTTACAGTTGAATCTGATGATAATACTAAGTGCTTTTACATCTGCTGTAGTATGGGTCAGTGGAAATCCTCAGGCACCTTCCTTCTCTCTCCTGATCCACAGTAATATGTACTCTCAGAAGAGCATTACTTTAAGCATTTTCGTAACTTTGTCTTTTTTGACTGGATCTACGGGCACTCTCCACCCAATCCAACTTTCATGACAAGCCTGGAAAGAGCATCCTTGCCACATCAGAAACTCCTTTGGAGCTATACTGAGCAGGATGCTGTCTGAATGAGTCCCAGGGTCTCTGCTGATTTAGCTGAACACAGCCAGAGTACAATTGCTCTCCAGGAGCTGAAAGGGGAAAGAACTAAAGGAATCTGTCAGGCTTCCTGTTACTGATTTGGCTGCAAAGTGGAAATCTATGAATGTTGAGGGAGGACAGCACCAGACTTTTGTTATGATGCTTTCCACAGTCAAATAGCTTCCTCCACTGTCTAAAGAAAGACTTGCATTTGTATAGCACTTTTCAAGAGCTCAGGACTTGCCAATTTACTCTACAGCCAAGAAAGTGCAGTCACTGTTGCAGTAATGGGAAACGCAGCAGCTAATTTGCACACAGCAAGATCCCACAAATAGCAACTCGATGAAGTTTTAGTGATATTGGTTGAGGGATAAATATTTGCCAGGAGAACTCCCTGGCTCTTCTGGAGATCTTTTACATCCACTTGAGAAGGCAGACAGGGCCTTGGTTTAATGTCTCATTCGAAAGGCGGCACCTCTGACAGTGCAGCACTCCATCAGCACTGCACCAAAGTGTCCGCCTAGATTATGCACTCAGTCTCTAAAGTACCACTGAAACCCACAACTTTCTGATGCAGGGGTAAGAGTGCTGCCTACTGAGTCATGACTGACACCTACACTCATGAATGAAGAATGATCACTTGTGTAAGGTATTAGGATGTTGTGAAAGGGAACTTCAGCAAGTAAAGGTTAAACTACTTGAAAAGTTGTTCTGTTTTACTTGTCTGCTACAGAACCCGATTCTATAACAAACAGCACAAAATCTGTTGATTACTGTCGAATAGTTCGGACGATGACATGAATAGTGGTTTATTTGGGCAAATGGCCTGTTTCTGTATTTTAATTTTGACGTAATTTTAATTAATTACTCTGTTGTAAATAGATCATCTCTATTATAAAGCACCGATTGAGTATTAAATGTACAAATTCCTACACAAATACATTGGTATTGATTCAGCTTTGGTGTTAGTTACCAATCCCTCTTCGGAGCACTCGGGACAGATTCTACCATCCGACGGCAAGTTTAATATTTGAAATGATTCTAATTGCCATTTAATCATGGATAAGTGTTGGAGGGGAAGTTGAGTTGAGATGAAGGTCACAGAGACACGGAGGAGAACAGTTTCCTTTTCAAGTTGTGAGAAGAGATTTATTTTAGTGAGCAGGAACAGTAGCTGAGGGGGGAGGTACAAGGGTAGGAATGGTGTTGTAGCGTAATGATAATGTTACTGGACCTGTACTCCAGAGGCCTGGACTAATGGCCAGAAGACATGAGTTCAAATCCCACCACGCCAGCTGTGGAGTTAAAATTCAATTAATTAGTAAATCTAGAATAAAATGTTAGAATCTTTAAAAATGATCATGAAACTACCAGATTGTTGTAAAAACCTATCTGGTTCACTAATGTCCCTTTAGGGAAGGAAATCTGCCGACCTTACCTTAGTCTGGCCTACAGGTGACTCCAGACCCACAGCAATATGGTTGACTGTAAAATGACCTAGCAAGCCACTCAGTTGTATCAAATTGCGACAGAAAAGTTGATTAAGAATAAAAAAGGATGGACCACCCAGCATCAACCGAGGCACTGGAAGCAACAAAGACACAACCAGCCCACTAGAGCCTACAATGTCCTCCTCACTAACATCTGGGGACTTGTGCTAATCTTGGGAGAGCTGTTCCACAGTCTAGTCAAGCAACAGCCTGACATAATCATACTCACCAAATCATGTCTTACAGCCAATATCCTGGACTCCATCATTATCCCTGCGTCTGGCCTGCCTGTGAGGCAGAGGTGACAGCACAGCCATATACAGTTAGGAGGAATGGCCTTGGGAGTCTTCAACATTGAAGTATCATAGCATCCAGTCAAACACAGGCAAGGAAACCTCCTACTGATTCCCAAAAACTGCCCTTCCTCAGCTGATGAATCAATATTCCTCCATGATGAACACCACTTGGAAGAAGCACTGAGGGTAGCAAAGGCACTGTGACGACTGGGTGAGGAAGGGGTCTCAGGCTCCCCTCTCGATCCTTTCCTGCTTTGGCCGGAACAGGGTTTATCTTTTTAGACACAGTGATTTTTGCTCATCACCTCATTCCATGACAATATGAAAGGCACATGGTGGCTCCTCATCAGACCCCTTTCCTATCCTGAGTGGTGTGAAACAGGGCTGTGTTCTTGCACCCACACTTTTTGGGATTTTCTTCTCCCTGCTGCTTTCACATGCGTTCAAGTCCTCTGAAGAAGGAATTTTCCTCCACACAAGATCAGGGGGCAGGTTGTTCAACCTTGCCCATCTAAGAGCGAAGTCCAAAGTACGGAAAGTCCTCATCAGGGAACTCCTCTTTGCTGACGATGCTGCTTTAACATCTCACACTGAAGAGTGCCTGCAGAGTCTCATCGACAGGTTTGTGGCTGCCTGCAATGAATTTGGCCTAACCATCAGCCTCAAGAAAACGAACATCATGGGGCAGGACGTCAGAAATGCTCCATCCATCAATATTGGCGACCATGCTCTGGAAGTGGTTCAAGAGTTCACCTACCTCGGCTCAACTATCACCAGTAACCTGTCTCTGGATGCAGAAATCAACAAGCACATGGGAAAGGCTTCCACTAGTATGTCCGGACTGGCCAAGAGAGTGTGGGAAAATGGCGCACTGACACGGAACACAAAAGTCCGAGTGTATCAAGCCTGTGTCCTCAGTACCTTGCTCTATGGCAGCGAGGCCTGGACAACGTATGTCAGCTAAGAGCAACGTCTCAATTCATTCCATCTTCGCTGCCTCCGGAGAATACTTGGCATCAGGTGGCAGGACTGTATCTCCAACACAGAAGTCCTCGAGGCGGCCAACATCCCCAGCTTATACACACTACTGAGTCAGCGGCGCTTGAGACGGCTTGGCCATGTGAGCCGCATGGAAGATGGCAGGATCCCCAAAGACACATTGTACAGCGAGCTCGCCCCTGGTATCAGACCCAGCGGCTGTCCATGTCTCCGCTTTAAAGACGTCTGCAAATGCGACATGAAGTCCTGTGACATTGATCACAAGTCGTGGGAGTCAGTTGCCAGCGTTCGCCAGAGCTGGTGGGCAGCCATAAAGGCGGGGCTAAAGTGTGGCGAGTCGAAGAGACTTAGCAGTTGGCAGGAAAAAAGACAGAGGTGCAAGGGGAGAGCCAACTGTGCAACAGCCCCGACAAACAAATTTTTCTGCAGCACCTGTGGAAGAGCCTGTCACTCTAGATTTGGCCTTTACAGCCACTCCAGGCGCTGCTCCACACACCACTGACCACCTCCAGGCACTTACCCACTGTCTCTCGAGATAAGGAGGCCAAAGAAGAAAGGATTTTTGCTTATCACCTCAGTGAGCCTTTGCTCTCTGCACTCTAATTGCAATTGCAAATGAACCAATCAGACATGTTTTCTTAGATATAAACAAGAAAGATGTAAGTTTATTAGCCTTATAACTCTAACTCGGTTAAAATTACTAAAATATGCGACATAACCACGCTCGCATGCACACGAGATAAACACACACACAAATAGATACAGAGGGGGAGAAAGAATTGGCGGGGGGCGGGGGGTGTTGAAGTAGAGTTTGTAATAAATGGAATTCAGTTACTGGGTGGTAATGTCCTTGATACAATGTCACCAATTGAAATTAAGGTCTTGGAGTTCTTGTTGGGGCCCGGTGCACAATTTAAAGTTTGCTTCTCTAGTACCAGACAGCCGAAGATATGCTTTGTCTGTAGCCTTGAAGTGTAGATGCTGTCGCCGTAGTTTTCCTGGGACTTTGCTGGAGGCAGAGACAGAGAGAGAAGTCTTCTCCTTGATGTTTAAGTTTGCAGTCTGATTCCTTTCTGTGGCACAATTCAAAAAGACCCCAGTCTGGCCAGCAGGTAGGTCAGGTGACCATCTCTTTGTTTGAAACAGCAGCTTCTTGGATGGCTGCTGGACTTCAAAGCTTTCCAGACACATTCGGTGGGGGGCTGGAGTTCTGGCTCTTACACAGTCAGAGAATGTGGATCACCACTATTGCCCTGACCAGTCTTGTTAATTGAATCAGTGAGCACTCCCATTGTCTCTCTATTCAACTGTCTCTCAGAATGCAAATGTGCAACCATGTTTTCAGCTGTTCAGCTCTGCTGTTTATTTAAACAGGTTATGTGCAATGTCCAGTAAAGGAGGTTCAAGTAGTGTCCCATATGACAAAATTACTATTTGGCAGGCGTGATTTCCGTCACAGGCACGGAATGTGCTCTGGGTGGGGAACTTCAATGCCCATCACCAGGAATGGCTCGGTAGCACCACTCCTCTTGACTTTCCACCTCCCTAGCCTACGGTACTGATGCCTCAACTGATTGCTCTTGCTGGGGTCAACTATATATTTGGTACAACCTGAGCCTTCTGGACTCTATTGAATACTACACTCGATGGTGCCTTTACAGACCTCGGCCATCAGAGGAGTCAAACTGAATGTAATACCATATCTACCAGCCTTTCTCTCCCACACTGTCCATCCACACATCTTATATTCCATTAGACAATGCATTCACTCACCAAGTCATCAGTAGGTGTATTAAATGAAGAGAGATTTAAGAACATAAGAAATAGGAGCAGGAATTGGCCATACTGCTCTGAAGCCTGCTCCGCCATATAACAGGTTATAAAGAATCATAAAATTATAGGGATCACAACAAACAGGAGGCCATTTGGCCCATTGTTTCTGTGCCAGAGTGAGCTACTCTAATCCCATTTCCATGCATCCTGCTATAGATTCAGTTATGAACTTGTACTGGTTTCCACCTTATTAATATATCTAATTAGAACCAATATTCTTAGGATGAAGAGCAAGCCGTTCAATAGCAAGTCAAATAGACCATTTCCATGGTTAAGACATACTGTCAGACACTGGAATTGAAATGGTATATAAAAAAAATTCAAGTAAAATTAAGTGCAGTGATTTCCTGCTTCTTTCTATTTTCCAATTGAACTCCCTGTTCCAGTGCCTTCCCTTATAATTACCTCCCCTTACCCTCCCTTTGATCCTTTCGGCTGAATTAAAACATGTAAAGATACATCCACTTCTTCTGGTGATTTCCCCAAGCTGGGGGTCTGCATCATTTCTTGACCCAATCGTGTAATTAAACATCTGTCCTGCTTAATCCCATCCACCTTTTATCTGTTTTACATGGTAATGGCGGGCATCTCAGCTTCTCAAATCAATACTTCCCTACTCTTGCATGTATTCTTTTCAGCGGTCTTAATGTGTTCCGCATCCTTGAACTCGAGTTAATCACAATTCTTTCATACTGAGTTTTGTGCACTTCCTGGCCTGTTAGGTCCTTAAATGCGAGTGTGTTAATTACAGCCTGTAGCTTTCACAGCTGTTAAGTCTGCTTCAATCCCTTCCTTACTCTTTGGCATGGGGTGACGTTAATTTCTATTTCTGAAGTCCAATAATTAAAGTTGCCCAATGCTGCTTTTGTTTTTTTTTAAAGCGATAAGTCCTTTCATGTCAAACATTCACTTGAGTTACTTCGAATCTGTTTCCTCCTGGTATTATCATAGCATGTGCTTGAGGGACAGTGATTCAAAGAATTGCCCAGTTGAGGAGCTCATCTCTGCATTGACAACTTGTCAAATAGCTCCTTAATTTGGTTAGCCTTAAAGAATGCCTCCCATCTGATTCATCAGCCTTGTTTCATAATTAATTAAATACATGTCTACATACATTACTAATTTATAGTATTCTAATTTCTAATAGTGTAGTCCAATAATTATCCCTGTGGTCATCTCAAGTACACTTACTTTCGGGCACTGGCTTCCAGGCATTTTGTCTTGTGTTTTTTTAAATAGCACACCACGTCATTTGGCCACTGTCATATTTACATGATTAAAGACCTAAATTGAATTTTAAAAAAAATTATTTCGATACGATCATCGTTTGAATTTAATTTGCCACTTGTCCCTTGATTTTTGTTTTCAGGCATTCTGTATGATCTCTCCTTTGTCATGCTTAACTCCGTCCTTTTGAAACAAAATTAATTCTAATTTTCTTCATTATTTGTCCTCGTAGGTTTGCATTCTTCAAAGTGTTCTGAAAACTCCATTGAAGGATTACGAGGTAAATGCACGTGTTTAGTGCTACACATTATACAGACTCGGAAAGTCCCAGATCTTTCTCCTGGTCTGTGCTAGAATTGACTGGTATAATGCCCCTCCTGGCCAGCTTCTCATCTTCCAGCTGACATAAACTTGAGCTCATTCAAACTCTGCTGTCCGTATCCTAACTCAGATCAAGCTCCATTCACCCATCGCCCCTGTGTTCACTTACCAACATTCACTCCTGGTCCGGCAATGCCTCATATTTAAAATTCTCATTCTTGTTTTTGAATCCCTTTGTGGCCTCATCCCTTGCAGAAAAGCAAGGAATGAAGCAAGGTAAAACGGCTAATTTCAATGCGATGTGAAGGGGTCCAACCAGTGTAAAAGGGCACCAAAGACTGACAGGAAAATCTGTAAGGGAACAATCTTTAAGGGAGAGATGCTTCAGGTACAGGCTAGATACATTCCAACAAGGGCGAATGAACTGCTGTTCCTCGAGCTTGCGTTGATGTTCACCGGAACATTGCAGCAGGCTGAGGATAGAAATGTGGACATGAGAGCAGGGGTATGTGTTGAAATAGCAAGCGACCGGAAGCTCGGGGTCATGTTTTTGGGCTGAGCGGAGGTGTTCCGCAAAGCAATTACCCAATCTGCATTTGGTCTCCCCAATGTAGAGGAGACCACATTGTGAGCAGTGAATACAGTTACTAAATTGAAACAAACATAAGAGAACCAGAAACAGGGCTCCTTGGATGATGAGTGAGATAGAGATTATGATGAAACAAAGAAGAGGGTGTATGATGCATGTCAGATGAATCTTCTACTGGCATGCAAATAGTAAGCGATTGGTAAGAAGTGGAGTGGGGCCTATTAGGGATAGAAAGGGTAATATATCTAATGAGTACTTCATATCAGTGTTTACTAAGGAAGAGGAATCTGACAAAATATCGGAAGAAGCTGAGAGAGTAGGGGCAATGGATAGGACAAAATTGAGAGGGAGAAGGTACTGAAAAGGTTGGCTATGCTTAGGATTGATAAGTCACCTGGTCCGGATGGCTTGCATCCCAGGTTGCTAAAGGAAGTTGGGGGTGGAAGGATTTGCCATAATCTTCCAATCTTCCGTAGATATGGGGGTGGTACCAGAGGATTGGAGAGTGGCAATTGTGACACCCTTATTCAAGAAAGGGTGTAAGGACCGTACCAGCAACTGCAGGCCAGTCAATTTAACATCAGTGGTGGGAAGGTTTTAGAAACAATAATCAGGGGAAAAAAAACAACTTGGAGAGGTTTGAGTTAAATAAAGATAGCCAGGATGGATTTGTAACAGGCAGCTCATGCTTGACTAAACTAATTGAATTTTTTGATGAAATAACAGAGAAGATTGATGAAGAGAATATCGTGGATGTTGTCTATATGGATTTTAAGAAAGTTTTTGATAAAGTACCATATAAAAGGCCGATTAACAAAATTGAGGCTCTGTGTCTAATTGGATAAAAGATTGGCTTGGTAAGGACAGAAAACAGCAAGTCGTGGTAAATGGTTGTTTTTCAGACTGGAGGATGGTGTTCCCCAAGGGTCAGTGCTGGGACAACTTATTTTTTTAGATGACTTGGATCTTGGAATACAGAGTAGAATTTCAAAATTTGCAGATGATATCAAACTTAGAAGAGTGGAAAACAGTGAGGATGATATGAACTGCCTGCAACAGGACATAGTTAGGCTAGCAAAATGGGCAGACAAGTGGAAGATGGAATTTAGTACAGACAAGTGTGAGGTGATGCATTTTGGCAGAAGTTATAGGGTGCGGCAATATAGATGTAATGGCACAGTTCTAGAGATTGTGCAGGAACAGACAGACCTGAGGGTGCATGTGCATTGACCTTTGAAGGTGGCAGGACACATTGAAAGAGTGGTTAGCAAAGCATATGGAATCTTGGGGTTCATAAGTAGAGGCATTGAGTACAAAAGCAGGGAGGTTATGCTGAACTATTATGATATTGAGGGGAAATTTGATAGAGGTGTACAAGATTATGACAGGCTTAGATAAGTTAGACAAGGAAAAATAGTTCCCATTAGCTGATGGTACAATGACTAGGGGACACAGACTGACGGTTTTGGGCAAGAGATGCAGGGGGAATGGGAGGAAGAGCTTTTTTACCCAGCGGGTGGTAATGACCTGGAACTCGCTGCCCACGAGGGTGGTGGAAGCAGAGACAATCAGTGACTTCAAAACAAAATTATATCAGCACTTGAAAGAAATAAACGTGCAGGGCTACGGGGATCGAGTTGGGGAGTGGGACTGACTGGATTGCTCCGCGAAAAGGTAGCATGGACTTGATAGGCCAAATGGCCTCCTTCTATGCCGTAAATGACTCTTTGGGCTGAATTTAGTGGAGCCGGTGGGGGTCCCTGTGCCAGACCGAAAAGGCAAGGGGAACCCCATTTCGGCCTTTCAGAACACCACCCCGCGGGCACTTAACTTCCCGCCACCGGGATCCCCGGCCAATCAGAGGACCAGCAGCTCAGTGGTATCGGCAGTGCCACCGGGAGCGGCGGCCACTACCAGTACTACACCAGGCCTGGGACCAGGCCCAGCGCTGGAACCCTGGACCAAAGGTAAGTGAGGGGGGTGGAGGGGGGGTGGGGGGGGCGGTCACTGGGGCCGGTCCAGTAGGACCCGGTGAAGGGGAGGTGGAGGGTGGGCATTGAGGGCTGGTGGATTAACGGAGGGGCAGCCTTTGCCTCTGGAGGCCCTCCACGGGGCCGCAGATTGCCTACGGAGGAGGCGCATAACCCAAGCCCATAGGGAGGCTGCTTTGTTTCACTGGGCAACCTCCTTGCCAAAGGCCAATCAGGCCTCAATTGGTCTCTGGGCGGGGAGGCTGTCTTCAGCCTTTCCCGCCCTTGACTTAACTGTGGTGCGATGGGAAGGCGACAGGCCCTCCACCCCAACCTTCCCATGCTATTCAATGGGCACCCCACCTCCTAGCCCGTCTACGGGGTACCCATTAAAATTTGCCCTATGACTCACAACTCTGTAACCTCCTGCAGCCCTATAACCCTCTGAGATCCCTGCGCTCCACCATTAGTGACTGTGCCTTCAGATGCCTGGGCTCTAAGCTCTAGAATTTCATCCCTAAACATCTCTACCTCTCTCTTCAAATTTAAACCCTCTTTAAAACCTACCTCTTTGACCAGGCTTTAGTTCACCTGTCCTAATATCTCACTAAATGGCTCAGTGGCTTTGTTTGATAACACTCCTGTGACGTGCTTTGGGATGTTATACTATATTAAAGGTACTATATGAATGCAAGTTGCTGTATTGAATTGATTGCTCTCAATTGGGCTGGAGGACAAGGATAGGTCTCAGTGGTCACCTAGTGGTGATCATGAGCAGAAATCCTGGTTGATTTTTTTCCAACTTCCACGCGCCCCCATCTGTTGTGTTCCTATCTAAGGAATTCTAGCATTTGTGGAACCATACCACAGCATCTTCAGAAGCAGAGGGCAGAAGATGGGGAAAATTATATATTCTTTATTAGGAAAAAAACTTTTGTGTTGCTGAAAGTAGAGACATTATATTAATACACAGGGTCCTGTTCTTTGCAGTCAGAAAGAATATGTACAAACATTGTGCCCGTTTCTGCTAAACAAAATAAGTGACAGTCATTCGCTGGTTCATTCCTCAAGGTAATGCATTAACCAATCAGAGTCAAGCTGCCTGGTTTAAATTTCGAACAAAGCTTGGCAGTTAACTGTCAGTCACCGTTAACTGGTGCATTCTACATGGCAACGCCTCTACCAACCAGAGTTCACTTGCCCACCAATCAGCACTCTCTTCTCATATAGTATAAATTTGTTGTTTTCCCTTACATTGGTATTCTTGTGGATAGTCCTGATGAGTGCAAGATGAAAAGCTTTGACATAACATCTCTATTTTCAGCGATACTCAAGTTCTGTACTACCAAACAAAAAAAAAGTTTTCTTGCATTTTCTCGTTTATGTGCCTCTACAAAGAGAGCTATTTACTACCATATACACCATTAAAGCAGAACCAGAACACTGGCTTTTGGCAAGTATATCTGATCATTTTAATTAGCTGAGATGATATGGCGTTCAGCGTAATTTGGGTCGGCAGATCATGATGGATAAGTTGGATCTCTGATGCTGATTTTGAGCCAGGGGAAGGTTTAGCTTTGAGCTGGATTCCTATCCCGCTCCATCTTAAGCGAAGCAGAAAAGAAGTCACGATGACAAGATGATATTTACCGGAGCATTCCTTCCATCGTTCCAGTTTGAGTGATACAAGCAGCTAGATTTAGATGAGCTCACTTTCACTGAATAACAACTGACTCATATGTGTCGGAGTATTTGGGAGCATGCAATACTCTCTAGCCAGCACAGTTGAGTTAGTCAAGCTGGCTTCCTTCTGTTAGATAAGGGAAAAATGTGACTTTCTCAAGCTGAGATCTAAACTTAGATGAAATCACAATGAAGGAATAATACTTGTTCAAGCTGAGGGAGTCACTGAATTAGTGACCTTTAGATTTTAAATTACTTTAGCCATTTCTCCAAGGAGAAAAAGTTCTCTCCAGTGTATCTAAGTGGGAAATGCTCTCTCTCTCTTGTGAAGTAGAACAAGAAACAACAGATAATTTCTTCCAGGTAGACTGGCAAAGGCAATGGACTGGGGAATACCAAGTGGCCTCGAAAAATCCCAGACTTTTAACTGATTGAATCCCAATTTACTCTTCAGTCTTGGTACCTCCTCAGACACAGCAATGCTCCACCTGACAGGGTGAATGCTGATGTTTGATTAAAAATAATTGCCCATCCTTAGAAAATAAAAACACTTTTCACTGCTGTTCATCACCAATCTAGATTTTCCTTGTCAGTTTAATGATCTGATTGTTGCCACCACAAGTGCTTAAGACACTGCGTGAGATAAAGAAACTGTTTGTCTTTATACATGGTCTAAAACAGGAATTCTGAAATATGTTTTTTTTTCTCCAGTTCCTCCCATTCCTTTTCTCTTTAGAGTTCCGACTCTCATTGCGTTTCACAGATTTTCACAGGTCAAATGCTTAAATTGCCATTCTTCATGTGTGAGTAGAGAAATGCTATTTGACTGTAAGAGGCAGCACTGCTGAATACAATTCTGACCTCAGGCACTTTCCAGCATAACTTCATTAAATAGTGACTAAGACCAGGAAATGTGCTTCATTTTTTGTTTGCTGTCTTGCCTAGAGGCCAAATGCAGACTCCAGCTGTTGCCCTGGTCTGAGATCAGTTAACTTAGAGCAGATTAGTGATTGATTTTCCAGCCTGGATGGTTTAGTACCAGCAATTTAATGTTTCAATATCCCAACTTGTCAGCACACAGAAAGTTTTATTTAAAGGGGCAGGCTCATCCTGAATAAAGTGTTTGGTAAACCTAGATCAGTGCGGACCTACAATGGGGGAGAGACTGGCCTTTGCTAGTGTGAATTACAATCCATTCTAACACAATGGGCTGAAATTTACACCCCCCCCCCCCCAAAGAGCAGGATGGTGGTGGGGGAAGGGGTGCTGGCGTAAAATGGAGTGGGAGGCTCCAAGAGCCATTCACGACCCACTCCCACCCCCGTCGCCACTTAATGCAGGGCAGCGGTGGTGAAAAACGTCCCGCCCGCCCCAGGCTAATCAAGGTCCTTAAGCGGCCACTTAACGGCCACTTAAGGGCCTTCACCCGACTCCATGGGGATTTTACCCATGGCTAGTTGGGCGGCCGAGGCTTGAGAGAAGCCGCCTAACAAAAGCAGGCGGCTCTCTGACTGCCCAGGGGCACCCTCATGATCGGGCACCCTGTGCCTGATGGAGGGCTTCCCCAGCTGCCCCAACCACCCCAACACCCAACACGCCCCCCACCCACCCTCCAACGACCCCCAATCAACCACCCTTGTCTCGCCAGGGCCCGCCCGATCACTGCCGGCGAGGCAACCAAAACGTACCTTGGTTCCGGGCTCCCCGACAACTTCTGCTTCAAGCTGGGTTGTTGTCCCAGCAGCGGCCACTGCCTCAAGCGGGTGGAAGTGCTGCCTCACACCAATTAAAGCTCAGCAAGCCACAAAATATGGGTCGGATCCCTAGACGAGGCGGAATCGGGTTTGCCACCGACTTTTCAATTGGTGGCTGGCTCCTGTCTGCCCAGGGTTAAATCCCGGCCATTGTCCTATTTCCTTGTCCATTGAAGTTGGAGGAAAAGGGAATTGAGTGCGGTGTAAAAATGGGCTGCCAATCCACTCTAGCGTGTTTGGCGTTGACGGGAGTAGATCACTCTCTCTCCACTACTCCTTCGTGGCCAGTTATACTTCACTGTCGCATTGACACCAAACAATTCCAAATTGCATCAACATAAACCGGTTAGGAAGTTTCCCAAAACAAATTTAAACGTCATTGTAAGATAATCTTGAGGGTTGTGGATCAGTGGAAATTCACATTCCCTAGGCACCCTTAAAATTTCATGTTTCATCTTTCTCTTGTCAATAAGGTGGACTGTCCGACCAGGTATTTGGCTGACATTTAAATTTCAACCAGACAGCTGCAAGTCAAGCTCTCCCGATGTGTGCAAATAAACATGCTCTGTTATCAGAAAATGCACTATGTCTGGTTCAATGTTCTTTCTGCCCCAGTGCGTGGACAGAAGTGTTAAATTATTTTCTTCTGAGTGCAGCCCGTGTCTGACCATATTCGAGTTGTTGCGACTTTAAGACTAATCCCTTCAGGCTGTAAATAACAGAAACTTTTCTCTTCCTCAAAGTTTTGCAGTTGCAGTAAGGAACGGCAAACATTTTTAGAATCTAATTTTCTAATAAATAGTTCTGCAAGTGCGACTTTACTCATGGCTGAGCATTACAGAAGTGCAAGGTGTGATAAAGGGCACATGTCTAAGAGCATGTTACACTTCAAATGCCAATCAAAGGGCTAGATAGATCTAATGGCTCATTTAAATTATAAGTTTAGAATTAAAGCCAGATCTTTTGAGGATATGAAGTGACTCATTCAATTTTGTCACATAGTTTCTCTGCATATAGTGAGACTATAGGGTTACATTTGCTCGATGCTGGTGACTAAATTGAGACCAGTTGAAAACCGATTCCTCTTTGATTTAAATTACAATGAAAGACCTGCAATTATGCAGCATCTTCCAAGCAACTCAGAACATCCCCAAGTGCTTTACAGCTAATTAAGTACTTTTTTGAAGCATAATTGGTGTTGTAATGTAGGAAATACGGCAGTTATTATGCAGAGTAAGATTCCACAAACAATGAGACAATGGCTAGATAATCTATTTTCATCTATTTTTAATCAAAACCTGATCTAAGTAAAATAATAAAACGACGGTTCAACTTTCACACATACACACTCATGAGAATCACACACACACAAATAGGTTACAGAGTGATGAAGAGTAGTTTGGTTGGATTAGAGTCCAGAACAAATAAAATAATATACAGTCTGTGAGGTCTGGTAATTCAGTTGTCTTCCAGCTGAATTCATGGTTCTGAAGTTCCTGGCTGGTAGAAGTGTACATGCAGCTGGTCCATCTGGTTCAGGGTTTTCTTGGAAACAGTGATGTAGGTGGCTTTCTCCCTCGGGGTCTCTACCTTTAGCGATGATAGGATTGGACAGGATTCGAAGCTTGCAGTATACCTGGAGAGAGAGAGAGATAGCCTCACTGGGGTCCTGCACCGATTAGCTCTCAAAGCTTGTCTGCCGTGTGTAACAGAAACTCCAAGTCTTCACACAGACTGGGGAGACTGTCACATGATTCTTTCAGTGTATTCTTTTGTTCACTTTAATGAGATCCAAAGTCTAAGAATCCCAAATCTCTCTCAGATCTTATTGTTTCAATGTTTACCGCCTGGAGATTTGTCTCCACGAGTGAATGCTCCAAGATGGCTTTTTAACTAGGGCGATACTAGATAATTTACTCAACTGCTCAAGCCAATGTTCTGGATATGAGCTATTTAGACATGCGTCTCCACTTCGATGCTTTGGAATGTGAGGTATTTCAATGCAAATTGTGGTTGCCATCTTAGCTGCTAGTTTTAAAAAGTTGATTGTCGGATTCCAGCTTTCCTTTTTAAAAGTTTAATGTAGGCTTCCATCCGATGAATTAAAAATCCTCATTCAGCACGGCATGTTTTCCTGACAATTATTATTTAACTTTTCCTTTTGAGAAAAGGGTTTGAAAAGTACAAGTAATGCATCTTTTTGTAAATTAGTAACTCCACAGCATGTGTCTTTTGTCCTTGAAAGTTTCTGTGCCCAGAAGTCAGCCTGATTGACAGGCTTGACTTCCAGTTGGGCAGGGAGTACTCTGGAGTAGGCCACAGGATCAGGTAGGTCCGATCCATAATCCCTCAGGGATATGGGATGGCATCCGATCCATGTGGGTAGGGACATCTGATCACAGGGCTTGTTTAATCCTGTCCCTGGGTGGGTGGGGTCTGACTGTGGTGGTGGGATGGGGGGGGGGGGGGGTCCAATCCCCAACCACAGCGTCTTTGTATGGGGGAAGGTCTGATGGGGTGGGGGTAGCTTGGGGGGGGGGGGGGTGGGGGCTGGAGGGAAGCATTCCTGCTGCTCCTGGCCCACAAGCAGTGCTGCAAAGGCACCTCCCTGAAGCTGCCCTCTCCAGCCTTTCGCTGCTGGGGCTCCCAAGCCCTGGGGAACCCAACCGGCCATTGTTAAACTGTTATACAGGTTAAATCAGAGGTTACCAGCCTCATTAAATATTTAGATTGCCAACCCATCTCCTGGAAGCGGTTGGCTATCAGTCTCCCTTGTCCCGCCTCTGTTAGCCACAGAAGGGGAAGGCTGGGGGCTGGTTAGGGGACGTCAGTGTTGAGATTTAAAACATTTTAACCTCTTCCCTGACCCCTACCCACCTGTTTTTGGGTGCTAAAATCCAGCCCTTAGTATCTTTAATTTTCTTTCCAAGTTCTAAAAGTTTTTGCAGACATTCCCCCCTGTTGTTGAGGTGATAATTCTGGCTCTAATATATGCTTCGGCAATATCCGAAATGGGGAAGGTGATGGCACTGAACCAGGATTAGTTTGTAAAAATAATTTCCATCTGTTAGAGATAAAGATAATAAATGCATCATCCTTAGGTGAGTTTTAATAGATCTCCATCGTGATGTTCTTGGAGTTATACCACTTACAATCATTGAGAGTGTTATTAGTTCAGAAGTCCTGGGAATTAATGTTGAACAGGATATTACTTTACCAAGATCTGTATTCCTTCCTGAAGTATGTGTTTTGGGGCTGTGTGCATTAGACTTAAACATTCACTTCCTCCATCCAGGACAAAGCAGCCCGCTTGATTGGCATCCCATCCACAAACATCCACTCCCTCCACCACCGGTGCACTGTAGCAGCAGTGTGTACCATCTACAAGACGCAGTGCAGCAACGCACCAAGGTTCCTTCGACAGCACCTTCCAAATCCACGACCTCTGCTACCTGAAAGAACAAGGGCAGCAGACACATGGGAACACTACCAGCTTCAAGTTCCCCTCCAAGTCACACACCATCCTGGTTGTTCCTTTGCTGTCACTGGGTCAAAATCCTGGAATTTCCTTCCTAACAGCGCTGTGGGTGTACCTACACCCCAAAGACAGCTTCAGTTCAGGAAGGCAGCTCACCATCACCTTCTCAAGGGCAATTCGGGATGGGCAATAAATGCTGGCCTGACCAATGATGCCCACATGAACGAATTGAAGAAAAACTAGAAACAATTCTATCGGCTGACCGTAGTCCCTGCTGTCTTTACAACAGATTGCTTACCATTTCCTTGGATTGGCTCAGTTGTGGTTCTTTTGTTCTCCTTAAGTGACAACCTCTTCCCATTTTCTCCCTGGTCTGGTGTCAGATCATTCCTACTGCCTTATATTATTTTACTGTGGCATCCAATCTCTCTCTCCTTTCTCCCCTCCAAAAGCCCAAATGCTCCCATTGAAAATCCTGGCATCTCCAGATGCATCGATCAAAGGCAGAAAACCTAAAGACACAAATTAAACGGTAAAGTAAAAATGGCCCAGGAGGAGGATTATACTTAAACACCAAAAGACAAAGGACAGGGTTTACAAGGCCCAACGGGGACGGGACTGGAGGTGGATAGACCCAGAATTTCCCTCCATTGGCTGGTATGCCGGTCTGTTGGCATGGTTCTGACCATTTTGAAAAAGGCCGGGTCAGGGCCGAGCTTGTTAGGGCCCCTTTTCTGCACCGACTGGAATTTCCCAGTCAGCAGGCGGGCCCCACACTGCAGCTGAAACATGGACAATTAAGTGAGGCATTATTATTATTATAAATTATTATTATTATAAATGAGGCAGCCTCCTGGCTGGAGATGGTGGGGGGTGGAGGGGTAGTGCGTGAGGGGGTGGGGCGAGGGGCGGCACTTCAACCCGCTAGGGACCCACGCAGCGCGCCCCCCATGGCCGTCGGGCCACAGCTGCGGCTGCTGACTGTCCAGTGGACGGGTTGCCCTTTCACCCTCATGGCCAAGCAGCTGTGGCCTGTTTTAACTTAAATTTTATTATCTGGTCTTCAGAGGGCACCACCATTCTTGGAGCATCCTCTCTCTTTCTCTTTCTATGTAGGAATCGGCAGCTCCCACCTCAGCCGATGGGGCTGCCGATGTATCATTGCTGCAGGGCCTCCAGCCTCGGGAGACAGCTCACCATCCTTAATTGGACGGTGAGCGGGCTCTCAGGCCACTAATTGGCCAATCATTCAAAAATCCTCGTCGGGTGACTATTCCTAACATGGAGCACGGTCAGGACCCACATTTGATCCAAACATTGGGGTACTCACCCCAAATGGAAAATCCAGCTCCCTGATAGTAAAAGGGCAAAGGGGTGATAGAGGGAGCTGCATACAATCTCCTCCTGACCCCTGCTCCAAATCCCAAGAGTGACCATAAATTCCCCCCTTCCAACATACACATTATTGAACAGAGGACAATAGCAAAAGAAACTAAATCAGATTCAACCATCAAACACAACAGAGAGACTGATAGAGCGCTAGTAACACTGACACACTAAACATTCCCTCCCAAAAAGAGGGAGCCCTGTAATTGTTTGTAATTACCATTTAAAAATTGATGTCCATTTGTGCAACCCAGTCTTTGCTTATTTTCCAATCAGCTGCTTTAGTCGTGCACAGTCCATAAGGTTCGGGGGGACCCCAACAGTGAATTTTATAGCCTTCTCAGATTGTTAAATTGCGGGTGCGGAGTGTTGGAGGGTGGGGGGGGGGGAGGATTCTCCCTGACCTTGAAAGCTTTGCACAGCAAATGAAGCCTGTGAAAAATATACAGCACCAACTACAAGTAGTAGAACTCTGGGGGAAACTTGCTGGACGATGGGGAAAGGGCAGCCAAGTGGAACTAATTGGATAGCTCTTTCAAAGAGCTTTCTGTGCTGTATCAGGATTCTATAAGATTGCTAAATGCACTTGACATATTGAACAACATCTGAAATTTAAAAAAAAGACAAGACAACATTTCTCAATGATGAAGGGTCACTGACCTTAAACGTTAACTCTGCTTCTCCCTCCACAGATGCTGCCAGACCTGCTGAGTATTTCCAGAATTTCTTGTTTTCATTTATGTAACATTTCTCAATCTATTCTCAATTATTTTAATTTTCTCCAGGCTTTTTAGGTGTCAGCTGTTGCTCAGCAGGTAGCATTCTTCGCTCCGCGTCATGAGCTCCAGGACATGAGCGCAACAGTCTAGGCTGACATTCCAGTGCAATACTGAGGGAGCACTGCACTGTTGGAGGTGCTGTCTTTCAGATGAGATAATAAACCAAGGCCCTGTCTGCCCTTTCGGGTGGATGTAAAAGATCCCATGGCAGTATTTTGAAGAAGAGTGGGGGTGTAATCCCCAGTGTCCTGGCTCGTATTTGTACCTCAATGAACATCACAAGAACAGATTATCTGTTCATTATCCCATTGCTGTTTGTGGGAGCTTGCTGTGCACAAATTGACTGCCACATTTCCTACATTACAACAGTGGCTACACTTCAATGGCTGCAAAGTGCTTTGGGACATCCTGTGGTCATGAAAGCCTCGATATGAATGTAAATCTTTCTTTTCTGCATTTATTGAATATCTTTTAGCTCTGAACGGCCTGCCCCTATTCCTATATTCCTACGGAGTACTTTTGAAGTACAGTCACTGCGGCAGTGTTAGAAACAGTAATGTAGAAAAGCAAAATCTTGTAATTTAAAAAGTAGAAGAAAATTGAGGATAGGAATTAGAAATCAGATAGAAAGAGGCTGACACAATTAAAAGTGGCACTAAATCATCAGGCTCCTGAGAGATATGCTGAGGCCAATTAGAAAAAGCAATCCATGTTAAATAGTTAACCTTCGTTCGACAATACAGTTCGGCGACACAGCAGAAATGGCAGAAGGAAACCAAAGCTAAACAGAGACGATCCGAGTGCGTGTAGGATAAGGGGCTAATGGTGACGGAGCTTTGGGCCAACATAGAGAGAGTGCCAGAGAGAGCAACAATCAATCAGTTACTTCAACCATGGCGGGGAACACCCAGAGGGAGCAGGAGAGGTAGCGATCGCAAAAGAAAGTTTGTATAAAGAGACAATCATCACACAGACATTAAGGCGCACTGGAGGCCAGATGTAAATGCAGTTGCCAAGCAAATAGGTTTGAAATCCACCATGTAAAACTGAGGAGCCGTTCCCTCAGCTTTTAATATTAAGACCTCATTTGGAATCTGTATTAACTGTATGGAAATTATAATTCTGAGAATTATAGAATTATTGGAATATATAGAGTTCTAACATGCTGATAGCATCTGCATGGAGTTTATAATCAGCACAATTAATATTCATGTGAATAAGCGATTCCCAGAGTGATATGATTTCAGAGTATAGCGAGCAATAAATGTAAATTTTAAGAGTTAGTGAGAACACTGCTGGAATAACAAATTACTTAACACATGCTACCTTTGCGACTGAATATTTGTAAAGAATGATCGGAAGTAACAGATGATTTGAAGCAACAGCAGTTCCCCATAAATTTCACCTTAATGAATCTGGGTGGAAACCAACTGTTGTCATATGTTGAATCTTACTCTTTCCCTGGTGGTGGGGGCTGCAAGAACGTCCTTCTTCAGAAGAGTCTGCTAAGAGATCGGAAGTGATATTGTATGGGCAGTACGACCTTCACCAGTGTTCTTGAACTGTTGAGTAATAGTTCAGTAGATTACTGAAGACTAAGAGAAGTAGACCCCATTAATCAAATGCAAAATTTCCAACAATGAGCAATGAATAGGAAGCACCGACAGATGCGTCTATCTCTTCTTTTAGAAGGACTAATGCAGCTGTAAATTCAAAGTCTAAGACAAGATGACAGTTATTTTAAGATGGCAGGAAGAATGTACCATAAAACCAATAAAACTCAGAATTCAACATCGGACACAGGAAACATCCGGTTTCCTCCATTTTCAGGAGAAAATAGTGTATGTTCCAAATAGTAGACAGCACACTAAAGAGCAGAAATTTAATTTGTGCATGAAGCTGCCTTAGAAAGTTAGACACAAAAGCAGACCATAGTTGTTGCTATTGGATTTGTGGAACAGGCTAATTGAAACTCTGAGGACTATAGGGCCAATTCACTGATCCTGACTGAAATGAAGCAGAGACTAATGTATTTCCATAAACAACACACTCCTCAAGTGGATACCTAACCTCACCAGATTTTTTAAAAATTCTTTCATGGGATGTGGGTGTCGCTGGCAAGGCCAGCATTTGTTGCCCGCCCCTAATGGCCCTTGACAACTGAGTGGCTTGCTAGGCCATTTCAAAGGGCAGTTAAGAATCAAGCACATTGCTGTGGGTCTGGAGTCACATGTAGGCCAGACCAGGTAAGGACAGCAGATTTCCTTTCCTAAAGGACATTAGCGAACCAGATGGGTTTTTATGACAATTGCTGATCGTTTCATGGCACTATTACTGAGACTAGCTTTCAATTACAGATTTTTAATTAATTAATTAAACTTATTCATTAAGTAAACTTAAATTCCACCAGCTGCCATGGTGGGATTTGAACCTGTGTCCCCAGAGCATTGGCCTGGGATTACTAGATCAGTGACATTGCCAGTACACCACCATGATTGATATTGATCATGGGCAGCTCTTCTGTATCATTAGAAGTTTCCATAGAGTGAGCAGCTAACCTAACCAAATACAGAAAAGGCATGTCATTAACAGCATCTCCTCTGTCTCATTTCTCATCGCAGGGAACATTGGTATTAGGTTGGAGGGAATATCCAGGGAGCAGCAGCTCTTAAAGGGCTGCAGCTTCAACTTCAATCAAGATTTTATTTTGGATGCATTAATCTATCAACTTAGCAGTGGAAGGTAAGAATTGAAACTGTCTCGAATGGTACAAATAGCTTCGATTTTCTACCATTAAGGGTGGAGGAGTTGTGGTGAGGCATATTGGATGCCTCTTCTGTTGTACCCCTTTTAAGGTAAGAATATTGTCTAACGCCAGAGAAATTGGCCTCATCTGTTGTCATGACCTATGTATGCAAGAGACAGAACTGCCTGAATTAATACATCATGTTTGCTGTGCATTTGAATGCAAGATGCTCTCTGTAAATATTTTGGAACCTTATCTCTGTGTCTACCCATTTCATCCAAGATTACTGCCGCCACTACCCTACACAGAATTCAATTCTGTGGGCTGGATTTTAAAGCCCACCCCACCTCACCAAACCCCCCCCCACCCCAGACGTCAGGGTTCATGGTAGGGGAGGGGGGAGACCGGAAAATGCCTCTGGGAGCGGGCCGCCACGCACCCTGACACCAGGACAGGCCAGCCCGATACTGCCAGCGGTGCCACTCAGTGACGGGACCCCAATTTACATATTTAAATAAATGGAAATGAATGCATTAATCATACTTAAGCCGCCACCTTCTGTCCCGCTGCGATCTCCCCGCCGCTGGCCAGTACTCCCGCGCCTTCGGCTCCCCGTCCGGGGAAACGAGGTGGAATGCCTGGGGGGAGTGGAGAGGGAGGTAGGTTTCTCAGTGCGGGGGGCCGGGCAATGGGGTCAAAGTAACATCATTGGTGTATGGGATGGTGGGAAGGGTTAAAGTTTATCCACTTTGTGTGGGGGGGTGGGGGGAAAGATCAGGTGGACAAGGTAAGCGTTTTGGAGGGTGGGGTGGCGTAGAGGGGAAGTAATTAATGTAATTGTTATTGGGGGGGTGGGAGAGGGGCAAAATAAATATATTACATTTTTTTCATTCACTTTAGCTTTAAATATTTAAATTTAATCATTGGGCGCAAAGTCCTTTAAAAATGGCGCCAGCGCCTGCGCACAGGTAGCTGACGCCATTGCTGGGAATGGAAAGCCCATCCCCTCCATGTAATCAGGGTGGGGGTGGCCTACACCAGCAATTTAAATGAGCCCCTGTGCTTAGGATGGCTGCGGCTCCGCGAGGTGCCCGCCTTATAAAATTCTGAAGAAAATATACTCAGTGAGCAATATAACACTTGTAAACATTGGCAATTGTGCCTTTAATCACCTAGGCCCCATGCACAGGAAAGCCCTTCCCAAATCTCTTTATTTCCCTTCCTTTAACACTCTACCTAAAATCCACCTCTTTGGTGAAGCTTTTGGCCACCCCTTCTAACATCTCCTTCTTGCTTATTATTGTTTACATTTCTCTGAAGTGCCTTGGGATATTTTTATATGGTAAAAGCAGTATATAAATGAAAGTTGCTGTTGTTCTATGTAGTAGCTGTAAGCGCAAACCAAACTACTGTCTTCATTACCAATAAGAAGCTTCAGGCTTATTAGCACTCCATTATGCAAAAATGAAGTTCTCGTAGAGACAGGTGTATTAAGAAAAATAACAGAGTGCCTAATATAGGCCAAGCTAACAATAATTTTGTGCTGCCAGTTCCAATACATTATTATCTTTCCTATGTTTTCTGACAAGAATGGAAAATAATAATTCTTGGTAGATAATTGATATAACTGTATAATGAATGCAGATAGTGTTATCAAATGTGCCAGGTGGAAAACTCAAAATTTACATTGCTGTATAATGAAGACTGTCAAGTGTCTTATTCCTTATCTCATATTTTATGAATATACCCTACCGAAGAAATGTTTGAACAGAACTGATAGTTGCAGCATTCACAATAATCCAGAGCTAAAGGAAATAAACCTTGAATTGTTCTTGTACATTTTCAGCTTTGTCAAATCTCTGACTGTTGGCAGTTGTGTGCATCACTGACAGAGGTTGGGTGACTTGCACACACCAATGCCCACAGGCAATAGCTCTTGGGAATATGAAGCAAGGGGAGAAAGGAAGGCAAGGCATAAACGTGAGGCTGTTTTATCAGCAAATGCGACTAAACAGATTTGGTTTGTATTTGTTAGTTCTGGCGGTCATGTGCGTCACTGACAGATAAATGGACAGCTTGTGTTTATCGAAGGGCACCTCATCCTGAAGTGGCAGCGTAAGCAACAAGAAACAATGACAAAAGAATTGATCCCCATGGGGTAGATTTCTGGTTTGTTAACAATTGTTATTTAAGAGAGGAGGGAAAAAAAAGTCATTCATAGTTCCTTCTCTTAATGCCTGTTCAGTGATCCATTGAAAATGAGTACGCGTATGTGGTAGTTAAATGGTAGTCGGGGCAGACCTTGGCAATGATGAACCCCAAAGTCGAAACAATTAATAATTGATGCTCATGATCCATCACCGCTTTGGCAAGTTTACTGAGGGCTGTTAGCACGTGTGGAATTAACCCAGCACATAGCCGTCAACTAGTCAACCTGAAAATCCAACTCAGCCCTTCAAAATTAAGGACAAGAGGACAAAATAAGGGACATTGCAGCTTACTTTGTGTATCTCCACAAATAAGTAGAACACGAAAAGTAGGAGCAGGAATAGGCCATTCGGCCCCTTGAGCCTGCTCCGTTATTCAATAAGATCATGGCTGATCTTCCACCTTAAATCCACTTTCTTGTTCTATCTGTTGAATCTCTTAGTAGCCAAAAACATCCAAAATGTTCTATTATTTACATCCTTTAATGCATTGTCATAAATGCATATATAAATGAAAAAAATTTCAGTCTGCTATATTTAAGCTTCACTGTACCGTTAAACTACAATAAGGGTTAATTCCTCTGGTAGAGAAACACTGCCCCCTAGTTCTGGACTCACCCACAAGAGGAAACATCCTTTTCACATCCACCTTGTCAAGACCGTTCAGGATCGTGTATACTTCAATCAAGTCTCCCCTCACTCTTCTAAACTCCAGTGAAAATAAGCCCAGTCTGTCCAACCTTTCCTCATAAGATGACCCACTCATTCTAGGTATCAATCCAGTAAAACCCCTCTGAACCGTCTGCTTCCTAAAATAAGGAGACCAAATCTGCACCCAGTATTCGAGATGTGGTCTCACCAATACCCTGTATAACTGAAACATAACATCCTTACTTTTATTTTCAATTCCTCTCTTAATAAGGGATAGCATTCCATTAGCCTTCTTTATTAATTGCATACTAACCTTTTGTGACTCGTGCACTAGAACACCTAGATCCCTCTGCACCTCAGGATTCTGCAGTCGTTCGTTTAAGTAATACTCTGTTTTTTTATTCTTCCTGTCAAAGTGAAGAACTTCACACTTTCCCCACATTATACTCCATCTGACAGATTTTTGCCCAGTCACTCAACCTATTTATATTGGTCTGTCACCTCCTCATGTCCTCTTCACAGCATACTTTCCTACCTAAAAGTGCTGGAAATACTCAGCAGGTCTGGCAGCATCTGTGGAGAGAGAAGAAAAGTTAATGTTTCAGGTTGTTAACCTTTCAGCAGAACTGGCAAAGGTTAGAAATGTAGAAATGTTTTAAGCAAATAAAGTGGGGGTGGAGCAAAAGAGAACAAATGGGAAGGTGTTGACAGGACAGAGGGTCACAGAAAATAACTGACAAGGAGGTCAAGAGGCAAAGGCAAAGACAAAGGGTGTATTAATGGTGTGGTGAAAGACAAAGCATTAGTTAAATTACAGAATAATGAAAGCCCTAGCCAAAAGCAAAAACATGGAAAAAAAGTGGGCAGGCACATGGTAAAAAAAAGTGTAATGATGAAACAAACTAAAATAAAATGAATTAAAAAGAAATAAAAATAAAAAATACAAAGTAAAACTAAAACAAAAAGGGGCAAGTCATGCTCTGAAATTATTGCACTCAATGTTCAGTCTGACAGGCTGTAGTGTGCCTAATTGGTAGATGAGATGCTGTTCCTCAAGCTTGCATTGATTTTCACTGGAACACTGCAGAAATCCCAGGACAGAGATGTGGGTGTGACAGCAGGGGGTGGGGGGGGGGGG
Organism: Heterodontus francisci; assembly: GCF_036365525.1. NCBI lineage: Eukaryota > Metazoa > Chordata > Chondrichthyes > Heterodontiformes > Heterodontidae > Heterodontus > Heterodontus francisci. Next base: position 45,328,754 of record NC_090405.1, on the reverse strand, counting down.
GGGGGGGTGGGCGTGGTTGTTGAAATGGCGAGCGACAGGAAGCTTGGGGTCATGTTTTCAGACTGAGCGGAGGTGTTCCGCAAAGTGGTCACCCAATCTGCGTTTGGTCTCCCAAATATAGAGGAGACCACATTGTGAGCAGCAAATACAGTATACTTAATTGAAAGAAGTAAAGTAAATCATTGCTTCACCTGAAAGAAGAGTTTGGGGCCTTGGATAGTGAGGAGAGAGGAGGTAAAAGGGCAGGTATTACACCTCCTGTGATTGCATGGATAGGTGCCGTGGGAAGGGGACGAGGTGTCGGGGTAATGGAGGAGTGGACCAGGGTGTCGTGGAGGGAACGATCCCTTCGGAATGCTGACAGGGGCGGGGAGGGGAAGATGCATTTGGTAGTTATTCTGTCATTTAACACCCTCTCTGCACTAACGCTTTGTCTTTTACCACACCATTAACACACTCTTTGTCTTTGCCCCATAACCTCCTTGTCAGTTATCCTCTATGACCCTCTGTCCTATCAACAGCTTCCAATTTGTTCTCTTTTGCCCCACCCCCACTTTATTTGCTTAAAACCGATTACATTTCTAACCCTTGCCAGTTCTGATGAAAGGTCACCGACCTGAAACGTTAACTTTGCTTCTCTCTCCACAGCTGCTGCCTGACCTGCTGAGTTTTTCCAGCACTTTTTGGTTTTATTTCAGATTTCCAGCATCTGCAGTATTTTGCTATTACTTTCCTACCTATCTTTGTGTCATCTGCAAGTTTAGCTACCATGCCATTGCTCCCCTCTTCTAAGTCATTGATATAAATTGTAAAAAGTTGAGGCCCCAGCAGAGACCCCTGTGGGACCCCAGTCGTCACATCCTGCCAATCAGAAAAGGACCCTTTTATGCATACTTTCTGTTTTCTGCCAGCCATGCTAATATGTTACTCCCCACATCATGAGCTCCTATTTTGCGCAATAACCTTTTATGTGACACCTTGTCAAATGCCTTCTGGAAATCCAGGTACAGTACATCAACGGGCTCCCCTTTATCCACAGCGCATGTTACTCCTTCAAAGAATTCAAAGACAAAAATTTGTACAATTGGCCAAAGAACTGTGTGAGAGAGATAATATCTCTTGTTATGTTGTCATGACCTAGAAGGCACAGCCTGAAAGGATTATGGAAGAAGATTCTAAAATAACTTTCAAAAGAGGAATTGGATAAATCATTGACAAGGCTACGGGGAAAGAGCAGGGGATTGAGAATAATTGTTAGCTCTTTCAAAGATGGGCTGAATGGCTACTTGTTGTGCTGTAGAATTCCATAATTTCCGTCAGAGACTGACCGGATACAAATTGGAAACATTGGCACACCAAAAGGTTAAAAAGATTGGAGATGCATGCTGATCTGACTATTTATAGAGGCAAGGTAGTTTGTGGTCTCATATTTCAATCATTAATTTATCGTGGTCTAATGAATGGTTGCGAATACACACATTGACCCCAATTTTTCAAATGATCATTCATGAGACAGCGGTCTGCGTGTCACTGGCTTACAGTAGCTTGGTTCAGACAAACAAATCCCAGCACAGTTCCTCCAAGTTCCAAAAATCAATCATGTTAGCATTCTGTTGGTAGAGGGACGAGCAAGTTTACCTTCTGCTGCCACACTCACAAATTCAAGCATTAAACTAAAAGCACTGGCCTTGACTGTGTTGAGAGTCATCAATTCCAACCAGATTGCTAGGTGAGACGCATAGTAAAAGGAAGTGTCACTCGACGTAGGAAGAAACAGATAGTTCCTTTCTCTCTCTCTCTCTTTCTCTCTATCGAAGACTCCTTTATCTAGTCTTGGAGCTGAGTAAAGAGCACCACTACAATCTAATTTGCTCACAAGTTCGAAAGCGAAGGCAGGAATCGAATCCAGTAAATACTGCAAAGTGGCATGATGAGATGTGAAAAAAGGAGAAAAGATTTACCACTTATTTGAATTGAGCCCACGTATGGAGAAATACAACACTTTCCAGCAGATAACTTAATGCTGCAGGCTTCTCCGCCAACTACACTCTTCAGTCTCAAGGAGTGACAACTGATGCTTTTGGATCTTGCGCTGACAGTCAGAGTTCTTCCCAATGGAAAGCTCCAGGTTTCCTCAGCTGAGCACGAGAGGCTACCGATGATGCTGATTGGTGCCGGACATCTATTTTATACTTACGATATGCCAATTTAAGAAGAGCTGCTATTGCTGGGATCCCTTCGATGACTCCCAAACCCAAACTTTCAATGACAAAATTCTAATGAGCATTCACACTAAGCACTGAAAGTACATAAAGTCAGTGTGAGCGGTTTGTATATCTTATGTAAAAACAGAAAGTGCTGGAAATACTCAGCAGGTCTGGCAGCATCTGTGGAGAGAGGAGCAGAGTTAATGTTTCAGGGCAGTGACCCTTTATCAGAACTGGCAGAGGTTGGAAATGCCAGTTCCTTTGCCAGTTCTGATGAAAGGTCAGAGACCTGAAACGTTAACTCTACTTCTCTCTCCACAGATGCTGCATGACTTGCTGAGTATTTCCAGCACTTTCTGTTTTTATTTCAGATTTCCAGCATCTGCATTATTTACCTGTATATCTATGTGCCTAGTACATTTTTTTGATAGAAGGTAATGGTGGATTCTCCTACATTGAATGACCTGGTAAGGTCATTAAACTTATTTTCACATTGTTGCCAGGTGTGCTGTACAGTTCCCATGGCATTCATAGTGATTGCCACCTAATTCTGTTCTCCTTGAGCTGCTCCCTGGGGGAGGGTTTGATGGTGCGGCATCCTGCAGAAAAACTTCAATGGTCCCATCCCAGAATCAAGGAATTCTCAAACCAACTGCACTCTTTGCAGACATTGGGAAGCATCAAAGTATCTTACTGCATTGGAAGCAGAAAAACCGCAAAACCTGTCCCTTTAGATCGGACAGCAGCATCGGGAATGGGCAGGCTCCCGATCACATTAGGGCAATCACCCTGGTCATCACATGCGAGGTCATCAGATGAAAGGTCAATTGGGCCACTCTTTCTCCGCATCTGATCAAAAGGTTTAGGCTATTCTGCATCCTGTGGTGTAAAACCCTAGTTAAAGAAAAGCTTACATTTATATAGTACTTTTAATGTCCTCAGACATCCCAAAGTGCTTTACAGCCAGTGAAGTACTTTTGAAGTGTAGTCACTGTTGTAATGTAGGAAATGGGGCAGCCAATTTGCACACAGCAAGCTCCCACAAACAGTAATGTGATAATGACCAAATCATCTGTTTCTGTTATGTTACCTGACGGATAAATATTTATTTATTTAGAGATACAGCACTGAAACAGGCCCGTCAGCCCACCGAGTCTGTTGACCAACAACCACCCATTTATACTAACCCTACAGTAATCCCATATTCCGTACCACCTACCTACACTAGGGGCAATTTACAACAGCCAATTTACCTATCACCTGCAAGTCTTTGGCTGTGGGAGGAAACCAGAGCACCCGGCAAAAACCCACACAGGCACAGGGAGAACTTGCAAACTCCGCACAGGCAGTACCCAGAATCGAACCTGGGTCCTTGGAGCTGTGAGGCTGCGGTGCTAACCACTGCGCCACCCTATAAAAAACAAGAACAGGATGGCCAGGATGTTGGGGATAACACTACTGCTCTTCTTCAAAACCATGCTGGAAGGTATTTAAGGTTTACCTGAGAGTGGAGACAGGGTCTTAATTTAACACCTCATCTGAAAGACAGCACCTCTGATAGTTTAGCACTCCGTCAATACTGCACTGGGGTGTAGCCTCGACTTTTGTGCTAAAGTCCTGGAGTGGGACTTGAACCTAGAATCCTCTGTTTCAGAGGCAAAAGTACTACCACCGAAGGCACAGCTGACATTTATTGAGCCACCAGTGCAATGTATGATGCAGCTTAAGCAATATCAAAGAAGCTGCACTAGGACTGTGCAGGAGTTGGTTATTGTGCTAATCATTGTTTTTAGAACATAGAACATAGAACAGTACAGCACAGTACAGGTCCTTCGGCCCACGATGTTGTGCCGAACCTTTAACCTACTCTAAGATCAAACTAACTACCTACCCTTCATTCTACTATCATCCATGTACCTATCCAAGAGTCGCTTAAATGTCCCTAATGTATCTGCTTCTACTACCACCGCTGGCAGCGCATTCCACGCACCCACCACTCTCTGTGTAAAGAATCTACCTCTGACATCTCCCCGAAACCTTCCTCCAATCACCTTAAAATTATGCCCCCTGGTGATAGCCCTTTCCACCCTGGGAAAAAGTCTCTGGCTATCCACTCTATCTATGCCTCTCATCTCTTGTACCCCTCTATCAAGTCACCTCTCATCCTTCTTCGCTCCAATGAGAAAAGCTCTAGCTCCCTCAATCTTTCTTCATAAGATATGCCCTCCAGTCCAGGCAGCATCCTGGTAAATCTCCTCTGCACCCTCTCTAAAGCTTCCACATCCTTCCTATAATGAGGTGACCGGAACTGAACACAATATTCCAAGTGTGGTCGAACCAGGGCCTTATAAAGCTACAGCATAACCTCGCGGCTCTTAAACTCAATCCCCCTGTTAATGAAAGCCAACACACCAAACGCCTTCTTAACAACCCTATCAACTTGGGTGGAAACTTTGAGCGATCTATGGACATGGACCCCCAAGATCCCTCTGTTCCTCCACACTACCAAGAATCCTGTCTTTAAGCCTGTATTCTGCATTCAAATTCGACCGTCCAAAATGAATCACTTCACACTTTTCCAGGTTGAACTCCATTTGCCACTTCTCAGCCCAGCTCTGCATCCTGTCAATGTCCCGTTGCAACCGACAACAGCCTTCCACACTATCCACAACTCCAGCAACCTTCGTGTCATCGGCAAACTTGCTAACCCAGCCTTCCACTTCCTCATCCAAGTCATTTATAAAAATCACAAAGAGCAGAGGTCCCAGAACAGATCCCTGCGGAACACCACTGGTCACTGAGCTCCACGCTGAATACTTTCCATCTACTACCACCCTCTGACTTCTATGGGCCAGCCAATTTTGTATCCAGGCAGCCAACTTTCCCTGTATCCCATGCCTCCTCACTTTCTGAATGAGCCTACCATGGGGAACCTAATCAAATGCCTTGCTAAAATCCATATACACCACATCCACTGCTCTTCCTTCATCAATGTGTTTTGTCACATCTTCAAAGAATTCAATAAGGCTTGTGAGGCATGACCTGCCCCTCACAAAGCCACGCTGACTGTCTCTAATCAAACCATGCTTTTCCAAATAATCATAAATCCTGTCTCTCAGAATCCTCTCCAATAATTTGCCCACTACCGACGTAAGACTGACTGGTCTATAATTCCCAGGGTTATCCCTATTCCCTTTCTTGAACAAGGGAACAACATTTGCCACCCTCCAATCATCCGGTACTACTCCAGTGGACAGTGAGGATGCAAAGATCATCGCCAAAGGCGCAGCGATCTCTTCTGTGAAGGGTTTTTCCAGATCTCCCCTTACTGCTACCCATTTCTTCACACTACCACTAACCACTGTTATTGTTCTAAGGGTTTTGATATATTCAATTTCACAGCACGTGACAAGGTGGAGCAATCATCAATTGTGAGACTGACATATAACGCTTCCGTAATGTACATCAAGACCAGTCCAGTACATGCAGTTTGCAGAAGGTTGGATGTCGGAAAATGTTCGCTTGATATCAATATTTCCAATGCCCTTCTAATCTGAGTATTTGTGGAATGTAGCATTTGCTGGAGATTAAATACAAATGTAAAATTTCCAGCTGATGCATAAGTACTATTTTCACCTCACTGTTAGGGTAAAAATTGATGCTAAATGCCCGTGCTTAACAAAAGTAAATAAACAGGCATTTAAAGTAATTTGTTCTCCAATTTTGAAAGGTTGGGAAAGACCGTTTTTGATACTTGTCTTTTATATCTATAATTTGCTTTCCACAAAGGAGGGAAATGAGGGTGGTGGGAAAGAAAGCTGTTTGGATTTCTTTCAGATCACCAAGCATTTTGAGAAGGCCTTACCTAAAATAAAGGCGCAGGTCAGAGGTCCTGTGATAATAAAGGCACTCCCCCGTGTGGAGGTGAGCCTTACAGACCAGAAGGTTTGATATCCTATCAGTGTTGAGTTAGGTGTTGTTAACTGGGCTGTGGTGGATACGGTGGGAGAGGTAGTGGGGCCAAATTGAGCTCAGGGCTCCTGTCCTAGGGAGGCTAAAAAGTATACGGGTGAGCGGCCTTCTCTGTCATTACCAATGCAGCAACCATTCTAGAAAGGGCCTCATGTGTGGGCGTCAGGTGAGGCCAGGCTGATGATGCCACCCACGGTCCACAAGCCTAGCGTTGCTCACTCTCTGGGCCCGTGTGAAGAATTTGGGATGAGGTACTGATGTTTGTTGAACAGTCACCCAATAAGAGGTCAGTGGTGGGGGTGGGGCCATTTTTGCCCTTGGCGTGGCACTAAATTGGTAGCTGCAAATTGGCCGCTGCTCATGCATCCCACCTGTGTTTCAGTCTCATTGTAGTCAATTAAGTCAATTGCAGAATGTGTAAAGGACAGCACAGGACAGACTGAGGTGGAGATCCATGACAGTCAACCTTCTGGGAAAAAGATGACACCAACGAATGAACGAACGGAGTCAACTGAAAGGGAACACATGCAAGACCGCCAATCTGTAACTGTCCGATTATTGCCCATGGTGAATATTAACTCGTCCCTTCCTGCCTTCAGAGAGGGAAAAAATTAAGAATGGGAGAAAAAGCCTCATCCAAAAATCTGTGATGTTCATCCTTGCCATGTGGGTCAATTGTACAAAAAAAAATATTGATCAAAATCATGAACAAAAGAAAGAACTTCACACTTCAATTGGTTACAGTCATTTTTTTATGTACGCCGCAGTCTTGTAAAAATAGGTTCAATGGTCAACCTGCTCACTGGGGTTCAGAGGGTCTTGCTCATGTACAAAATGGTTGCCGCATTAGCCCCCATCTTAAGCCAGGAACTCTTGACCCCACCCCATCCCCAACCTCCTGATCACAGAAACTCATGTTGGACTGAGATGAGAAGAATTTCTTTCCTCGGATGGTCATGAATTCTCTACTGCAGAGAGCTGTGCATCCTCAGCCATTGAGTATATTCAAGACAGAGGGAAATAGATTTTTGGATATAAAGAGAATTAAGGGATATTGAATGGCAGAACAGGATCGGTGGGCCAAATGGCCTACTCCTACTCTTATTTCTAATGTCATATTCTTATGCTCTTGGAGACTTCAAGCAAATCCTGGAGTGCTGGCAACCCTACCGAGAACTGATGGCATTTAACTGAGGCCCGGGAGCGGACGTACCCTGGGCCAGTTTTTTGCCAAAGCCGATAAGTGTTGAACTGACACCAAAAGTCTCCTACCTGAAAACTGGCCCACAGTTAAAATCAGAGGCCCTGATGTTCCACTGCCGAGTGAGGCTAAACCTCATGAAGCATACTGAACAACTTTTCCAAAAACTGACCATGCCATTTTCGTTTGACCCACTGTGTTTGATACTACTGGGAAATAGCGAGACAGAGAAAAAAAAATCAGTGCACAGTTTCCCTGTTTGACTGCCTCTGGCTGATAGAGGGAGATGGAGACTGTACCAGCAGCCGCAGAATACTGAATAATCTAAAGCGTTCAGAGCTGCTGGTTGGGAGTGTGCTATAAAGCAATGCTCCAGAGGGATACTTAGTGCACCATGAATTATGAGCAGGGTGTAAAATGATGTGATTATGTGACAGTCCATAATACACGTTGTTAACCATGTAATGCAACCTTCCTCCCATTTTAAACTGGGATTTTGTTGTTTGAGTTCTTACTGCCATCACTGTCAGCTGCATATATTTGCTACTGCCATTAGATTTTACCTAGTGGTTCCTGACATTGCCTAATCCCAGATCTGGCCTATTCCCAGTCCAGAGACCCGAGTACTCAACCTCAGCTGAGGGAGTGCTCCACTGTCGGTGGTGCCGTTTTTCGGTTGCGACGTTAAACTGAGAACCTCTCAGATGGATGTGAAAAATCGCAAGGCACCAATTCGAAGAGCAGGGGAGTTTCTCCCCCGTAACCTGGCTGATATTTATCCCTGAACCAACATCATTGAAAATACAGATCATCTGGACGTTATTACATTGCTTTTTGTTGGAGCTTGCTGTGCGCAAATTGGCTGCCGCATTTCCTAACATTACAACAGCGACTGCACTTTGAAAAGTGCTGCATTAGTGGTGAAGCACTTTGGAACATGCTGAGGTTGTGAAAGGCGCCATATAAATGTAAGTTCTTTACCTATTTGTCTTGCAGTCGAAGAGATTGAGACAAGCTCTGTGCTGAAGGCAAGACAAGGAGGGTGATGTTTGACAATCAGATGATGCAAAATCATATGATTGGAAGAAATAGCACAATGATAGCTGTATTTCCTGAGAATTTTTCCCCATCTATATAAAAAGGAAGACTTGCATTTATATAGCAACTTTCATGACTACCACAGGTCCCAAAGCGCTTTACAGCCAATTAAGTACTTTTTGAAGTGCAGCTACTGTTGCAATGTAGGAAACGCAGCAGCCAATGTGCACACAGCAAGCTCCCACAAACAGTAAAGTGATAATGACCGAATAATCTGTTTTTGTGATGTTGATTGAGGGATAAACATTGGTCAGGACACCGGGGAGAACTCCCCTGCTCTTCTTCGAAATAGTGCCGTGGGAACCTTTACACCCACCTGAGGAGGACCTCAGTTTCATGACTCATCTGAAAGACGGCACCTCCAACAGTGCAGTACTCTCTCACGACTGCACTGGAGTGCCTGCCTCGACTGCTGCGCTCACGTCCTGGAGCCCACAATCTTCCGACTAGAAGGCAAGAGTGCTACCCAATCAGCCACGGCTACTGCACAATACTAACTGCATTGCTCGAGAAATCTCAGTATTATCCGCCATATAGTCTCTTTTTTTTATTAACTTGGAAGTGAAATAACAATCGCTTGCGGATTGAAGCCTCTTGGAGACAGCAAGTGCATCACCAGCTAGATGAGAGCACCACACAGTGTACACAAGACTTGGCCACAAAGCAAGGTATGAGAGGCTTCCAGCTCCTTGAGCGAAGCACCTGCCAAGTTGACGTTTTGCCTTGTCACTTAAAAGGCGTCGGCTCCTGAGGAGATGTTGACATTCCAACCGCAGGGCCTGTGACAGCGCAAAGATTCCCAGTCAAAGCTGAGTTACCTGTGGCAGCCCTTGGTGGCTAGCAGTCTCATCTAGTCCCTTTTGTAGTCACAAAAATTTGCAGTGCCAATCTGACAAAAAAAATAGAGGGAGCAAGAGACAGACATCTGGTGCCTCTCTTGGGTTCCTATTATCTCTAAGCAGCAGGATCTTAAAATCAGTTGCCGGGTTGCCGAAAGGGAGATTCCACATGAGACACTCAAGGAGAATAACACTTTCTGACAATTTCAGACTGTAACTTTTCATTATCATAGATTATGTTCGAAGCTTGGCGTGGACACATATTACACTGGTAACTGCGTACTGAGAGATACAGCCACACAGAGTCCCATCTGTGACTGTCACTATCACTGTCGGCAAAGTCTGAATTTATTTATGTTAGCTGGTTGTCTACTCGATGTATAAATCAGTTTGGAAAATGTAAATTGCTTCCCAGATGTTTAGCTGGTGATGCCTTCACAGTTTGGTGCTGAAAAAAACTTGCAAGCAGACAAATTATAGCCTTGGAACACTTTCCATTGTGCAGCCACTAGTTTTACGTGATTAAATTTGCAGGATTTTTAACCGATTTGATGCTGGGATTAAGTTTTTCTCTGTCCCTGCCACTAGAATATAGCTTCTTTTTTATTTGTTCCTGGGATGTGGGCGTTGCTGGCAAGGCCAGGATTTATTGCCCATCCCTAATTGCCCTTGAGAAGGTGGGGGTGAGCTGCGTTCTTGAACTGCTGCAGTCCATGTGGGGTAGGCACACACACAGTGAAGGAGCGGCGATATAGTTCCAAGTCAGGATGTTGTGCGGCTTGGAGGGGAACTTGCAGGTGATGGTGCTCCCATGCATCTGCTGCCCTTGTCCTTCTAGGTGGTAGAGGTCGCGGGTTTGGAAGGTGCTGTCTAAGGAGCCTTGGTGCGTTGCTGCAGTGCATCTTGTAGATGATACACACTGCTGCCACTGTGCACCGGTGCTGGAGGGCGTGAATGTTTGTGGATGGAGTGCCAATCAAGCGGGCTCCTTTGTCCTGGATGGTGTCGAGCTTCTTGAGTGTTGTTGAAGCTGAACCCGTCCAGACAAGTGGAGAGTATTCCATCACACTCCTGACTTGTGCCTTGTGGATGGTGGACAGGCTTTAGGGATATTAGGGATATTGTCCAAGTGTTGCTGCATTTCTGCACGGACTGCTTCAGTATCTGAAGAGTCATGAATGGTGGTGAACATTGTGCAATCATCAGCGACCATCCCCACTTCTGACCTTATGATTGAAGGAAGCAGCTGAAGATGGTTGGGCCTAGGACATTACCCTGAGGAACTCCTGCAGTGATGTCCTGCAGCTGAGATGATTAACCTCCAACAACCACAACCATCTTCCTTTGCACTACGTATGACTCCAACCAGCGGAGAGTTTTCCCCCGATTCCCATTGACTTCAGCTTTATTAGGGCTCCTTGATGCCATACTTGGTCAAATGCTGCCTTGATGTCAAGGTAGTCACTCTCACCTCACCTCTTGAGTTCAGCTCTTCTGTCCATGTTTGAACCAAGGTTGGAATGAGGTCAGGAGCTGAGTGGCCCTGGCGGAAGCCAATCTGAGCAAGTTATTGCTCAGTAAGTGTCGCTTGACAGCATTGTTGACGACACCTTCCATCACTTTACTGATGATCGAGAGTAGACTGATGGGGCAGTAATTGGCCCGGTTGGACCTGTCCTGCTTTTTGTGTACAGGACATACCTGGGCAATTTTCCACATTGCTGGGTAGATGAAGGTGTTGTAGTTCCCCACCCAGAGTACATTCAGTGCCCTTGGCACCCTCAGTGCTTCTCAACATGGAGGAAAACTGATTCATCAGCTGGTGCAGTGGGGGGCAGTAGGTGGTAATCAGCAGAAGGTTTCCTTGCCCATGTTTACCTTGATGCCATGAAACTTAATGGGGTCGGTGTTGAGGATTCTCAGAGAAACTCCCTCCTGACTGTGTACCACTATGCCATCACCTCTGCCGCGTCTGTCCTGCTGGTGGGACAGAAAATACCCTGGAATGGCAATGGCAGTGTCTGGGACATTGTCTGTAAGGTATGATTCTGTGAGTATGACTATGTCAGGCTGTTGCTTGACTAGTCTGTGGGACAGCTCTCCCAACTTTGGCACAAGACCCCAGATGTTAGTAAGGAGGACTTTGCGGGGTCGACAGGGATGGCTTTGTCATGGTCATTTCCAGTGCCCAGGTCGATGCCGTATGGTCCATCTGGTTTCATCTGGCGGCACAGTGGCACAGTGGTTAGCACCGCAGCCTCACAGCTTCAGGAACCCAGGTTCAATTCTGGGTATTGTCTGTGTGGAGTTTGCAAGTTCTCCCTGTGTCTGTGTGGGTTTTCGCTGGGTGCTCTGGTTTCCTCCCGCAGCCAAAGACTTGCAGGTTGATAGGTAAATTGGCCATTGTAAATTGCCCCTAGTGTAGGTAGGTGATAGGGACAGGTGGGGATGTGGTAGGAATGTGGGATTAGTATAAATGGGTGGTTGATGGTCGGCACAGACTCGGTGGGCTGAAGGGTCTGTTTCAGTGCTGTGTCTGTAAATAAAAATAAATAAATAACTTTGTAGGGGTTAGATGCAACTGAATGGCTTGCTAGGTTATTTCAGGGTCATTTAAGAGTCAACCACATTGTTGTGGGTCTGCAGTCACATGTAGGCCAGACCAGGTAAGGACATTAGTGAACCAGATGGGTTTTTTACAACAATCGACAATGGTTTCATGGCCATCATTAGACTAGCTTTTAATTCCAGATTTTTATTAATTGAATTCAAATTCTTCTGCTGTGGTGGGATTCAAACCCGTGTCCCCAGAGCAATACCCTGGGTCTCTGGCTTACTAGTCCAGTGACAATAGCACTACGCCACCATCTCCCCCTGGGTTACTAATAAGGGTTGATATCCCTACCCCTCCCACACACCATTCCCATAGGGTGGTTAAGGTTAAAATTGGGGCTTAAATGTTCTAATATCGATTATGATTTCACCATAATGTTTTTCAATATTGAAATTTTCATCATTTCTGCTAAGCTGTACAACCATCACAGCACAGCTCAAAATGGAAGATTGAGAGGCTATTCACTCAAGTAGGAGGCTCAGAAATATCTTCTACAAGTTTCATTGCAAAGACAACATCAATGTCAACTATAACATGGCAAAGCAATGGGCATTCGTTATTCCAGCGGCACAGTTCACATATATAAAAAAAGAGAGAAGGAAGGAAATGAGGAGAACTGGAATGAGAGAGTGAAAGTTAGGGTCAGAGAGATAGGGAGTGAGAGATAATGGATATAGTTCTGCCCAGTGCTTTTTTTTAAGCTTCCTCCTCCCCCATTCACTGTGCCAAGCTACATGATTTTAACACTATTGGTCTTTAAGCTCTGAAAGGTCCATCATAAACCCATGGGTATGAAGAAGCAGGCTTTGTCACTGCTGCAAACCCTTTAAATTCTTTGCCAGTTCAGGGTACAGGTCTGCAATATTTGGGCTGGCTTCTTTCAGTTCACTAGTTTTGTTTGCCCTCCTGCCAGTTCACAAGAATATCAAATACCATTTCCAGCATCTTTTCATTAATATTGCAATAAGAAATTTGAACAAAGTGCAGGGAAGTGGTATTGTGATAAGACCAGGAAGATGTCTGGAGCCTTGGAATGTGCCATTGCGAGTTCGTTTCAGCAGAATTTTTGGAATAGGAAACAAATGAGTTTTAATTAATGCTATGCTTGTAACCCCATGCTGTGTAGAGGAGGCAGTCTCACTATTATCTGTGACCCTCTAAACCAAAATAATGGATGTGCATAGTGCTGTAACACGGAAGATTCCACAAATGGGATTTGGTCCCTACAGGGTCAAGTTAAGCTTGATAGTTTTGATCATTCTTGAATGGTTTTGTGTTCTCTCCTCAGACCAGTGCAGAAGAAGGACAAGTCACATCATTAGCAATCACCTCATATTTTGGGCTTTTGTAGATTTTTTTTGTCTTGGGTTCCCTTTTCACTTCTTACTTTTCTATCAAAACTAGTTTGAAGTTCTCACTTTCTCCCATTAAGTGCGCCACTGGGAATAACTAGATCTCAAACAGGGCATGAATTATACATTCTGAGTCATCCCCCATTGAGGTATGACATTGTGGCAGAATGGAACATTTCCCACTTGACACTCACAGCATCAGGCACTGCAAAGGCACAAATGTTTTTGTTTAGTGTTTTGTATTGCGAGTGGAGGGATGGGTTAGGGTGGTGACTTTTGTTGTGCTGATCAAAGTGAGAGGTGCTCGTGCTGCGAATGGAGCATTTTTCTGCTGTCTGTTGATGCACTGTCGGTCAGAGGAAGGGCAAAGCTTCTATGACAGTCCACCAACAATGTTCTTAGCCCCCAGTGCTCCCCACTAAACATTTCCCTTTTGCAGAGAGCAATAATTTGGCGAAATTAATGCTTATGTTGCAAACTTATGTCTGTTAGGTGAAGACTTGTCATTAAATAATCTGCCGAGAATCGCAGCAAAGATGTGTCCTAAATGCAAAAGTGTAAGAAAGCTAGGAGGTTTAGGGTATTGGGGAGATAAGTTTCAATGGACCAAATGACCTTTGTACACTTTTGTCACAGTTTTAGATCACCTCACAGCAAGAATAACCTTTCGTTCAGTTGAAATCTGTGTTTGGACCGTGACTTAAGAAAGTTAAGTCCTTGAATCCAAAAATCGGTTTGTTTTATGCTTATGATACTCCATACCAATTTATAACAGTTCAAATGTATTGCTGAAAACAAGCTAACAGCTCCAAACTGAATCCTGCAGGTTGCTCTCTCACATTTTGCCTCTGATGCTAAGACTACACCAATGTCAGAAAAAAAAATGGCATGGATAAATGCACCACATGAAGAATCAGATATAAAATATGGATGGCTTCAATGCAGCAGAGTTAGTATTAGGTGAAATTGATGGATATTGTTATTAAAGCATTGAAAGAATAATTTAAGGAGTGTTTTCAATGCTCGCCATTACCCTTCTCCTCAGAACTTGATGGAGTACAGGACACATTTGTATTGGAAATAACTTATTCAAAAACATTCGGCAAACAGATAATTACTTTTCACAAATGCTTTGTCACAGATACACTACTCGTTGCTCATTAAGCTACAAAACACTCCACATGGCACTAAATACTACACATTCTCCAAGTCTTGTGCCTAGCCTTATTGCACTCCATTGATAAGAAAATGATGCCACATAAACAGGGAGTGGAAGGGCTGGGGGGCATGAAAAAGGAGATGTTGAGAGGGAAGCTGAGAGCTCATTTACAAAACTGCAGAATCTAAGCTCAGGCCATTTAACACCCAGTCTAATGGGGTGTAAACTCTGGTGGGGTGTAAAACGGGTGTCTGCTCCGAACCCACCGAGCAGATTAGGTTAAAATCAGGCGGGGTGTAAAACGGACTCCAAACTAAGCCCACTGGGCAGGTTAGGTTAAAATTGGGTGGGGTGTAAAATCAGCATCCGGTCTGAAACTACAGGGCAGGTCCGGGTTAGAATCAAGCTTTAGAGTTAGTTGGGCTGAGAATTCCAACTTCCTTCCTACAGTGACACTCCTGCAACCAGATCTTTTCCAGCACCAGATATTCGATGACAAGAAAGTAGCATCAAGGCACATTGACCCAGGCTTTCTGCTTCTGTTGCTGCCAGTCCACAATTATGTCCCCATTAAAGTGAATGGATGGCAAATTGTAGGCTGATGAGCAGAGAGACAGAAAACTCCTGCCATTTACTCTTAATTGCCTCCCTCATCGATCATCACAGTTAGGGGAGGAAACACTGTGCCAAGTGTCTCAGATTTCTGCTATCAACCTCCCTGTGATCCACAATAACGACAAGAAGCTACATTGCCAACCATAACCATCAATAGATTCTCATAAATGCCAACTTGGAGAACTAGCAACAGCTGATTAACAGATTCAAAGAAAGAAAGAAAGAAAGAACCTGCAATTATATTGCACCTTTCAGACCTCAGGACACCCCAAAGTGCTTTAGAGCAAATTTACATATTCTGGAGCATAGCTCCTCTTGTATAAACCACAGCAGCCAGTTTATTGGTGATGGAATGTTTTTGGGACATCAGGAGGTGAGTCATTTGCTGCAGAATACCAAGCCTCTGACCTGCTCTATATTTATGTCGCTGGTCCAGTTTCTGATCCCTAGGATGTTGATTCAATAATAGCAATACCATTGAAATGTCAAGGAAATGTGGTGAGACTCTCTCTTGTTGGAGATGATTATTGTCTCACTCTTTCGAAGCCCAGGTCTTGCTGCATGTGGGCACAGACTGCTCCATCATCTGAGGAATTGCAAATGGTACTGAACATTGTATAATCACCAGTGAACATCCCTACTTCTGACCTTATGTTAGAGGTATTATGATCTCTGTGGAGATCAACAAACCAAAAGAATCGAATTCACTGACTGACCCTAATTTAGAAAAAAAAGGACAAGATTTCACTTTTATAAATTTTATTTTAACACTCAAACCAAAACCGGCATAAATTAAACATGAACTGACAGTTAAATCACAGTCGATCCACGTTAATTATCAGATGTAGCAAAAATAGATCTCATGGATTTACTGGGCAGTCCCCTCAGCAAAGATGCACCAAACAGTCACAAAGTTCCTCAAAACCATGAATGTCTTCAGGTAGATGTCCAACTCCTGTCGTCCCGGATGGCAATATGGAAATAATATCTTCTCATTGATAGCAAGTGTTGCAGTCTTCCCTTAAACATTTCAGTCTTGTTGCCTCTCGAGCAACCCCACCAGTCCTGCTCACGACAGTCTTGATGGGGTCATTCCTCCAGTAGCTCCTTACGTCACTGAAACAGCTGTGGCAAGTGGTATTTGCCAATGGCCAACTCCCAAAATAAAGTCTTTTCTCTTTGCAGCCTGCCTTTGTTTTAAAACCAACAGCTTGCAAGCCTGTTTCAATTCTGAAGTCTTGTAAACTAAGCTTGAATACCTTTGGTCACACCTCTGGTCATATGACTCTGTGTCCTGTGTTATTAACTGGTCCTGACCAGTTCTGTTTTCTCGGAATTCAGAAGCTTTGAGTTTCATTTTCCAGTGAAGGACTGTCTCAAAAGAAAACAAGCTTTGAAAGCAGAGTCAGTCACCCAGCAGTACATTCAACAAGTCAACTGTTCAGATAACAGTCTGCACACGTGTATTCCATCACAGAGGGAAGGTCATTAATGAAACAGCTGAAAATGGTTAGGCCTAGGACACTACCCTGACGAACTCCTGCAGCGATCTCCTGGGGCTGAGATGCTTGGTCTCCAACAACCACAACCATCTTCCTTCATGCTAGGTATGACTCCAGCCAGGTCGAGAGTTTCTCCCCTTTCCCATTGACTTCAGTTTTGCTTGGACTCCTTGATGCCACACTTGGTTGAATGCTGCCTTGATGTCAAGGATAGTCACTCTCTCCTCAGCTCTGGAATTCAACTCTTTGGTCCATAATTAGACCAAGGCTGTAATGAGTCCTGGAGCCGAGTGGCCCCGGCAGAACCTAAAATGAGCATCAGTGAGCAGGTTATTGCTGAGCAAGTGCTGCTTGATAGCACTGTCGACAACACCTTCCATCACTTTGCTGATGATTGAGAGCAAGCTGATGGGGCAGTAATTGGCCGGATTGGATTTATTCTGCTTTTTTGATGGACAGGCCATATGTGGGCAATTTTCCACTTTGACGGATAGATGCCCGTGTCTTTTCTCTGTTCCTAAATTTCCAGCATCAAATCTTTTTTTTAACCCCCAGTTCTTGCTCCCTTTCTCTCTCTCACTCTTTTCAAAAAACTTTTCTTCTTCAAATTCTTCTCTCCTTCTACTCAGACCTCCCCACGAACATCGTGCTGGAAATTCCAATAAAGTATGTTTGAAATCAAATTTGCACGCTAAGTTACTGGTAAAGGGAGGGTTCTACAGCTTAGGGCCCAGTCCGCCAAGGGTGCAGTAAGAAAACAAAGAGAGAACTGTCGATGAAAGCACCTTGATGGTAAATACACAATGCTTTATCCCTCAGCTTGATAAAACCTGAAGGCCTAGACTAGGTGGTGGGAAGTTTCCAAGCCTGATCAACCCTTTGGTAAGATTGGGAGTCCTTGTTCCCAGGGGCAGCTTCTCTGAAACCTCCCGCCTTCTAGAACGTTCCTTTTGACAAGCACAAATGGCTTATTCTGTTTCTAAGTGTACCTCAGGTTGCACACAGAAAACTTCATGAACCAAATGATGTTCGTCACAGCTGTCAAAAGTCCTCCAGATTGCTATGCAAAGATTAATTGCAAAATTTGCAAGGCAATTAAAACAGCATATCCCTCTTGAAAACAGCTGGAGTGGCAGAGTTTTAAATAAATGGAAATAATTGTTTTTTTTTCTCAGAAATCTATTGAAGGTATTTAGATGCCACTCTAGGTACAGAAACACAGATGGGTACCAGCATCACTGTGTATAACAAGGCAGAATAATCCTATTATCAGAATACCAATGATAACTCACTGCCAGTTCTGTATAGGTTGTCTCAAAGGATTAGACACACACTTTTTTCCATAAATTTACAATAAAAGCAGCAGCTGTCGGGAAATTTGAGATTGAAACCTTAAATTCCGCATGAAAATCATTTAAAGTGGAAATCAGTACTGAGTTTAAAGAATATTTACTTGCAATTTTCAATTCACTGCTTCAAATTCATTCCACTATCGGGTATTGATAAAACGGTTTTGCAGATGTGACTGTAGCTAGTTATTTATCTTTGACGTTACAGGTGACAGAAAAATAGATAAACAGAAATATGGAAATACAGGAATGCAGAAAGAAGGCAAACAAATAACTTGTAGGAAGATTTCCTCTGTTTATTGAGAAAGATTTTCTCTGTTTACTGGGGACGACTTCCTCTGTTTATTGGGGAAAGTTTCCTCTGTTTATTGGGGAAAGTTTCCTCTGTTTATTGGGGAAGGATTTCCTCTGTTTACTGAGGAAAATTTCCTTTCTTTTGCGGGAAGACACTCCTTAAAAATTAGTTCTTTGACTAAGCTTTTGGTCACCAGTCCTAATATCTCCTTATGTGGCTTTGAGTCAAATTGATAACACACCTGTGAAGTGCCTGGGAACGTTTAAGGTGCTATACAAATGCAAGTTATTGTTGTTGCAGCATTTAACTCACTTGGGCTTCTGATAGAGGTGAGTTATGGGTCCTTTACACTTGTGAGAGAATGTCGTTAACTTCCTGTCACTGGTGAGATATCCTCCGTGTCTCCGACCATTCTGTCTACCCATACTTTTAGACTCAAGTAATCAGGCTGCAGGTATAAATCCAGCACGAGCTGTCTGCCCTTTCAAATGGGTTGCTTGACAGGATTGTCATTCCTGAGTTTCTGCGGAATGAATAAATGATGCGGTGGATTCCTTTCATTGTCATTTTCAATTTGCCCGCAACCCCCCAACCCCCAGAAGAGAAGTTAAAAAAAATGCTAACAGTGACAGTAGACATCAAATAACAAGATTCGTGGCGAAATGATGTTTTCTTCAGCGATACATTTGAGACAAGTCGTTTAACAAGCTAATCACTTTAAAACTGAGCATGTCGGGCTACTTTCTGAAGAGCTATCCTCTGCAGATTTCGCAGAATCATGCGGCATTGAAGGAGGCCATTCGGCCCATCGCGCCTGTGCCAGCTCTTTGAAAGCGTGATCCAATTAGTTCTACTCTCCCTGCTCATACCCTCAGCCCTGTAATTATTTTCTTCTCAAGTATTTACCGAATTCGCTTTTGAAAGTTACTATTGAATACGCCTCTGCCGCCCTTTTAAGGGGTGAATTCCAGATCATAACAACTCACTGCATAAAAAGAGAATCCTGGTCCCGCCTTCAGTTCTTGTTATCAATTAACATAAAGCTGCATCCTCTAATTCCCAACTCTCCTGCTTGGGGAAACAGTTTCCCATTATTTACTCCATCAAAAACCTCTCATGCTGATTTTGGTTACAATGACTATTTTAAACGATGCTGGAATTCAACAAGAGCTGGAACTGACCGAGAAAGGTGGGCTGCTCAGTTTAAAAATTGAATAGGTGATCGATCGAGATGTGTTGGTCAACTTGGAGAGATCAGTACAATAGAGTTAGTGAGTGTGACTAAGGTACTCATACCACTCTTTCCATCCTCCCTAAGCTTTAGCCTTCTTTTCTCTCCCCCACCTCTCTTTTAAGGGCACTGACTCATGCTGTCAGTGAGGCTCTTGCCCAGATCTCATTCTTCAAATATCAACTGAGGCCGACTGGGTAGGGGCAGGGTGTTGATAGCAGAAGATTCAATCATGTGTGAGGCAGGTATTAATGTCACCTTCACCCTCACACAGCTAGGCCCCAATATTTATTCAGGGCCGTGAAGAGAGCTGGGTAGGGGAGGATTTCCAGATGGGAAACCGGGACGTCATGGTTTTCCGGACATCTTGTAGGATTTTACGGCTTTAAATTTTTCACTCAACAACCAGCATGATTGGCTGATCGTCGGGTGGGAAAGCTGCTGGCGAGCAGATACCAAGTGAGCTGTGGGGATGGGCACAGGGGGTCGGAGATTGCAGATGGAGTCGGGAATCGCAGTGGGTTACAGTAGTTGAGTCTGGAGGAAACCCCCCCTGTTCCTCCTGACCCACAAGCAGTGCTGTAAATGTGCTTACCTCAAGACTTCAGCCCTCCTTCTGCCTGCCAGGATTGCAGAGATCCAGGTCAAGAATCGATTAAAAAAAAATGCTAAAATGGAGGTGGGCACAGTGAGTGGCCCGACCCCTGAGAGCAAACTTGTCCTCTGTGTCCCCCCCCCCCGCTTCCATTTAAACTGGAAGTGAGTGGATTGGGGATCAGGTGTGAAATTTAAACATTTTATTGTTAATTTCCAGCAGAGCAAACACCACCAGTTCTTGATGGTTAAAATGACTCCCTACTTTCCAGTTCTGATCACCGGATAAAAATTAGGAATGGAAGCAATCCCTGCCCCATAGCCCTAGCTATTATAGTGCCCCCACTTACGACTTGGCTATGCTTAGCCTACTCCGTGCCGATTAAAGAACCAAGATTGGTGTAGAAACCTGCACTGTAAGTCTTATTGCCACATGTTCAATCACAGTGCTATGGAAGGGAGGTCCCACCAAAATGTTATTGTAACACCATAAAAACTGTTTTGGGTAAAAGATCCGAAGAAGAACATATAGTAACCAGCACAACCCTTAACGCTGAACTGAATGCTGTTCGCCTTGGCTCAATGTGTAGCACTCTACCCTCTCTGAGTCAGATGGTCATGGGTTCAAGTCCTATCCCAGAGACTTGAGTAGACAATCCAGGATGACACTCCCAGTGCAATACTGAGAGAGTGCTGCCCTGTCAAAGGTGCCATCACTCAGAGGAGATGTTAAACTGAGGTGAAAGTAAAAGGTCCCATGGCACTATACAAAGAGGAGCAGGGGATCTTTTTTTCCCTGGCGTCCTGGGTCAATATTTATCTTTCAATTAACATAACTAATAAACAGGTGATCTGATCATTAGCTCATTGCTATTTGTGGGATCTTGCTATGCGCAAATTGGCTGCTGCATTTCCTACATTACAAGTGAATACACTAAAAAAAAGTACTTCATTGGCTGTAAAACTCTTTCGGACATTCTGTGGTTCTGAAAGGTGCTATATAAATGCAAGTAAGAACATAAGAAATAGGAGCAGGAGTAGATCATTCAGGCTCTCAAGCCTGCTCTGCCATTCAATAAGATCATGGCTGATCTGAGCTTGGCCTCAACTCTACTTTCCAGCCGGTTACCTATAACCCTTGACTCCCCCATAGTTCAAAACTCTTTCTCAGCCTTGAATATATTCAATGACCCAGCCTCCACAGCTATTTGGCTTCGAGAATTCCAAAGATTCACGACTCTCAGAGAGAGGAAATATCTTCTCCTCTCCATCTTAAATGGGCCACTCTTTATTTGGAAACTACGCCTCTTAGTTTCAGATTCCCCCATGAGTCGTCTCAGCATTTACCCTGCCAAGTGCTGTTAGAATCTTATATGTTCAGATCACCTCTCATTCGTCTAAACTCCAATGAGTATAGGCCCAACCTGCTCAACCTTCTCTCATAAGAAAACCCTTTCATCCCAGGAATCAGCCTAGTGAACCTTCTCTGAACTGCTTCCAATGCAAGTATAGCCCTCCTGAAATAAGGAGACCTAAACTGTATGCAGCAGTCTACGTGCGGTCTCACCAACGTCCTGTACAGTTGTAGCGAGTCTTCTTTACTTTAAAACACCATCCCCCTTGCGATAAAGGCCAACATTCCATTCGCCTTCCTAATTACTTGCTGTAACTGCAATGTTAACTTTTCATGATTCATGTATAAGGACACCCAGATCCCTCTGTACCGCAGCATTCTGCAGCCTCTCTCTGTGTAAATAATGTTCTACTTTTCTATTCTTCCCGCCAAAGTGAACAATCTCACATTTTCCCATATTATACTCCATCTGCCAAATTTTTGCCCACTCACTTAACCTATCTATATCCCTTTGCCAACTCTTTGTGCCCTCCTCACAACTTGCTGTCTCACCTATCGTTGGTTTCTCTTAAGATTTGGATCAGATGGCTGGTAAGTAAGACACTGAAAACCATCTCTTTTTTGAATTAAAATCATTTTCTCTCCACATGTGGCGCGTACAATACGAAGGCATAAGTTATTAAAATGTTAATGAACTTTTGTTAGCAGCGAAGGAAACATCAGAATTTAAACCCTCTGCTCGAGTTTGAATGTGGCAAAAGATGTCAACCGTAAAAACCTTACATTATTAAACCAAAAGATATCTAGGCCCAATACAAATATAATCAGAATTAAAGACTGAAACAGTGATTTAAAAGCTTAGCTCACGTTTATTATAACAATCCTTTTAGCAAAGTCTGAAGAAGAAGAAGCTGAAGAAGATTTAGAGTTTAAATTCTCTTAAACACTAAATCCAACATTAAATGGCTGGGTGCTAGGGTTGCCATAGAAACAGAGTGAGAGTGTACATTCCAGACTTCTGAGCCCATCGACAGGATCTGCTGACATCTTACAGCAACACCACAGATTGATCACTCAGAGTTGAACAGCAGTGTCCAAGCTGCATAAATGTATACCTCTGGGCTGTACAGAAAGTTGAAATTCATGTTGCCATTAATTGGTATTCGTCTCAAATTGTTCATACTTAACCAATTTTGATGTTCCGATTTAAGGTTTATCCGCTAATGAGGCAGGGAGTGCTAAAAAAACAGCCCTGTTCTAAACCTTCAGGATCCAAATTCAAATAAAACGGGGAAGCTAGATGAGTACATGAGGGAGAAAGGAATAGAAGGTGATGCTGATAGGGTGAGACAAAGTACGGTCATAGGAGACTCGTGTGGAGCATAAACACGAAAATGTACCAGTTTGGCTGAATGACGTGTTTCTACACTGTAAATACTATGTAACCCATGATGTTTGTAAGATTATGAAGTAGATGTTGACAGCACTGGGTCAAAACAATGAGTTTGAGGCAAGGTGTGTTGTTAAAGACAAAAGTGTTGTTCGCTTGTTTAGTCAGTTTATCGTGTTACAACACTTTTATTCCTGCTTCAACACACACAGCAGATACGCAGAGTACAATTAAATGTAGCTTTGCGTTTTTCTCATTGTACTACTCAAAAACCTGAAAAAAGTCTTTTCTTAGACTCTGAGTTTCCTCAACAATGACATGCTCAAAGTTGCGGACAGTAACATTCTGTTGACAGGATTTCAAGTTACAACCACAATGCCTGGTACACATCACTGACATGAAACGACGCAGATTATCTCTTTTGAGTGCTGAATGTCTTTTGGAACTCGCATGTTTTTTAACTGCTAAAAATAATTTTATTACACGTTTACTGACAACATTTTGTTCAACCTTGCTGCTCTGTGCCCTCTCTCTTTCTCTCCCGTATCAATAAGATGAGACTTGTGGTTTTAATTTACAGAATCTTCAAATTACTACTGAAACCAGCCAATGAGAAATGGAAAGTAGAGTTGCGTTGCCCAGGTTTTGTGGGCTAGGTTGCAAGGACTCTGAGACTTCCTGTGGTCACATGGCCACCTGTCAAATACTGTCACACTAACACCCCTCCCCCCACCCTTTGCATTGCTGACAGTAATCCAGGGGATGTGCTGTGTCATAAAGACAATGTATTATTCTGCTGTGGACCTGTGCATAAAGTGGCCTTTCACATTAAGGCCATCAGATCCAATTGCTGGAGATAGGCCCATTGTGAGGTCAATTAAAGGCTAATTCCTAAAGAGTTTTGAAATCAGCTGTCACGCTAGTCACAAAGTATTTGAAAAAAGAGATAGCAAGGCTGTCATTTTATGTTGGCAACGATTGCAGGTTATTTGTGGGTGATAAGGGGTGTTTGCAACTTGCCCTGGCAATGTGCAAATTTCTCTTACTGACAGCAACTGAACGTTAAGAGCTGAATTTTATGCATTCGGTAAGGGTCCCAATGGCAGGCCAAAAAGGCGAGGGGAACCCCGTCCTGGCTGCTTGGGGGACCCCTGGCTGCATTTTACAGCGCTTGGGCAATTAAGTGCCTGGCGCCGGGTCCCCTTGAAGGACAGGGATCCTGCCTCCAAAGGGCTGCTGGTCAATCAGAGGGCCGACAGCTCAGCAGTCCCAGCAGCACCCCCGGGAGTGGTGTCCACTGCAGGGATTGCAGTAGGCCTGGGGTCAGGAGCAGCTATTGAGCCCTGGAGTGCGGGTAAGTGGGGGCGTGTTTGCCGGGGCCAGTCAGGCAGGCACTGGTGGGGGGTGGGGAGTGGCAGTGGTTGTTGAGGGCAGGGTAGTGGGTGGTGGTACAGGGGTGGCCTTTGCCACTGGGGGCCCTCCTTGGTTACAGATTGCCCAGGCAGGAGGACCTTCGGCCCCATTGGCCCACACAGAGGCCACCTGGTTTTACTGGGTGGCCTTCTCATTTGGCTGAGGGCTCCCTCACCACTGGTAAAATGCCAGTGACAGCGGGAAGAGGCCCTTAAGTGGCCAGTAATTGGCCATGTAAGGGTCTCAATTAGCCTCTGAGTGGTGAGGCCATCTTTGGCCTTCCCTGCCCCAGACTAAATTCAATGGCATCAAGTTGTTGAAGGGCACTACACCCCACCACTTGCCCTCACCATTTTATGGGCTCCTGCCTCCCTGCCTTTCCCTAGAGGGCTGATAAAATTCAGCCCTCCCCCCACCCCCCACAGTCATGCTTATTGATAGTGATTAGATGTTGTAGAAATTGTACAGGGTACAGTACGTCTGTCATTATAAAGCAGTGCAATGTTCAATTAACTGTGAGCAATGCCACAGGAGGCCATTAGTAGTTAAAAAAAATGATTCACAACAATGCCATTCAAAATGGAGATTGACTTCCAGGTAGATAAATAAATAAGCTATGGACATTCACGGTAAGACGACATACAAAGCAATATTAGAGAACAACTGTCTTGTGATTATTTACTCCACACTGAAAATTCCCACAAAAATAACATGTAGATTTATAGCTGAAACAGATTGGAGAATTATAATGCAGAAAAGAAATATGAAGCCAACTACAGCACTCATTGCATTGAGTGATGTTGACTTAGGTTACAGAAGGCAAGGTAATTGCAAAACGGATATCCCATCACTAATAAAGATGTGGCCTCACAAGTGGGATAAAGGCACAGTTGCTCAATTTGTCCCCATGGAGTGTTCTGTTTACACCATAACAGGAAATTCAAAGCCATAATCTAATTTTGCGTTTATTGAGTGGTATTTTCAGTTGGGAAATTATTGAGCTGTAAAGACAGTTAAATGCATTTGCCGTCAGGAGTGAGCTTCAAAGACCAAAAGCACTCCACTTCCCTCAAAGATAGAGGCCGACACATAGAAACATGGGGACATATGTAATAGAAAAGACTCTGTAGTCCTTCGCTCAGATCCACCGCCTAATCACTCCCTCAGATATCTGTCCAATTCCTGATTTTTCTCCCCATACTCATGGAATGAGAGTGGGGAATGGAGTTTTATTCCTCAAGCTCAGTGTCCCATGATCCAGCTGCCTTCCCTTGCTGCTGAACTTTGTAACTTTACCAACAACCCTAGTTCACTCTCCCGAGTTATGTCCTATAGCCTAAGGCAATTTATTTGATTTTTCTTTCCCCCCTTGTCTCTTGACTGTGCCTATTTCGAACAGATGATCTGGTCATTATCACATTACTGTTTGAGAATAAAATGTCATCAGAACTAATCAAAGGTCATAGACCTGAAATGTTAACTCTTTTTCTCTCTCCACAGATGCTGCCAGACCTGTTGAATATCTCCGCACTTCCTGTTTTTATTCCAGATTTCCACCCTGTGCTGTATTTTGCTTTTGGAACACATGCAATATTGTTTATTTAGATTAGATTTAGATTTTATTTCTCTGTATGTCTACTGCTCAAAGACATTGCACGTGCCTGGAGTTGGTTGACCACAATAAAAGGAATACATTGCAAATCCAATTTAGTGTTGGATTTAAACTGTCTTAGATTATGTATTTACCTACCTCATCAAACCTCATATGCAGCCCAACTTCCCAACAGTTTGGACTTGATTTGAACTCCTGTTCCATCTACAAACTTCAACATCTTTAATTCTGTTCTAGATTAAAATCATTTATATGCAGCAAAGGTACCAGCACTGATCCCTGTCAAACCCCAGCTAACGCACATCAATGCAGTTCTATGCACATTACAGCTTGTTTGTCCAAACAAAAGACGAGGAGGACATCTTAGAACCTCAAAAGCTGGACAAAGTGGAAGGATGAAATTACTGGTGTGAAAGTTTTCCCTTGATATTTTTGATTAAAAATGCCAAACATGACAGATATTTATGATAGAGATCGAGGTATTCCCTCTGTGAACTAGATTGTGGTGGGATGTCCTTGGAGTTCATGGGACATTAAGGAAAACACACTGATAATGAACAGCAATTGGAATTCAAGCATTCAATTGCAGGGTGATAGTTGGGATTGTGTTTGTATTTCCTGCCTGCAAAAAGTAAAGGCCTGAATTTTAAACGGTGAGCTTCAAAAAAGGCGCGGTGCACGTGTAATTTTTGCGCCACTGAGCTGCTGCGATATTTGGCGAGGCGGCTCATTTACATGGAGGGGGTGGAACGTCCACCCCTGATGACATAGAAGGGGTAGCCGCGCAGGCGCTGGCGCCATTTTTAAAGGGCTTCGAGCCCTTCATTTGAATTTAAATATTTAAAGGTACCTTACCTAAAAAAATTAAAGGGAAAAGCTTAGTAAGAGTTTCAATCCCCTCTCACACCCCCAAATGACTGCACACTTTATTGATTGGCCTTCTCCCGCCCCCCCCAAAAAACATTCTATTCAATCACAACCTTCACCCCCCTCCACAAACTTTCTTTCCTTTAACTTAAACCGCTTCCCACCAGCTCCTCAACCAATTGCGTTCATTTTTGCCGCTCCCCCACCCCCGCCAACACAGCGCTGAAAATTTCACTCCTTCCTACTCCCCGCCTGTGTCACTCCTCGGATTTCCGAACAGAGATCGGAAGGCATGGAATATCGCAGCGGCATGGCCGACGGCAGCAGGTCAGTGATTAATTCATTAATTATAATATATTAACATATGTAAATTGTGATGTTGCCGCCTGCGGTGGTAATATGGAGCGGGGCCTTCCCAGCGTTGAGGCCCGTGGCAGGCCTCTCTCGGAAGTATTTTCCAGGCCCCCCCTGCCGCGACTCCCGACGTCGAGGGGCTGGTCAAATTCAGCCCAAATTTTGTGACAGATCTATCTTTTTACATGTGCCTTGCATTTTCATTAAAAAGTAAATGAATTGAATTTTCCCACAAGGTTAGGGCAATGTCTGCAACCTAAGGATCCAAAGCCGCAACTGGCTCATTAAGGACTCGTGCAGCTGTCGACCTTGATTGATTGAACCCATTTTCATGGTAATTAAGTGGCTTGTTTCGATTTTTTAAACCTTTATTAACATTGTGCTCGAGAGAAAGTATCATTCAATTGACATCTTCTTCTGTAAAACTTTTAAAACGCTGTTGAAATGTCTCTCTGTCTTCACAAGGAATAGGAGCAGGAGTAGACCATATGGCCCATCAAGCCTGCACCGCGGTTCAAAGCAATCATGGCTGATCTTGGTCTTCAACTCCACTTTCTCTCCTGCTCCCCATATCCCTTGATTCCCTGACACACCAAAGATCTGTCTATTCCAGCCTTAAATATACTCGATGATGAAGCATCCACAACAGTGGCGCAGTGGTTAGCACCGCAGCCTCACAGCTCCAGCAACCCGGGTTCAGTTCTGGGTACTGCCTGTGTAGAGTTTGCAAGTTCTCCCTGTGACTGTGTGGGTTTTTTCTGGGTGCTCTGGTTTCCTTCTGCAGCCAAAGACTTGCATGTTGATAGGTAAATTGGCCGTTGTAAATTGCCCCTAGTGTAGGTAGGTGGTAGGAGAATGGTGGGGATGTGGTAGGGAATATGGGATTAATGTAGGATTAGTATAAATGGGTGGTTGTTGTCGGCACAGACTCGGTGGGCTGAAGGGCCTATTTCAGTGCTGTATCACTAAAAAAATAAAACCCTCTGGGATAGAGAATTCCAAAGATTCACAACCCTTTGAGTGAAGTAATTTTTCCTCATCTCAGTCCTAAATGATCGGCCCCTTATCTCAAGACTGTGCCCCCGTGTTTTAGATTCCTCGACTCCCGGAAACAATCTCTACCCTCCCCAGCCCTGATAGAATCTTATAAGATCGCCTCTCTTCTAAAATCCAGCGAATATAGGCCCAACTCCAGAGAATATATCCCTTGATTTCCATTATTATCGGCATTTGAGTAACAGCATTGCAGCTGTTAAGATATTGCATTTTGACTACATTTTAAAAATGGCTATTCTTGTTATTAAGTTGCCGACCTTTGGTTTAGGACATGAGAGAAAGTATTACGTTGCTATTTTCTTTATAGAGAGAAGGTGGAACTCGCTCCCACAAGATGCATTTAAAGAGAAGCTGGATCAGTACACGAGCCAGAAAGGAATATGCTGATAGGGTTGGATGAGGAGGAGTGGGAGGAGGCTCGTGTTGAGCATAAACACCAGTATGAGCCAGTCGGGCCGAATGATCTGTTTCTGCGCTGTAAATAATATGTAATTTTATGTAAGATGGTCGAGCTACCCTTTAATTTTGCTCCACCCTTGTTTGCGATGTGACCCCATCTTAACTACACACAAGCTATTCAAGAGATCAAATTACAGTACTCCTCTTTCGCACAGCTTGCTCTCCTTCAATCATCCCGTGACTAATAACTAGTTTGCCACAATTCGTGGGTTGCAATTTTCCCTAAGTGGGTGGTAGAGAATTACCAGCAGTTTGTTTCATTCTTCCTGCCCCTCTCTCCCCTGCTATGGAAATGAATATGTAAATATTTTGCATAGCAAGCAGAACCCATGCTCGGTAACTGTCAGATGTCCGAGAAGTAAGAAGATCTTTTCTTAATTTTTTTTTTGCAGTACCTAACGCTACCACTGAAGTTAATTGTCTGATAGATAAAATGCATCTCTGCCCTAACCTCCAGCCTCTCGCTTTCCCCATGGTGTCAGCTGCGGCTCATTGGGTAGTGCTTTCACACTGAGTCAGAAGGTTGTGGCCTCAGGGACTTCGGCACACAATATAGACTAACACTCCACTGTTGTACTAAGGGAGTGCTGCACTGTTGGAGGTGCTGCCTTTTGGATGAGACGTTAAACTGAGACTCCGTCTGTCCTCTCAGCTGGATGTAAAAGATCCCGTGCCGCTATTTTAAAGAAGAGCAGGGAAGTTCTCCCTGGTGTCCTGGCCAATATCTATCCCTCAACCAACACTGAAAACAGATTATCTTGTCATTTATTACATTACTGTTTATGGGACATTGCTGTGTGTAATGTGGCTGCTGTGTTTCCTACTTAAAAAAGCAGTTCATTGGTGTAAAGTGCTTTGGGACATCCTGAGGCTGTGAAAGGTGCTATATAAATGCAAGTCATTTAAAAAAAAATTATATCCTTTCTTGTCTTCCTCTATTTAGGATACTGAGATACTGGATGCTGCTGCTTAACAATTAGAAGAGGCCGTTGTTAAGTCGGATTCCTGATCTTTAGTATCTCAGCTCCTTAGTGAACAGCTGATTGAAAACTCTTGAAGACCAGACTTTGGCTGGATGTTTGAAATGGATGAGTACAGGGTAAGGACTCACTAAAGCGCCCAAAACAGTCGACGAGCTTAATACGTTATCAGCAGTGTCTTTGTAATTGACACCCAAGGTAACGAAAAACAGTTAATACCATTTGCCCGATAGAGGGGCCTGTCCGTGATAAGTGCGGATGATGTAAATGGTGATGACTGTATATGTGAAATGTTGAGATAAGACTGCATATAAATACAAGACTTAGCTGTGTTGGGTTGCACTGTGGATTCAAAGAATATGCGATGTATCACTCTCACATAGTGAGCAGGTAAAACTGTACAGTTTGACGAGGTATTGAACAAGGACAGTTTCTTTTCAATAGAACATAGAGGAAGAATCAGAGAGAAAGTCAGCTTTTGGCACTCTTATGCACTTCGCGATGCTCAAGATTGGTATTGACAAATGCTAGGGGCCAAGGATCTCACCTTCTCCTGGGTGAGGACAGAAAGCTGCAGGGAAACCTGACTCGCGAAAGATAAAATTAGAAAATGATGTGAAAGAAAAGTAATGCAGTGGAGAGCTAAGACTTGGATTTTCTTACAGAAAGACCTGCATTTATATAGCACCTTTCACAGTCTCAGGATATTCCAAAGCGCTTGACAGCCAATGAAGTACCTTTGAATTGTAAGCACTGTTGCAATGTATGAAACCTGGCAGCCAATTTGTGCATAGTAAGCTCCCACCAACAACGTGATAATGAACAGATAATCTGTTTTTGTGATGTTGACTGAGGGGTAGCTATTGACCGAGGACATGAGGGCTGAAGGCATGAAACACAGTTGGGAGAAGTTTATTTTGGCTCTAGCTTGTGCCGTACTTCAGCTGGGAGTGTTTAATCCTGAGAATGGGTGCCAGAAATAGGAGATGTCTCATTGGCAGCACCCGGGAGTTTGGTGACTCAAATAAAACCTGGTTAAATCTGGGTAATCTGGTGGGCTCTGACCAAGCAGGTCTTTGAATTAAGAATTTCAAGCTCCTTTCTTGAAGTTGCTGTTTCATTCCAGGCTGATGAGACAAGTCTTGTTCTTGTTGTTGTTGCCATACATGCATGTTCAATTGCATCTGCAAAGCTGCAGCGATATTATATATTTCTTGGCAGAGTCAAACCAACTAGAGTAGTTTGCTTGTCACTGTGGGGCTACAATTCATTCCAGATTGCACCCTGGGAATATAAATGTGCCTGTTGTCAGCAAGTGCCTGCCATAATGAAATTTACGTATTGAAAGTCAATCTGTATAGACATTAACAGAGCTTTTGGGGCCTGGGGGTCAGGGCAAGTGTTGCTGTATCCAAATATTTGTATTAGACAAGTTTGTTATAATGGGAATTGACACTTGCTTAATAACATCAGTGCTACCTCTCGGAGCTTGCTGAATCTTTGTGAAAGGAAACCTGGTGCAAGATGCCAAGAATTGAATGCAAACGGAAGGGTAAAGCAGAGAGGAAACAAGACAGCGGGAAATGCACAGATTCCTTTTGGAATCCATGGGAATTGCAGGCTGATTGACCATGTCCTGTGCGCTCCTTCTCTCTACTGCCTGAGATATCATATCATGGGCTATAACGTACGTAGAACACAGCAAGGGATAGTGACTGAAATGTGCGCCTGAAGACGCTGGCCCGAGCATCTCCAAAAATTGGTCCATAAGCCTCTTTGCCTTTACCAGTTGGGCGTCCTGATGCAGCTCAATGGTCAGGCCCCAAACAAGATTGGCTGACTCTCAGGTGCATCCTCGGAGGGGAGAAAAGGAAGGGGGCGGGAGTGAGCATGTCCCCCCCCTATTGCTGTGACCTGGCTTCACATTCCGGTAAGTGAAAATAAGGTGACCTACCTTGTCTTGTCAGCCTCCAGCACTCCCTTTAACTACTGCTTGTTCGGCTGCTTTCAAGCCTGAATAACCACACTTAGGTTTTGACAGATTTAAGAGTGGGCTTCATAAATAGGCCTAATGCCCATTGAAGGCAGTCACTAAGGAGGCTTCAAAATCGTCTTAACCCATGTGGTGTTGAGTGCAATTTAGGTGCCTTTGGCCACAGGACGGAGCCCCCTGCAATCAGTCAATTCTTTGCTTGTTTTATGCCCAAAAAACAGGTGAAATGGGATTGAATTTCTCCCCCATCCGGTGTTATGGAACAGTCATTTTTTAAAGAGGAATCTTAAATTATATAAAAATAATGGGCTAAATTTTTCTGGCTCACTCAGTGGCGAGCTTCAAAAACTGTGTGGCGCACGTGCGAGATGTGCACCGCTGAGCTGCTGCAATATTTAGAGCGGTGGCTCATTTACATGCCCGGGGCAGTCCAACCACCCCCGTCGACGTAGAGGGGGCGAGTGCTCCGTCCCCGGCAGTGGCGTCCGGCCCCATTTTTAAAGGGTTTCCAGCCTTTCACTTCAATTTGAAAGTTTAAAGAAACAGGACCTGAAAGATTAAAAGGAAAAATTTATCCAAAGGTCCAATCTCCTCTTCCACCGGCTCCATGACTAGTCAATTTATTAATTGCCTTGTTCACCCCCCACAAAAAAATCTCTCAATCCCGACCTTCCCCCCCCCCCACAAAGTTTAGAACCTTTAACCTTCAACCCCTTCCCACCTTGCCCTCCACCAATTGCAGTGGTTTTCCCCGCTCCCTGCACCCCCCCCGTCCTGAAAACTTGCCTGCTCCCCCCTCTCAACCATTGTTCCCCCTCAGATCTCTGAATGGAGATCTGAAGGCGCGGGAGTTCTAACAATCGGCTGGAATATCGCAGCGGGACGGCTGTTGCAACAAGGTGAATATTTATTCATTAATTTAAATAGATTTAGATATTTTAATGAAGTTCCCGTTGCCAAGCGGTCGGTGGGGGGGGGGGGGGGTCACCAGGAGGCCTCGCCGCCGCCGGTAAAATGGGGCGGGGCCTTCCCGGCATCAAGGCCTGTAGGTATTTTCCGGGCCCCCCCCACCCCTGCCACAACCCCCGACATCAGAGGGTTGGTAAAATTCAGACCAATGGCACCCTCAGGGTGAATGGAAAAGTCAAGTCACCCACTCCTCTCACATTCCCAACATCAAATGAGTTTTTAGATTTGTACTCAGGATTTTGGGCAGTCATCACCATTTGCTTATCGCTAGCTGCCTTGGGTGGATGGTAGTGGTGTAATTACTTTTATATTTGAGTGACCTCCTGTGTCTCTTCAGAGGATATTAAGGATCAATCACATAATGAGAGACTGGAGTCACGTGTAAGCCAGAACAGGTTGCAGTGGAATGCTCCTTTCCCTAAGAGACATCAGTAACCAGTTGGGATTTTATGACAACCCAGCGGCTTTCATGGCTATTCTCCCTAAGACCCAAGCCCAAAATGACCAGATTTATTGAATTCAGTTTCCTATCTGGCGATGATGGGATTTGAACTAGATGCTGAGACAATGTTTTCCCTGGCTGGGGAACGTGGAACTTGGGGTCATTCTCTCAGGATAAGAGTTCAGCCATTCAGGACTGAAATGAGGAGAAACTTCTTCACTCAAAGGGTTGTGATTTTTTGGAATTCCCTATCCCAGAGGGCTGTGGATGCTCAGCGATTGAATATATTCAAAAAGAGGCTTTTTTTAAGAGCCACTAAGGGAATTTATGGATATGAGGAAATTGTGAGAAGGTGGAGTTGAGCTAGAAGATCAGCCATGATCTTATTGAATGACGAAGCAGGCTCAAAGGGTGAAATGGCTGAACTCCAGCTCCTATTTCTTATAGAATCATGGAATCTTAGAACATTACAGTGCAGAAGGAGGCCATTCAGCCCATCGAGTCTGCACCAGCTCTTTCGAAGAGCAAATTCAGTTACTCCCAATAACCCTGCTCTTTTCCCATACCCCTGCAATTTTTTTCTCCTCCGAATATTTATCCAATTCTATTTTGAAGGCCACTACCGAATATATTTCCAACACCCTATCAGGCAGCACATTCCAAATTCTAACCACTCGTTGCGTAACGCTTTTCGCCTGCGTCCTCTGGTTATCGACCCTGTCGCCGTTGGAAACAGTTTCTCTTTATTAGTTCTATCTAAAACTTTCATGGTTTTAAACACCTCTATCAAATCTCTTCTGTTCTTTGGGTTGCTAGTCCAGTACTGTGATGGCTACACTAGCAAGGGATTTATTGTGACAATGTTGGTATAATAATTCATTGCTTTCAGCCCAACATTTAGAATCTTCTGATAAAAACACAGGCCGTTTAAGGCATTCTAAACATTTATTAGCAGCTTCAAGAACTAAAGATAACCTTTTCCCCACCATGTCCAAATGCCTAGTTTAGAGAGTGACAAATTCATTCGACTCGCAGTCCATCTCAGATTTGAGAAAAATGTTACAGATAGAGAAACTGTTACAGGCACAGAACTGCTGTCAGCTCTAATCTCCTCTGACTCATGCATCACCTGGCTCTATGAGACAGCAGTAAAATATATCAAATGAAAACAAGTAGATGGGCCAAAATGGACAATGGAAGATGACATTTACATCATTCCAGTACTTATCTTTCTCAGTCCAGGTTCTGTCCAGGGAAGTTTTCAAGATTAGTCTTCAAGACTATCCTTTTGGGCAGGTTGGTTGTTATCTTTCATCAAAAAATTGGAAATTAAAAAAGAAAATCCCATCTCTTCAGAATACTTATACATGTTCTTCAAAGTTTGAAATATTGCCCAAAGCATCATAGCATCTGCTCATATTGGATCTCCAAAGTCCCCAAATTGTAATTGAGATCCATCAAATACAATTTTTTTCTTCTGACTGTAAAGGAAGTTCACGAGGGAATCAATATGCAATCAGAAATGTAGATCAAATACAATTAGTTGCACAAGGCAGTAAGTACAAAAGACCAATTGTGCCCTGTCCTTTGGACAGCAAGTGATCATAGTTGCCCATTTCTTCCTGTCGTGTTCCGAGCTGCTCTTCCCTCCTACACGATTTCCTTATACATTCTCTACTTCATGAGAATGGTCTGATCTATCTTAGCCAATTAATAGCCCTGTAATGTCTGTTCTTCGTTGGTTGGCATCCTTCCATCTATGAAAGATGATGGACACACAGTAAACAATCCATTTAGGTGGGGGTGTCTTCTCTTGGTGCACCTTTGTTGATGGCTGTGAAGGCCAATCCTTGAGTGATAGGTTCTGCCACAAGTGCTGCACGTGAAGCTGCCAAGTGACGATGTGAGTTGTTGTTTTTGACATTGGCGCCTGTTGCCAAGTTGCTGGAGCAGCTGGTCATCATGGTAGTGCACACCAGTCCACAGGATGTATTGCTATTTCCCTCTTTCACTGATGACTCCCAAGTGCGACAGTCAACATTTAGGTCCTTCATGTCACACTTGCAAGCATCCTTGACGCGGAGCTTTGGGCGCTCCACTGGTCATCTGGCCCCGGCTACCTCACCATACAGAAGGTCCTTGCGTATGCGACTGCTTCCAAGCTGCAGGTGTGTCCAATCCACCAAAGCTGCCTCTGTTTGATTAGTGCCCACACAATAATAGACAGAGCTAAGCGATACGATAACCAATGGATCAGATCTAAGCTCTGCAGTCCTGCCACATCCAGCCATGAATGGTGGTGGACAATTAAACAACTAACTAGAGGAGGTGGCTCCACAAATATCCCCATCCTCAATGATGGGGGAGCCCAGCACATCAGTGCAAAAGATAAGGCAAAACCATTTGCAACAATCTTCAGTCAGAAATGCTGAGTGGATGATCCATCTCGGCCTCCTCCTGAAGTCCCCAGCATCACAGATGCCAGACTTCAGCCAATTCGATTCACTCCGCT
Organism: Heterodontus francisci; assembly: GCF_036365525.1. NCBI lineage: Eukaryota > Metazoa > Chordata > Chondrichthyes > Heterodontiformes > Heterodontidae > Heterodontus > Heterodontus francisci. The sequence continues at coordinate 45,293,325 of NC_090405.1, read as the reverse complement.
GTGATATCAAGAAAAGACTGAAGGCACTGGATACTGCAAAGGCAATGGGCCCTGACAATATTCCGGCAATAGTACTGAAGACCTGTGCTCCAGAACTTGCCACGCCCCTATCCAAGCTGTTCCAGTACAGCTACAACACTGGCATCTACCCGGCAATGCGGAAAATTGCCCAGGTATGTCCTGTACACAAAAAGCAGGAAAAGTCCAACTCGGCCAATTACTGCCCCATCAGTCTACTCTCAATCATCAGTAACATGATGGAAGGTGTCATCAACAGTGCCATCAAGCAGCACTTGCTTAGCAATAACCTGCTCAGTGACGCTCAGTTTGGTTCCGCTAGGGCCACTCAGCTCCTGACCTCATTACAGCCTTGGTTCAAACACGGACAAAAGAGCTGAACTCAAGAGGTGAGATGAGAGTGACTGCCCTTGACATCAAGGCAGCATTTGACTGAGTATGGCATCAAGGAGCCCTAGCAAAACTGAAGTCAATGGGAATCAGGGGGAAAACTCTCTGCTGGTTGGAGTCATACCTAACGCAAAGGAAGATGGTTGTGGTTGTTGGAGGTCAATCATCTGAGCTCCAGGACATCATTGCAGGAGTTCCTCAGGGTAGTGGCCTAGGCCCAACCATCTTCAGCTGCTTCATCAATGACCTTCCTTCAATCATAAGGTCAGAAGTGGGGATAATTGCACAATGTTCAGCACCATTCGCGACTCCTCAGATATTGAAGCAGTCCATGTAGAAATGCAGCAAGACCTGGACCATATCCAGGCTTGGGCTGATAAGTGGCAAGTAGCATTCGCGCCACACAAGTGCCAGGCAATGACCATCTCCAACAAGAGAGAATCTAACCATCTCCCCTTGACATTCAATGGCATTACCATCACTGAAGCCCCCATTATCAACATCTTAGGGGCTACCATTGACCAGAAATTAAACTGGACTAGCCATATAAATACCGTGGCTACGAGAGCAGGTCAGAGACTAGGAATCCTCCGGCGAGTAACTCATCTCCTGACTCCCCAAAGCCTGTCCACCATCTACAAGGCACAAGTCAGGAGTGTGATGGAATACTCTCCACCTGCCTGGATGGGTGCAGCTCCAACAAGACGCAAAAGCTCGACACCATCCAGGACAAAGCAGTCCACTTGATTGGCACACCATCCACAAACATTCACTCCCTCCACCACCGACGCACAGTGGCAGCAGTGTGTACCATCTACAAGATGCACTGCAGCAATGCACCAAGGCTCCTTAGACAGCACCTTTCAGACCCGCGACCTTTATCAACTAAAAGGACAAGGGCAGCAAATACATGGGAACACCACCACCTGCAAGTTCCCCTCCAAGTCACACACCATCCTGACTTGGAACTATATCGCCGTTCCTACACTGTCGCTGGGTCAAAATCCTGGAACTCCCTTCCTAACAGCACTGTGGGTGTACCTACCTCACATAGACTGCAACGGTTCAAGAAGGCAGCTCACCACCACCTTCTCAAGGGCATTTAGGGATGGGCAATAAATGCTGGCCTAGCGAGTGACGCCCACATCCCATGAATGAATAAAAAACAAACTTGGGAGCTCCACCTTTGAGAGGACTGCAGCATTTGTGATTTTGTCCTGCCAGGATGTTGTTCGTATAAGTACAGGATTATCACATTTACTTTTTTCAAAAAAAACATAATTTATTTGCACTCCATTTGGACACTCACTAAAGAAAGAAAGACTTGCATTTCTATAGCGCCTTTCACAACCACAGGATGTCCCAAAGCGCTTTAGAGCCAATGAAATACTTGTGAAATGTCGTCACTGTAAGGCAGGAAACACGGCAGCCAATTTGCACACAGCAAGCTGCCGTGAACAGCAATGTGATAATGATCAGATAATCTGTTTTTGTGAGGGATCAATATTGGTCAGGATACCAGGGGTAAATCCCCTGCTTTTCTCCAAAATAGTGGCCATTGGATCTTTTACGTTCACCTGGGAGGGCTTAACACCTCGTCCGAAAGACTGCACCTCTGACAGTGCAGTACTCCCTCAATACTGCAATGGAATGCTAGTCTGGATTTTTGTGCTCAAGCTCTGGACTGGTACTTGAACCCACAGCCTTCTGACTCAAAGGCCTCCCTATGCCCTGTCAGCCATTTTCAGAAAGTACAAATGTCCAGCAAGCATGAGTAGTCTAAGATGGCACTTGCAGTTTCTGCTATCACAGCTGCCAATTCGTCGTCGCTTGGGTCAAAATCCTGGAACACCCTACCTGACCTTCTCCACGTGGACTGCAGTGGTTCAAGGCAGTGGCTCACCACCACCTTCTCAATGGTAATAAATGCTGATCTGAGAATGAATTAAAAAATTCAGATCATGCAGGCCTTTTCAAAGAAACACTAATGGATACGGTGAAAATTACCTGCCTTAATTATAGGCTTTTGGATCAAGTTTGTTTGTTGTTGCTAAGCACTGGAACTCAACATAAGCCATTAAAATAGAGAAAAAAAAAATCTGTTTTAGCCTTTTCTTCAAATGCGGTGATGTGACAATAGGCAGAAAGTTGCTGTTACTCAGAAATTTTCACACTTCACCAGCTGTGAAGGGAATACTCAAAATAGGAAATTCCGGTCTAATATTTACACAATTATATTTGAAGAGTGTAATTAACTAAGTGGCGTGTGACTGTACATGTGCCTTATTCGGCTTGGGAAGTCTCCTTCCAGGAGGTAAAATGACTTTCTAAGCTTAATAGTGTATCGAAAGATGTGGCTGATTAAGCATTGTCTAGGCAGATTAATGAAATATGCCGATTTCAAACCAGGTCCCAAGCATTCTGAAAAATTCTGTGATCAGAATATTGTATTATTCCAGAGGCAATTATGAGCAATTAATAACAGTTATTGCACAGAATAATTGTCTGATGTAGGCAAGTAGTAATAATACAAGAAACAGAATATATCACAGTTTTAATTCAGGATTGAACCCTCCCTTGATGCCCCGACTTGTGCTCAAGTTAATGCACATTTATCATGGGTAGGTTTGGGACCAAAATTCAGGCACAGCCAAAAAGCTTGAGTGAATTCGCAGAACTGAACCAAAATTAACATTCCCCAGGTATGAGCTCCAATTTGTTTCCAGTCACTGAACAAAGCTGAGCCTCACTTTCACCTTGCTTTTAAGCTGTAAGGAGGGGATTGCAATTTTAGTGGCTGGACTCAGATTGAATTCAACGAGAGGTTATTTGCTCCAACTTCAATGGGTAGACCTCCAGAATTTGTACTCCAAGTGCACAACAGGAGCACATACCAGGACTCTGAGTGCTGAGTCCAGCATAACCTGCAAGATATTCTGTTAATTAGTGATGACGCATGGCAAGTCGTGCAGGACACAATCACCTCAGATGCCTCGGTCCTGATCTCTGAAACTCCCTCCCAGACCTCCCTAGCACCCATCTCTGCGACCAATCTTTCGGTCATCCCTCCCAAACTTGCACTTCTTGGATTACTGTCCATTTTCCTTCTAACTAGTTGCGAAACACTTTGCTGATGATGTCCATTGTGCAAAGCTCTGCGCAGTGCAATGTTCATTCACCAAATCTACCCTCAATATAATACGCACGTCAAACTTTTAAAATAATTCTGTGTTAAAATTTTGACCTCCAAAAAAGGAACGTCAGACCTGAGGAGGTACTGTGCTTTTCTACATTCACTGTGAGCACTAATTTCCTAATTCCTGGCAGATCAGGTCCAGCACATCACTTTCAAGTTCTTGTCCAAGCTAGATGCGATCTAGAATTGGACGTACATCACTGTTCCTTCATCATCATTGGGCCAAAATTCTGGAATACCCAGCCTCACGCCATCATTGCAAGCTCCATCGCTACAAGGACTGTGGCAGATGAGGAAGAGTGTCCACCACCACTTTCTAAGGGAAACTAGGAATGGGTAAGAAATACAGGCTTGCCAACATCAGCAAAATTCCAAGAACTATTTTTTAAAGATCTATTTAATCCATTAATGACTGTATCAGTAAGGTATTTTAACTTCTCATGCACAAGAACACAAGAAATAGGAGCAGGAGTGGACCATATGGCCCATCGAGCCTGCTCTGCCATTCAATACGATCATGGCTGATCTTGGGCTTCAATTCCACTTTCCTGCCCACTCTCCATATCCCTCAATTCCCTGCAAGACCAAAAATCTATCTATCCCAGCCTCAAATGTATTCAGTGATGGAGCATCCACAACCCTCTGGGGTAGAGAATTCCAAAGGTTCACAACCCTTTGAGTGGAGTCATTTCTCCTCATCTCAGTCCTGAATTATTCTGAGACTGTGCCTCTGTGTTTTAGATTCCCCGACGAGCGGAAACAATCTCTCAGCTTCTCTACCTAATCAAGCCCTTACAGCCAATCAGACCCTGTCTCAATGGGATCACCTCTCATTCTTCTAAACGCTAGAGAATATAGGCCCAACTTACTCAGCCTCTCATCATAGGACAACCCCCTCGTCCCAGGGACCAATTTAATAAATCTTAACTGCATTGCCTCCAGTGAAAGTATATCCTTTCTTAAATGTGGAGACCAAAACCAATCAGCCAAACTTGCATTCTGCATTGCAACAGTGAATGCACTTCGAATGTAATTCAATGGTTGTAAATTGCTTTGGGATAGCCTGAAGTCATGAAAGGCGCGATAGAAATGCAAGCTTTTCTTTTTTATTCTTTTCTCTCCCACAAGGGTTAATCTGCCACTTTAGTGCCAAAATGAGCCTATCAAGGTTGACACTCCTGTTCCATAGAGAGAAAGGAGGCTTTCAGCTCATCCGTCTGGGATGTGTTAAAACTGAGGATGGAGAACTGAAAGTGCAGTATGCTAAGCAGCTGCACTGTTCAACTCCCCTCATAATTGATTATATTTCCCCAATTCGATTAATGCCATATCATGCAAGGAACAATATATAAGGCCAAGTTTTCCAATTGTAATGCTGATATTACTCCATTAAAATGAATGGGCTGCAGCTGAAAATCTAGGCTTTGAAGTCCTCAATAGTCTGCTGTGAGGTCAAATGGTTGAAGTTTATTGGTGCATAGAGGAGCATGCCTCAGTAAGACAGTCTATCACGGCCTTAAATATAATTACTTATCCAACATTAGCTTTTTGCAACTCTCAGTTAACTCTGGATCAATACTGGAGCACTCTCGTCTGCAGTAACATGTACCAAATGTACGATTTCAGTCAAATCAGAAATGCAAAAAAACTTCTGCCTTGAGTAACATATTCTAAACTCATGTTCAATCTGGGCACTAAATGAGCAACAAATTCAAGGTACATCATGAGCAGCCTTCAACCCTGGTTAGGTCACGGGCTGGAAACAGCACTACACAGTTGCATGGAATGATAAGTCACATCTGCTAGCTCAAACGTACAGTAAAGCAGATCACTAAGTGGCAGTTTCAAAATGTAAAACAATTGAGGGGCTCACATCAGATGACATAAACTGTCAGAATGCAGCCTGAATTATTTATACAAATTATCTAAACCCTGTGGTTGTGGTCCTGCCTTTAGCTTATTCCAGCTAGCCATTATGTATTATAATATATGCAAATTTAATTTTTAATGGTATAGATTTTGCATTTCCACCAACTTCATCGTCTCTGTGGCCCTACATCCATTAACTCATATGCTACACACAGCTATTGTGCTGCCTCTTGCGTGGAAGCTCACACAGCTTTCCATCCAGTCACAGCACCAGCCAATTTTGGCCAGGAGTCTGGACTCCCTTAACAATCAAGGGGTTAATGCACTGAGTTCCCTCACAAACAGTTATTTACATGTAGTGGGTGCCACGAGTGGAATTCTCATTTCCCATGAGCAGGCCCTTTTGCAATATGCACACGCAAAAAGCAATCCTTAATCCATTCGTATCCAGACATCAAGAATGTGCCTGCAGGCGCTTTGCACCTGATTTATCACCTCCCTCGTATGCTTTTACCCATCTGTGAGCTGTGCAGGACACTCAGTTTTATGGAAAGGTGAGAGGGGGAGGGATGGTGGAGGGAAGTGGCAGAGGGGAGGGGGAGTTCGAGCATAGCTACCCAACCCCAACCCGACGGGACCCGACGACATGTGTCGGGTTCGGATCAGGTCGGGTCGCTCTTCCAGGTCCGGCATTCGGGCTCGGGTCGGGTCGGGCCAGGTCGGACACACTCTATCACCACGCGGCTCCAATCTTAATGTACTTTTTAAACTTTCAGTTCAGTTACAGTTTTTGTTGCTTATCTGCACAAGCTTAAAAGGTGAAAAACGGAAGCTAGGTTAATTGAACATTCCGGTGGTCGGGTCGGGCGCGGGAAAAAAATGAAAGGACTTGGGCCGGGTCGGGCTCGGGTCGGATGTGGCTCTGTTGGGCTCGGGTCAGGTTTCATTTGCAGACCCGAGCCGGCCTTTAGGAGGTGTGGGGGCGGTGTGCATGCATTGGTGAGCACAATGGTTATTTTGCTTATCCAAAGCTCAATTTTAGCCTTCAGTTCTGGGTAAACCGTGGGAGCAAAATTCAACGTCAAGAGGATGCAGAACTGGTGATAGTGCATCGGGCTTCCATTATACACCCCTGCCCTGATCCCCTTCCCGTTACTGTCAATGGAGAGGGAAATCGGCGGGTGTGTAACAAACGCCCAATTCTCTACTGCCCTTCTTATGTCCCAGTTGAGTGAGTGTGTGTTTGCATGTGTATGTATGTAAAACAAAACTAAATAATGCAGCTATCAAAAACACAACGTGCTGGAAAAACACATCAGGTTAGCCAGCAATTGTGAAGAGAACAGAGAAGAGTGAAGAATTAGAAGTGAACTACGGGGAATCAGGAATGTTTCCCTTGGGCCCCCCACGCAACCAGGTTCCCCAACATTAGGCCCTCCCCGACACAAAGATTTCTGGGATTCGGGATCAGATCTCCCCCTCCCCTGTCACTGGGATCGGGGATTGGAACCAACATGGGGTCAGACAGCCCCTCCATTCCCCCACCCTAGGCATCACAGTCCTGCAGCCTGATCTGGAATGCTGTCTACCCGACTGGAAGCCAAGTCTGTCAATCAGGCTGACATCTGGGCTGGGAAACCTGTCAAGGCCAAAAGCTGAGTTAAAACTGGAGTCCTGTCCAAAACTCCACCTCCCCCCCACCACTGCATAACCCAGCCCGTTAATATGCAGGCCGATGCATGTGAACATACAAATTTATCAACTCCCTTTCGAAAGTTATTGCTGAATTTGCATCCACTGCCCTTTCAGGAGTACATTCCAGATCATAACAAATCACGGTGTAAAAAGTGTTCTCATGTTACCTCTGGCTCTTTCACCAATCACCTTAAATCTGTGTCCTCTGGCTCCTGACACTTCTATCGCGGGAAATAGTTTTGCCTTATTTACTCTATCAAAACCCTTCATGATTTTGAACACTTCAGTCACGCAGTGGACAGAAGCAAACGAAAGAATCAAAGGGCAGGTAAATAGTCACGGAAGAATGATTTCCGTGGAAAGGGGAAAAATGAGGGAGAATTTCAATACTCAGGGATTAAATGTGAAATTAAAAATGAAGAATTAGCTAAAGCCTGAAGTTAACGTTCAGCTCAAAGGGTTGCACGATGCTTCAGATGAGTTCGAGGATGAAGCGTGTGTTGAGGTGTATGTGTGTGTGTTAATGTGTGTGTCTGTGTGTGTGCAACTGTGTGCTTTGGGGGCAATTTTAGCAAACAAAAATGGGTTGGGAGAAGGTGGAGGGGGGTGAATATTTTAAAATTTTCAACCCCAACCCGCCTACGTTCGATTTTTACAGAGGCGGGACAAGGGGCAGGCACCAATTCGCTCCTAGGAGGCGAGTTGGCAATTTCAGTATGTTAATGAGGCTGGTGGCCCCTGATTTAAGCCAGTTTTGCAGGTTTAACAGTGGCCGGTCAGGTTTCCCGAGCCTTGGGAAATCCGGCAGATGGAGTGAGGTGAGGACAGTTTCAGGGAGGAGTTAAGTGCCTTCACAGCGCTGTTTGTGAACTATGGGAATCAGGAATGTTTCTCCTGCATGCCGCACCCACCCCTCCACCCCCCCGCCCCAAGTTCCCCACCACTAGGCCCTCATGCAAAGCTTTCTGGGATTAGGGATCGGATCTCCCCCTCCCCCATCACTGGGATCGGGAATTGGAACTACCTTGGGGTCAGACAGCCCTCCATTCCCCACCCCTGGCGTTATGTCCTGCAGCCTGATCTGGAATGCTCTCCACCCAACTAGAAGCCAAGTCTGTCTGGGCTGGGAAACCTGTCAGGGCCAAAAGTCACATGCCGTGGAGTTAAACTGGAGTCGTGTCCAAACTTCCACCCCCCGTGCCCCCCAACTCCATAACCCACCCCATGAATATCCAGGCCTGTATATGTGAACATATGAACATATGAATTATGAGCAGGAGTAGGCATGTCTATGTATGTGTCTGTGTGTCTATTTATATGTGTGCATGTGGTTAAGATGACAGTCAGTTCCATTTATCTGTGCACAGTCATTTTTCCATCCTGAGAAAATATTAGGATTCTGCTGCTGAATCCTGTTGCCAACATGACAGAAAGCCAACCAGGCCTTATGATATGTTCCAGAATCCAATGTTTACAATAAACTATAACAGAAAATTATAATTAACGGGGTGGGCTGTCGGTCTTGTTCCTTCCACCAGCATTAACCCTTGCTCCAGAATGAGTGTATGATGTACTCCAAGCCTCTAATCTACCAATACAGGTTGGGCACAATTACCTTCAAATTTGGAAACATCAAAAAATTGCAAAAGTCAAGCATCAGAGACAAGAGCCAGAAATGCTGGAAGCAAGCATTCCGATCAGGCAGCATCAGTGGTGAGAGCAGAAAAGTTAATGGGCCGAATTTTACCAGCCCCTCGACGTCGTGGGTCGTGACTGGGGAAGGGGGGGGGGGCCTGTAAAATACTTGCGGGAGCAGTGACTCTCGTCGCCGAGAAGGCCCTGCCGTATTTCACCGGCTTGGCGGCGGGGCCTTCATTTAAATCTTGCAATTATGTAAAACAAATGCAAATCCACTTATAAAAGAAACAAAGAACAAAGAAAATTACAGCACAGGAACAGGCCCTTCGGCCCTCCAAGCCTGCGCCGATCCAGATCCTCTATCTAAACATGATGCCTATTTTCTAAGGGTCTGTATCTCTTTGCTTCCTGCCCATTCATGTATCTGTCTAGATACATCTTAAAAGACGCTATCGTGCCCGCGTCTACCACCTCCGCTGGCAACGCGTTCCAGGCACCCACCACCCTCTGCGTAAAGAACTTTCCACGCATATCCCCCCTAAACTTTTCCCCTCTCACTTTGAACTCATGACCCCTAGTAATTGAATCCCCCACTCTGGGAAAAAGCTTCTTGCTATCCACCCTGTCTATACCTCTCACGATTTTGTACACCTCAATCAGGTCCCCCCTCAACCTCCGTCTTTCTAATGAAAATAATCCTAATCTACTCAACCTCTCTTCATAGCTAGCGCCCTCCATACCAGGCAACATCCTGGTGAACCTCCTCTGCACCCTCTCCAAAGCATCTACATCCTTTTGGTAATGTGGCGACCAGAACTGCACGCAGTATTCCAAATGTGGCCGAACCAAAGTCTTATACAACTGTAACATGACCTGCCAACCCTTGTACTCAATACCCCGTCCGATGAAGGAAAGCATACCGTATACCTTCTTGACCACTCTATTGACCTGCGTTGCCACCTTCAGGGAACAATGGACCTGAACACCCAAATCAATTTTCCCCAGGACTTTTCCATTTACTGTATAGTTCACTCTTGAATTGGATCTTCCAAAATGCATCACCTCGCATTTACCCTGATTGAACTCCATCTGCCATTTCTCTGCCCAACTCTCCAATCTATCTATATTCTGCTGTATTCTCTGACAGTATCCTTCAGTATCTGCTACTCCACCAATCTTAGTGTCGTCTGCAAACTTGCTAATCAGACCACCTATACTTTCCTCCAAATCATTTATGTATATCACAAACAACAGTGGTCGTTTCTGGTCTTGGCGGTCGTCCCACGTCGATATTATCGCCGCCCGCCACAACTCGCGCGCCTTTGGAACTCCATACGGAGTTCTGAGGCGAAACACTGGTGAAGAGTGGGGAGGGCTGAAAATATCAGGGTACGGGGTGGGGGGGCACGGGGAAAATGTTTTTTAATGCCTGTGGGGATAGTGGGAAGGGGTTGAAGGGCAAAAGTGATGAGGTTGTGAGGGAAAGTACAGGGTGGGAATAAAATTAATGTTTGTCATATTGGCATATAAAACAACCATTGGGTAGGTTGGGAAATGGCTTTTGATTTTCATTTAAAAAAGTTAACAAGAACTTTCTCTTTAAACATTCAATTTTTCGAAGCCATTTAAAAATGGCGCCAGACACCATTGCCGGGGACGAAGCAGCCACCCCCGATGACGTAGAGGGGGTGGCCTCACCGCCCCCTCCATTTAAATGAGCCCTGGTGTGAAATATCACTGGGGCTCAGCGGTCGCGCTTCCCAGTCAGAAGGCCGCCGACTTCAAAGTGCGCCGCCGTGAAGTGCGGGCGCTAATAAAATTCACCCCAATGCCTCAGGTGTGGACCCTTCATCAGGACTGGATGAAATTCCCGATGAACAGCAGTTAAAAAGGAATAAAACAAAGGGAAACACACAAACATACACACCACCCCCCCCCCCCCCACCACACACAGACACACACCCACTCCAATCTCCACACCCCCTCTCATACCCCAGCTACCCGACACACAAGCAAGAAAGAAATAGAGTGATCTGTAAGGAGCAAAATTAGAAAGCAGAAACAATACCTGCATAATGAGAGAAATTGAGGAAATTAAAGGCATTAACAGTCCACAGCATCTGAGTCAGAGAGGGGGAAAATGGCCATCCTTAAGTAGAGACCTTTGCCAGAAATTGCAGATGCAGTAGCTTGGGGATATCAGTTCCAATGTGGATTAGCTTTAGCTATGATGGCCTCTATGATGGCAGCCTTATTGTCTAGACTCAGATGAAGAGGACAATAAGCACCCATGGCTGAGCACTTAAGGTGCGGATTACATGCGTTAGAATTTAAAAAAAAATGTCTTGAGATATTTTCATTCATACAATGCGTTAGCACATCATTGAGAAACAGGCCAAAGCACAAATGACTTTGAAGTGCATTGAGTTTTTATGTGGGCAAATACGGCAGCCATTTCAAGATCCCACAAGCAGTAGAGGGATGAACAACCAGTTTATTTCTTTTCAGTGTTTTTCTTTTCATATATTCATTCATGGAGTGTGAGCATTGATTGCAAGGCCAGCATTGGTTGCCCATGCCTAGTTGTGCTTGAGAACATGATGGTGAGCTTCCTTCTTGAACCTAGCAGTTCTTGTGGTGTAGGTACTCCCACAGTGCTGTTAGGGAGGGAGATCCAGGTTTTCCAGCAACAGTGAAGGAATGGCAATATAGTTCCAAGGCAGGATGGTGTGTGACTTGGAGGGGAACTTGCAGGTGGTGGTCTTCCCATGTGCCTGTTGTCCTTTGTTCTACTAGCTGGTAGAGGCCACAGGATATGGTACACACTGATGCCACTGTGTATTGGTGGTGGAGGGAGTGAATGTTGAAGGTGGTGGACGGGGTGCCAATCAAGCGCGCTGCTTTGTCCTGGACAGTGTCGAGCTTCTTGAGTGTTGTTGGAGCTGCACCCATCCAGGCAAGTGGAGAGTATTCCATCACACTCCTGACTCGTGTATTGGCTGAGGAAGGAAGAGTTGCCAGGATACGCCGATTCTTATCAAATGATGATGTGGCACCATAAACATCTGCCTGAACAGGCACTTCATTTTGGAGGGCAACACACCTCCTCCCAAGGGCAGCACCTCCAACAATGCAGAACACCTGCACTCGGGTGTCAGCCTACAGTCACTGGAGCTTGAAAGCACAATCCTCTAGTTCAGAGGTGAGAGGGCTGCCGACCGAATCAAGCTCAGGGATATCAGACATTTGTGTTTCTTGAAAAGAGTACTCCTCTCTCTCTCTCTGTGCATCTGAAAAGCAAGGATTAAACTAATAAGCCACAAAACAATTTTTGAAGCAATTCTATGAGCTTTCTGTCCAACTGCAAGTGTAAATTCATATAATCGAGCATCACACCACCAAATAACACAATCAGGACATCATCTTTTAATACATTTACTGTGCAGTCTGAATTTCCAATTAAGATTATATCTCAGTTTATGTATCAATGTTAAATGTATATTAACAGGGTCATTGTGTAATTTTTGCATGGCAAATTGAATATGCTGCTTAAATGCATGCAAAGTAATAGCATGATAACAAAATGTTATTAAAATCTAATCTTATCAGACACCCATTACCAAAAGAATTAGACTACACTAAGCTCTACCAAAGCACTTACACAAGTGAACATATGTCATGGTTGAGTGTTTATATTCTTTACCTGCAAAGTGCAAAAATCCAATACATTTTGTAATGCGTTATGGGTTCTTATTCAATCCATTTTAAGGCTTCACTGTCTGTTCTCCTCAACCACCCCACCACACCCATCCCCCAGCGATCCCCCACCTCTCCCCTCCCCATCTAACTAGCTCCTAAGTCTCCAGCACCAATAACAGTTTCATGCAATAAAACATCCAAGGCAACTTACAAAGGGATGGGAGAGAATCAATTTTGTGAAGGTAAATAGGAGGAGAAAAAAAAAAATTCCCAGTAGATAGTGGCTCAGTAACTCGAGGGCATTCATTTAAGATCATCCATAAAAGAAGGAATTTACTTCATGCAGCAGAATGCTTTTTGTTTCATTCATTCACAAGGTGTGGGCATCGTTGGCAAGGCCAGCATTTATCGTCCATCCCTAATTACCCTTGAGAAGGTGGTGATGCGCGACTTTGTTAACTACTGGGTGGCTTGCAAGGCCATTTAAGAGACAACCGCATTTTTTAAAAAATGCTTTCATGTGAGCATCACTGGCAAGGCCAGTGTTATGTTTATGCCGGGTTGCTGGATATAGTATGTATATCGGATTTATCTCAGAGCAATGCAGATATCACACCAACTGGTTTATTTACAGTACATTAAACTACATTAGTTCTTACATAATTTCAGTACAATATCTTCTCATAGCAGCCAGTGTGTTTTCTGTAGAAGATCCAAGCTGTATCTTTTAATTTCACTTTTAACTCTTAAGCTCCACCCATAGGCTTAAGCAATAAAACACAGTGAACACGGATAAGTGGATGAATAGATTCAATCAAACCCAGGTCAATCAAACACTACAGCCGGTATTTGTTGTTGACCAATTCTAATTGCCCTTGCGGAGGTGGTGGTGCGCCACCTTCTTGAACCGCTGCAGTCCATGTGGGTATGTACACCAACAGTGCTGTTAGGAAGGGAATTCCAGGATTTTGACCCAGCAACAGTGAAGGAATGGCAATATAGTTCCAAGTCAGGACAGTGTGCCACTTGGAGGGGAACTTGCAGGTTATGGTGTTCCCATACATCTGCTGCCTTTGTACTTCTAGAGGGTAGAGGTCACAGTTTGGAAGGTGCTGTTGAAGGAGGCTTGGCAAGTTACTGCAGTGTATCTTGTAGATGGTACACACTGCTGCTGATAAATATTTAAGGTGGTGGGTTTGTAGACCCAGTAAGGGCAGCAGATTTCCTTCCCGAAAGGGCATTTGTGAACCAGTTGGGTTTTTGTAACTATCTGGTGGCAGTTTCATGGTCACCATTACTGATACCAGCTTTTATTCCATATTTATTTAATTAACTGAATTATATTCCCAGCCGCCATGGTGGGATTTGAATTCATGTTTCTAGATCATTAGTCCAGACCTCTGTATTACTAGTCACGTAACATAACCACTACACTACCGTCCCCAGTAATGTTAAACTATGGATGGCCGAAGCAGAAAAAGTGATTTAAAACAGCCCCCATTACGGCTTTCAAAAGACAAGTGGATAAATATTTTTGAAAAGAAAAAGAAATGGGGGAAGAGCAGGGGCGATGGGACTGAGTAGCCAGTTCTTTCAGAGAGCCATAACAGAAGCAATGGGCCAAATGGCCTCCTGCTCTTCTGTAAAATTGCATGGTTCTCGCAGGATGTGGGAGAAATGTGAAGAGAGGCTGTTGAAGGTGTGGCCAAAGATTTGGGATTTGAGGAGGTTTCGAAAGTGTGGAGGTGGAAGAGGAGTTTACAGAGAGAATATCAGGCAGCGGGGTCATGAAGGTCTGTCATTGATAGTGGAGAGTAGGGAGGGCAGATGAACACGTGATAAAAATGCTGCTGATCTGTGATCAGCTATAAGGAGACTTGCAAGAACAGTCTAGGACAATTCGCCTATCAGTTCTCCAGCAGCCCATGCATGAGAAAGGGCAATGGCTTCACCCAATGATCCACACATGGCACAAACCTGCTGCCAACCACACAATGGCGCAAGATACGATTCAATCAACCTTCTGTACTGGCAAGCTTGTCAGTCTCTTTATCACCTATATCCAAATATTTGCATGAACATTTAAACAATGACTGTGTATTCAGTAACTGAGTAGGAGAAGTGGAAAAAATATAATTAACTGGATCGTGCAAGGCACAGAAAATTTTGTATACCATCCAGAAGATTGCACCATGTTCATTTTTGTTTTAGAAAAACTGTTTTCAGGCCATGATGTCATTGCCTGACTCTTAGTGACAGGGATCAGCAAACCTTTTCTATACTATCACCTACTGGTCCCACCCCTCCACCTTTCTCTGTTCAGTTTTACAAATAAACTTATTTACAGCATAGAAACAGGCCATTCGGCCCAATTGGTCTATGCTGGTGTTTATGCTGCACATGAGCCTCTTCCCACCCCTCTTCATCTTACCCATCAGCCTATCATTCTGTTCCTTTCTTCCTCATATGTTCATCTAGCATCCCCTTAAATATATCTATCCTATTTGTCTCAACGACTCCATGTGGTAGCGAGTTCCACATTCCCATCTCTCCCTGGGAAAAGCAGTATCTCCTGAATTCCCTATTGGATTTATTAGTGATTATCTTATATTTATGACCCATAGTTCTAGTCTTCCTCACATGTGGAAACATCTTCGCTACATCCATCCTATCAAACCCTTTCATAATCTTAAAGACCTTGATCAGTTCACTTTCTCACCCTTCTCTTTTCCTGCTACCAATTGGCAAAATGCCAACTTATCTTTTCTCTTTTCAGCTGCTGAAGGGATGCGTTGAGTATTTCCAGCATCTTCTGTTTGCTTTTAAATTTTTGATATCGGACACAAACATAGAAACGTAGAAAATATGAGTAGTCCTTTCGGCCCTTTGAGCCTGCTCCGCCATTCATTACGATCATGGCTGATCATCCAAACTCAGTAACCTGTGCTCGCTTTTGCCTCATACCCTTTGATCCCTTTAGACCCAAGAGCTATATCTAACTCCTTCTTGAAAACATACAATGTTTTGGCCTCAACTGCTTTCTGTGGTAGCAAATTCCACAGGCTCACCACTGTCTGGGTGAATAAATTTCTCCTCATCTCAGTCCTGAAAGGTTTACCCTGCATCCTGAGAGTATGACCCCTAGTTCTGGACTCCCCCACCAACGGGAACATCCTTCCTGCATCTACCCTGTCAAGTCCTGTTAGAATTTTATAGGTTTCTATGAGATCCCCCCTCACTCTTCTAAACTCCAGCAAATATAATCCTAGCCGACTCAATCTCTCCTCATACGTCAGTCCCGCCATCCCAGAAATCAGTCTGGTAAACCTTCGCTGCACTCCCTCTATAGCAAGAACATCCTTCCTCAGATAAGGAGACCAAAACTGCACACAATATTCCAGGTGTGGCCTCACCAAGGCCCTGTATAATTGCAGCAAGACATCCCTACTTCTGTACTCGAATCCTCTCGCTATGAAGGCCAACATACCATTTGCCTTTTTTACTGCCTTCATGCTTACCTTCAGTGACTGGTGTACGGGAACACCCAGGTCTCGCTGCATATTCCCCTCTCTCAGTTTATTGCCATTCAGATAATAATCTGCCTTCCTGTTTTTGCTACCAAAGTGGATAACCTCACATTTATCCACATTATACTGCATCTGCCATGCATTAGCCCACTCACTCAACTTGTCCAAATCACCCTGAAGCCTCACTGCATCCTCCTCACAACTCACCCTCCCACCCAGTTTTATGTCATCTGCAAATTTGGAGATATTACAGTTAGTTCCCTCATCTAAATTATTCATATATATTGTGAATAGCTGGCTTCTAGCACCGATCCCTGCGGTACCCCATGAGTCACTGCCTGCCATTCGGAAAAAGACCCATTTATCCCTACTCTTTGTTTTCTGTCTGCCAACCAATTTTCTATCCATTGCAATACACTACTCCCAATCCCATGCGCTTTAATTTTACACGCTAATCTCTTATGTGGGACTTTTTCGAAAGCCTTCTGAAAGTCCAAATAAACCCCATTCACTGGCTCCCCCTCATCAACTCTACTAGTTACATCCTCGAAGAATTCTAGTAGATTTGTCAAGCATGATTTCCCTGTCGTAAATCCATGCTGACTCTGCCCGATTCTACCACTGTTCTCTAAGTGCTCTACCTTAAAATCTTTGATAATGGACTCTAGAATTCTCCCCACTACCGACGTCAGGCTGACTGGTCTATAATTCCCTGCTTTCTCTCTACCTCTCTTTTTTTATATAGTGGGGTTACATTAGCTACCCTCCAATCTGTAGGAACTGTTCCAGAGTCTATAGAATCTTGGAAGATGACCACCAATGCAACCACTATTTCTAAGGCAACTTTCTTAAGTACTCTGGGATGCAGACCATCAGGCCCTGGGGATTTATCGGTCTTCAATCCCATCAATTTCCCCAACACCAATTCTCTACTAATGCTGACTTCCTTCAGTTCCACAATGAAAATAACCAGTGAAAATACCAAACACAATGGCTGCATTGCGATTCTGAGCACAGATTTGAATATAATTCATGATTTAAAAAAAAGACTTAAATTTACATAGCACCTTTCACAACCATTGGGTGTCTCAAAGTGTTTTACAGCCAATGAAGTGTACTCACTGTTGTAATGGAACAGCCAATTTGCACACAGTTTGCTGTGTGCAAATTGTGATAATAACCAGATAATCTGTTTCTGTGATGTTGATTGAGGGATAAATATTCATCAGGACACCGGGAATAACTCCTATGCTTTTCTTTCACATAGTCCCATGGGATCTTTTACATCCACCCAAGCAGATGGGGCCTCAGTTTAACCTGTCATCCAAAAGATAGCACCTCTGACAGTGCAGCACTTCCTCAGTACCGCACTGTAATCTCAGCCTTGATTTTTAGGATGAAGGCCTGGAGTGGGATTTGAACCCAGAAGCAAGAGCATTACCGACAGAGCCACAGAATGTAACTTGCTATTCAAATATTATCACAAATGATGCATCTCAAAGGGTCTCACACAGAGAAGCAAGGTGCCTCACACACAATAAAACACTTTTTGAAATGCAGTTACTGTTATACAGCCAAACACAGAACCCATTTCCCACAAAGAGTAGACAAGGAGGAACTGTTTCCACTGTCTGGAGGGCCAGTAACCAGGGATCACAGATTTAAAAGAATGGGAAAAAGAACCAGTGGGGGTTGGGTGCGGAGATCAGGAGACTTTTTTTTGCAGTCCCACAAACAGCAATGTGATAATGACCAGATCACCAGTTTTAGCGATGTTGATTGAGGGATAATTATTGGCCAGGACGCTGGGGAGAACTCCCTGCTCTTCTTCAAAATAGTACCGTCGGATCTTTTATGTCCACCTGAGGGGGCAGACGGGACCTTGGTTTAACATCTCTCCGAAAATTGGCACTGTCAACAGTGCAGCACTTCTGTCAGTACTGCACTGAAGTGTCAGTCTGGATTTTCTGCTTCAGTCTCTAGCAAGTTAATCTCAACAATTATAACGTGTGATGTTCTACAACATGTTGTGGGCTGTTGTCTGTGAGTATCTTCATGTAAACCCTCATAAATTTGTAAGTGTTTAAGGCCTGCGGCAAGAGGCCTCATTTCTGGCGTATAGACAAGAACTGCCATCCTTGTCCAATCTTATCTTACGGAGCTAGAGAATGGTTAAGTCTTCATACAAAATAGTAAAACCTGCGTATAGCAGCGAGTATGATTTTACTTACTGAATGAAGACCATGTAATGTAGTCAGAATGATCTAAAAATGGCCTGATTGTTATATGAGTTTAGAAGATTGTGGTATATTTTCTAATAAACACTATTTTGCACCAAAAAACAGCCATGGGACATACACCCTATTGTGTATGATAAGCCTTATTTGTTCTATTAATTTGGGACTCCCAATCTATAAAGTCCTTGAACAACTTCATAATGTGTGAGGAGCCATTGTTTTTTTTCCAGTTATTGTGTGTCTCGGGTACGCAGAACACATAGTCGATTCTGCACTGAGAGATTGTGAATGGGGCCCATTGATGGCACAAGACAACTGAATGATGGAAACATGGAGGCCTTCTGCTGTCTCGCTGGAGGGCAGAATGACCTCTGTTGTAAATGGCATGTTGATTTGAATTACTGCACCCCTAAAGCTAGGCTGCTGAATATGGAGGACTTGTCCTTCCTAAGATAGTCCAAATCCAATTGTCCTGTGGCTTTGAAAACCTCTAGGTGGCAATCTATCCGGCAAGATAAACGTTTGAGACATTCTGAATAACAAAAAACACGCAGCAGAAACTGTAAGCAATCCCTGTCAGACAAAGCAACCCCTGTAGCAGATTGCAGTCCAGCTGAAACATTCGGAGCAGATTGCAATCCTCCTCTTGTGACAGCTAAACCAATGCACACAGCAGATTGGATACCAGCTGTACTAATTTTCCACAGTGGACTATAATCCAGGTCCCACCTCGGTTGCATTAACCCACAGAATCAAGTCCTGCCAATCTGATTTCCAATGCATCATGCAAGCCATTTGCATTGCCTTGCATGTCGCATCATATTGGCAATGTCCACAAGAGTCATGGTCGCTGATCGTAACATATATAGGTGTGATAGAGGCCTGCTATTCATTTAACACTGGCACCAAATCTCTTGCCTTGTACAGACAAAATAGCATTCTTGAGGCTGTACAGTGATGTGTTATTTACAGACAGTTACCAGCGCAAAGTTAATCCTATCGACCATGACTCAGAGGTGGCACTCTCACTTCTAAGTCAGAAGTTTGTAGGTTCAAGTCCCACTCCAGAGCCTTGAGCAGATAATCTAGTGACACTCCAATGCAGTACTGAGGGAGGGCGACATTGTCAGAGGAGCTGTCTTTTGGGTGAAACATCTGCCCTCTCAGTTGGGCATAAAAGATCCCTGCTGTACTGGCCTGTATTTATTCTTCAAACCACATCGCGAAAAGAGAAAATGTTGTCTTATTGTTATTTGGGGTACCTTACTGTGTCGAAATTGGCTGCTGTGTTTTCTACATTACAACAGTGACTGCAGTTAAGAAAGTTCCTCATTGGCTGCAAAGTGCTTTGGAATGTCCTACATAGTAAGAGTCATGGTAGCACTCCCACCTCTGAGTCATGAGGTTCTGGGTTCAAGTCCCACTCCAGGGTTTGAGCACAAAATTAAGGCGGATACTCCAGTGCAGCTGCCTTTCGGGTGAAATGTTAAACTGAGGTGCCATCTATGTGCTCAGGTAGATCCCATGGTACTGTTTTGAAGGGGAGCTATCCCGGGTGTCCAGGCCAATATTTATCCATCAATTACCATCACAAAAACAGATTATCTTGTCATTGTTGCATTGCTTGTGGGATCTTGCTGTGTGCCAATTGGCTGCTGCGTTTCCTACATTACAACAGTGACCACACTTCAAAAATACTTCATTGGCTGTAAAGCACTTTGAGACGTCTGGTGGTTGTTAAAGGAGCTATATAAATACAAGTCTCCCTTCTTTCTTTTCTGTAAATAGTAGCTTTGGGGGGCAGTACACCCGACTTCTTATTCTATTTTCATCTAATGCTTCCGTTCAAAGGATGCTACATAGCAAACAGAACCTTTTGGCTCTTCCCCTTAGCCTAGGCCCATTGTAGGACCATAATAGATCTGTGCTATTAAAATGGTTAACTTTTTTAAAATCTTTCTGTCTGATTTGATTTGTTCAAATCACAAACACGACTGAACTCGGACAAAATAGAATTTTGAAAACAATCCTTCAGTACAGATGAGCAAAGGAGAAACCCTTCACAGAGAAAAGATGCAAGAATCTATTTCCGTTGGTTCGAAGGGTTGGCTCTTGATGTTATTAATCCTCTGTAGGTATATGCTTCACTTCGATGAGCCATCCCCTCAAGCAGTTTGGCCGACGACTGACAAAACACATCACACAGCTCTGAGGATGAGCAGGCCAGCAAGGATTCAGATGCCTCGCCTATCCCAATCTAAATCATTGCAAATGCATTGATCCTTAAACCAGAACTGGATATTAGAAACCCCAGACTTCCCACTCTATGTCCCTGCAGCTAATGCAGTTTGTAAGCTGCTGGAACGCTTCTGTTATCATCACTATTCATGTATTTCCTCAATATTTAAGCCACCACGGTTGTGGAATATTATAGAGTGGTTCAAGCAGGAATATTTTCAGGTCTTGATCACATGCACACCAGCAGACAGACACACATACACAAACACAAGTTGCACGGATATGCACATGCTTCTCCATGTTATTTTCTGTTAGACTATTGAATTTACTGCAGATTTGAACTTGGAAACCTACAAATAATGCAATCGATAAATTATATCAGTCACAATATACAATCACATTTCAATATCATTCTTGAGACTTTGTTTGTCACACATTGTCATTTTTAGTAACACCTTTAAGATATAGACAACTCCTAGAGATAACAGGATGGAAATTATTATGTGTAATGTACGTCTTTGGGCTTAAAACAGGCAGAAAACATACCAATTTTAGCAAAGGGAGGGCATTCACCCAACCTGCACACACATTAGTCTCACTGCTAAATTTATGAGGCCTATTTTTTAGGTGTTCCAGATGGATTTCAGGATTTTGGCCCCTTGAATACTTTAATGTCGGGTGTAATGTCTACTAAAGGACCGTCTCCCGAACTTTCTGTTCTGAATGTGCTGAGCCTGCTGTGTTCGCATCAACCAGGTCTACTTGTCGCCTAACTAGCAGTCCTTAAAGGGATTGTTGGAGGCTCTCTCCAAAAAGGAGTGCTCCTCCCTTCCCCATAGCAGTCTCAATGACAATTTCTGGCCCCTGCTTCAGCTCCGTCCTGTGGCTGCTCCTCGTCCCAATCGGCTCCCTCTCAATTGCCTCCCTTCTCCCTCGATCACCTCCTCCCAGCGAGTTGCCTGGGGACGTACAGAAGGCATCCACAGCTTGACGGTCAAATTTAATTGATTTCAATCAGGCCTCAGGTCTATCTGTTCCAGGGTAGGGATCGCTCCCTGCACCCAAATCGTGGCAATAGATCGGCACTATGCAAGCTCCACCCCAATATCATCCAAGATAGTCCAAGCAATGCTGCTTCCATTACTTTCTGTAGGGTAACACTGTAGCACCTGCTATTTAGCCCTCCCACCACTGGTGGTGTCATGGCATGAGTGTCCAGCTCTGGCCTCCACTTTGGCCTGTTACAACAAACACATCTAAAAGACATACCAGTGTATATTTTCAAATGGTTGTCCTGGTATAAAATTTGCTTTGTGGATCGGCTTCTCTTTATAGAAACCACTCAATGCTGATTTCCATTGATTTCAAAGGAAAAGGATGATCATGAAATGGTCCGTTTAGCCTGTCTCCATTTCCTCTGACTGTGAGCAAGGCCATGTGAGATTCACTAGTGTTACCATGGAACTTACAATGCTTCACCTTTCCGGGAATATTAATGGTACATCCGTTATTTTGGTGGGGAAAAGAGTAGAGGAGGAATCCAAAGTAAAAACAGTCGGAGTAACCCAATGTTTGTGTGTGGATAATTTTTTTTTTTAAAGTGACGCTGTGACAAGAATTATCTTTGATACCAATAAGATTCCATTCAATCATAATTCCCTGAGGCTTCAGGGGTGACTGAATATATTCTGTGCCATAATACCATGCCACACTGGCTAGAAGGTGCCAGGTAAGATCTCCAGTTTCTAGTGAGTTAGCTGATCTCAGCAGGGGCCTCAGTAGTTTGCCTGAGGTCCCAGGAGTAGGTTTGAGGGAGAGGAACAACCAGCCAAGATTCCCATTCCTGAATACTATCCTGCTGGAAAACACACATTGTGAGCATTGGTCAAGGACTGTATTTTGGGGTTGACTCTGCTGCCTCTTCATAATCAAGTTACCGAGCGACACTCACTGTCTAGGCTCCCACATTAAGAATGACAACATGGGTAAGGGCTGCTAATGCTTGAGCCAATGCCTTCAGGAGAGGAAGGGAAAGAAAAATATTTGAGTCAATCGCAACCCGCTTTCAAAAGAAGTGAGGTTTTGATGGTAGAAATTTGTTGCATTGGTAAAATGGGAAGTCAATAGGCCAGTGTCAGTTCGAGCTCTAATCAATTGCTCAGCAAATGAGGAAAGCAATACATGAATTTCTCCTTGTAGAGTACTATGAAGCATCTAATCTATAATACAGTCTATCACTAAATTCTTCCTCTCCAGTTAACACTAATTTCCATGGACAAATTAAGTAGATTTCTAAACTTTTTCACAGCTTCCTAAATGATAGATTCATCCTTTCTATCTCTCCTGCCCCCACTGCCAGTATTTATGCCTGCCAAATGCTCAGAGACCAGGGACGGACACTCGAAGGATAGCAGGATGATTGCTTCAAGCTTGACTCTGGGCCAATGCTTCAGACTCCTTGGGCAGATGTTAGACTCTCCTAGCTTGACCCAAAGCCAAGTAGAACTGCAACACTAGGGACCAAGAACAGACACAGTAAGTTTCATTGGCAGCTGTTGGTTCAGACTTGAAAAATGAATGTTTCAGGAATTGCAAATGTAGACCACAGGGCCATGGGATAGATGCCTGGAGGCTGCAAATGCAACAGATGCTTCAATTGCCTCAGACAAACAACCCTACTGAGCAATAACCTGAGATAGCTAACATTTCCATCTGCATACTTTTACTATCAATTGTTTCTGGTGGGATATGAAAGCAACATGTTGATGCCAATATCATATTCACCAAAGGGACATTATTAGTCCAATGTAGTGCTCAAAATTATGAGGAGCTTTGTTAGAATAGATAGCGAGAAACTGTTTCCATGGGCAGTAACCAGAGGGCACAGTTTGAAGACAACCAAAGAACCAGAGGGGAGATGAGGAGATTTTTTTTTTACTCAGCAAGTTGCAATGATCTGAAATGCACTGCCTCAAAGGATTTTGGCAGCAGAATCAATAGTAACTTTAAAAGGCATATCGAGTATATACTTAAAAAGTAAAAAAATAAATGCAGGGCGATGGAAAAGAGCAGGGGAGTGGAATTAATTGGATAGCTCTTTCAAAGAGCCAGCACAGGAATGAAGGGCTGAATGGCCCCCTTCTGTGCTGTGATTCTGTCGAAACACTGTAGCTTTTCATGATAAGATCAGAACTAAACTTGTAAAGAAAAAGTTTTTTTTTTTGGTCCACCCTCATTGAACTGGGTTGAATAAAGTTTTCCGGATTCTTTTACCAAGATCCAGGGGAATTCCTGGCTAAAACTATGTATTTATGACTGCAGAGGCAGAAAGCAAGTACCTTGGCTGTGGTTTGGGAAGTAGCATTAGCAGTGTTAATGTTTACTTAACAATGCAGTAAAGAATTGCAAACTTGCTGTGTCCTTATTGATGCTATGAAAAGCTATACACTCATTCACATTTCAAAAGTGGAGAAGATCCATGAATTGGAAATGACCCATTAGAAATATATTCTCAGGACAGGATCAATACAGGTAACTTTTTAAGGATAATAGAGCATCAGCCGTCAGATACAAATCACTGTAATTCCAATGAGATACTCCCCCTCATTTATGTAAAAATGTTTTAGACAAATATTTATGTTGATTAAAAATTTGGTCTCATGTTGTTTATCTAATTTAAGTTGTTGAGATCAATATTGACCAGGTTGCAGAGATCCCTAGCAAGTAAAATGTAGTTAAAGGATGGACTGGAGTATTTCAGAACAGCGAAGATTATTGACTGTAGGATTGTGGACACAAGTGCACCATTTACAAGGCGAATAGGATAGTGGATATGCAGAACAGACAAGGCAATCAATTAAGGGTCAATGGAGACCTTTAAAGGTGTCGGAGGAGGGGGATTGCAAGTTATAGAACAGCGATTATTTTCAGGGAAAGTAGGGAAACTATTCCATAAAATGGGGATCAATTGGTGGTTCGAAAGGAAGACAAAAGAGAAAGTGCCAGAAACAATCAGCTGATCAAGCAGCCTTTGTTGGAGTGAGAAATGGAGTTACTGGTTCAGGTCGATGAACTTTCATCAGATTAATTGTACATGGAGCCTGGATGGAACAAACTTGATAGGTCGAATGGCCTTTTCACGCTTCAGTCCTTATCTTACTATTGTATTGAAAGTACAGCTTCAAGGTGCAGTGAGTTTTGCCACCTTATCCCAAGGTCAAAGCTGAATCAGAAGCGCAGTAGCACTGGGGTAGGGGATTGAATCATGGCTTGAGTTTTTAGATTTGCTTTGCAGGTAATGAAAACCATCAAAATCTCAACCTGAATAATAAATGTCTCCAGATCATGAGACATAACAGCCAAAGCAGAAAAAAAACCTTTATTTTTTTAAAAGATACCCTCTTAGTACTTGATTCATCTCTTCACAACTTATGGAGCCCCTGCTGAAAAACTGAACGGGTGGCAAACACAAGAGAGCCAATAGATGATAGGAGTGCTCCATAGTTACAAAGTATTTACAGCACAGAAACAGGCCATTCAGCCCAACATGGCTGTGCTGGTGTTTATGCTTCAGGGAAGATTCCTCCCATTTTACTTCATCACATGCTATCAGCACTTTTTTAAATTCGTAGGATGTGGGTGTAACTGGTAAGGCCATCATTTATTGCCCATCTCCAATTTCCCTTGACAAGGTGGTGGTGAGTCATCTTCTCAAATACAACAGAGTGGCTTGCTAGGCTATTTCAACCCCATTGTTGTAAGTCTGGAGTCACATTTCGGCCAGGCTGGGAAAGGATGGCAGATTTCTTTCCCAAAAGGACATTAGTGAATCAGATGGGTTGCTATGACAATCCAGCAGTTTCATGGTCATCTTTACTGCCTCTAGCTTTTTAGTGCAGAATTCAATTATTTAATTGAATTTAAATTTCATAATTGCCACAATGGGATTTGAACTCATATCTCCAGATCATTAGTCCAGACCTCTGGAGTACTAATCAAGGAACATAACCACTATGCTACCATACCTTTTCTGTAGTCTTTTACTCCTTTCTCCCTTAAGTGTTTATTCAGTTTCCCCTTAACTACATCTCTACTACTTGCCTCAACTAGTCCATGTGATAGCAGCTAATGGAACATCAGTCAGAAGGGAGGAAAAGGAATGAGGAATTAAGGCCTTGCATTAGAATTGTATAGACACTTGTGTATTAATTTATACAGCTCACATGGCCATTTCTATTGAGCTTCCTGCTGCAAAGAATGATCACTAATTGCCTTGAGGAGATTACTGACAAGTTCCTACCAACACAGGTTCTTTGAGGAAGAATAAAATAGACATTTTATTTGAAGATTTTCCTCAGAGTATTTCTACTGTACTTGATTACATTAATATGTGACATAAACAGCCTCACTAGTCTTCAATTTGAAGGACAGCTCCATCAAAATAATTATTCGTCTGATTTTTTTTGGAGTAGTGTTGCTAACGTTGGTAATTTTCACCGGGATTCCTGATGCAGTGCCCAAATGGCTGCTCCGGCTGTACTGTGACATTATGTGAAGAAGCACACTTTTGGATTTGGTGCTGGAACTTCCCTTTGTGAATTGCAAAATTGTTGTCAATGTCATTGTAGCCACATTTCACCTTTTCCATTGACTGTTCAAAAGTACTTCACTGGTTGTAAAGCGCTCCAGAATGTCCTGAGGTCATGAAAGGTGCTATATAAATTCAAGACTTTCCCAAACTGTGACACCTTTCCCAGTCACAATAGGATGTTCCAGGCCTCCATAGGAACAATAAAAAGCAGAGTAGGAGAAGACTCGGAAGTGCTTCAAACCCACTGTTTCTACAGACTACATGTAGGACCTATCCTGTTGAGGATTCTGCTCAAAGCACTTCACATCCTGAGGAAAAATTCTGAATAAACCCATAGGCAATCAAGCAAAATCCAGGACATCCTCTATTCTCACATCTCCACAAGTCAAGCCTGCCCTTCTGTCTTCAGAGACAACAGATACCCAACCTCACGACGGCCCAACAATCAGTGGAACAAGGTTTTCCTCTACCGAAGGCCGTGCGTGCACTTTTCTTTTTATTCTTTCGTGGGATGCGGGCGTCACTGACAAGGCCAGCATTTGTTGCCCATCCCTAATTGCCCTTGACAACTGAATGGCTTGCTAGGCCATTTCAGAGGGCAGTTAAAGGTCGATCACATTGCTGTGGGTCTGGAGTCACATGTAGGCCAGGCCAGGTAAGGAAAGCAGATTTCCTTCCCTAAAGGACAATAGTGAATCAGATGGGTAACCAATTTTCAGACTGATGGATGAAAAGGAAAAAGAGCATAGATCCCTTGTGTCCAGTTTCCACTCCATTTTCACTTGACGTGCATTCCCAGTCACTGATTGGACCTGGGTACAAAGAACGCACCTGAAACAGACACTGCATTCACAAAATTCATGGATAGGACATAACAACTGACAAAAGTAATATTGCTGCAGCTAAAAATATGTTCCTGTTGACCTAGCTCATATTCAAAATCTATGACTTCATACAAAGAGAGAAAAGGAAAGAGGGAAAGAGACCAAAAAAACAGGAAAAACTTGCCTCGAAGAACCGTTTTCACATCCTCAGAACATACATAAAGTGCTTAATATCTTTTATATGAATATCTTTTAATGTGCAGCCACTCATATAAGCAAACATGGAAGGCATCTAGCACATGACAAGGGCCCAGAAAATGGCACTGAAATAATGAACAATTATCTGTTTTCAGTGCTGGTGAGCTTTCTTTTATTCATTCATGGGATGTGGGCATTGCTGGTTAGGCCAGCATGTATTGCCCATCCCTAATTGCCCTTGAGAAGATGGTTGTGAACTGCCTTCTTATTTATTTTTATTTTATTTAGAGATACAGCACTGAAACAGGCCCTTCGGCTCACCAAGTCTGTGCCGACCATCAACCACCCATTTATACTAATCCTACATTAATCCCATATTCCTACCACATCCCCACCACCTACCTATACTAGGGGCAATTTATAATGGCCAATTTACCTATCAACCTGCAAGTCTTTGGCTGTGGGAGGAAACCGGAGCACCCGGCGAAAACCCACGCAGTCACGGGGAGAACTTACAAACTCCGCACAGGCAGTATCCAGAATTGAACTCGGGTCGCTGGAGCTGTGAGGCTGCAGTGCTAACCACTGCGCCACTGTGCTTCTTGAACCACTGCAGTCCATGTGAGGTAGGTACACCCACAGTGCTGTTAGGAAGGGAGTTCCAGGATTTTGACCCAGTGACAGTGAAGGAACGGCGAAGTCAGGATGGTGCGTGACTTGGAGGGGAACTTGTAGGTGGTGGTGTTCCCATGCATCTGCTGCCCTTGTCCTTCTAGTTGGTAGAGGTCGTGGGTTTGAAAGGTGCTGTCTAAGGAACCTTGGTGCATTGCTACAGTGCATCTTGTAGATGGTACACACTGCTGCCACTGTGTGTTGGTGGTGGAGGGAGTGAATGTTTGTGGATGGGGTGCCCATAAAGCAGGCTGCTTTGTCCTGGATGGTGTCGAGCTTCTTGAGTGTTGTTTTTTTTTGAGCTGCACCTATCCAGGCAAGTGGAGAGTATTCCATCACACTTCTGACTTATGCCTTGTAGATGGTGGCTGAAGGGTAAAAGTTGTTCTTTTTTGAATAGGGGCGAGGGATTTTATTTATGCAGAAAGATTTGTGAAAGCTGGGATTGTTCTTCTTAGAGCAGGGAAGGTTAAGGGGAGATTTAATAAATGTATTCAAAATTACAAGGGGTTTTGACAGAGTAAATAGGGAGAAACTGTTTCCACTGCCTGAATGGTCGATAACCAAAGGACACCAATTTAAAGTAATTGGCAAAGAACCAGAGAGGAGATAAGGAGTTTTTTTTAATGCAGAGAGTTGTTGTGATCTGGAATGCACTGCCTGAAAGGGCAGTGGAAGCAAATTCAATAGTAACTTACAGAAAGAAATTGGATAAATACTTGAAGAGAAAAAAGTTCTAGGGCTATGGGGAAAGAGCAGGGGAGTGACATTAATTGGATAGCTCCTTCGAAAGGATGGCAGAGGTGCAATAGGCTGAATGGCCTCCTTCTGTGCTGTCAGATTCTATGATTCTATGGATAGGATCTTTTACATTAACTTGAACAGGCAGATAGGATCTCGGTTTAACATCCCATCTGAAAATGTCATGATGGGTGAAAAAGCATGCCAAGATTATTTTGTTCAGGGCAAGTTGCCATGTGCATTTGAATTGAACAGGAACTGTAAGATTCTTAATCCAAGAAACGCTACTAGTGTCAGATAATGAGTGCAATTATTTTTTGCATTACAGTGGCTCTACTTTACCTTCTAGTTACTGAAAGCAGTTCTGTTATAGCAGCTCCTCTGTTGGGAATAGTCAGTTCAAAATATGCTCACACATTTTATATCAGTAATAATTCAAAACTAGGGACCAGACAAAATCAAAACAGAGTTGTCAGCAGCTTTTCAAATATAAAAAATGAAGAGAAAAAGAAAGAAATGCATTCATATAAATGACTTTCAAATCCTCAGGATGTCCCAAATAGCTTTACAGCCAATAAAGTACTTTTGAAGTGTAGTCACTGTTGTATGTCTTCTTCTTCTTCTTAGGCAGTCCCTCGGGAACGAGGATGACTTTCTTCCACTCCAAGCTCGTGGGTCCTTAGGAGACTGAATAGTCCAGTTCTGGATCCGCACACTCTGCCGCAGGTGGGGCAGGTGGTGTTTGGTGAGGCGGGTGAATGGGATGCTCGAAATTCCGAATGCTCCTTCCGCTGTTTGGACATGGTCGCTACCTGGGCGTGACGTTGTTTGAACTGGCTGGCACCTTCACGGACGCTTCTTCTCCATTCTGAGCGGTCTCGGGCAAGGGATTCCCATGAATCAGTGGAGATGTCACATTTTTTCAGGGAGGATCTCTGCAAGATCCTGTAACTTTAGTGGCAGGATAGGCGCTCGAATATCAGTGTCCTCTCTCAGGCCAACATCCCCAGTATTGAGACACTGGTCATGGCTAGTTAGTTATGCTGGGCGGGCTACATCGTCCATATGCTTGACACAAGACTCCCAAAACAAGCTTTCTACTCCGAGCTCCGTCACAGCAAGAGGTTACCAGGAGGGCACAGGAAACACTACAAGGATGCCCTTAAAGCCTCCCTGAAATGTGACTGTTGTATTTAATGTAGGAAACGCAGCAGGCAAGTTGTGCATGGCAGGGGTCCACAAACAACAATATGATAATGACCAGATCAGCTGTTTTAGGTGTTGTTTGAGGGACAAATATTGGCCTAGGACACCAGGAGAACTGCCCTGTTCTTCAGATAGTGTCTTAGGATCTTTTACATCCACCCTAGAGAAGAGAAGGGACCTCGGTTTAATGTCTCATCTGAAAAATGGTGCAACTCTTCCTCAGTATTGCACTGCCATATCAGCCTTCTGACTCTGATGCGAGAGTGCTACCCACTGAGCCACTGCTGACAGCTAAGAAGGGCTCCCCCAGGTTTCTCAGCCCCCATTGAAGGAGGTCTATTTCCTTCACTAACAGTGAGCTATGGCAAATACCATTAACTCTGATAGCAGGTATCAAAGATTGAGCACAGAAATTGAATTCCATCTTGAAACAACCGCCTTTTGAGCGAGGTTAAAATGAAAAGTTAAAACAGCACACGATTAATGCCTGGGAATGCTACTATGGATATGGATGCACACCTGGATAACTTCAGGTGAAATTTGAGAGTCCAATATTCAGACTTCCCAAATTTAAATGCCAAAAATTAAAGTCAGATGCTAACCAAGCTAAGTCCAAGTCCTCCCCAATGTCTTTCCCTCCCCACTGCTTCAACTGTACCAGGCTCTGACAAATGTCCGCCTGCCCTTCCTACAAGAACCAGCCTTCAAAGTTAAAATAACCACAATGAAATGCCACTTAGCTTCATTGCCTGGCTTGGCGAGATGCCATTCATAAAAGATGGTCCATCTGACTTACCTCAAGTTTCGCCAAATCAAGCACTAATTTTATGCCAAGAGGTTCCGCCCAGCAACAGACTGGCATTTAGCCTGTGCAGGCTGATTTTTTCTGCAAAACATCTGGTTTGTTTCAATCTCAGGACAGCAAAGTATTGCAGGCGAGGTTCCACCATAGAGCTTCTGGATGGATAACTTTCCTCGGATTTCCCTTCATAACAGCTGCCAGAAAAATCGCATCACTTCCTGGAAGCATCACAATTACTTCCTGTCCCACTTTGGCATATCCTCTGACTCATTATGAGCATCGCCACAGACGATCGGCTCGAATCTCACCTACAAACTTATGCTAAGGAGAGAAGACGCATGATGTAACCACGAGACTTCTGGAATGTGCTAGTGCATTTTGTGGAGAAATATATTATTCCATCAAGTGCTGGAGAAACACTCGACGCCACCATTTCTGTTTGCCTGCCTTTTGATGAAAGCCTTAAAACTTCAAAATAAAACATGAGCGTATGTGGTCCCTGCACTGGAGAGATCTCTGGATTCATTTCAAAGCATGTCATTAAATAAAAAAATTCTAGCACTTCCGTTATGACTGAATAATAAAAAGATTGCAAGGTGAAGACAATTAATCAGCTCATTCATGATAATTATGGTCCTTGAAAGTGATTGAATTGATTTGCAGTTTGATAAAGCATCTGTAGTAAATTTTTAGTTTTTTTTCTGTCCATTTCAGTACATTTATCTTTTCCCAAATCGCATATTTCTTCTGGCATGGTGACAGTGTGAAGCATCCCTTGGGCCTGTCCTGTAAGTTTCCTGTTTAGTCATTTGTGGTGCCATCAGCATGTCAGGGCACTGCTCAGTTTGATGCCAAGAGCTTGGACATTTTATGGATTGTGACTGCCTGAATCTCATCGATGTATTAAATGTAGTTTGGACTTTCAGCCGCCACAGATCTCCTTCCAATCAGCCTGGGCCACATTCTGCAGGTAAGATAGAGGTACAAGAGCAATGAACCAATCTGAAGAAAGTGTTCACAGTGGGCCAATCCTGATAATGCAGGAAAGGTCCGATTGTCTTTTTGTTTCCTCAGTTCAGAAAATGGGGTCTTGGCTGGTAAGAATAACTCTGGCAAGAATAATTGGAAAATGTGGTGCCATTTGTGTCTAGACTACATGTCTGCAGTACATATTGTCCAATCCACATGTGTCATGCTGCACGTGCAGCACTTTGTGGCAGAATCTGCCTCTCGAGGAGTGACCGACACAGCCATCAGCAAAGGTGCACCAAGAGAAGACATCCCACCTAAATGGATTGTTTGCTGCGTGTCCATCATCTTTCATAGATGCAAGGATTCCAACAACAAGTATCTGTCCAACTGTCTTTTGTGAGTGTTTGAGGTTGGTAGTTAGATGGAAATTAAATGGAGGTCTTTATTTAAAAAAAATTGAAACATGTTTTCCCCCCTCATCACTTGTCATCTTTTTTTCCACCTGTTGGGCCAGGCACTACGTCTTAATTCTATGGGAAGGAGGGTGTAACTACATTGTGATAGGTCCACACAAGCAGTTTCCATGATTTATGTACACATAGGAATTTATAATGGAAAAACTTAACAAGAAGTCTCTGCAGATGCAAGATTTTTAATATATTAGAGATAGATAGAGTTTCTATGATCTCAAAATGACGATACGAGTGGACAAGCACTTCATGAGTTTGCATAGTGTTCCTCTGGTTTTAACAGAGCTTGTACATATTTAAATTAAACAAGTTGGAACTGAGAAGGTTAACAGGTGACATAATTGAGCATTTCAAGACAATGCGAGGCCTTCATAGGGTAGATAGACAAAAACAATTCCCTCTGGGGAGTGGGTCAATCAGCGGAGGTCCAAGATTTAAAATCATTGGAAAAAGAGGGGAGATGAGGAGAATTTTTTTCCTTCAGAGAGTTGTCTGGATCTAGAACGCTCGACCTGAAAAACTGATTCCATAGATAATTTTAAAAGGGAGTTGGACAGGTACTCCTTGTTGGCATCCTTCTATCTGCGAAAGATGATGGGCATGCAGCAAATAATCCATTTAGGTGGGATGTCTTCTCTTGGTGCGCCTTTGCTGACGGCTGTGAAGGCCAATCCTAGAGAGGCAGGTTCTGCCACAGGTGCTACCCGTGAAGCTGCCAAGTGACGCTATGAGCTATTTTTTTGACATTGGCGCCGGTTGCCAAGCTGCTTAGCAACTGATCATCGTGGTAGTGCACATCAGTCGACAGGATGTGTCGCCATTCCCCTCTTTCACTAGCTAGTGCGATAGTCAAAATTTATGGTCTTCATGTCACGATTGCAAGCATCCTTGAAGTGGAGCTTTGGGTGCCCCACTGGTCGGCTGGCCCCGGCTACCTCACCATACAGAAGATCCTTGGGTATGCGACTGTCTTCCATCCTGGACAGGTACTTGAGGTTAAGGAAACCCCAGGGTTACAGGGATATGGGACTAAGCACGACAGCTTTTTCAAAGAGCCAGCACCGGCGTGATGGGATGAATGGCCGGCCTCCTTCGGTCCTGTAAGTTCATACGATTCTGATTCTCAGCCTTAGTTAACAGAGTTAAGATGGTACGAGTCATGGCTGTCACTTGGTTCTGCGCCCTTGACAGGCGATGACATTTTATGCAAGAGCATTTACACATAGCAAACTCACCACTGTAACTCCAATTTTTTTGTATCTGCAGTTTTCATAAGCTCTGAAAGTTGTTTAAAGTCTTAATCTCTGCAACAATGAGTGCTTATCAATGTTACATAAAATTACATAGAGCACACAACACAGAAACAGACCATTTGGTCTAACTGGTCCATGTTGGGGTTTCTGAGTTTCTTCCTCCATACTTCATCGATCAGGATAACCTTCTATTCCTTTCTCCCTCTTGTTTTTATCTAATTTCCCCGAAATGTATCTGTGAAATTCCCCCTCAACTGCTCCATTCGACCCATACTCTGGGTAAAGAGGTTCTTCTGAATCCCTGAGGTACACGATAAAAATGTCTGACATTTCTGAGTAAAACACCTGGGAAGCCAATTAAAAGATGAATGTGGTTATTACTGAGAATCTTACTGGAAAGACAGATGTCTTCCATGGTAATAATCGATAGGAAAAATGCAGCTTTGGTTTGAAGTCATAGCATTCCAAGCGTGCAGTCAAGGAACACTTGGTGAGGCGTCAGCTTCTCAGCAAACCCAACACCAGCTGCTACTAGATTTGTGTGGTCAAGTCTCTGGAGAGGGAGATGAACTCACAACCTTCTAATGCAGAGACAAGAGTGCTACCAACTTAGTATATTGCCAGCCTCCAGTCAACATGTCCAATGCTAACCAGCAGAGTATGATAGGAATCTGAAAATATCAAAAGGAGTGATTCCAGCTGAATTCAGTTCTGTTGGAGAAGTAGGGAGTGTCAGAGGCAGAGGCCAAGCAACCAGCTGCTCACACTCATAGCTGGGGGAGTTCTACACAGCTAAAGCGCAACATCAACTTGGCACGAATAAATACATAAAAACTGAAGTGACAAAATACATAAAAACATGCCATCATTTTCTTTCATATTTGGAAATTCCCTCCTGGGCTTCAATGGAATTTATTCCTCCCACATAGAGTGCCCTATCTCAGCTGTGCTGTCACGTGGAGTTCCTCTGCAGTGATCGGATTCTTCTCCAAGAGGAAGAAGCTTTCCTCTTTGACTTTATTCTCTAAGTTTTCTGTCCACAAAGTATTCCACAATTACTTCAGGCAGCTGCTTGCATTGTACCACAACGCTATACTTTTCATTGGCCGTGAAGTGCATTCCTGAGGTTGTGAAAGGCACTATATAAATATGTCTTTTTTTTTCATCTACAAAGGGATATAGATAGGTTAAGTGAGTGCACAAACATCTGGCAAATGGAGTATAATGTGGGCAAATGTGAAGTTGTCCATTTTGGCAAGAAGAATAAAAAAGAAGCCTATTATCTAAACGGTGAGAGATTGCAGAGTTCTGAGATGCAGAGGGATCTGGTTGTTCTTGTGCATGAATCGCAAAAGGTTAGAATGCAGCGACAGCACGTAATTAGGAAAGCTAATAGAATGTTATCATTTATTGCGAGGGGAACTGAATAAAAAAGCAGGGAAGTTATGCTTCAGCTATACAGGGCATTGGTGAGACCACATCTGGAGTACTGTGTACAGTATTGGTCTCCTTATTTAAGGAAGGATGTAAATGTGTTGGAAGCAGTTCAGAGAAACTATACTAGACTAATACCTGGGATGGGTGGGTTGTCTTATGAGGAAAGATTGGACAGGCTAGGCTTATATCCGCTACAGTTTAGAAGAGTAAGAGGTGACTTGATTGAAACATATAAGATTCTGAGGGGTCTTAACAGGGTGGATGTAGAAAGGATGTTTCCCATTATTGGATAATCTAGAACTAGGGATCATTGTTTAAAAATAAGGGATCACCTATTTAAGGCAGAGATGGGGAGAAATTTTTTCTCTCAAAGGGTCATGAGTCGTTGGAACCGTTTTCCTGAAAAGGCGGTGGAAGCAGAGTCTTTGAATATTTTTAAGGCAGAGGTAGATAGATTCATGATAAGCAAGGGGTGAAAGGTTATTGGGGGTAGGCAGGAATGTGGTGTTGAGGTTACAATCAGATCAACCGTGATCTTATTGAATGGCGGAGCAGGTTCGAGGGGCCGAGTGGCCTACTCCTGCTCTTAATGCGTATGTTCATATTGTGATGAAAACCCCACCTGCCAAGAATGATGTATATTAATTTCATCATACGGAACATTAATTTTAAACTCTAACTGGTCTGAAAACATGGCTGCACCTGCATTTTACCAGGACAGTGGCTGGAAACATTTGCATTCTAAGAGACAGTTGCCTGGAGAAGACTATGGAACTGCTCCCTGATTCAATTAACCAAATAGATTTTGACCAGTAGACATTGTGTGAAAGCCAGCATTCCAGTCCCCTACTGATTGAAAGAATCCACAAAACCCGACGGGCATATGGTTACAGGAAAAAAAGCTGGTCACATGACTGGCCCTGCTGGCCCAGGTTTGGTTAGAATTGTGTCCACAGAGCAGCTTGGGTCAGACTGCTACTGAACTTGAAGAGAGAGCACCTCTCTCTCTCCCTCTCACGAAAAGAAGAGGCTGCAACTGGATTTAAAGAAGACAGAAAACCATCGAAACAAGTTTGAAAGTGTGTACTGGGCCCCAACGAGACGGCAAGATTTAACTGCAACCAAAGACTTTACCTCGAACTCAAAAGACAGCAAATGAACTCCAGCTATTGCTTCAAACTTTTCCCCTTGATTCTTTCCCTTTTTCTGTCTCTATCTGCGTGTGTGTTCATCGCGTATGCATGCTAGCATAGTTGCGTTGCATATTTTAGTAGATTTAACCGTATTAGGGTTTTATGGTTAATAAACTTACACCTTTCTTGTTTAAATTTAAGAAAACCTAATTGGAGAGCAGTGAACAAAGATTTACTGAGGGGCAGCTAAGAACACGATGTTTTAAAAATTAAACCCTGTTACAGCCAAACCAGAAAAAGGCTGAGAGGGAACCCTTAGACCCCTTTAGTACCTGGTCATAACAATATGCATCTGTCTGAGGTACTTTGGGTCATTTTGCTGTGTCAGATGCACCACATAAGCGCAAGAAGATGACAGTAAAGCAATACACAGGGGAAAACGTTTTGCAATTGCAATGAAAAGATTATTTCCACACAGACACACTTCTACCCTTTCTTGCTTTAAGAAATCTTGGCACAACACCAAGACCCATGGTGCAGGATGGTATCAGCTTTCAAAAGTGTAGAAAAAAATGTAATAAATTATAAGTTGGTGATAAAGTGACGCCAAGCTTTGCTTTTAAAAACTGGGAAGAAACATAATGGAGTAGGAGACAGTGTGAGATTTTTTTTTATTTCAAAGGAACGAGGATGCAGTATGGAAGAACATGAGAGGTGGTGTATTTGAAACCTCGTGGGAATGAGATACAAGAGACCAGACCGGAACCGATCGTAGTGGAATCAGGAAAACAACAAAACTGATAAGGTAATAACATTAATTAAAGACCATCACCAAATACAGAGTTTTCATAGAGTAGATAAAGAGAAAATGTTTCCACTGTCAGGTGGTTTGGTAACCAGAGGACACAGATTTAAGATAATTGGCAAAAGGGCCAGAGGGGTGATAAGGAGACTTTTTTCAACCCAGAAAATTACTATGATCTGGAAAGCATTGCCTGAAAGGGCAGTGGAAGGGGGTTCAGTAGTAATGTTCAAAAGGGAACTGGATAAATATTTGAGAAGGAAAAACTTACAGGGAAAGAGCTGGCGAGTGGGCCTCATTGGATAGCTCTTTCAAAGACCAGGCACAGGCATGATGGGCCAAATGGCCTCCTTCTGTACTGTACAATTCTATAATTCTATGATTTGCTTTCATGAGTATCATTTGCTGAACAGACTGCTATACCACTGAGTTAGGAATACCACAGGCTGTCATAGGTTTGTTAAAAGATTGGGAACATTTGCCACAAGCACAAGAATAGTAGAAAATCAGCTAACAACATATAACAGGCATGAACAGCGAATTAGGGCCAAGAATCAATAGATGTGTAGTTTCTGATTATTAAGATTCATTTTCAAATTGAGCATTACACTCAAAACTTTTTCCTCAAAATGGAATGGATACATCCGTGATGGTTAGCTTGGAGGGATTAATTTTTCATCATGGATTGATCACAAGGTCTGCAGAGCTGATTAACCCAGCACCATGTGAATGCAAAGCTGGAAATGTGTTTGCCATGCAGTCTGGTTACATAAGGAATGACATAAGAAAAGCGTACCTTAGTTTGAAACATAAGACTTTATTTTTATTCAGTTTCAGAGCACATTTGTCACCAAAATTTGGGCTGCTATAGGATAATGTTGCTTTACAGTTAAAGCAACAGGAGGATTCTGTTGTGCTAGAAATGCTAAATTATGCATAAGTAGAACTGCTACACAGGGTCGTGAGTGACAAAGGGACACACTTTACGTAGAGCTTTGCTTTGCTGTGCACATCTGTGAAAGACTCCTATCACCCACTAACAAGCACAGTAATGTTACAGTACGGGACTAGCAGCACAAAGGCTGTGGATTCAAATCCCACCATGGCAGCTTGTAGAATTGAGTACAATGAATCTGGTATTTGTGCACTGACACTGGGATAAATGATCATGAAACCTACTGGATTGTCGTAAAAATCCATCTGGTTCACTCTCAATGAAGAGAGCCCTCCTGCACTACCCTACACATACCACCAGTCCCACATGACATGGTTAACTTTTAATGCCCCTTGAATTACCTTAAGAAAACCACCCAGTGGTAAACAGTGTTACCAAGTTCAATACTAAGAAGAAAATTGGTTGGAGCTACTGGCCACAACTCTGGAAATCAAGGCAGGATTAAAGTAATCTCCAATTGTAATCTACTGAAACAAGCAGGTCTCATTTCGGAATCCATACCTTGCGTCTTTAACCCAAATTGCACTCTGCCTCCCTGTTGCTAAATGAATTGTATGCCATCCCAGATTGAATGACAACATAAGGTGCTTGACTGCAAATCAGCTTAAGGCATCTTCAATGTAACACCAATTGAGAGTGATTGACAACTTCAATTTGACGCTAGACTCACCTATTTATTCAGGGTTTTACATATTTAAATCCAATACTGCTTCAAAGAGTCCTCTGTCTTTTCAGAATATTAATACATGATTCTTGAAGAACATTTATGCCAGGTATCTGTGCATACTGCAAAACCTCATTCCTTTCTTGCATTTCATTCCTGTTCCACAAGAATAAAATTTAGTTTTAGGGCACTGCCTCACCAACTTGAGAGGTCCCTGAAGTATTTGCTGCAAGCGAGAATATTAAATCATGAATTCTCAGGGAACTGATTTAATTACTGAGGAACGGTATCAGTTCCAGTGTATGGTCTCACAGAATTAAACTGTAAAGAACCAGCGCAGGGCGTCCGTATTTACACCTGTGGTTGCATTTACTTCTGATTCACTGTACAGTTTCCCTCCACCTTCCTGCTGCCAGGGTTTCTCTCTTGAGGTCCTAGGCCATCCCAGTCGCTTGCTCCTCAGTAATGGGGTAGGATGAGAAAGAGGAAAATAGGACTGGAGATTCAGGGGTAACTCATTTACGTCCTTCATTCCTTCCTTTCCGAACAAAAAACAGGTTGGCTCCTAAAACGAGGGCTAGGTCCCAAAGTGTTAACTTCATGCTTTGTCTTCATCAACGTGGGTCAGCGGCAGCTTACTGATACTTGAAAACAAAACTCCCCTTTTTTTCTTCCCCTTTTCATCTGAAGGCAGCAGTGGGACCATCGTTCCATGGACTCCAGTCACCCTCAGAATCTCTTTCAAATGTCCACTCCAAGATGCTAAGGAGTTAATAGTGGCAGCAATTGAACAATGGAGGTGTATTACAGCTGTGTTGATGCTAGTCTCAGCCATAATCTGCAGGAAAGCACTTTTCAACATGAGTGATTGGATTAGCAATCAGGAACCCTGTCACTTCTCGTTCCTCCCCTCTTTAACGTGCGTCGTAGAGTTCAGTTCAAATGGGTCCTGCAATTGGTTAACTCAGCAGAGACCAGGGTTTGAAGCTGACCCTTCCCTGGTCTGTATGCCTCAATGTCTCCCCACTTAACAGCTGAGCCATCAGAGCAGGTCACTTTGTGGCATTTTAGCTCTTAATACACACAACAAGAAATACAATTTTATATTAAAGTCTTTGCCCATGGCAATTTTAACATGTGGTGTTAAACATGATTGTGGCTTAATTCCCTTTGTGCATTATTTATGCTGCATCAAGGAGAAACCCTGGGATGTTCCTCTCCAACCCCCGAAGACAATTAAGCAAACTGCGGGAGACCTTGATCACTCATGAATTGTACTATTGCCAGCAGCTTCACAACTTATCGCTCATAATTTGAAATGTTCTAGTCATGCAGCATCCTATTTACCCTGCCTGGCTACAGCTTCAGTTCTTCTGCTCAAAGAAGAAAGAACCTGCATTCATATTGCCCCATTCATGACCTCAGGATGTCCCAAATCACTCTGGAGCCAATGAAGTGTAGTCACTGTTGTAATGTAGGAAACGCAGCAGCCAAATAGCACACAGCAAGCTCCCATGAGATAATGACAGCTAATCTGTTTTAGTAATGTTAGTTCAGAGATATTTTTGGTTGGCCAGGACACCAGGAGAGCTCCCCTGCTCTTCTTTGAATAGTGCCTTGGGATCTTTAGTGTCCACCTAACGTAGCAGACAGGGCCTAGGTTTAATGTCTCATTGGAAAGACACCACCTCCAACAGTGTTGCACTCCCTCAGTACTGCAGAATGGGACTTGAACGCAGGACCTCCTGATTCAGAGGCGTGAGTGATACTACTGAGGCTAGGAGAGAGTTATGCCCATGTGCTAGGTCACCCACGCACACAGAGCTGCTCTTTCAACAGGTAAAATGCTAACATTTAGAAAGTATAAGTAGCAATGCAGAATACTCTGCCAGACCCAATCAGCATAACATTGAAGGGAATCTCAAATCATCTTTCTCCTGAGTCCTTTTTAAAAATTCATTGAT
Organism: Heterodontus francisci; assembly: GCF_036365525.1. NCBI lineage: Eukaryota > Metazoa > Chordata > Chondrichthyes > Heterodontiformes > Heterodontidae > Heterodontus > Heterodontus francisci. Next base: position 45,253,135 of record NC_090405.1, on the reverse strand, counting down.
GGAATGTGGGCGTCGCTGGCCAGGCCAGCATTTATTGCCCATCCCTAATTGCCCTTGAGAAGGTGGTGGTGAGCTGCCTTCTTGAACCACTGCAGTCCACGTGGAGTAGGTACACCCGCAGTGCTATTAGGAAGGGAGTTCTAGGATTTTGAACCAAGTGAAGGAATGTCTGGATTAGGACCACTGCCTTTGCAAATGCACAGCACTTTGAGTGATGCTAATGCCGCAGTATAAATGCACCAGGAGTGACCGAGTTAATGTGTTCAGCTAAACCTCTTCCGACACTATATGGACACAGATGAAGCATTAAAATGATATTCAGTTTAAAATAAGGGGGAATTTACCCATGTGGGAAGTGATTCTTTGTTCAAGAAATAAAGAAAGATCTTGCAATTATATCGCACCTTTCAAACCTTTTACAACCAAGGAAGTACTTTCGAAGTCTGGTCACTGTTGCAATGTAGGAAATGCAGCAGCCAATTTGTGCACAGCAAGCTCCCACAAACAGCAGTGTGATAATGACCAGATAATCTGTTTCTTAGGTGTTAGTCAAAGGATAAATATTGGCCAGGACATTGGGAAAAAACTTCATCCATCATGTTCTTCATCCAGTAGTGCCATGCTATGTATACCTACGAAGGCATCTGAAAGGCGGTCAACATTAACCTCAGACTTGACACGTCTCTGAAGTGTGGAGGATGATATAATTAGATGATCTTTCGCAGCGTCTCCTGAATTCAAATACACACTTATGAAGGACAGAAGCATAGGGAACTCCACGATGGCTGGCTCTGTCTTATCAGTCCATTCCACCTAAATAAACTGTCCCCATGTTTCACCAGTTAGAAATGCAATTGCTATCTGTTTTACTGTTCCTAACCTAAAATAATTGCATGTCAGTCAGCCTGTTAAAATGGGCTCCAGGTCCTAACCTTTACTAATTATCACAGTGAGAACCCTCACTGGGAAAGGAATGACAGCTCCATATGCTGGGAATATTTGATGACAGTCAACACCGTGGCCTTGTTTGTATAATTGTCTCTAAAAAAAGCAGCATTAAATTATGTAGAGACGGAAAACAACAAACATCAGCTTAAGGTACGGCCTTTCAAGATTACCATTTTCTCAATGTTGTCATGGCATGCATTTTTGAGGGAGGCCAGGCTAAACTAATTTTCTGGTTGTTGGGTTAATCTTGAATAAAAATGAGACATACATATGTAATTTCTAAAGCAGAACTTGATACTAATTAAAATAAGGAATAAAGGCTGTTTGGTGTTATATAGAGTTGTTAAATATGGGTAGCATATTTTATTCCAGAAATAACTGAGCTTTCATTACCCTTGAATGAAAAAGGCAGAAATGGTTTGCAAATATTTAGCACTATTTTGTAATTAATTTCTATAGTTCCACGTTGTCCAATATTAAATATCAACCAGTGTGTGCTTTGTTGTTTCGTCTCAATAAAAGTCTGCATTGAAAACACTTAAATACTAGGCTGACATCACTGTTAAAATATTAGTGAAGCATCTGTAACACCAACAAAATCTTATTCCCCACTGCAGTGATAAACAAAGCTTCTCCTATGTTCTACAGTAATCTTTCCTTATATAAATCTTAAGGCCTTGATGTGCTAATCTTCAGAGAAAGTCTCCCAGTATTGTTCACGGGATATGGGCATCATTGACAAGGTCAGCATTTGTTGCCCATCCCTAATTGCCATTCAGAAGGTGGTGATGAGCTGACTGCTTAAACTGCTGCCTTCCTTGTGGTGTAGGTACACCCACAATGCTGTTAGGAAGGGGGTTCAAAGATTTTGATCCTGTGACAGTGAAAGAACAGCAATTATAGTTCCAATCAGGATGGCTTGTGACTTGCAGGTGGGGGTGTTCCCATGCATCTGCTGCCCTTCTCCTTCTAGGTGGTAGAGGTCATGGGTTTGGAAGGTGCTGTCGAAGGAGCCTTGGTGAGTTGCTGCAGTGCATCTTGTAGATGGTACACACTGCTGCCACTGTGCATCGGTGGTGAAGGGAGTGAATGTTGAAGGTGGCAGATGGGGTGCCAATCAAGTGGGCTTCTTTGTCCTGGATGGTGTCGAGCTTCCTGAGTGTTGTTGGAGCTGCACCCATCCAGGCAAGTGGGGAGTATTTCTTCACACTCCTGACTTGTGACTTGTAGATGACGGACAGGCTTTGGAGAGACAGGAGGTGTGTTACTCGCCACAGGATTCCCAGCCTCTGACCTGCTCTTGTAGCCACAATATTTATGTGGCTGGTCCAGTTCTATTTATGGTCAGTGGTGCCCCTCAGGATATTAATGGTGGGGGATTCAATGATGGTAATGCTGTTGAACTTCAAGAGAAAGTGGTTAGACTCACTGGCCAGGTTTACTAACACCCCGCCCCCCAACCTGGGAAGCTGAGGGAGTGTCGTAAAATCGGGTGGGATGGTGGGAGTGCCGTGTCCATTGCCCACCTGCCTTTGCTGGTATTTTACCATAGGCGGGGGGAAGTCACAGGTGGCCCCCCCCTCGCCTTTGGGTTATTTGAGGCCCTTAAGTGGCGAGTTAACGATCACTTCAGGGCCTCTTCCTGCCACCACTGGTATTTTACCAGCAGTGGATGGGCACTTCGTCACTGGTGGAGGCTGCCCAGTTGGGCACTCCCTCCTGATCGGGCACCCGGCGGAGAGAATTGAATTAACTGAAGAATGACATCTGTGATGGCGGGAATTTCAGAAAGAGGCAGAGATGGATCATTCACTCATCACTTCTGGCTAAAGATAGTTGCCAACATTTTAGCCTTGTCTTTTGCACTCACCTGCTTCATCATTACCACTATTGAGGATGGGCATGTTCATGGAGTCTCCTCCTCTCATTAAATTGTTCACTGTTATTCCCGACTGGATGTGGTGGGACTGCAAAACTTTGTTCTGATCTGTTGGTTGTGGGATCGTTTAGCTCGGTCTATTGCATGCTGCTATTACTGTTTGGCATGCGTGTAGTTCTGTGTTGTAGCTTCACCAGGTTGATACCTCATTTTTAGGTATGCCCGGTGTAGCTCCTGGTATGCTCTCTTTCACTCTTCATTGAACCAGGGTTCATTGAACCTGCCTTAAGGTAATGGTAGAGTGAGAGATGTGCTGGGCCTTGAGGTTACAAATTGTGGTGGATTCTAATTCAACTGCTGCTGATGGCCCACAGCGCCTCATAGATGCTCAGTTTTGAGCTTCTAGATCTGTTCTGAATCTATCCCAATTTTACAGTGGTAGTCCCACCCAACACAATGGAGGATTGTCCTCAATATGAGGATGGGACTTTGTCTTCACAAGGACTATGCGGAGGTCACTCCTATCAATGCTGTCATGGACAGCTGCCTCTGTGACAGGTAGATTGGTGAGGATAAAGTCAAGTAGGGTTTTCTGCCTTGTCAGTTCTCTCTCCACCTGCCACAGGCCTAGTCTGGCAGATATGTCGTTCAGGATTTAGCAAGCCCGGTCAGTGGTGCTCCCGAGCCACTCTTGGTGATGGATATTGAAGTCCCCCATCTATAGTACATTTTGTGCCCTTGCTACCCTCAGTGCTTCTTCCAAGTGGTGTTTAACATGGAGAAGCACTGATTCATCAGCCAAGGGGTGGGGGTAGGGGGGGTGGTGGTAGGTGGTAATCAGTCGGAACTTTCCTTGCCCATGTTAGACCTGATGCCATGAGACTGCATGAGGTCCAAAATCAATGTTGAGGACTCCCAGGGGCATTCCCTCCCTACTGTATACCACTGTGCCACCACCTCTGGTGGACCTGTCCTGCCGGTGGGACAAGACATATCCAGGGATGATGATGGTGGAATCTGGAACGCTGGCTGAAAGGTATGATTATGTGACTATGACTATGTCAAGCAATTGCTTGACTAGTCTGTGGAGCAGCTCTCCTAACTTTTTGCACAAGTCCCCAGTTGTTAATGAGGAGGAATTTGCAGGGTCTACTGGGCAGGGTGTATCTCTGTTGTTTCCAAATCCAATGCCAAAGTCGATGCTGGGTTCTTTGTCTAGTTTTACTCTATTATAGTTTGTCATAGTGGTTTGGTACAACTGAGTGGTTTGCTAGACCATTTCTGAGGGCGGAGAAGTGTCAACCATATTGCTGTGGGTTTTGTTGGCCAAGGGCTGCAAGAAGTACAGAGTCTGTTACAAACTGTTGCATAGCTCATGATCTAAAGTAACATGAGCTCAGACACTGTTGGATTGCTTGTGAACTAAAGTAACCTGAGCTCAGACACTGGCCTGTGCTGGTAAAAACCAGTTTGAACTAATTAATTTATGTGAAAGACAAGGGAGAGATCACAGGAATAGAGCCTTATTTTGGACACGGTGTGATACCAGGGTCTTTGGGCCTGGGCCAATAAGGAGAAGATACAAACGAGGTGAGCAGGCCTAAACCAACAGGAAAGAAACAGCACAGTTTGAAGAGATAAGAAAGAGAATAAGTATGGAGAATCTCAGGCATAGAGCCAGCGAGAAACTCCGGAGACCAACCATCGCGGAAGTGGAAGACCCTGCGTGAGCAACGCGGCGACGATGTAAAAAGAGAGAGAGAACGGAATGCCTGGCCAGCGTCAGCTCTCCCCTTTCTTGGGTATTATCCTTTGTTTTCTGTGACTAGGTCAGGGAAAGGTCAGAGTAACCTAGTGGGTGTGCTTATCAATTCTAGTTAGCTTTGTTATTAACTGTATAACCCAGTTTGAGTTGCATGCTTTTGTCTAACCAAGTGTATAAGCCTTATTCTTACATTGTACAACAACGTGAATAAAATAAATTGATAGAAAGGACTGAGTTTCCTCCTCTTTGTACTAAGCCATTAGTGGATTAAGTGGCTCTCCTGTGACCCCGATATCCCAAACACCCAGCCTGAGCCTGAATTAAGAGGATTTAGTCCCACGTGACGGCCAGGATCAAGTGGGTGAAGGGAATAAAGGGGCCAAAGGGGAGTTGACTCCGCACCACGGTTTACAGTTTGGAGTCACACACAGGCCAGACTGCGTAAGGATGGTAGATTTCCTTCCCTAATGGACAGTAGTGAAGAAGATGGGTTTTTACCACAATCCGGTAGTAATGGTCACCATTACTGAGACTGGTTTCTTACTCCAAATTTATCTAATTAACAGAATTTAAGTTCCCAAGCTGCTCCGTATATCTTTGTGTACTGGGGGAGAGGAGGCCAAAGTTGTGGCACATTCTACACTAACACGTGTACAAAGTGATGAGGATAGTGTTTTTATTCATTTATTAAAAGAATCAATACTGTAATTGGTAGGGATTGAAAATGAGTGATTAAGACACCCTAGAGTGCTATCATACACTCCTAACAGCTGCCTGCATGGTTATACTGACAGAAGGCTAGAAGTAGGTCATCTGCACATCCTCCAGGCCGCTGCCAATACTGTGTTGGAAAAACAGTGCATAAAACAGTCTGAAGGATAACATTAAATAAGATTAAAGGAACAGTGCTATTTTATTGGGAGTTTACAGGGAAGGTAATCAAGATAACCTATTGTGAAAGTTCTACTCAAAGGTTGCCATCTTGAATGTGGAGACAACTTTACAGATGTATACTGCCACAAGCCATTTATAAACTTCCCATGTGCTTTTGCTTGGTTTCTTCCTCCCGTTTGGATTTGTTCCGTCTGCTTGAAGTTGCAAGTTTGAACATGTGTTTAAAAGTTTTCAGAGAAGAGTTGAGTTGGGGGGCTTGCAGTTCCAATTTATGAGGCAAAGCTCTGAGAGTTGAACTTTGTGATGTTGGGAATCAAGGAGATTGAAGGGAGATGAGATACTCGGCTTTAAAATGTTGGAAGGTGTAGGTCATTGTAGAATATTTGACTCAGATTGCGAGTATGGAACTAGAGGGCATGTTTATAAATGAATGTCTGATTCTCACATAGACACACATATACCATTTCACTGAGACCAACTCGAATTGCAGTGAAAGCCTCTGAGGAAACAAAATTTCTTAATTTTAACAAACTTTAAAAAATCTATGCATAGATATGTTTAGCAATCTAATCCCAGCGACACAGATTGAGCCCAGAATTTGATGTTGTATGTCTCTGTGTTATAAACACAGCACTGATGCACAGCAGTGAAAACGTACAATTTAACACAACCAATAGTGCTAACAAGAGAACATACGCAATTACAATCCCACAGTTTTGCTGAATCAGCTTCTGGGACAAATCAAACATGACGAATTTTCAATAGCTCTGGTGAGATTGTGATTCGAGAACTCTGGTTGGTGGTGAGGTTTATGTGGAGGTAAACATCAATAGCAAACACCATAAGATTTTCCAGGAACAAGAAAAGGCCATTAAGGCCCAGCAAAGTCAGCACTTTTTGACAATCCACCCCATCTACCCAACTTCTTACCGAACACATCTATGCAATTTACTAATTAGTGGGCCTTGCAAGTACCATTGCTCGCCAGAAGCACATGATCAGAGAGTCAGGCCTCAGACTGCTGCTTCAAGTCATTTATATTTTCCATTTCAGTGACCTTTCCTGATAACATAATCTACAATCCCATTACTCATTACATGAAGAAGCTTTGTCTGACTTCCCTTCTTACTCTTAACTTCCTGAGGATCTGAAAGGCACATTATAGATGCAAGTTCTTCCTTCCTTTCCTAAGCTTGAACTTGTGCTCCTGATCCGATGTGAACAATTTGCCTGAATCACTTTTGTAAGCTCCCCTTCACAGTCTCTTACAAAGTCTCCACTTTTTCAAAAGAAGCAAAACCCAACTTGCTTAACCTTTCCTTGTAACTTAAGCTCTTGTGATCCGGAATTATCTACATCGCTCACCTCTGTACCTGCTGAGGGGCAGCAGGATCCTTCCTGTGTTTAGAGACAAGAAGTCCGCACAGTGTTCCAGATGGGGCCTTAGCAGCGTCTCATACTGCAGTCATGCAACCACTTTTGATGTCATGCTAAGTAATCACTTAGTAGCACATGAGGACCTCTGATCCTTGACACCTTTCCAGATCACAGGAACGCACACTGTCAGTGAAATGAGACTTGGGTTAATGAGCTACAAGTATGCCGGGTTCCAATATTCAATTCTCCAAATTTTTGCAAGTATATGGACATGACTAACTGCAGTCACACAAGCCTCAACTAATTTACATCCTGCTGACAACTGTAACAGCATGCAACGTTCCGTACCCATAGAAACACTTTGTCCATCAACCTAAGTTCCTTTAAACACACTGCCACAGTAGCTGGCTGACTTTGGCATAAACATCAGCGCCAGCTGTCGGCGTCTTCCTTTGCACAGACTAAGCATTCTTCGCTATTGCCCTAAACCTACTTCCAACAGACCATCTCTTATTTTTCTTCTGATGAAAGATCATGGACCTGAAACGTTAACTCTGTTACTCCCTCCTCAGCTGCTGTCTGAACTGATGAGTGCTTCCAGCATTTTCTATTTCAATTTCTTATTTTCCTTCCACCTCCTAAACCAGACCTAAATCACTAGCATTTTATTGGGGAATGTTGCAACACATTGCACCACAGACTGACACGATGCTGTTCTGTGCTTGCAATTTTCCATAGAGAAGACTCTAATTTCAATCATGTCACCTTCAATAGCAGACAAGCCGAGACGAGGCACAAAAAAGATGGAAAGAGGGGGAAAAAAGCAAAGGACCAAAAGTGCCATTAATAAATTCCCTTTTAATAAAGTCCTTGGCTTTGCTGTATGAGACTAGAATAATCCAGCTGGCTTCACTGGTCAGAAAGTAAAGATGGAACAGCTTTGAATCGCGGGTCAAAGATCATCTCCACAGCCAGCAGACCATGGATCGAGACTCAGATCCATGTGGAGCAAAGTATATGGCAGCCAATAACTGCGAGGTTAGTATAAATGACCTGCATGCATACCATTGTCTTAAAGAATGAACAAACTTGCATTTATATTGCATCTTTCATGCCCTCAGGATATCTGAAAGCGTTTCACAGTGACTGAATTCGTTTCAAAGTGAAGTCACTGTTGTAATGGAAGCAATTAGCACCCGGCAGAGTCCTACAAACAGTAAGGAGATAAATCCCCAGATAATACGTTTTTACTCTGTGGGATAAATGTTGGCCAGAACAGAGAAAACGCCTATGTCTTATTCACAAAGTGCCGCCGGATACTTTATGGCCACCCGAGAAGACAGATGAGGCCTCAATTTAATATCTCTTCTGAAAGACAGAACCTCCAGCATTGCAGCACTCCCTCAGTAATGCACTGAAGTGTCAGCCTAGGTTAAATGCCAAGTCATAGGGCGGGGCTTGAATCCACAATCATCCAGAATACCATTTCAATACTTCATCAAATAGCCCGGGTTTCTTCGTTCCTGCCGATCTACAACCTTCCTCCCAAGACCGCCTTTTCCATCTGAACCTTAACACTCATGAGCATTAAGCCCAGGCACGTCAAGGTATCATCATTGTGCCCATGAAAACATTTTCAAATCAGTCTTGGAAGCACTTATTGATTTTCCTCCTTTTTAAGTTATGCAATTCAAAGGAATGAAGAGAGCGTGAAAGAGGAAAAACTTCTCTCACCTCTGTCTTCGTGAACTGTGCTCATTAAAATATTGGAGTATAATTAATAAGCCATTAACAAAAGTTATTGCAAAATGTTATTTTTTCCTATTCAAATGCTTAAATGGATATTCGAAGCAAAAGGGGGAACTCTCTTCTCTCTTTGGTCTGCTTGTCTGGAGAGACAATGGATAAGCGGCTGGAGGTGGTGAGTGGTTTGTGGAGCAGCGCCTGGAGTGGCTATAAAGGCCATTTCTAGAGTGACAGACTCTTCCACAGGTGCTGCAGATAAAATTGGTTGTCGGGGCTGTTACACGGTTGGCTCTCTCCTGGCGCTTCTGCCTTTTTTCCTGCCAACTGCTAAGTCTCTTCGACTCGCCACACTTTAGCCCCGCCTTTATGGTTGCCCGCCAGCTCTGGCGATCGCTGGCAACTGACTCCCACGACTTGTGATCAATGTCACAGGACTTCATGTCGCGTTTGCAGACGTCTTTAAAGCGGAGACATGGACAGCCGGTGGGTCTGATACCAGTGACGAGCTCGCTGTACAATGTGTCCTTGGGGATCCTGCCATCTTCCATGCGGCTCACATGGCCAAGACATCTCAAGCGCCGCTGGCTCAGTAGGGTGTATATGCTGGGGATGTTGGCCGCCTCGAGGACTTCCGTGTTGGAGATACGGTCCTGCCACCTGATACCAAGGATTCTCCGGAGGCAGTGAAGATGGAATGAATTGAGACGTCGCTCTTGGCTGACATACATTGTCCAGGCCTCGCTACCATAGAGCAAGGTATTGAGGACACAGGCTTGATACACTCGGACTTTTGTGTTCCGTGTCAGTGCGCCATTTTCCCACACTCACTTGGCCAGTCTGGACATAGCAGTGGAAGCCTTTCCCCTGTGCTTGTTGATTTCTGCATCGAGAGACAGGTTACTGGTGATAGTTGAGCCTAGTTAGAAAAAAGAACAAAGAACAGTACAGCACAGGAACAGGCCATACGGCCCTCCAAGCCTGCACCGATCTTGATGCCTGCCTAAACTAAAACCTGCTGCATTTCCGGGGTCCGTATCCCTCTATTCCCTTCCTATTCATGTATTTGTCAAGATGCCTCTTAAACGTCGCTATCGTGCCTGCTTCCACCAGCTCCCCCGGCAGCAAGTGCCAGGCACTCACCACCCTCTGTGTAAAGAACTTGCCTCGCACATCCCCTCTAAACTTTGCCCCTCTCACCTTAAACCTATGTCCCCTAGTAACTGACTCTTCCACCCTGGGAAAAGGTTTCTGACTATCCACTCTGTTCATGCCGCTTATAACTTTGTAAACCTCTATCATGTCGCCCCTCCACCTCCGTCGTTCCAGTGAAAACAATCCGAGTTTATCCAACCTCTCCTCATAGCTAATGCCCTCCAGACCAGGCAACATCCTGGTAAACCTCTTCTGTATCCTCTCCAAAGCCTCCACGTCCTTCTGGTAGTGTGGCGACCAGCATTGCACACTTCTTGCAACTCTTGAACCACTTCCAGAGCGTGGTCGCCGATATTGATGGATGGAGCATTTCTGACGTCCTGTCCCATGATGTTCGTTTTCCTGAGGCTGATGGTTAGGCCAAATTTGTTGCAGGCAGCCACAATCCTGTCGATGAGTCTCTGCAGACACTCTTCAGTGTGAGATGTTAATGCAGCATCATCGGCACAGAGGAGTTCCCTGATAAGGACCTTCCGTACTTTGGTCTTCGCTCTTAGACGGGCAAGGTTGAACAAGGTTGGTCTTGTGTGGAGGAAAGTTCCTTCTTCTGAAGACTTGAACGCATGTGAGAGCAGCAGGGAGAAGAAGATCCCAAACAGTGTAGGTGCGAGAACACAGCCCTGTTTCACGCCACTCAGGATAGGAAAGGGGTCTGATGAGGCGCCGCTATGTTGAATTGTGCCTTTCATATTGTCATGGAATGAGGTGATGATACTTAGTAGCTTTGGTGGACATCCGATCTTTTCTAGTAGTCTGAAGAGGCCACGTCTGCTGCATGGAATAGTAGAAGACGAATCTAAACCAAATGGGAGGTACCCAATCTCAGTCTGGTTATTAAATGAAAGAAAGAAAAACAAAGGACAAGTTAATCCAAGCAAATTCCGAGCAACCCAACCTTTAGTGATTGAAATTGGGATGGAGAGGAAAAGATCACCTCTCTATCTTCTTGACTGGGCATTGATACACAGCACAAGTGTTACCTAGAAGACGAAAGGGAAACTGGACAAAGTAAAAAAAAAATATTCCAGAGAGGGTTATGATTTATGTTTTCAATCATAGCTTTGATTGTAACTCACTCAGGAGTTTTTGTCGTCCATGAGCAATCACATCAGGTCACTTTGGAATATAAATCATATATCAAACTCCTCCAGTCAATGTCTCCATTTACTGTTATTTTTGATTTGCAAATTTCAATACCACTAGTCCAACTGGCATCTAGGCCTCTTGTCATCACCTCTGTTTATGAGCTTATCTCCTCCATATTTTATTTCAACAGTCTTGTGACCCAAGTGATCTTCGTTTGTAGCGATATGCTGCTGTTGCAATTAGTTTGGCACTGAGTCAAAGCAGTCTGCAGAAGGACAAATGAACTGCAATGTGTGATTATTCCAGGTCTGCACTTAATGGCCCCAAAACTGACTTAGAACCGATTGCATACATGCTCAGAAATTATTTGGCAGTCAGAGCTCTGTTTCTGTAACAGATTTTTCAATATTTATATACGCTATCAGGAGAGTACCTACCTCGCAACCTTCACTTTGTCAAAAGGATAGAATTCAGGTTGTCATTTCAGGCAGAAGTTTGGTCTGCCAAGGAGGCTTTGGAACTTTGCAATCAATGCCTGTCTTCCTCATTGGCACAGTTTCACCTTCGGATATCATCATATCATGAGATAGAGCTGCACCAAAAAGCAAAAGCAAACCCAGTGTAGATGCTGGAAATCTGGAATAGAAGCAGAAAATTCTGGAAATACTAGGCAGGTCGGGCAGCATCTGTGGAGAGAGGAACAAAGTTAACGTTTCGGGTCGATGTTCTGAGGAAAGGCCATCAGCTCAACTTTGTCCCTCTCTCCACAGATGCTGCCCGACCTGCCAATTATTTCCAGCATTTTCTGCTTTAATTTCAGATGAAAAAGGCTTTTAGTCCATATGATTTCATTCTTCTGGACTACCAGGCAATCCCTTCGACCCACAATTGGTTGGCGTGCCTTCAGCCTTCTACGCTGTCTGCTCCGGAATTCCCTCCCTGAACCTCTCTGTCTCCTAGCTCCCTCATCTCCATTTAAAACAAGGGGCTTGAGCTGTAGTCCTCTTATCATCATCTGCTAATTCTCAACAGCTATTTCTCTCTGGTTTTTAAATCCACTAATACGTTTTAAGTCATTCACCTGACGGTTTATGCACGAATCAACCTTACAGCCCCCAAAAATTGCTGATTTTCAAAGAAGTTTTCCAAGTGACAAATGAAAACATTTGGGCTTATTCTGTGTAGGGGGCCATTATGAGACAAGATTCTGATACATCAAGACAGTTTGGTCCCTTATATCATCATGGAAAATGCCTGAGATACCTGACATTAAGGTGGGATAGTGGTGGTGACAGATGGTGGGTGGAGAAATTTGAGGGGCTAATTAAGAGCATCATAGAAGAAACATACTGGCAGAATACTAACATGCCTTGGCTCAAATGGGACATTCTCTTACAGTATATTCATTCCAAAATGTTAAATAAGCGAAAATGCAACACTGCTCTTTACCAACAAAATGGGGACAGCAATGTGTATTGGAGGAATCATTGCAGTCTGGACGGACCAGGTTCAATTGCATTGTTTTGGTTCATACACTCTAGTTGAAGATGTCCATCCAACCCATCTTAGCTCACCCACCAAGTGAGTCCTCTCATAACAGCCTCCAACCATCTCCTCAAAGATTCCATGAATTTTGTCTCACGTCTTTGTTCAGAAGTCCATTCCAAGCGTTGGCCAGTCCTTACTTGAAGAATTTCCTGACGCCAATTTAAATTTCCTGCTCAATGGTTGAACTATGCTCCTTTCCCTTTTATTTGGTCTACCTTGCAGTATTCCCGATTTATTTTTTGTTGTGTATCACCATTACACAGTTAACAAAATAGTGAATACAAATATACTAATAGTTTGTGTCTCCTAAAGAGTTTAGTGAGCTCACAATGACCCTTGTATCCATGGTCTAAGTCTGGTGACTATTATTACACTAGGGGTATGCGGATGCATATTCCTGCCACCGTTAGACCAGTTTCAGGGTAACCCAACTCTCGTCCATACATTATAAACTTGGCTTAACTGCAGTTATACTCCATGAAGTATTAAGCCCAAACGATGTGAGATGGCTTGCCCCGATTGCAGATGGGGTGGGGTGGGGGGGTGGTGGGGTGGGGGGGGGGGGGTTGGTGGGGATTTGGGGAGGAGGGTCTCAAACAATGAGTTTGCAATCCTGTGTTTTCCAGTGATACAAGAGTTAAGAGCTATAAATGATTGCAATTGTTTCTAAAGGCTAAACTGCAAACAAAAAGAATAATTATTGAAACTAACACAAATAAGGAATGAACTTTAAGTGACAACAGCAACGATGCAGATTTAGGCCCAGGATTCAGCTTCACTTACCCTTGAGGCCAGATAACAGCTGACGGAAAAATGATGACAGAGATTAATATGAGTGTTTGAAAAGCATCAGTCCCCTTCTAATTTCCTCATACATATATGGAAATCTTGGGAAATTGGCACAAGACTAAGTGAAGACTGTTCAACAGGAACATGACATCTGTCCTGGTATATGCCACAGAATGCTGGCAGTTCAATAAAATTATCACAATGATTCTGCAGCACTTTAGAGAACAGATTCATCCAACCAATTCTAAGCATTAAATGGCACATTTGTGTCATGAGAGAATAGCTGGCCAATTCCTAGGTTCAGTTCGCAAACAATGGAGGTGGAGATGCTTGGAAGATCTCAGAGTCTTAGAATGGTGACAGCACAGAAGTAGGCCATTCTTCCCGTTGTGTCTGTACCAGCTCTTTGCAAGAGCAACTCAGCTAGTCCCACTCCCCTGCCTTTTCCCATAGCCCCGCAAGGATTTTCTCTTCAGATGATTATCCAATTCTCCTTTGATTAAATCTGCCTCCACCGCACTCTCAGGCAGTGCATTCTAAATCTTAACCACGCACTGCGTAAAAAATATTTCCTCATGTTGGCTCTGGTTTTTTTTGTCATTCATTTTCAATCGGTGTCCCTTGGATCATTGGAAAAATGCAGAGCTGTGGGACTAATAAACAAGCTGAACCCAGTGTGGTTTGTCAGCGAGCAGCCTGACTTTATAATAGAGGGAAGGTTACTGATGAAAGAGCTGAAGATAGTTAGGCTGAGGGTGCTTCCTCAAGGGACTCCAGAAACAATGTTCTGGGGCTTGCAGTACTTTGTCGACACAACTGTAACCATCTTCCTTTGCATCAAGTGTAACTCCAGACATTGGAGTTCCAGACATTGGACATCCAGACCTCTCTTCAGTTTTTCTAGAGCTCATTGGTGCCACACTACATAGAATTTGCACCGCAGAAATAGGCCATTCAATCCAACAGGTCTATGCCAATGCTTCTGCTCCACATTACCCTCATCCCATCCTCCTTGATCTAACCCTATCAGCAGAACCTTCTATTCCTTTCTCCCTCATGTACTTATCAAGCTTCCCCTTAAATGCACCTATGCTAGTTATAGAATCATAGAATGGTTACAGCACAGAAGGAGGCCATTCAGCCCATCTCTGGTTCTCTGCAACAGCAATTCAGCTTTTGAACATCATGGTTGAATCTGCCTCCACCACACTCTTAGACCATGCATTCCGGATCCTAACCACTCGCTGCGTAAAAAAAAAACCATGTTGCTGTTGGTTCTTTTGCAATCACCTTAAATGGGTGTCCTCTGGTTCTCGACCCTTCCATCAAAAGAAACAGTTTTTCCCGATCTACTCTGTCCTGACCACTCATGATTTTGAACACCTCTGTTAAATCTCCTCCCAACCTTCTCTTCTCTAAGGAGAACAACCCCAGCTTCTCCCATCTATCCACATAACTGAAGCTCCTCATCCCTGGAACCGTTCTTGTAAATCTTTTCTGCACCCTCTCTAATGCCTTCACATTCTTCCTAAAGTGCGGTGCCCAGAATGGACACAACACTGCAATTGAAGCTGAATCTGATGTCCTGATGAAAGGTAACAGACCTGAAATGTTAACTCTGTTCCTTTCTCCACAGCTGCCAGACCTGCTGAGTATTTCCAGCACTTTTTGTTTTCATCTCCTGAATTCCCTGTTGGATTTATTGATGACTACTTTATATTTGTATTCCACCAGTGGAAACATCTCTCTACATCTACTGTATAGTGCTGCTTCATAAAATTAAAAATCTCCATCAGTTCATTGATATCTGCAAATCTGGAATGCTCTTCTTTTTATTTTTTTTAATTTATTTTTTTATTTAGAGATACAGCACTGAAACAGGCCCTTCGGCCCACCGAGTCTGTGCCGACCATCAACTACCCATTTATACTAATCCTACACTAATTCCATATTCCTATCACATCCCCACCTGTCCCTATATTTCCCTACCACCTACCTATACTAGGGGCAATTTATAATGGCCAATTTACCTATCAACCTGCAAGTCTTTTGGCACGTGGGAGGAAACCGGAGCACCCGGAGGAAACCCACGCAGATACAGGGAGAACTTGCAAACTCCACACAGGCAGTACCCAGAATTGAACCCAGGTCACCGGAGCTATGAAGCTGCAGTGCTAACCACTGCGCCACTGTGCCGCCCTTCCCCAAAAGACTATAGATACTATGTCCATTGAATTCAAATACTGCCCTTCTGCCAATAGCATCGACTCTCTCCTTTCCTTTGACGTTCAGCTCTTGTGCCCAATTTTGGATCAAGAACTTGCATTTATATAGTGTTTTTGATGTAGTAACATGTCCCAAGGCACTTTACAGGACTGTAATCAGACACAATTTAATCTCAAATGAATGGCTCTGAGGGAACTGTGCATCCTTGCGCAGGTTATTGGTGAGCAGGCACTTAATTGGTGAGTCTTTTGAGCATTTTGTTGATGATTGGGAAGCGACCGATAGGGGCATTATTGGCCAGGTCAGATTTATCCTTTTTTTTCTTGGATACAGCATACCTGGACAATCTTGCACATTGTCAGGCAGCTGCCAGTGTCAAGGCCAGGAAATGTGGCCGCTTCTGGCTTGTAGGACTACAGCATTACAGCGGAATGTTGTCACACCTCATAGCTTTCACCGTGTCCAGTGTACTCAACTTCCTAACATCATGTGAAGCCCATTGGATTGACTGGGCGTTGATATCTATGACGACGAGCACCTCATCCACTGGATGCTTCTGGCTGAGAACGCTTGACAACACTTCAATTTAATCTTTTGCTGTTAAATGCGGTCCTCCATCAAGGTGGAAATGGAAATGGCCATGAATCCTCTTCCTCCCCATGAGTTACCTGCTTGTCTACCCCATTCTTGACAGGATGCGGTAGGGCTACAGAGCTTTGCTCTGATCTGTTGGTTGTGAGAGCACTTAGCTCTGTTTATAACCTGCTGCTTTTGATGTTTAGCATGCAAGTAGCCCTGTGTGGTAGCATGAAAGCTGAGTGTTAAATACATATTTGAACTGGGCTAAAATTCAGATAATTGCAACTCCTTCTGATCAAGTATCCCTCAAAAACATACAAGGGCATAATGACTTGCAGCCCAAATGACTATTTTCCAGACAGTGTATAATAGAGCTGCAGCAACATAATTTTGGTGACATTTCTAATGCTATATCTTCTAGCTCTTTCATTCTCGACAAGAATTGTCAACTTGACCAGGATAGTGATGTATTATTTTTCCCATTTTCTTTTGTATTTTGGTCAGCCAGGCATTGATCATTTGCCGAATCAAGCTCCTGAGAATTTCAGACATGTACAGGGTCCTTTTACAAGAGCAAAATAATGCGGCTGCTGGGAATCTGAAATAAAAACAGAAAATGCTGGAAATATTCAGCAGGTCGGGCAGCATCCGTGGACAGAAAAAACAGAGTTAACGGGCTAGATTTTATGATCTGTTGCAAGGCGGGTTTTTTTGGCGGGTGGAGGGCGGGGCGGAGATGCGGCGCTGAGTCGTCCGCCACAGAACCTGACGCCATAATGCCGGTTTCCGATTTTCTTGGAGACGGCAAAGATCCGTGGCAGCACCCCCGCCTCGACGCAACGGGATCATAAAGCTGTTCCATTCCATTTTGCATGAATTTGTATCTGATTTGCCACAATCCCACCAGGGGCTGGCAATCTTCTGCATGATGTGCGGCACTCACGTGCCTTCACCTTCCCATCTTTGAAAAGCTGGCGCCCCCCAAGGCGAGAGTCATTGGTGCCTGCAAGGGTTAGATAGGTTATCCGTTGTTATCTTGTGGAATTTTATCTCACATCGGTCATTGCCGCTGAGCTCAATCTGCAGATGTGAGGGAAGGAGGGACCCCTGCAAGTGGATGCTGTTGGTCGCCGATGCCGCCCCCACTTTTGGCGGCAGGGTAACACAATCCAGCCCAACGTTTCGGATTGATGACCTAGCATCAGAACTGGAAAAGTTAGAAGTGTAATAGGTTTTGAGCAAGTGAAAAGCAGGGAGGGTGGAAAAAGCACAAAAGAGAAGGTCAGTGATAGGGCAGAAAATGGATTAAATGATGAAAGTGTTGCAGGTGTTTTCCTGTATTGGCTGCACACTAGGGTCATGCCACTCTTGATTGTAACATCAGCTGTGGTTCAGTGTAGTGTCATCCATGGCTCAGCTGGTAGTGCTCTTGTCTCTCATTTCTAAGGTTCTGGGTTCATGTCCTGCTCCTGGAGTTGAGTACACTATTTAAGGCTGCCATTCCAGTGCAGTACTGAGGGAGTTGTGTGCTGCCTTTCAGATGTGATTTTTAAATTGAGGCTCCATATGCCCTCTCAGGTGGACAAGAAAGATCCAAAGGCACTACTTCAAAGAAGAACAGGGGAGTTATCCCTGGTGTCCTGGCCAACATCACAAAAAACAGATTACCACATTGCTGTTTGTGGGAGCTTGCTCTGTGTAAATTGGCTGTCATGTTTCCTATATTACAACAGTAACTATACTTCAAAAATACTTAATTGGTTGAAAAGTGCTTTGAGATGTCTGGTGGTTGTGAAAAGTGCGATATCAATGCAAGTCTCTCTTTGATTAACCCTGAGAACTTAGGCCAAGGTTGACAAAAACCAAGGCCTTGGGACCTTCAAATGTGCATCATGGGTAAAACTGTCTTGTTTACCAGAACAGCGTAATTGGTAAGTTTTCCACTCCATGCCCAAATATAGCCATCTGGCAAATTTTCCTAAATTTGGAATCTGATTAAGGTAGTCAAATGTTGACTTTACTCTGCAGGCCTGAACATTTCTTCAGCATGATCTATGTACAAAAGGCAAGTGTAAAACAAAATCAATTTAACAAATAATATTGGTGGAAAATTGCCCCCAATTCTGGGCACCATGTTGAAGGACTTGGAGAGGATGCAGAAGATATTTATCGGATTTGTGCCAGGGATGAGAGTTTTCAGGTATGTGGAGAGATTAGAGAAGCTGGGATTGTTCATTTTACAGCAGAAATGGGTAAGGGGAGGTTTAACAGAGGTGTTCAAAATTATGAAGGGTTTGAGAAGATAGGCTAAAGATAGGAGGGTTGGTAACCAGAGGACACAGATTTAAGATAATTGCCTTCCTTCTATGCTGTATGATTCTATTATGGTGCAGTCTGTATTATTTTATTCATTCTTATTAGCTGCAAATTTGCATAGAATAGGCTTGTATTTCCTTGAGTATAGAAGGTTAAGGGGGTGATTTAATTGAGGTGTTTAAGATAATTAAAGGAGTTAATCGGGTAGATAGAGAGAAACAATTTCCTCTGGTGGGGGTGCCCGGAACAAGGAGGCATAACCTTAAAATTAGAATTAGGCCATTCGGGGGAGAGGCCAGAAAGCACTTCTTCGTAATCCAGAGGCCTAAGCTAGTGCTCGGGGGACATGGGTTCAAATCCCACTCATTTGAAATTTGAATTGAATTAATAAATCTGGAATTAAAAAGCTAGGTTAATGGTGACCGTGAAACCATTGTCGATGGTCGTAAAAACCCATCTGGTTCATTAAGGCCCTTTAGGAAAGGAAATCTGCTGTCCTTACCTGGTCTGGCTCACAGCAATGTGGTTGACTCTTAAATGGCCTAGCAAGCCACTCAATTCACAGGTAATTAGGGATGGGCAATAAATGCTGGGCTGGCCAGCGATGCCCACATCCCATGAATGATTAAAAGATAAAGCAATGATTGGCTTGAATGGTGCTCTCCTGATCCTATGTAAAGAAATCAGTGTAAACAGCATTTCTCAAAATATATGTTTCTGGTACGTAGATCAACCATATTTATTTACCACAGCCTTGGGTAGCAATAATAAAGTGACAGGCTTTGTCACTGTCCTTTGAATCAATCTGGTTTTCACCAGGGTGTGAGCCTAGCCACAAATTCAAGCAAGGTTGGGCTAATTCCGAAGCCGCTTGTGTAATAGCTTTATCATCGCAACTGGATAAATTTTAATGAAAGACATATAAAAATGTCACAATTAATTTGCTTTCGTGGGAAAGCAGAATGTTAGCTTTAATCTCTATCAACACAGCTGTCATTTGGAATCTGAATCAGAATGGCATCTGTCAGAGCACGTCAGATTTGTAATCCTAAACTAATCACACCTCTTTGCTCAGCATTCTCCGGGGCCTCCAAATTTACATTTTTAATTCTTTTTTGTATTTTTAAATGTCATAATTTATTATTCACCATTTGGGTTTCAATACATTGCTATTATTGTAGCCTAATTGGGTTGGGCTACAGGATGACAGGATAGAGGAGCTTGCTGTCTCGAGAAGTGAGCGGGATCGCCCTGAGCTTTACAGTGCTTGGCTACTGCTTCAAGAAGCCTGTCATTAGGGCAGAAGCACACAATAAAAGGCTGGCTATAAAATTATTAAAAGAAACAAAAGGCAGACTGCTGCAGGCCTAAATGTTTGTTTGTGTGTACAAGCGGCTTTCTTTGAGTCCATCAATGACGAACTGAAACGAAACCTTGGAGCAGGGTCCGAGACAATTTTGCAAGGGTTTTTGTTTTCCTGCGGCATAAGTCGTTTCTGGTGACATTACAGTGGCTGAACGGGAGCGGCTCGGAGGAAGTCCCCGTCCAATTACAGCCCTGCCACCCTTTGTGCAGCTGGCACTATCTTTCCGACATTAGAGGCCAGGGGTTTTCAGGAAGGCATTAGTACTTGCATGGAGCACCGCAAAGTATCTATAGGAGGCAGCCAGGCACCTGGCACTATCCGCAAGTGATTTCACACACAAAATGGATCTCCTTGAAGAAAATTGTTGTGCCGAATGCTCACCCAATTCCTGGTGAAAAAATATATTCTTATCAAAATCCTAACAATTTTTAGAAAAATATTCTGCATTCACAATCAGTAATGTAGCCTTTTCCTGCCCTATCATTATATAAATTCTTTAAAACAAAACTGCAGGTCCAGTTTTAATCCAGAGTGGGAATTGTAGTATAAGGGTATCAAAGGGTTAATCTTGAGAGAATGTTAAGATTACTGCCCACCATGATGATGTAAGAGATCATGTGGGAGAGTCTAGAGAACAGTTACAGCATGGCTTTTGAAGGAAACACAAAGGCTAGTGTGGAGTATATATAGTTACTATACAATAAAGATTAATGTTTAAACAGTACAGTCGAAGAAGCTCTCTGGCTAGACTCTATACGGTAGCAGCATAAAGAACCAAATATATAACATGGTGAACTGCACTGGGATCGAAGTCCTAGACCCAGAAGAGAAAATTTGAAGCAACAATCATCCTTCAGCCAGAAGAGAAGCAACTTTAAAACAAGTAGTTGAAAAGAAAAATCAAACTGCATATGTAGAAGACGGAGAAAAGCTCCATAGAACAGAAGCATGGGTGAAAAGCAAACGATCAGATGAGTCATTGTGTCGATGATTGAGAAATCCTGGTTAAAAAAAACCTTCGAAGAGCTTAAAAAATTAATTTTCTAAAGTCTCTGTGTGAGAGCAAAAGAAAAGAAAATGGGGAAAACCCAATCCCTCACTTGGGCTGAACGCCAGGGCGAAGAGCAGGAAAACACAGAAAAATGCACGAGCTGAAAAAAAGCCTTATAGTGAATAAAAAGTGCAGGAACTCCTGAACACAGCAGAGTTTTCATTAACGCAGCTAAGCTGAAGAGAAAAAAAAAACCTCATTAAAGCAGTCAAGCTTGAACAAAATAAATAAACTCTAGCTAAAAAAAAAGCAACTGGAACTGTGTATTGGATAGCTCTGTCAAGTCCAATAGGCAGCTATGTAAACATATAAGTGAACTCTGAAAGAAAGGAGAAGTCTTTACCAGAAGCCCATAAAAAAATAAACAGGGAACTCTGTCAAGCACCTGCTACACTCCATCATGCCAGCTAGCTTGAAAATTAAGTTTCTTAAAGGGGAACACTCGAAAAAGTCGATAAAAATTCAAAAATTGGATCAAAATTTGGGAGTGCCTGGTAGTTTCAAAAGTCATGAGGGGTACAATCAGACTCAAAACTGAGTACTATGGAGGAAACGGTTCCTCAGACACAGAATTGCATCGCAATTGGGTAGCAAGTCCAAAACAGAGCAAGTGAATACATTATTGTATTTAGAATTAGAATTAGAACATTACAGCGCAGTACAGGCCCTTCGGCCCTCGATGTTGCGCCGACCTGTGAAACCATCTGACCTACACTATTCCATTTTCATCCATATGTCTATCCAATGACCACTTAAATGCCCTTAAAGTTGGCGAATCTACTATTGCTGCAGGCAGGGCGTTCCACGCCCTTACTACTCTCTGAGTAAAGAAACTACCTCTCACATCTGTCCTATATCTATCACCCCTCAACTTGAAGCTATGTCCCCTCATGTTTGCCATCACCATCCGAGGAAAAAGACGCTCACTATCCACCCTATCTAACCCTCTGATTATCTTATATGTCTCTATTAAGTCACCTCTCCTCCTCCTTCTCTCCAACGAAAACAACCTCAAGTCCCTCAGCCTTTCCTCGTAAGACCTTCCCTCCATACCAGGCAACATCCTAGTAAATCTCCTCTGCACCCTTTCCATAGCTTCCACATCCTTCCTATAATGCGGTGACCAGAACTGCACGCAATACTCCAGGTGCGGTCTCACCAGAGTTTTGTACAGCTGCAGCATGACCTCGTGGCTCCGAAACTCGATCCCCCTACTAATAAAAGCTAACACACCATATGCCTTCTTAACAGCCCTATTAACCTGGGTAGCAACTTTCAGGGATTTATGCACCTGGACACCAAGATCTCTCTGTTCATCTACACTACCAAGAATCTTCCCATTAGCCCAGTACTCTGCATTCCTGTTACTCCTTCCAAAGTGAATCACCTCACACTTTTCCGCATTAAACTCCATTTGCCATCTCTCAGCCCAGCTCTGCAGCCTATCTATGTCCCTCTGTACCCTACAACATCCTTCGGCACTATCCACAACTCCACCGACCTTAGTGTCATCTGCAAATTTACTAACCCACCCTTCTACACCCTCTTCCAGGTCATTTATAAAAATGACAAACAGCAGTGGCCCCAAAACAGATCCTTGCGGTACACCACTAGTAACTAAACTCCAGGATGAACATTTGCCATCAACCACCACCCTCTGTCTTCTTTCAGCTAGCCAATTTCTGATCCAAAGCTCTAAATCACCTTCAACCCCATACTTCCGTATTTTCTGCAATAGCCTACCGTGGGGAACCTTATCAAACGCCTTACTGAAATCCATATACACCACATCCACTGCTTTACCCTCATCCACCTGTTTGGTCACCTTCTCGAAAAACTCAATAAGGTTTGTGAGGCACGACCTACCCGTCACAAAACCGTGCTGACTATCTCTAATGAACTTATTCTTTTCAAGATGATTATAAATCCTGTCGCTTATAACCTTTTCCAACATTTTACCCACAACCGAAGTAAGGCTCACAGGTCTATAATTACCAGGGCTGTCTCTACTCCCCTTCTTGAACAAGGGGACAACATTTGCTATCCTCCAGTCTTCCGGCACTATTCCTGTCGACAATGACGACATAAAGATCAAGGACAAAGGCTCTGCAATCTCCTCCCTAGCTTCCCAGAGAATCCTAGGATAAATCCCATCTGGCCCAGGGGACTTTCACACTTTCCAAAATTGATAACACCTCCTCCTTGTGAACCTCAATCCCATCTAGCCTAGTAGCCTGTATCTCAGTATTCTCAACAACATTTTCTTTCTCTACTGTAAATACTGACGCAAAATATTCATTTAACGCTTCCCCTATCTCCTCTGATTCCACACACAACTTCCCACTACTATCCTTGATTGGCCCTAATCTAACTCTAGTCATTCTTTTATTCCTGATATACCTATAGAAAGCCTTAGGGTTTTCCCTGATCCTATCCACCAATGACTTCTCGTGTCCTCTCCTTGCTCTTCTTAGCTCTCCCTTTAGATCCTTCCTGGCTAGCTTGTAGCTCTCAAGCGCCCTAACTGAGCCTTCACGTCTCATCCTAACATAAGCCTTCTTCTTCCTCTTGACAAGCGCTTCATCTTCTTTAGTAAACCACGGCTCCCTCGCTCGACAACTTCCTCCCTGCCTCACAGGTACATACTTATCAAGGACACACAGTAGCTGCTCCTTGAATAAGCTCCACATTTTGATTGTTCCCATCCCCTGCAGTTTCCTTCCCCATCCTACGCATCATAAATCTTGCCTAATCGCATCATAATTTCCTTTCCCCCAGCTATAATTCTTGCCCTGCGGTATATACCTGTCCCTGCCCATTGCTAAGGTAAACCTAACCGAATTGTGATCACTATCACCAAAGTGCTCACCTGCATCTAAATCTAACACCTGGCCGGGTTCATTTCCCAGTACCAAATCCAATGTGGCATCGCCCCTGGTTGGCCTGTCTACATACTGTGTCAGAAAACCCTCCTGCACACACTGGACAAAAACTGACCCATCTAAAGTACTCGAACTATAGTATTTCCAGTCGATATTTGGAAAGTTAAAGTCCCCCATAACAACTACCCTGTTACTCTCGCCCCTGTCGAGAATCATCTTCGCTATCCTTTCCTCTACATCTCTGGAACTATTCGGAGGTCTATAAAAGACTCCCAACAGGGTAACCTCACCTCTCCTGTTTCTAACCTCGGCCCAGACTACCTCAGTAGACGAGTCCTCAAACGTCCTTTCTGTCGCTGTAATACTCTCCTTGATTAACAATGCCACACCCCCCCTCTTTTACCATCTTCTCTGTTCTTACTGAAACATCTAAATCCCGGAATCTGCAACATCCATTCCTGCCCCTGCTCTACCCATTTAATTGATGCTGTAGCTGATGATATAATAGCAAGACAATGTATTGATGAAACATCAGCCAAATTCGACGTAGTCTTAAACGCTTGTAATTCCTACTTCAATTGGCGCAGCAGTAACAGGCCAATCCTGCGAGGTGAGAAATTACCTTGGTTCAGGCAACCTCCTGCAACTGTTCAGTTCCTTTACGAAAGGGCTGAACAAGAGGCACCAGGAAAAAAGGTACACTGTGGGGTGGGAGAGCGAAAGACTGCTTTAAATCCTGTGCAAAAACTTCCCACAGGCAGGAGCAATGTTTCGCCAATATAGCAGAAAGCCTTTATTGCTGAAATATAGGGCATTTCAGTAAGATGTGCCAAAATAAAATCTCGACTATCTCAACCTCTAAAGGAATAGACAGGTAAATGAAGTTACGCAACTTTCTGCAGCAGACCAATGGAAATATTTTCTGGGCGAAATCAATGATCTGAAACAAGCATTTTGCTCAGCAGACGTTTACGCCAAAGGACATTCCACGAATTTCAAACTCGACACCGGAGCAAGTGTGACGGTGCTGTCAGGTAAAGAGACGTGGCTTTCCACACACGTTCTGCAATCAACAGCATCTCAGTTACACGACCCAGGAGGTGTTGTGCTTGAAGTAAAGGGGAAGTTACGAGCAACGCTTCAATATAATGGAAAGCAGATATTAGAAACACTGTATGTCCTAAGCAATCAGGAGTTCTCACTCTTAAGTAGAAGAGCTTGTATTGACCTTCATCTTATAAAGAAAGTTGAAGAAGTTAAACAAGAAGAATCCAGGAGCCAGGACAGAGGGAGCGCCCCCCAACCTGACCTGAATACTGCAGAGTCCAGATTCTACCAGAGAGCCCGCACAATGTAGAGAGAGCCCGCACAATGCAGAGAGAACCCGCACAACACAGCACAGCTCATCATGCCACTTAAAGATTACCAGAGAGACAACGAGAAATGCAGCAAGTTCCTACAGGAGTGCTACATGGATAGAGAACTTGGGAAGAAGCAAGTCCAACAAATTTGCCAGGTACACAGAAAAGATCAAAGAGAACCTCTAATTTGAACCAAATTCCCAACTGGACTGTGGGAACAGTTGGCAATGGAATTATTCTTCTTTGAGGGAAGATCCTATCTAATCGTAGTTGATTGCTTCTCAAGATGGAGCAAAGTTAAGTGGATGTACACAACAACAACTGAAGCAGTCATCAGAGTTTTACAAAAAGTTTTCGTAACACATGATATACCTGATCAGATAATATCTGATAATGGACCACAATTTGCGAACGATTACTTCACACACTTTACAGAAGATGTTCATCATCATGGTGGGCAGTAATCTTTACATTCTCTCAAGATTAACCCTTTGATATCCTTATACCAAGATTTGTTCACCTAACAAGCTTTCCTATGTATCCACAATCAAATGGAGAAGCTGAGCGAGCCATCAGAACCATGTTGATGAAAAATCAAGATTTCCAATCAGCACTACTGACATACAGAATGACACAATTATTGTGTGCATTAGCATCATCAGAACTCTTAATGTGAAGAAAACTTCAAACACAACTTCCAATTCTACCCAAGAAATTACTTCCAGGATTGCAAAGCAAGGTTATCAGAAAGTACAAGACAAAGAAAGACATATTGAAACAAACAAACCCATAATTGCAACAGAAGATACTGTACAAGAAACCTACCAAAGTTGTCAGAAGGGCGAAAGGTGTGGGTACGAGAACAAAACAGAGAAGGGGTAATTCACCAGAATGACGAGAATCAACAGCGATCTTATTGAGTACAAATTCAAGAAGGTTCTATACGGAGAAATAGAAGGAATCTTATTCCTTTACATCAAAGATGTCAATCGGTCATACATTTAGACAACTCAGAACCAAAAATTCAAAAAGCACAAAATGCTACAAACCTCAGCGACGGCCATCCAAGTCAAGAAACAAGAGATCAGAGAAAGATTACCAATCCTCCACATCTGCGACAAAAAGATCAGGGAGAGTTGTGAAGCCTCCTGCTAGGTTGAATCTATGAAGTCAGAGACTTGGGGGAAGATGGGGTAGCATGCAAATAAAAAAGTGAATGTATGTAAATATATATTGGGATAAAGACTTGGGGCGGGGTGGGGGGGGGGGGGAGATGTAGTATAAGGGTATCAAAGGGTTAATCTTGAGAGAATGTAAAGATTACTGCCCACCATGATGATCTAAGAGATCATGTGGGAGAGACTCGAGAACAGTTACAGAGAGGCTTTTGAAGAAGGCACACAGGCTGGTGTGGAATGTATACAAGTTAATATACAATAAAGATTAATGTTTAAACATTACAGTCTAAGAACCTCTCTGGCTAGACTCGATATGGTGGCAGCATAAAGAACCAAATATATAACAGGAATCTGGCAGGACAACTGCAACAACTTATATTTACATAGTGCATTTAAGGAAGTAAAATGTCCCAAGGAGCACAAATCAGGCAAAATTTGACACTGAGCCACATGAGGACATATTAGGATAGGTGACCAAATGCTTGGTTAGAGGCAATTTCTAAGGAGCATATTAATGGAGGAGAGAGAGAGAGAGGCAGAGAGATTTATTGAGGGAATTCCAAAGATTAGGGCGCAGGCAGCTGAAATCATGGCTGCCAATGGTGGAGCGAAGGAAATGTGCAAGAGGCCCGAATTGGAGGAGCGGAGAGATTTCAGAGGGTTGTAGGGCTGGAGAAGGTCACAGAGATAGGGAGGTACGATGCCATGGTTGGTGGGTGGGGGGGGTGGGGGGGGAGCGGGTGGGGGGTGGATTTGAACACTAGGGTTGAGTTTTAAAATTGAGGCATTGCTGGGCCGATTTTAACGGACTATCTATCTGGTTTCTGCTGGGTGATAGGGTTAAAATCACCACTAGTGGATTTTTTTAAGAGGTAGAATTACCAGATTATCATGGACTCTGTATATTAGGAGAGGCAGTGTGTTAGGGGAGGTAAGGGAAAGCTAGATTAGTAACAAAAATGGGTAAGGGGAAGAAACAATGAATTAAACGCACAAATATTTTGTCACCCACTTACCACACATCAGGGTCACAGACACTCAATGCAAGTTGGTCTGTGACACTATTGGAAAAAAAACAAGCGCTGAAGATGAGAAATCACAATAGATCCCTGCTGATTTCTTCTGATAAACAGTTGGCTTCGGGAACTGCCTTGAGAACAACTACCCTCGAATAAACCTCAGACAGGCACAATTCAATTGATAGGCTTTAAAGAGTCACATCAAATGACACACAGCTGTGTCTTAGCAGTAGAATAATACAATGTGCATTACATGACGAAATGTTCCTACTTCACAAAACAATACATCCCCTAACTAACCATGAGTAATGCAAGAGGAGATCTATTACTGACAAAATCATAAATTATTAAGAGTTTTTTTTAATTCATGTATTATGGAAAAAAAAAATCTTGCATTCTTCCTGTCTACCAACCATACTTACTGTTGTCTCAATTTTTGGTCACTATTTTCTGTCAGCACTTCTCATGTTAAATTGGTAAGTCCTATTCAATTCAGCTCAGCCAGGGCAAGTAGACCTATTCCTAGAGGCTGAAATCCTTCCCATTTGACTTCAAAGATCAACTTGCAAGCTAATACCCTGCTGGGTAAAGCAATCCTAGCTGGACAGGCAGTGGAAAGTTTACCAATGTTCCGCATAGTTAACCCATGCAGTTGTATCTGCAGAACATTCGTACCTTCCAGCACTACTTCTACACATCGTTGGGGTACCCTAAGCATTAGCTGTTGCCAACTTGCAGTTAAGTCTCTGGACTAAGATGAGTGGGGTGTGCCCCTAAAGGAAGACAGTCCAAATCAGGTGAACAGAATCCTTCTGTGGATTTCTTGATAGTTTGAAGATTGTCAAACATGGTGACGACACTCCATTGACTGCAAACTGTTTACTAAAGAAATGAATGGGAAGACATTGTCTTATTTCTAATTTAGACACTGACCAGGGGTATACATTTAGCAAGATCACAGTTAAAGAATGTCATTCATGCTCCCTTGATGGTTTAACAAGTTTCCTTCAGTGAGAAGCTTGGCCTCAATATAAGAACACAAGAAAATGCAAAGTGAGAAATCGCCTTTCTGCCCAAAAAGCTTGCTCATCCAGAGACCATGTATGAATGTTCTCTCATGGCATTCCTGCTCATACTCCTTAACCTATCTGTTCATTACTCTAGACTTTCAACACCCTTTCCCAACAAATATGGATCGAGCTCACTTTGAAAGCTGCTGACTCTGAATTAAATACCCACTTCATGAGTCTGTTTTACATCTTCACCACCTTGTGGACAAAGTCATCTCTAACTTTACTTGAGACTTGTGCAGTTTGTACATGTAATCTAATCCTAACATTATTGCCCATGTTAAATAGCTTGCTTACTTCAATGTTATAGATATCTTTCATTATTTTTTACTACAATCCCATACAAGAAGCAAATCTTCCTCCAATGCATTAATTTAAATCACCATGCAATCAAATATGCTTTAAAAACAGATACTGATACACTTACACTTCCCAAGTCCAGTGTTGTGCTTTAAAGACAGCTGGGGAACTTTTATTTTCTTAAATGTTTCTCTGAACTTCATCTTCTGCATGAACAGGAATTAGCACTGAATAAAATTTTGAACCCAAATCTTCAGGCTAGTTCCCAGAAAATCTGTATTTGATCCAATGTGGGCATTTTAATTCAGATTGCCGAATCTTTTCTTATTTATAACTATCAATGCCATGTGCAAAGGGACAAAATGTACCTCATTATAAGTACAACTATATTTCAATTTTCTCACTATAGGTTTCCTGCTGGCCTGGCAGCTGATGGGTAAGTACATCTCTGGTATCCTCACTGAATACTCATTGTACTTTCTCCTCCTCTAAGTTATCTTTTGCAGCAGATATAAACTGTCAGGTTTTTTTTATTTAACCCCCTCAGTCTTCCCTTCCTATGGCAATCTTCAGGATTTTAAAACCCAAGTGTCACATTACCGAATCATTACATCTCGATTCACCTCATCTTATCTAAGTGCTTACTTGGTAGAACTCTCTCTTCTGAGCCAGAAGGATCTGGGTTCTAAGCCCCACTCCAGGACATGAGGATGTAATCTAGGCTGACACTTCATTGTAGTTCTGAGGGAGTGCTGCTTTGTTGCAGACACCGTCATTCAGATGACACATTAAAACATTTTTTTTTTCATTCATGGGATGTGGGCGACACTGGCAATGCCAGAATTTATTGCCCATCCCAAATTGCCTTTGAGAAGGTGGTGGTGAGCTGCCTTCTTGAGCTGCTGCAGCCTGTGCGTTGTAGGTACACCCGCAGTGCTATTCGGGAGGGAGTTCCAGGATTTTGATCCAGCAACAGTGAAGGAACGGCGATATAGTTCCCAGTAAGGATGGTGCGCAGCTTGGAGGGGAAGTTGCAGGTGGTGGTGTCCCCATGCGCCTGTTGCTCTTGTTCTTCTAGGTGGTAGAAGTCACAGGTTTGAGAGGTGCTGTCGAAGGAGGCATGGTGAGTGACTGCAGTGCATCTTGTGGATGGTGCACACTGCTGCCATGGTATGCCGAGGCACCATCTTCCATGTTCAGGTGCCACACAAAAGATTCCATGTCCTGCCCATAATTCATTTGCTGTTTGTGGGATCTTGTGATGTACAATTTGGCTGTAAGTTTTTTCCTGCAAAACAACGGAGGCTGCACTTTAACAGTAATGCATTGTTGCAAAGCACTTTGGATCCATCCTGAAGATGTGGAGAGCCCCATGTAAATAAATGTTTTCTTTCTTACCTCATGCTCGCTCTACTCTTTTCATGATTGGTCATGATTAGCTTCCCAATTTGAAAAAAAAAGTCATCTAACCTCACAAGGCCTCATTGCAAATTAGCTGATTTACTCCTACGGCATTGAGCTGTCCAATGTAAATATTGTAGATAAATAACAAATATTAGCTGTTCTTAGCTACCTCAGCAGGATATCCAAGACATGGAGCCTGCTAGCTGCAAGTTTGGAAAACACAGGCGCTGAAATCCTGATAGCACAGGGAACGAGGAACAGCACAGCGGGGTGCTAATTAAGCCTGTGCTGATAAATCAATCATAATCAATTAATATTTAAAAAGCTGCAGAGGGTTTAATAATCAATTAATTTGTTTGTAAGTGCGTTAGGCAGTTTGGGAATGGAACACAGGTTGGTCCAGACAGAGTGGTGCCCATAGCACGACTATTAGCTAAGAGTTTTAACAGTTTTGGATTTACTTTCTAATGTAATTCAAATTTTATAACACATTGGTGAATCCTCTGTGGGTGCGGTGTCTATGTGTGGTGCCCACTGGGTGTTGGTCAATACCTAGAAGACTCAAGAGCATTAGCTCAGTTGGCTATTTTCTCAATTTGACTATGGTTCTCCTGGAAGGTCCTTTATGCCCTATCGCTGCTGTTCCTTTCCCATGTCAGCTGGTGCTGCTGCCTCTGGAAAGTGCACATGGTGAAGGTGCATAACTACCATGGACACTTTCTCTTCTTCACTTTGCCATCTGATCCTGCAGAAACCAAACAGGAACCGGACATTGATGCAGCCACAAGACTTTCCATTGTAGAGCTGTAGACCTTTCTTATGTGCAGTTTGGTCGGTGCACCACTTTTTGTTCTTGGATGCAGCAGCATTCCCTCTGGAAACGGCCAGGCATTTTCACACCCCCTGGTATTAAGTATGTTACAACTTCTTGATATTGCCCGGGAAGCATAGTGGGATCAGCTGACAGAAATAGAGAGCTGAACAATTACAAATTTCATTAATGTAGCACTTTTAATGTCGAGAACTTTCAGAGTGGTGAGAGGAAGACAGGCACCAAGCCAAAGGATTAGGAGAGGGGACCAAATGTTTGGTCCAAAAAAATTAGGTTTTTAGGAGAGTATTAAAAGGAGGAAAAGGAAGAGGAGAGCTGGAGGACTTCTGGGAGAATATTCCAGTGAGTGGGATCTAGGTGGCTACAGACAATGAACCATTGGTACTTCAATTTTCTCGATAATTATTAAAACAGACTGTAAACAATTTGGATTTTCTGTTTCAGGGTCCCTTCCCCAGACATTGATAGCATTGTCATAGCAACGGAACAGCTGAAATTAATGCTTTAGTTATGGATGAAAAGTCCTGTGGGTCAATCTGACCCTCTGTATCCAAATCCTTGATATATCCTCCTGTTATATGAAGCTTTGCACCCAATTATAAAATTTACCTTATCTGCTGCTTGTGAAATAGTTACCACAGAACAGGGACAGAATTCTCAGGGCTGTACTGGCAAGCCAGCAGGATCACTTCACAGACCCCAGTTTAAAAAAAAACAATGCTTTAAAAGGAGCTATAGTCAATAATAATACTAAATTGAGGCCTTTCTGACTGAATTAATCTCTGAATATTCATCCACAGAATGTTCTAGCAGCGGGTTTCATTTTCTCCACTAACTTCATGAGTCATTTATTTTCCTGTAAGTTTCTCTCCTGTGTTTCTCCCCTTTCTTCTAAAGCTGTTAATTCTCTCACTGCAGTACTGCTTCATGGACACCAGTCACCCTCTGGTACCTCAGACTCAATTTGTAAAGGAAGGGAGTTTAAAAAAAACTATAACTGTAGCACAGACAGAGTCTGTGGATCAAGGACTGAATTGTTGTGTATGGAATCCAGGCTCTTTAACATTAACCACACATGGCTAGTGCCAAGCAGTAAGAATGTTGTGTTTTCACAAAACGGTGAGAGACATTCGGGTGCAGAAGGCTCTTTGACCCTCCAGTCCATTACCGCACCTACTCATTTCTTAAACTAGTCCAGTGCGCCTGGCAACCTGGTTCCATCTGTTAATCGCCTTCTATGTAAAGTATTACTTCACCTGCCCAAAGCCAAGAGTGCATATACATCACCAAAATAGAGACTGACTATGGCAGTACAGTAAATGACCTTACCTCTTAATCTCATCTGATGGAGGAAACCACAGCGGCTGGCTCCTTTAATTTTGGGAAAGTATCTTGACATAATTCCAACAACTGTATAAAACATCAGTCACTGGTAATGCAGGCTACTGTGACATGGCGCACAGTATCAGTTCAGAAAGGCGATTGCAACACGTATATAATGTTGATTGCTCACTTGCTTTGGCATTCTGGAGAATGTTGACAGCCAAGATGAGGTCAATGTGAAGTCTAACAATGTATCCGTCTGGAGATAAAAAAAAAATCTGGAGTGACTAACTGACTGCGAGTTTTCTGATGGATTTATTGTTGGCTCATGTCCCAGTTTTCCAATTGGTTCATTTTTAAAGTAGCAACATCGACTCAATCACATTCTACAAAATATTTTTCAGCCCCCCCTGCCTTTCTAACTGGTTCAGTGTCTCTACAGTGGAAAACAGTCAGAGACAAGGGTTATTCTTTTGTTAATTAGATCTTTTCACAGCCATGTGAGCTCTTTGCCCCACCGTAAACCAGCAAAGGTAAGTCTCCGCATCCAAGCTGACCAACCAGTTAATGAGTTATTGCCTTCCCAACCTTGTTAACGCCAACACTGCCAGAGTCATCTTGACATAGTTTTGCCTCTCACTCCATGGGTCTCCTACTGCTTGCCTCCTGTGGTTCCCACTGTTGCCTCTTCTTTTCACTCTGTCCTATCTCAGAACAACCTTCTCCTTTGTTTCTGCTTCTCCAGTCTTTGGCATACAAGCAAAGCCATGGAGGGTGTCCTAGTATTTAGAAATTCAACATTCACACGTATGATTTATCCACATCTCTACCCATTGCTTCATCAAGGAAAGAAGACTTGGAATATTCAGAGGAGGAGGAGGTGGGAATGGATTTTTGTGGCTTCAACATGGGGCGCAATAAAGTCAAGAAAAGAAGTGGCAGGTTAGAAGTTTCTTCAGATGCCATCTATAAGGACATCTATTGAATGACTGGGAAAACCTGAACAGGACATCAAGAACCAAGAATTGTCTATTCAGCTTTCTCCCCCACCTTACATCTCAAGATAGCATACACCATCCTAGGCTATATTAATAGGGGCATAGAGTACAAAAGCAAGGAGGTTATGCTAAATTTGTACAGAACACTTATCTGGCCTCAACTGGAGTATTGCAACCAGTTCTTGGTGCCACACTTTAGGAAAGATGTGAAGGCATTAGCGAGAGTGCAGAAAAGATTCACAGGAGAGGGAGAGTCCAAGATCTCAAGGAATAGAAGGAGATGCAGCCTTGATAGCGAAGGGTTGGATTCCCCTCTGTGATCCCACCTGAAATTGGGCAAGATCAGGTAGAGAATGAGGTAAAATCTGGCATTGAGGCCTCACACTGCCCAAGTCCTCAATTCCTTGACCACTGAAACTGCTATTTCAACCACCCGCCCCTCCCCCCCACCCAACAAGATCCATAATCCTGATCCAGTATAAAGAATGCCATATAATTCAGCATTTTCTTCGATGACTTGGTTAAGAAAGGTCTAGCTTTTCTCACTTCTGTGTCCAGAAGTGAATGTTGGTGTGGGCAGAGTTGAGAGTCTTCTACTAAAACAAAAGCAAAATATTGCGGATCTGAAATAAAAGCAGAAAATGCCGCAAACACTCAGCAGGTCCAGCAGCATCTGTGGCGAGAGGAGCAAAATTTACATTTTGGGTTGGTGACCTTTCATCAGAACTTGAAAATGATAGAATGTAATAGTTTTTAAGAAAGTACAGAGGCGGGGAAAGGGGAGGAACAAACAAAGGGGAAGGCTTGAGTTAGGGTGGAAAGGCAGGAATGATTAAATGACAGTCTACTATTAAATCCAGGCCAAATCGAAGCAACTTAAGACCATTTTTTCTTGTCCAGCCCTGTTTTGAATAGTGTGACATGTGGATCTTGGCCTGTTTTGTAGCTCCCAAATTGGACATCGTCAACATAAATAGGAATAAAGGGAGGTGAATCTTTTCCCCAGAAGGACGAAGGGATGATTTATCATTCTGTGGGCACTTAATGTGCACCATTGCCAGAGGGCCAGAATTAGATCATTTCCTGTCCCTTATGCCAGGAGGATGTTGTGGTGAATGGGGTGGGGTCGGGGGGGAGATAAAAAGGGGCAACGGGTCTCAAATAATCCATGATTCCAGGCACCACTTCAATGTCAAAACGAAAACTTGGCACAGGCCCAAATGACTGTTGCACCAATGAGGAAAGGATTAGCCAACCTCATCCTGAAATAAGCTCAGGTTTTGGATCTTTGCTCCTGAAACACGTGAGTGCAGATAAAATTGGATTTTGAGACCAGAATCTCAACGCTTTCAGTTCTAAAACGCTAAATTCCCCATGCGTGAGCTTGAAGGGAAGCACAAACATTCTAGCAGTATATCTGTACAGATATTGCTTTCAACGGTGATTTAAGCTTTGTCTCCTCTCTTTAGGCTACTTGAAGTACATTATCCTCATTGCAGTGGAATACTGGGCATTATGTAATGGAGAATTGAAGTCTGCAGGAACTGAAGCTGCAGCTGGTGTTGCAGCTGGTGTTGTGTGGTACATCATTAGGAAATGATGAGTCTCAGGATTGAGATGACACATTAAGCAGAATACCATCTCTTCTGAGTGACAAGTTAAATGTGCTTGGCCAGTACTTAACAAAATATTTACATTTTTCCAATCTTTCATTTTCACAATAACTTACGTGAGACTGTTTTTACAAACAAGTTACATTGTATGTGCCAAAATGGACGATTATATTTGTATATCAAGTTGCAGCATATGCTTTTTTGATTTATTAATACACTATGACTAAAGTAATTATGCTGTTGCCAAGAAGGTCATTGTTAAGCATTCATTTGTGACTGTAGTCAAGGCTGCCCCTCTTTTATGATGCAGGAATGACCGAACATACTAACAATGATAAACAAGAAAAGACCCTCTGGTCCATCCAGCCTGTCCCACACAATTTGTGATACCTTGTGTAACACAATAGATACACTTCCCACCCCACCCAAAAACCATGCCATATCCTGTCAGAGACAAAAAAAAGATTAAAAGCGCAGGGCCAATTTGGGGAAACCAATCTAGGAAATTCCTCTCTTGAAAGGGGAAGTTTTGTCCAGAAAGTTATCTTGCATAAAGGTTTTTAAGGACTCAGAACAGAGAAAGGCGCAATAGTGATTGGTAATATAATGATGCTATTTCATCACAGAGGTACTTTTGGATCAAGAATGCCATACTTTATTCAAAGACCATGAGTTAGGTATAGAGAGAAGATAGGCCATTTGGCTTATCATAGCATTGCAGACAGAAAGCCTTTTGGGAGTCGGAAGCCCAGTAGATTTTAAGTGACGGACCTTATTTGAATGGTGCCAGTCAGGTGCTTAAACGTTGATGGTGTAAAATGGCAGCCGGCCAGCAAGCGAAGATGAAAGTCAGTAGAAGGTTATTGGCAGCAAGGTGATTCCATGAGGGTAGGGTTTTCCTAGAGTCTCATGGCTTGGATGGAATGGGGGAGGTGGAGGAGCCTAGAGAAGCAGAGACTTGGACTTCCCTTAAGGGGCCCACAGGAGCTCTCCTGCCTCTCCTGGTTCCAGTGACCCTCCTGATAGCTTTACCTGGCAGAGTGGCCATGGTGAGCAGCCCTCTCTGGGGCAGGTTAAAATGCCATTGGGAGTCTCATGTTGGTCATGCCATCCCGATTTGCATTTCCCAACGAGGCTCTTCCCAAGTCTCCTCTCCAGCAAAAGCAGTGGTTATAAAATCACAGGTCAGCAGGAACTAAGTGGCAAATAGAGCCACTCCCTTTCATGCCAGTCCAGGGGATGGCAGGGGATGGGGAAACGGAAAATCCCCCTCCAGAGTCGCTCCCTCTCAGCATCGAAATGTCTCTTAAATGTCTCTGATTTTGATCTTGACTAGTCTAGCCCCTTGATGTTCAATGGAATTACCATCGCTGAATCCCCCACTATCAACATCTTGGGGGTTACCATTGACCAGAAACTGAACTGGACCAGCCATATAAATACTGTGGCTACAAGAGCAGGTCAGAGGCTAGGAATTCTGCAGCGAGTAACTCACATTCTGTCATCCCAATGCCTGTCCACCATCTACAATGCACAAGTCAGGAGTGTGATGGAATACTCTCCACTTTCCTGGATGGGTGCAGCTCCAGCAACACTCAAGAAGCTGAACACCAACCAGGACAAAGCAGCCTGCTTGATCGACACCCCAGTCACAATTTTAAACATTCACTCCCCCCACCACTGGTGCACAGTGGTAACAGTGTGTGCCATCTAAAAGATGCACTGCAGCAACTCAACAAGGCTCCTTCAGCAGCACCTTACAAACCTGTGACCTCTACCACCTAGAAGGACAAGGGCAGCAGATGCATGGGAAGACCACCACCTGCAAGTTCCCCTCCAAACCACACACCATCCTGACTTGGAACTATATCGCCATTCCTTCACTGTTGCTGAGTAAAGATCCTGGAATTCCCTTCCTAACAAGCACTGTTGGTGTATCTACACCCCAAGGACTGCAGCGGTTCAAGAAGGCAGCTCACCACCACCTTCTCAAGGGCAATTAGGGATGGGTAATAAATGCTGGCCAGGCCAGCGACGCCCATATCCCATGAACCTATAAAAAAAAGTCTGTTCCAGTGTTTTGATCATTCCTTAGGCTAAGAACCCACTGTGACCTCAGTTTGAAATGTGCCTTTTGCCAATTTGAAAGCATGCTCCTTTGCCCTACCTTGGACCAGTGTTCAGATTTGCCTTTTCTATGCTGCTTACTATCTGATACACCCTATGGGGTGCCTTCCTAATCACAACCTTTCAAAAGATGAAAAGCCCATTCTTTCACATAATTCAAGTCTCTGTAAACAGGGATCAGCCTTACCAGCTCTTCAATGCTCCTCTTATGCTAAGCTTGTTATAGTATTGCAGCAAAGTTTGTCCAAAGACAGACATAAAAACACCTCATTAGCTATTTCAATGAGTCAATATGGTTGTACTAGACCTGGTTTATCAGATTACTGTGCCTTAGGAGCTGAGCCCTTTTGAGATCTCATTGCAGCAACATCATTTTAGGGAAGTAATTTTATGATTTAAAAAATAAACACATTGTTACAAAGAGGAAGACTCAACTGGAAGTCCTTGGGCTGTATTCTCCATGGTTTTAACAAAAGAAATTAGATTCGAGTATGAATTGGGAAATGTTGCTTTACAGTCACGTCCACTTTTCACTAAAGTTATTGAATGGGGAAAAATCTACTCCATCTTGGAATTTTTTCTCTTTTTTAATGTTAAAGAATAGAAACATCAAGTAAAGCTGTTTGGAGGCCGCTGAAGACAAGTATAAAAAAAGCCTTCCTTAGTTGATGACATTGTTCCGGGAAGAATTACTGATTCTGACAACATGAGGGGGAAGAATTAACCATGGGAAATATGACCTTGTTGTGCTTCAGTGAGCTTGTCCCCGTAAATTCAGCCGTCTCGGCCTTGACTGGCTTCACATCTCCTCATGAAACTGCTCCTCCAAACATTGAAACTAATAAAACAAGACCTTGCAGAGTTTCTTTTCTGTGCCTTTCACATTATGAACCAACCCAAGGTGCGTGACTGAAGACTTATTGAACTCAAGCAGGAAGAGGTTAAAGGGAGATGATCAAAGGTATGGACAACGAGGTAAACGTTTGAAGGGATTTTTAGAAGAGTCTTTGCAGGTGAGGTGCGAGATAGGAAAGGAGAGGTGTTTTTGCGAAAGAGTGTTGTAGTATCATGGCTGAAGGTTCTGCAATGAATGTTGAAGGGAAGGCAGGAGATGATGTAGATGAGGAATGGAGGAGCCAAGACTACACATTGAGCAATGACTGCTGACAATTTCAGACCTTGGGAGTAAGGAAGCCATGGAGGAATTTGAAATTGATGAGAATTTTTATGTCGATATGTTGGGGATGAGGAGCCAATAAGAGTCAAAAAGAAGATACTTAAGAACATGAAGGGATACAATTCTTTGCAAAATTTTGAAAATGAGTCCTGAAGTTGATTCTCACACTTGAACAAGTAATGCCCACGTCAGTCTAATGTGTTCCTGCAGCTTTCTTGAGAGTTTTCCAACATTTTCTCTTTCTAACCAGTAACTCCTCAACCTATGAAATTTCCAGGACTTCCAATTTGTCCTGGACTGTGGCCAGCCTTTATCCTTTTGGCCAGCCTTGTGGATTGTCCTGAGAACATAGCAGCAATGCCTTGCTTTTGGTGAGTGATTCTGTGGAGGGAGACACAATAAATATCGTCACTGGATGTCAGTTGGAAGGGACAAGATTTTATTGTTTTACATAGTAGTCACTAATTAATATCAATCTACTCAATCATTGCAATTGGACAAAACTTTAAAGGGTATCTAAACCCAAACAACAACTCATCATAAACTGATCTCCTATATTGTTGCTCACAGGGCCTGAGGTCTGGAGAACAAATATTATGTTTGGCCACCAACCTGCCTGTTCCTTTAAGGCCATTGCTCAGGAACTCCCTGTGGGGAATTGATGTAAATAAATATATTCCAAGGTCAAATGCAAGTGAGTTATTGTTGATGGTTTGTTAAATTGGCAGCAGCTTGCCTCCTATCATCGAGAAAGGTCAGAAAAAGCAAAAGGAAATGACTGGCTTTCTATTACTGTTTGCACATTGCTTTATGCGATTAGTTGATTTTTTTTCTAAATTGTGATATTTGAAGTGTGACAGAACAATGAAACAAATAGGAAAATCCATACTCAATACTATTCAACACTATGAAGAAAAGATTTGCATTTATATAGCGCCTTTCATGGCCTCAAGGCACCCCAAAGCAATGAAGCACCTTTGAACTGTAGTCACTGTTGTAATGTAGGAAACACAATAGCCAATTTGTGCAGAGCAAGCTCCCACAAACAGCAATGTGATAATGACTAGAAAATCTGTTTTAGTGACATTGACTGAAGGAGAAATATTGTCCCGGACACTGCGGAGAACTACCCTGCTCTTCTTTGAAATAGTGCCACGGGATCTTTTCCTTCCATCTGAGAGGACAAATCAGGCCTCGGTTTAACATCTCATCCGAAAGACGGAATCCCTCACAGTGCAGCACTCCGTCAGTACTGCATTGGAGTTATCAGCCGAGATTTTGTGCTCTAGGGCTGAATTTTGATGCCTCCTGAAGGCGGGAACGGCACTGAGTGTTGTGTCAGCTGTAGGACACAGTTCCTGACGCTGGACACTTTGGAAGGGAAGAGATCGGAGCCTGGGAAGGCTGCCCGCCTCCAGGAGGCAGGCAGGCAATTAGGCTCATTAAGAGCCGTGTTAAAGGTAAGTTTGGGAGGCTGACTGAGATTTTCCAGTCGGCCTTCAGTTTCCCGATGCGACGAGGGGCAGATTAACTGCCTGGAGGCGGGCACCCAGTGGGGGGCTGGGGTACCAGTGCTCCTGGCAGCCCTACAAGTCATCCCTGCCTGCCTGGGTGGTGGGACAGCCAAAGGCCACCCTGTAGAGGGGCTCCCCCACCCGCCTAGTAGTGGTGGCCTGGCTGCTTTTTTTAATTAATTACATTTTTTATTAAGTGGTTGAGATGGCACCTTCTTGTTGAGGTGACCTTGTACTGCAGCTAAGTGCTTCTCTGAAGCTAGAGGGCCTCTGATTGGCCTTCCAGCTTTGAGACCCCACCCACCACCCTTAATTGGGTGGGCAACCCGTCTCCATGTCAGTTAAGGGCTCACCCATGTGAAAATCTCAACTCCAATCAGCTTCCACCCAGAGGCAGGTTTCTGACCCGAAAACAAACCTGTCTCCAGCTTCCTGCCTTTGCGGCAAAAATTCAGCCCAAGTCTCTGGAGTGAGTCTTGAACCCAGAGACAGGTAATAAATTTGAGTTTTGAGGTCAATAATAACTCAAAACCTGAGCGTTTATCTCTGGGATTTATCATATGAAATTTGAAAAAAAAAAGACAAAGGGAACACAGAAAAGCACAAAGCCTTTCTTTAAAAAGATAATCACCGTAATTATTCCATGCATTAATATCTTTTGATGCCTTGTGCAGTATGAGTGAAGGTGATTGGAGTTAATCAGCAGCCGTACTTATCTGTGGCAAATCTCTGCTACTGAGATATATAGATTGTTGCTTTTGATTACAGCTTTGATGCAATAGTTAGGAACAGTTGGAGAGACCATTTGTAAATCGCAAGTTGAGTGCATGAACAGGCAAATCCAGAACAACGGTCCATTGTGTTCTGGGAGCCTCATTTAAAGATGAATTTCCCAGCTGGTACTGTAAAATTAACATTCTGCAAAGGCATGCTGCGAAGATATTTGCGTGCATAAATCTGTTCACTTACATCAAGAATGAGAATGGATTTCAGTGAATGTTCCAGAAGATGATGTTTATAGTCTGGACCAATTTGGGTCAGTGTAGTTTTCTTGCTTATAAAATAAACACACTTCAAACTATTCTAATTTATTACAACACATGTTGGAAGCAATAACCAGCATAATTGAAACTACGACAGAGGAGGAGACTGTTCAGATTATCATCCCTGTGCCAGTGCTAATTTTACCACTAGAGGTGTCTACTTTTATTCCGTTTCCTTGTTCTTTCCCTCCATCCAATTATATATTTTCCTTTCAAGTACTTATCCAAATCCCTTTCAAATTATGAAATAGCTGCTGTCTCAATGGCCGTTGTGGTGAAGACTTCCATGCTGTAACGGACATTTGTGTGACTTCACAGTTAATTTCAGTCATACATCTAGTCAGATTTGGAACTATATCGCCCTTCCTTCACCTGGATCAAAATCCTGGAACTCCCTTCCTAATAGCATTGTGGGTGTACCCACACCACATGGACTGCAGCGGTTCAAGAAGACAGCTCACCATCATCTTCTCAAGGGCAATTAGGGTTAGGCAATAAATGCTGGATTTGCCATATCCCATGAACAAATATGTTTTAAAAAATTCATCAATTTCTCCTTATAACTTATTACAATCTTCCACTGCTCACCCTGAAATACTTTCCTAATTAAATTCCCCTCTTTGTTTCAGTGGGGGGAAATTAATCCCAATATTGAATCTACTAATCTACATAAAAGGCATAATGAAAATGAAACAATTTTAGTTCCAATTTAGAGCTTGTCCATGGTTCCTCTCATTCAATCAAAATGCTTAAAAACTAGCTGCATTCAGAACCATGTCCCTATCTTAAATTAATGCAAATATTGCAAAGGCCATTTGTTTTGGTCTTTGAACAGATAGCTTGAGGGAGGTGCTAAATCACACAATTCAAAATTATTAGTTTAGTATAGAGAACTAGTTATCATTATTCTTATTTTGAAGAATTAGCAGTTTGATATTAATGGTAAATATATACATTAAATTATTGCTATTTATTTGCTTGCTCATCTATTTTTCATTAAATATATTGGGTAGTTAAAGCCTAAAATGAGGTCTGGGGTTGTGATATTCAGTTGCCTTTGAAGACACAAGGAGAAATCCTGTGGTGACACACACTAAATCCAGTAGCTGAAGCAATTCTAAAGGAGAATGTTCTGTTTATTATTCTGGGCATGTTATCAAGACTTATCCAGATTTTTGAGCCAGTGAAAATACTCTGAAGGCCACTGGTAGCTGAGACCCACCTTTCAGAGTACTGTAAAATACTTAAGTCAAGATATGTACAATACAAAAGGAAGAAAAGACCCAAAAAGAGAGGTCATTGATGGTCATATTTGACCTTTTGTCTTCAATCAAATTTTATCCAATTCCCTTCCTCAAGGCTGAGATACCATAGTATCGGATGTGACAGCCCTCTGTTACCTTGTCCATCTTTATGTCTGCACCTCCAATAATGCACCCTATCAGGAGTTGGATAACATCCAGACTTGAGGGCTGATGTGTGGTAGGTAACATTCAGACAACATACGTGTCATGTAATGGCTATCTCAAAATGAGAGAAAGCCCAATCATCTCCCTTGACCTTCAATGGCACCACTGAGACCCCCACTATCAACATCTGAGGGGGTCATCATTGCCCCAAACTGAACGGTACCAGATGCATCAGGACTGTAACTGCATGGCAGAGAATGCTATTCTGTGATGACACACTTCCTTGCTGACCCCCAAAACCTTTCCGCCATCTAAAAGGATCAAATCAGGAGTGTGATGGAATACTCCTCATTCACTTAGATGAATGCATTCGTAACAACACTCAAGAAGCTCAACACCATCCAGATCAGAGCACTTTGGTCTATTGGTGCTTCTGCTACCAGATTCAATGTCCACCCACTCCATGACTGGAGCATTGTGGCTGTATTACATACAATTACAGGAAGCACAGCAGCAAATCATCAAGTTTATTTCAACAACGCTTCCCCACTCCCTTGCAACCTCAACAACTGAGAAGGACAAGAGCAGCAATGTCCTGGGAACACCACCATCTCCAACTTCTCTTGCAATTAACACACCATGCCGACTTGGACTATATTAATATTCATTCATCGTTGTTGCTTGGTTACTATACTGCAGTGCAACACTATTGTAGGAGTACCATCAACACAAGAACAGCAGCAGTTCAAGGGGAAAGCCCACTATACTTTCTCAGGGCAAGTAGGAATGGGCAATAAGTGCGTCCTTGCCCCTTCCGCCCACATCCTATGAACAATCATTATTAAAAGGCAATGAGTGTCAGTAGTTTCTTCGATTATATAAGTTGTCTTCGCTGAATCATCATCTCCATGTAACATGCAATTTCCTGCAGAAGTCATTAGTTGACAATCAGGAAAAGACACCCTAGGCAATCTTTTCCTTGTGAATTATAATTCCTCCACTGTTGCACTGCTTAAGAATCAGAGCATTTTACAGTAAGAGCAGGGCATTCAGTCTATCAGACCTGTGCTGGCTCTCTAAAGGAGCTATTCATTTAGCTCCATCTCCCTGCTCCTTCCCCATCCTTTACGCTTTTGGATTTTCCAAATATTTATCCACTTCATAATTTTAGTAGGATAGAAAGAATGAACTTGCATTTTTATAGTCTATTTCAAGACCTCAGGATGTCTCAAAGCACTTAACAGCCAAATAATTAGTTTCGAAGTCTAATCACTGTTAAATAGGTAAACCTGGAAGCTATTTTTCACACAAGATACCACCCAAAAGCAGCAAGATAATTGGAAAATAATCTGTTTCTGGTGGTGTTAGTCCAACGTTAAATGTTGGCCAAGACAGAGACAGGGATGGAGTAAAAGTGAGAGTGATGGCAGTTATGGTAGAAGACTGGAACATTGCTAGTGCCACACCTTTGAACAAAAGGTGACATAAACTAGAGACCAGTAAGCCTAACATCTGTGGTGAGTAAAATTCTTGAGGCCATATTGACTTTCACAAATATGGGTTAGTTAAGTGTACTGGAAAGTTTGTGGTCGGGGCCTCTGCTATTATTGTAGAATGTATGCCATATGAACATACGAATTAGGAGCAGAAGTAGGCCATTCGGTTCCTCAACCCTGCTCCGCCATTCAATAAGGTCATGGCTGATCTGTTT
Organism: Heterodontus francisci; assembly: GCF_036365525.1. NCBI lineage: Eukaryota > Metazoa > Chordata > Chondrichthyes > Heterodontiformes > Heterodontidae > Heterodontus > Heterodontus francisci. Next base: position 45,209,392 of record NC_090405.1, on the reverse strand, counting down.
GTGTTTCGAATTCTAAACTCCCATCTACCCCCGATAATCTATATCAGGGCCTAGAGCAGCTGACTCACTACAGAATAACGAGCAAACCAGCGTCTCCCCATCTAATTGGATTGGAACGACATAATTGCTTTGCAACATCTCACTGGTGTGGTCTGAAATGGGGAGATTTTGTTTACCAATGTTGAAGTTTTGAGTTAACGATATGCACCAAAGAAAAGCAAGAATTTCTAACATTGCTGAGAGCACATAACCACTGAAGGGTCCTTCGCGCTGAGAAGCAATGTGGCTGACATTGATGAGGAAATAGTCCCAAGACGACAGCAGGAAAAAAGAGGCAATGTCAAGATTTGTTTCTGATTATGTTACATTTGTCTCTTGTACAGGAGTAAAGTGGGAGTTGGGGAACTAATGTGCCTTTGACTAATAATTCAGAAACAGTTTATAGTCATCTGCGTGGCCTCTGAGGGTTCATTGTACAGAACTAGCCTCCTCTTCCTCAGGCAATAAGGCAGCAGGTAATGCAGGGCCACAGTAAGAGTTGTTTACCGCATCGCTCGATTCTCAATTTTTTGCTGCAAGCTTGTCTACATCCAGAGGGCTTTTATTTCGAGATTCTTTTTTAACTTTCAAACCGAGTTAACTTTCAAATAACATCCCAAATGAAGTAACAAAATAATCCTGAAACCAATGAATCGGGGATTTCCAACAGAGTGGCAGCAAGAGATCAGGACAATCCATGTTGATGTTATAAAGACAGTTTTCAGTTTCAGTTCCTCCCTTCCTTGCATTTGTTAAATTCTGGGGCGTTGATATGGGGGCATTCAGTCACCATTTTCTGAGTACGCTGTTAGTCCATATCAGAAAATTACAGATATGTTGTCAGTGATTTGGAAGTATTTTTGATTCATCAGCGTCATAGGAACATGGGGAGGCCATTCAGCCCCTCGAACCTGTTCAGCCACTCAGTTAGATCATGGCCGACGTGTATCTTAACTCCATCTACCCGCCTTCGTTCCATAGTCTTTACTACCCATACCTAAAAAAAAAATCTCTTCATCTCAGCTTTAAAATTTTCAATTGATTGCCAACCTCTTTTTGGGGGACAGAGTTCCAGATTTCCACTCCCCTATTGTGTGAAGGAGTGATTCCTGACATCACCCCTGAACGGTCTGGCTCTAATTTTCAGGTTATGCCCTGCTGTTTTGGACTCCCCCCACCAGAGGAAATCATTTCTATCTGCCCTAATCATCTTAAACACCTATATTCAAGGGAATACAACCCTAGTCATAAGAACATCAGAAGGTATGAATTAGGAGTAGGAGTTGGCCATTTGACCTCTCAAGCCCAATCCATCACTCAATAATTTCATGGCTGATCTGATTGTGGCCGAACTTCACTTTGCTGCCCTCATAATTTAACCCTTTTAGAGCCAGTATCATTCCGACAATATTAAGCACTCCCAGGTCAGGTGTAGCATTGTTAGAACTCAAGAGAAAAACTTCCTGTCCCTTCCATGACAATGAAACGCCCTGATTGCACCAATATGGTAATTTGTTATCCTCAGCACGAGCTGCCCTTCGACCCTTCCGAGTGAAATTGCCTATTAGTGTTAGTTTAGGGGTGATCTATTCTTTGGGGCCACGCTCACTATGCACTGGATTGAGGCCGCTCAAACTCATTCCGTGCAAGTCAAAGGGGACTTTCATCACATACGAAAACTCTATAAGGACCCGAGTTCCCAGTATCCAAATCAATACACTACTTGAAAACCCAACTTCAATCTTAGTCGTTTAAAATGCCTGCATGTATTGAGAATGAGTGAAGAGTTCAGACTGCTGTCTTCGTGGATCGAGCCCTTCAGTCTGACTTCTTACATTTTATTACATGATAGCAGCCCGAGAGTATTTAATGCTTTGAACAACAGGTAAAATACAGAAATGCCTGTTGTCTTCCAACAGAGCTAATCCATACTCTAAATGTACAAACTCATTAGTAAAAGAAATTAATACTGAAGGAAATAACATAATACAAAGTTGGATCATTTTAGTGTCTGCGTGTATACAAGCAAAAAATAGCTGAGACAGCAATTCATACTCCAAATCTTTCTTATTTCATGACCTTGATAGCGAACTCGCCATGCATGTCAATAAACTATAGTCCAACTCCATCTGACGAAGGTGTGCAGGGAGCCACAGTTTAACATATTTCCAGAACACTCCTTATCTCCAGCAGGCAGTACTTCCTTTAGATAACTAAGCAATGATTTGTCTTTATTGATTTACAAAGGGGTTGGAATCACTGTGCAGGTCAGAATTGAAATACTGATGCTGTAAGGATGATACTTTTTGTTAAGCCTAATGCATTTCTACAGAAAGCAGCAGGTTTCAAGAAAACCACTTTAGAAACCTTTCGCAGCCAATGGTCATTACACGATGTTAAGTATTATGAATGTTTCGCTCTTGAGCTGCAATTTACCAGCTGACCTTTCACCTATTGACCTACCTGGGATATTCTAGAGGTGACCCTTGGGCAATCAAATAAACTAATCAAAGATTAAAGCATGTTGAGAAGGGGAAGGTGTTCATGGTGTGTGCACATTACCGGCATGAGGAAAAGGCTAATTGGATTGTAATTAGAGCCCCAGTGATTAATTGATGTCATTGCAGAATCTCGTTTCCTTCGGAGAAAATAAATTGCATCAGTTCGCCTGCTGCAGAGCACGAATATAAATAAAGTTCAAAGGCGCGTGCTAAGGTACAAACGTGGTGAGTTTAAGGTCAACTCTTGCATTTCCGTTGTGTCAGAATGTTAAGCTGCGGCTACGTAATGACTTGATGATTTTGAATATGTGACTGTCATTGTTGCCACACATCAACTGTTTTATTTTATAACTGCCTTTGGATGTTCTCCAAATGTGGAGCTCTGCTTAGAGGAGCTCCTGGGTGATCATTCTATTGTGTAGGGGACTCCATGAGATACGAGCTTTGCTAAGCAACGACAACCAACAAACAGTCACCCTTGATTTTATTTTAACTTTTCCCGATGTCCTTTACCGCCCTCCTGTCCTTCTGGTGATGACTGATGTGGAGGGGGAGGTCCACAAGGTAGCGGACATCTTTCAGCACCTTACCCAATTGCCCATGTGTGAACCGAGACACCAACAACTTTCATTTAACAAGTCTTAATGGGCTATTCACCAACAGGGCACATCACAGCTAATCCCCAATACTAATCTCACTCATGTGCAAGGAGCAGGCACTGGATTGCAATAAGGAGCAAGGGACAATGTTTCCTATCCCTACCAAGAGGTATTTAAGTGAACTGTGGTACTCCTACTGCTTCTCTCATATTCATATGTCGTTTTGGTCTCCATATTTAAGGAAGACTTGCATTGGAGGCTGTAAAACTAGATGAGAGGGTTGTCCTATGATGTGATGCTGAGTAAATTGAGACTATACTCTCTGGAGTTTAGAAGAATGAGAGGTGATCGCATTGGAACATACAAGATTCTGTAAGGGGCTTGACAGGGTAGACATTGAGAGGCTATTTCCCCTTGCTGGGGAATCTAAAACATGGGGGCACAGTCTCAGGATAAGGGGTCAATGAGACCTGAGATGAGGACAAACATCTTCACTCAGAGGGTTGTGAATCTTTGGAATTCTCTACCACAGAGGGTTGTGGATGCTCCATCATTGAGCATATTTAAGGCTGAGAGAGACAAATTTTCTGTCTCTCAGGGAATCAAGGGATATGAGGAGCGGGCGGGAAAGTGGAGTTGAGGCAGAAGATCAGTCACGATTGTACTGAATGGTACAGCAGGCTCAAGGGGCCGAATGGTCTACTCCTGCTCCTATTTCTTATGTTCTTATGTTCCACATTAGCTAATTTAGCACAGTTTTGTGATTATACCAGGGACTTGCCTGATCCTGTAAAGCTCAGTATCACACCAGCCATTCCACTTACCCACCAAGACATCAAAGGAGCAATTACATCCTGCTCATTAATAATTTAAAACAAAAACTTTTCTCATGAAAGATTCAGCACATTGAAAAGGGGGAAAAAAAAAGACAATATATTAACTGGTGCATTTCAGTTAAACATGTTTCAGCTCCAAACACTGGGAGTTTGAGATAAATATTAAGAAGATATTGAAGAGTTCTTTTATTCCCAGAATTGTTGTTTTGGCAGCAGTGCTTATTTTACTGTAATTGCTGCAAGCTCACAATTTTTGTAGTGAATTAAGCAAAGCTCTATTGCATTACTACATAATTACTAAATCAATTAAACCAATTATTAAAGCCTGAACTTGACTTAAAATAATAATGTTCTATAACATTTTCGTGCTTGAAAGGTAAGTGTTCCAAGGCATATTTAAAGTACTATGTACTACCAACTCTTCATTATAGAATTGACTTGTCACAAACCTGGGAGGATTTACTTGCTGAATATAAAATTGTTGTGCTGTATAGCACTATTGGCAACCAAGCTCATTCATTCTAATTCCACTGAAGCTAACTTTGGCCATTTTTACGCCATGCCAAATTTTCAGAATAAAGTATAAAAGCAGTACTGCGGACACCTGAAATAAGAAATAAAAATACTGGAAAATACTCAGCTGGGTCAGGTAGCATCTGTGGAGAGAGAAAGAGCATTAACCTTTTAGGTCAATTGTCTTTCATCAGAACTAAAAAAGTAGTTAGAGATTTAACAGTTTATATTAAAAAAAAACAGACAAAGAAAGACCCAGAACTTAAACGTGCAGCAAGCCTGCAGGTCAACAAAAGGGAAGCATAAAATGAAAATTTCAGTGAGCAACTGGCCAGCCTATGGAACAAGCTTCCTCGGGAGACAATGAGATTCGGTAATATTAATTCAAATGCAAATTAGATAGATTTCTCTCCGCAAGTAACAGTTTAGGATCCAGTATTTGAGTAATTAAGTAATGAGTGAGCTAAGTGTAGAAATAAAAACAGAAAATGCTGGAAATACACAGTAGGTCTGGCAGCATCTGTGCAGAGAGGGAAACAGAGTTAACGTTTCAGGTATGTGACCTTTCATAGTGATTTCTGATGAATTCTGTTTCTCTCTCCTGCCACATGTTTCCAGAACTTTCTGTTTTTAATTTCAGATTTCCAGCAACCACAGTATTTTGCCTTTATTTTTGTGCTAAGTGTAGAATGGCTTGGGAGGAACAAGTGACTTTGCACCTATGGTTTCCAAAGCTCTGCACCACTCGGGCTTTCACCCTTTCTGAGTCTCGTGTAGGTCAACTGATAGAAATTGATTGCTGTGATTTATCAACAACTCCATTATTGTTGTATCATGTGATGTCTGTGACGGTAGATGAACTAGATGGAGCTTGGTCTTCTTTCATCCAGCAATTTAATGTTCACCCTCACAGCAATGGCCCCACATGTTTCGAATTTTAGCTGAATTTTTGTGATGATTCTAAGGATAACCACAGAGCTCTTATTAATATTACCGTGTTGTACATATTAGTATCTGGTTTCAAGAGGATAGTGGTTGTAACGCAACTTTCTACATACACTGAATGAATTATGTCATTCTACGAAATATTGTTCATGAAGTCAGCCATGGTACTGCCTGACCGGTAGGAAACGGTTGAGTTATTTTTAAAATTTGTCAGTAGCCTAGGTCGAGAGTGGAAAATTACACTCGGCAATTAGTTGCGTTGAGCTGAGAAATGAACCACCAGCCAGCTTCTCGCTCCATCTCCAATCAGAACTGGAAATACTGATTTCCACCTCAGCCCCCACCATAGTAATGCTGAGGGCAATTTCAGTGCCCATATTGCCATGAACGGCTGAGATTAGCCAACCCATAGACAATGTATTGAAACTGGGGCCTTTCTGGACTGTATGGGGAGAAGATGCAAGAGCAAAAACAACATTGACCTTTGGTTGCACAGATAATCATCTCCAATTAGATTTGTAAATGGGTTTTTTAAACTATAAAATGGATTGGTTTTGAGAGTGCGAGTACTGTAAATGGCTTGTCTCTCCAATCATGGAGCCCTCAGTAATGTTCCACGGAACATTTCTCATAATGTAAGCGAGAAGGGCTTTGAAAGACAAGCTCAAAAATAATCAGCTCGAAATGAAACTACAAAACCAATCCTCATCATGTATTTGGATGCATCTCAAAGGCATTTGTTTACATGTCGAAGCAGGTTATTTTAACAATGTGCCACTCACTGGTATGACCATCTTTGAGAAATCGTGCCAGATGGGAATAGAGCACTAAAATGGGTGGTCTGGCATTTACTAACCCATTCCTACCAACACTGAGGCTGCTGCCATTTTGTGGAGTGTACCCAGGCAGCTGATGAGAACAGGCAAGAGCCTCATTCGCCTATGCAATTGGGGTGGAAGGAGGATCCAATCATGTCAATAGGACGTTAATGGAGTATTGAGATACCAATGGGTGTAACAAAAGGTGCACACAATCTGCCCATTGATACTTGGGGCTGGATTTTAAGGATCGCCTCGACGTGGGGATCCATGGCGGGGTGAGGGACCTGAAGACGGCCTCAGACGAGGCCCGCCACAGACCTCGACGCAGGTAGGGCACAGCCCGATATTACCGACGGCGGTGAGGCCTCGTGGCAGCCGCTCACCGCCGCTGGGCAATGGGACCGCAATTTAAGTATTTAAATAAATCAAAATACCTGAATTAATTACACTCCCGTCACCCCCTGAAGTCCCGCCACAAGCTTCACTCCGCCGGCCGGCACTGCCATGCCTTTGGATCCCCGTCTGGGGAAATGAGGCGCAACCTTGGTGGAGAGGGGCGAGGAGGTACGCTTCTCAGTGCGGGGGCGGGGCGAACGGGGTGTAGGGGATGATGGGAAGGGTTATAGTTTAAAGTTTGTGCAGTTGGGCGGTGGGGGGGAAGGACAAATAATTAATTTAATTGTTTGTGGTGGGGTGGGAGAGGGGCAAAAGAAATGTTTTTATTTATTTCAATTCCATTTTGCTTTAAATATTTAAATTTCCCAGTAGCCCTGACAACCCATTAAAAATGGCGCCAGTGCCTGCGCACAGGCAGCTGACGCCATTGCCGGCGACAGACAGCCCGCCACCTCCACGTGATTGGGTTGGCCTGCACCAGCTATTTAAATGAGCCGCCGCGCTTGGAATCGCAGTGGCCCTTTGACGTGCGGCCCGCAATTTTTTTTTTGCCTGCCGCCGATTTCGGCAGCAGCTATATAAAATTCAGCCCTTGATGTCGAATGGCCTAACCAGGTACTTAAAGGTATCTTAAAAAGTCCTGCTGCAGACAACTCAAGAAAGGTTCAAGGAAAAGTTTGTAAATGAACTTGGGGTGTCAGGAAGATCATTAATATTCCTCCTTGCCCCACCAAAAACTGACTCTCATGAGGTCCAACCTGCCACAGCTCTCCCCCAGAATCACCTCCCATCCCCTCCTCCTTAATTCACTTGGATCATTTTGGCAGAGAGCCTCTAGATTTTCAGTCCCCTCCAATTTGCGAGCTACGTGCCTGAGGGTCTGAAATTTGATCCGGACCTTGACATCGGGCGTATTCCACCAAACATCCGACTGTTGTCTACTTCAACCAAAAATTGACCTCATCATGTGCAGTTATGGCACCTTAACTTCAAGAGAACACGGATGTATCGGAAAGGTTCAAAGACATTTCTTGAAATCCCATTGGGCAGATATTAGTGTACAATGCCTTTAGCACTGTCAATTAAATTCTTTTTCCTAATATTTTAACACAGACATCCTTCCATCTATTTAAACCCTCCATTAAAATAGCAAACTAAGAAATTATTAATGCAATGGGCTTATACACTAATCTTATTTAATTTCAAGGACTTTAGAGTATTAAAATGAAGCAAACAGAATCACAGAATTCCTAAATGTACATCATTTTGGTCCCTCGGAGCCGACAGACCTGCATCTTCTCAATCTGGGCTGGATTCAGACCCAGGTCCTGGAGAAAAATGGATGGACATGCAAAACCATCCACAATAGCCAAAGTAAACACCTTTATTTTTGTTTGAGAAACTTAGGTAAAGTTCCATAATTCAGAATAAACCTAAGGTTAAAATGAGTGGAAAAGACAGGCTAAGTGAAAAAGTGGCAGATACATAGGGCCTAATTTTAAGGTCCTGCTGGGAATAGAGGTGGGTGGTTGATGAAAATAGCGGTGCCGGCCGGCGTGCTGGTTTCTTGTCGCCGTTTGCGCCACTGGTGAGTTTCATTAGAGTGGGGGCAGACCGGCCCCGAGAACCCACCTGATTCCCAAATGAACCCATTTGAGATAGTTAAAGAGCTCATTGAGGGCTCGTAGAGGGCCATCTTGAGGTTTCGGAGGGGCCGCACGGGCTGCATGCTGGGTCAGGGGTAAACAAGGCACATGGAGGCAGAAACACAGTGGTAAGCCAGTCATGGCCACCAAGAAAATTAGGTGGGCACCTAAAAAGGGCAGCAGCTCAGAGGGGACTCAGCCATTGGCACACAGGTGCCAACGAGTGTGCACAGGTTGCAGGGTCAGTATTGACAATGTGCTCGGGCAGTGCAGGGAGTTGTCACCCTCCTGGCATCATGGGGATATGAGGAGGGGGCATGGCCTCCAGTCACCATTGTGAGGCCACCTGAGATAATAAGCTAAACCCAATTAAAAGTAATAAAAATAAACACTACGTATTTATGCACACATTCACCAGCTGATCACACACACACAAATAGATTACAAAGTCTAAAGTAGGTTTTTTGGTTGGATTGAAGTCCAGAATAAATAAAAGTTAAATACACAGTCTGAGTTTGGATGATACGCTGGTCTTCCGGCTGGAGTTGTATTCTCGAAGTTGTTGGCTGGTCAAAGTGCATTTTGTGGTTGGCCCACTTTGCTCAAGGTTTTCTTGAAGGTAGAATTGTAGTTGGCTCTCTTCCCCTGGTCTATGGCTGTAGCAGTCTGTAGGCTTGGAAGGTCCACAGATGCAGACGGTGATCAAACTTGATGTTTTCTGGAGAGAGAGAGAAAGAAAGGGAGGCACACAGCCTTCTCTGCTGCTGCAGTCTCAGTTCCTGCTTGCCTCTTGTATGTAACAAAAGTCCTAATTTTACACAGCCTGGGGAGATGGTCACATGGTTCTCTCAATCCCCTTTGTCTTCAATGAGGTCCAAAGTCGAAAACCCAAAACCTCTCTCAGGTGGTATTGTCAGTATTTACCCCCTGAAGGGACGCTTTCACTCATGAACGCCTCAGGATGGCTTTGAATGTCGAGCCAACTATGGCTCTTGGCATTGCTGAGGAGTCAGTCAGGCCCCTCATGTTCAGGAGCAGTTGGCACACTCAGGCTCCTCAGCTAGAATATCTGCTGGAGGTTGCATACCCAGAGGCCTGTCATGAGGGTCTGGCATTCTTGTGCTCATGTTCTTAGCCACCTCTATCCATGCCTGCTTGGTTTGGGAGGGTGGCCTTCTCCTGCCACCCTTCGGAAAAAGGACCTCCCTTCTCTCCCTCACTGCCTCAAGGAGGACCTCCAAGTCTTCATCTGCAAAGCGAGGGGCATCCCTGCCCGGGGATCCAGCCCTCTACCTTTCCTGCTGCATGAGAAATACATCAATTGAATAACGGCAGCTACAGTGATGGCTGCCGCGATCTGGTTAAATCGGGACCGCACTGTTCCATCTCCATTCCTGCCCCTGCAGCCCCTAGTTGGCCACAAACTCTGCCCTCCAGCCAAAGGCCAGGTCACCGTGAAAATCAGGGCCTGGGACTGCTTCCCCCGGGGGCAGGATCAGGACCCAGAAACATTCCCGATGTCCGTGGACTGACCCAGGAAGGAAAATCAGCCCTATACTGTCTAGCTTAGACGCTCAAACTTCCGGTCACCAAAACACAAATGGTGGTTAAAACTGAACTGTTAGCTGGCCCCTAAAAAGTTTAAAATTGAGCCTTTGAGGTTCTGGCCACCAATGATCTCTTTACCCACAGCTTCACGAAGATCATTCAGTCTTCCGATCTGGGTCCGAACCACTTTTGATGGGATTCCATTCCGCTGCTCCATCCTCACTTGAGGCTTGCTTATTGTAAAATGGAGTCCTGTAGTTTTGTGTTCTGTGCTCACAGTCAAACAATTTGTATTGTTACTTTCCAAATCGCACTACACCCACACACACTAATAGGGGCAATCTGTGGGCCAGCAATCACAGCCCAAAAATAACACATTCGAATGAGGAAATGGCTTTGTGCAGTGCTGCTACAAGCAGCCTTCCAAACCGCAAACGAGTAATTTCAGGTAAGAAGGGTCTCTTTTACACTGGGGAGACTAAACGCAGACTGGGTGACCACTTTGTGGAACACCTCCGCTCAGTCCACAAGCATGACCCCGAGCTTCCTGTCGCCCGTCACTTCAATTCCCCACCTTGCTCCCATTCTGACCTTTCTGTCCTTGGCCCATTACAGTGTTCTAACAAAGCTCAACGTAAGCTCGAGGAATAGCACCATATCTTTCGACTGGGCACTTTACAGCCTTCTGGATTCAACATTGAGTTCAATAATTTTAGATCATAACTGCTTCCCCCATTATTCATTTTTTCTTTTTTCATTGGCTCCCCCCCAACCACATTTCATTCTTAATGTCTTTACTTTGTGCTATTTACACCTCATCCAGACACATCCTTTGTTACTTATTTGGCTTTGTACCATGAAACCCCATGTCATCTAATCTCTCCTGCCCTCCACCCTATCAGAGACCTTCCCTTTTGTTCTTCTTCCCTCCTCCCCCCCTTTCACTTGCCTCAAAACCTATTACATCCCCAACGTTTGCCAGTTCTGATGAAAGGTCACGACCTGAAAAGTTAGCTCTGTTTTTTTTTCTCTCCACAGACGCTGCCTGACGTGCTGAGTATTTCCAGCATTTTCTGGTTTCGTTTCAGCTAAGGCTTGTCGCTTGTCGGGAGATATTGCACCTTCCAGGGTAAGAAGCACAACTGCACCTTGCAATACTGTGTAGAATAAAACTAAGAACTAAAATCGCTGGTAAATGTGAGCAATTCTTCAATGTCTCTAACAAGACGACATGTTCCTACTCAGCCTACACCCTTATCTCCTTGTGTAACTGCTCTCATTTCCACACAAAGAAACTAAAAGAAAATGAGTTCAAATTACCTTGTGTGGGGAGGGTGCAGAGGAGATTTACCAGAATGGTACCAGGAATGAGGACTTCAGTTATGTAGAGAGACAACAAAGGCTGGGTTTGTTCTCCTTAGAACAGAGAAGGGTAACTGGAGATTTAATAGGTGCTCAAAATTATGAAGGGTTGTAATAGAGTAAATAAGGTAAACTGTTTCTGCTGGCAGGAGGGTCAGCAACCAGAGGACACAGATTTAAGATAATTGACAAAAGAACTGGGATGGGGGTGGGGGAGGGGGTGTGCAGGGTTGGGGGGAAGCGGGGGAAATGAGGAGAAATATTTTTACCCGGTGAGTTATGAAGAACGGGAATGCACTGCCTGAAAGGGCGGTAGAAGCAGATTCAATAGTAACTTTCAAAAGGGAATTGGATAAATGTTTCAAAAGGAAATACCTGCAGGGCTATGGGGAAAGAATAGGGGAGTGAGTCTAATTGGGTGGCTCTTTCAAAGAGCCAGCACAGGCACGATGGGTCGAATGGCCTCCTTCAGTACTGTATCATTCTGTGTTAGCGATGATCTTGTACATGCACCTGTCTGAATTTTGGTGATTTTAGCAAAAATATTAACTCCTTTATTTTAGAGTGGGTTAAAGTCAACATTAACACGGGGGACAAAGGAATTTGATACAAATGTCCCTGTTACGAACATCATATGGCGTGATTTCAGCCTGAAAGCAATCACCCGTATCTTGGAACAACTTCTTGAAGGCCAGTTCCCTTGTTTTATCTGGCTTTACGGCCTGGGACTACTCAAAACTGACATCAGGCACCCAAGAAAGGAGCGTGTTTCAGTTTTAGCACTGATGTACCCTTATAATAATGACTCTTGTCTCCCCCCCAATGCACCGATGTAAAAATATGCAGCAAACAATGACAATGGAATGGACTGTAGACGAGCTTAGATAATTGGGACAGTTGCTGTTGCAAAATAACTCAAGGCACAGGACTTCAAACTCACCTGATGAGTGCACGGCTCAATGTGAAACTGACTAAAATAGACCAGGCAGGCCACTGGTTAGCAAATGTCAGATGAAGTGGTTGTACGGATCATCAGCGTTGGCCTCAGTGCCCTAGATAAGAGGTTGGAACGAAGTATTGGGATGTGGGCAGAATGGGCAAGGCAATATTTATTACCCGGTTACCAAAAGGACATGACCTTGAATCAACCGCATAGTGTGGGATTTTTTGCAGATTATGGGTTACGCTAAAAAGATCACCATCTTCACTTGGAATAATTTATTTTGGTAGAGAGATGAATGCAGATCTCATACACTTGGTGATGTTCTAAATAGCAAAGCAACACTTGAGACCTCAAATCATCCCTAAAAATAAACCAACACACCCGGATCTTCCACTTAACCTTTTGGGAACAGGGAATTGGAGAAGCCTGAGGAAAATAATTCCTATTTAGTTCTGCAAAAGTCGTTCTAAAATGTGGTGCGATGGCTCCATAGAGACTGAAAACATTGGGTGTGGGATGTTCCTGGTCACAAAGGTTAAGTATAGATGAGAGAAGCCATTCAGCCAATTTAGCTCATCCTTCCATAGCAAACTACAATGACCCTATACCAGCAGTTATGTGCTTCTTAAATGAGTCCAGAGCCTTCCATTGCCCTATGTAAAAATCTGTTCAAATATTAATCAGTGCTACCTGGCATCAGTCTTGAATTTGCCATTTACATGTACCTATATGCCCCTATTCTGAAAGAGAGCTGCATTGTTGGAGGTCCCATCTTTTGGATGAGATGTTAAACGAAGGCCCCATCTGTCAGTTGGACATAAAAGATCCCATGGCACGATTTCAAACAGCAGGGCATTTCTCCCTGGTGTACCGGACAATCTTTATTCCTCATCCAACATTATTAAAATAGATTATCTGGTGATTATCTCATCTGTTTGTGGGACCTTGTGCAAAATTGGATGGAACGTTTCCTACATTACAACAGTGACTACACCTCAAAAGTACCTCATTGGCTGCAAAGTGCTTTGGGACATCCTGAGGTTGGGAAAGGTGCTATATAAATGCAAGTATTTTTATTTCTGACTTACCTTCTTTGACGGCTGAAGAGTCCAAGATATACTACGTTATTAAACCAGCACTGACACGAGGTAATCAACTTCATGTTGCTCCTTTGCACCACCTCCGTTGAGTCTGATGTGACCAATGTTCTCAGCGGGCTGTGACAATATTGGTTTATCTCAAGCAATTCCACTCAATGTCAATTATGTAAAGAGCAATTTAAAATAGAAAAGTGAGAGACTTATTAATATTTCAGAACATCTTGTTCCTGAAATCACTTCATGGAATACTCATGCTTGAAGGTTTAATATTATTGTCTGAAATTCATCTCTCCATTATTTCAGTGGATCTATTTAAAATGAACAGTGTAAGGTCCCTACTAAAATAGCAGAAGAGTTTGTCTGCTAGTGTCCTGCAGAGTATTTTCAGGTTTTTTTTGAATTTATAAAGATTTCTCAATACAAAGTGAGAAAGTATTATCAGATGGTCAAACCCTTATATACAAAAGATCAATAAGCGCTGTCAGGTTATTAATTTAAACGACCAACAGCGGCCAAATTTAAAGGCAGAAAGAAGTAGAAGAGTGAAAAGAAATACATTGTAACAAACTACCTATTTTGACATTAATTAATTTACATTGGGGCAGATCTTGACTCTGTGCAATAGTATATTGAGAGGCTACTGGGAAAGGCTGAACAGGCTTTTCTCCTTAAAAGAAGGCCGAGGAGTGGCCTGATAGAGATTTTCAAGATTATGAAAGGGTTTTCATTTGTGGGGGAGACCAGAACGAGGGGCTGTAAATATAATATCGTCACCAATATATCCAATAGGGAATTCAGGAGAAACATCTTTAGCCAGAGAGCGGTTAGAATGTGGAACTCGGTACCACATGGAGCAGTTGAGATGAATTGCATAGATGCATTTCAGAGGAAGAGAGATAAGCCTATGAGTGAGAAAGGAATATGCTGATAGGGTTAGATGATGAGGGGTGGGCGGAGGCTCATAGAGAACATAAACACCGGCATAGACCTGTTAAGCTGAACAGCCTGTTTCTGTGCTGTAAATAAATACTTCATAATGCAAAACAGGCGACAGCAGATTTACATTGACTTCAATGGAAATACAAATTAGAAGCAACCGGGAGAGATGTAAAATGGACAATCATCTGTTTTACACTGTCAAGATCTATCCCACGTATGTTTTTATAACTTTTCATAAGTCAGCGTGTCTCAAAACAATCACGCCGTACATTGTGTCATGGCACTTTTATTTTGGCTCTCACAAAATTTCGGACAACAATCGACCAAGGTGCCAGGGCCCCTTTAAATCCGCAACAAATGGAACTTATCCACCTGCAGCCTCCTATCTCAGGTCAGCACTTTTTGTATCTAAAATTCAAGCCATTTCATTGTAAAAACCTTCCACCCCTTTGCACAAAGCAACTTATCGGCACTTTCTGGAGGCAGAAGCTGGGTTTGCCTCACCTGTAATCGCACTGAGATAAATCTTCATCTTTCAGAGAGAGGGACAAAAGCCAAAGCTGAATCTGGTATCTAAATAAGACTGCTTTCTCTTATCTAAGTTGAACAGATTCCAAATTTGCAAATCTGGGATGTTACCATTTTGAAAGAAGGAGGAGTGGTGGGGATGGTGCTTTTATAGGGCACTGGTAGGGGGTCACTACACATTCTTTTGAAATCAGTTTCAAGTCATAGATTTGATACAATAGAACTGAAGGCTTTGAAAACAGTACACAGAGCCCTTAGTGGAGCCTACTTTTATCAGGCTTGTTTCCTCTTCCCTCCTCCGGCCCATTAAAGCGACAGTTTCAATTATTTTCCTTCTTGTACCAGACACTGGCGGAGAGCTTGGGAACGTGACCAGTTCCAACACCCTTGCTAATGCAAGTCAATATTGTTTAACCAGAGCAGCCCAAGGTTTTCCTTTAGGGCTTGTGCTCCACGCTGTTCAGAATCTCTTCACGATGGCACATCTGGAGTACCTTCTTGAGCTGTTCAGTAGTCAGACGTTAGGTATCAAGTGAAAGATGATGTTTTTTCTACCAGCCACCCTTCAAATGTTTTGAAGAAAAGTTATCGCATTGGGGTTGTGAACAAATATGGTGTTAAAGAAAGATGGACAAATGAATTTACAGTCAGAGCATGTGGCTTTTGCTGTTAATTCAAGAGTTCTCCACATAAGAGAGAGACATGATTTCTGAATTAATTGCAGAATGTAGGTCATAATAAATTCAAGTTATAATTAAAATCTCTGCACCTTATTATTCAACTTAAATATTGCTCATTTAATTAAGTTTGCCTTTGACTCCTGCTTGAAATCCCGCTTTTGGGTGTGCAATCACATATAAAATTGACTTGCTAAACCATTTCCTCGACCATTTTTAATTTCAGTTTGACAAAACATTTCCTCCCTTTTTGAAGAGATATTGAAGTTAACAAAAGCAAAACTCTGGATGCCGGAAATCCGAAATAAGAACAGAAAATGCTGGAAATACTCAGCAGGTCTGGCAGCATCTGTGGAGAGAGAAGCAGAGTTAATGTTTCAGGTCGGTGACCCTTAATCGGAACTTCATCAGAAGTTGGAATGGAAGATCACTGACCTGAAACAAGCAGGTGAGGGTAAGATATGAGAAAAAGTATCTTGCCTGATAGTTGCATCACAACCTATTTTTCTTCCAATGCTAATAAAGTGATTGCTCTTCTGAATTATAAACTTTTGCTCTTCCTGAGCTTCAAGCACACACATCCTAAAATAAGTGGCTTTCTGTCTCCAGTCCAATGGCGGACAGCAATCTTTCAGTCCAACAAGCTAAGCTTTCGTAAGTAATTTCAAAGCCCCAATGACCTGCAAGACGATTCTGCCTGAAAACTCCCCTAATCAGCAATTGCACGTTCGAAGCATTCTTGCTCCGTCTGTTGATTAAGCTGAAAGATAGATTTCATTTTGAAGATTACAATGTGGTGAAAGGGGCATTTGGTTCACCAACTCTGTCCCAGTGCTCGCTCTTCAAATGAAGCTAACCTTCTCCAATCTCAATATCCTGCCCTTTCCTCTGGTCCTTTTGCAATCTTTTTATTTAAATACTAATCCTATTCCCTTTAAAATATTGTCATAATCTATGCCTCAATAGCCAACTGTAATAAAGCATTCCATACTCTAATTAACCTCTGGAACAAGAACAAACTACATTTATATAGCACACCTAATGTAGAAAAATGGCTTAATGAGAGCAATATTAATTTTAACATTTTGACACAAGTCAACAGAAGGAGAAATCAGGAAACATAACCAAAATCTTGATCAAAGAGTTAGGTTTAAAGAGCATCTTAAAAGAGGGGAGAAAGGTGGAGCGGTTTAGAGAGGCAATTCCAAAGCTTAGGGTCAAGACAGCTGAAGGCATGGCCACCAATGGTGGAGCCATTAAAATCGGGGATGTGCAAGAGGCCAGAATTAGTGCAGATATCTCAGATGGTTGTAGGGTTTGAGGAGATTACAGAGATAGAGAGGGGTGAGGCCGTGGAGCAGATTTAAAAACAAGGATGAGGATTTTAAAATTGAGGCTTTGCTGAACGGAGATCAGCAAGAAAAGGGGTGATGCGTGAATGAAATTTGGAGTCAGTCAAGATAAAATGGAATTAAATAAAAGTATTCAGTGGGGGTGTGGTAAGGAATATGGGATTAATGTAGGATTAGTATAAATGGGTGCTTGTTGGTCGGCACAGACTCGGTGGGCCGAAGGGCCTGTTTCAGTGCTGTATCTTTCTATGACTCTATAACTCTATTCCACTTTCCTTAGCATTCTTCTAATTATTATCCAAAGTGATCATAGATAATGAAACTTGCTCATTCAGAATGGCTTTGTGCCTTTTTTTTGGATCAAGTTTCATATCTCACATCTTTGAAAATCACCACAATCCTCCAATTTAATTACATTTAATGGGATAGAAGGGAAAGAGAGAAACATTTATTCAGAAAATTGCACACATTAAGACAAAAATAAATAATTAAAATCATGAATGTTAGCAACTTTAATCCTCCAGGAATTGACAAATCACAATTTTTACTACCTATGTTTTTGTTATGAAGCAGCTGCAAAAGGAGGAACTTGCATCAATATCATACTGTAGCACATCTCCCAGAAATGTCTCACTGTTGTTATGGCAAAACGAGCCAGTCTGTACACTGCAATCCTCCGCAAACATCTAGTTAAAGGACCAATTAATGCGTTTTTGCTTGAGAGAGCAATGTTGGCCAGGAGTCTGGAAGAACTCTCTGGCTCTTCTTGAAATTCTGCAAAGGGATCTTTCATGAGCGTAGGAAACACAGGAACAGCGAGATGGGACCGTTATTTAATGTGTCCTGCAAGGGACAAGCACCTCTTAAATGCAGTGCTCCCTCAGTACCCATGTGAAAACCTGATGATGCGCTCAGGTCCCAGGACTGGAGCTGGAATGCACAACTCTCAGAGTCAGAGGCCTGAACGTTATCAACAGAAGCAAACTAACATTCCAGATTTAATTTAAAATAAAAACAAGAAATGCTGGAACCACTCAGCAGGTCTGGCAGCATCTGTGAAAAGAGAAGCAGAGTTAACGTTTCGGGTCAGTGACCCTTCTTCGGAACTGACAAATATTAGAAAAGTCACAGGTTATAAGTAGGTGAGGTGGGGGTGGGGCAAGAGATAACAAAGGAGGTCGAGATTGGACCAGGCCACACAGCTGACCAAAAGGTCACGGAGCAAAGGCAAACAATATGTTAATGGTGTGTTGAAAGACAAAGCATTAGTACAGATTAGGTGTTAATACACTGAATATTGAACAGCAGCAAGTGCAAACCTGAAAAAAAACAGTGGGTAAGCAAACTGAACAAACTAAGATGAAATGAAATAAATGCAAAAAAAAAGATTGTAAAAAATGTAAAAAAGAATGTAAAAAAAAAAGGGAAGAAAAAATAACTAAAAATGAAAGTAAAATGGGGGGCTGTCATGCTCTGAAATTATTGAACTCAATGTTCAGTCCGGCAGGCTGTAGTGTGCCTAATCGGTAGATGAGATGCTGTTCCTCGAGCTTGCGTTGATGTTCACTGGAACACTGCAGCAATCCCAGGACAGAGATGTGAGCATGAGAGCAGGGGGGATTGTTGAAATGGCAAGCAACCGGAAGCTCAGGGTCCTGCTTGCGGACTGAGCGGAGATGTTCCGCAAAGCGGTCACCCAGTCTGCGCTTGGTCTCCCCAGTGTAGAGGAGACCACACTGTGAGCAGCGAATACAGTATACGACATTGAAAGAAGTACAAGTAAATCGCTGCTTCACCTGAAAGGAGTATTTGGGGCCTGGGATAGTGAGGAGAGAGGAGGTAAATGGGCAGGTATTACACCTCCTGCGATTGCAGGGGAAGGTGCCATGGGACGGGGACGAGGTGGTGGGGGTAATGGAGGAGTGGACCAGGGTGTCGCGGAGGGAACGATCCCTTCAGAATGCTGACGGGGAAGGGAGGGGAAGATGCGACTGGTAGTGGCATCACGCTGGAGGTGGCGGAAATGGCGGAGGATGATCCTTTGGATATGGAGGCTGATGGGGTGAAAAGTGAGGACAAGGGGAACCCTGTCACAGTTCTGGGAGGGAGGATTTAATTTGTTATTTTATGTCGGCATGGTATAAATTTCAGCCAGGTGTTTGGAGACTATGCGATGATGAATGCAGCTGAAGTAAAATCTAGACCCACAACACAAACATTATTATAAATACTCATGTTGGCACAGAATCTATCTATTTCTATAAATGTTGTAAAAGCACTCATCACATCTATTATTCCCCTCCAAAAGGGATTTGCTTTAGTTCTCAGTTTCCAGTTTGTTGCATGAAGAGAAAGAGAGAACCTGTATTTATGTAGCATCTATTTTGTCCTCACTATGTTGTTGCTTTACAGCTAATGAGGTATTTGTGAAGTGTAGTCACCACTGTAACGTAGGAAAGTGCAGCAGCCAATTTGCACACAGCAAAAATCCCACAAACAGCAATGCAATAAATGACTACGCAACCTGTTTCATGGCCGGGTGAGGGATAAACATTTATTAGAGCACCCCCCCAATCTTTTCCAAATAGAACAGAATTCTTTACATCCACTGGTTTAGTGTCTCATCTGAAAGATAGCACCGCCAATAGTGGAGCTCTAGATTATGTGCTAAGTCTCTTAAGTGAGGATTGAATCCATCTAACTCAGAGGTGACAGTACTACCACCTGAGCCAAGGGCTGCATACCCACAAATTCCAGAGATGCAGCACCCACAAGTGCCATCCCTTGTTGGCCAAGATGGATTGCAGGATCACCCCTAAAGAGAGGGGGGGCCGGAATTTTACGGTGGGCAGATGGGAGCCGGCCTCCAACGTAAATATCGGTGGCGAACCCGCTTCTGCCTCAGCTGAGGATCCATTCCGTATTTTACGGGTCCCCAGGCTTTAATTGTTCCGAGGCGGGATTTCCACCCACTTGAGGTTGAAAGTCCCGCCTCATTGAGCTGCCGGCTAATCAGCGGGCCGGCAGCTCTTAGTCCCTGCAGCACCATTGGGAGCGGTGGCCCCTGCTGGGACTGCAGCCCAGCTGAAGATAGAAGACGACGTGGAGCCAGGAGGAAAGGTAAATTTTGGTTGCCTCGCCGGGGGTAATCGGTCGGGCTCCGGCGAGGCAAGGGTGGTCGGTTGGGGGGGAAGGGTGGGTGTATCGTGTGCTGGGGGTGGTTGGCGTAGCAGGGGAGGCCCTCCATTGGGCACCCTGTGCCTGATGAGCAGGGCTCCCCCTCCCCCTCGCCCTGGGCCTGGTTTTCCTAGGCGTCTTTTCCCAGCTCCAGGACACCTGTTTGCCATGCATAAATTCCGCGTGGAGGCGTGTGAAGGCCCTTAAGCGGTCGTTAAGTGGTCACTTAAGGGCCTTGATTGGTCTGGGGCGGGTGGGCTGTTTTTTGCGCCCCCCCCCCTCCCCCAACCCTACGTAAAGGGTGGCAGAGGCGGGAGCGGGTTGAGAAAGCCTCCCGGAGTCTCCCACTCCACTTTACGCCACCATCCCGCTCATTGGAGTGGTGTAAAGTCCCAGCCAGAGAGTCACTCTATATGTTTTTTAAACTTGAATCAGAAACTTACATCAGCATGGCAATTACAAAACTTTCTGAAACAAACAATTAATGAACACGACACTAAGAGTAAACGTTAAACCATATACCTCAGCATGAAAGAATTGTCGGGGTCCTTCACTTTAGGGGAGTATTCTGAAATATACCATCAATTAGCCACATAAACAAAAGTTAAGAAGGATTTTTATTATATAATTTCAAAAGGATGACATCACTAATCCCCAGACAAATAAACAAAACACACTGTGATATTTGCATATCTTGCAGTTTTAAGCCCCTATGGATGTAATTTATTAATGCAACTTTGTCAACATAAGGAGAGCATTGAGAGGTTTATTTATAATTAAGAAGGTTTTACTCATCCCAGCAGTTATATTTTGTGCTACATTTTGGCACCATGACATAATCTTAGGTATTCATTTTAAACCTCAAAATAATTGCTTGGTGTAAAGTTAGGAATGGCGCTAATTTAACATGAAGCAATTTGAAGTTGATGTTCAACTTATCTGCCCACTAATGTTTCCCACCTCAAACCTCTGTCCTCTCGCCTAATCCTCCCCACTTAGCTAAGATCTGTTCACTTCTGTTAACTATCTGGATCCACCAATCACCCTCATGGGCACCAGTAAAAAGTTGAGTCAACAGCAACCTTGTATAATTGTTGATGTTCAATGAAATCCGAGATGCTTATAAGAGTGTCTCTCTATATACTGACAGTGGGAAGGCAGATATTTTAGTTAAGGGACCAACTTAATGAAAAGTGAAGACAAATTGAATTGTAGCAAGATCCCACCTATCTTTCTTACAGAAAGATTTGCATAGTTTCAGAGGTGTCAAACTGTTCCTTAGCCTTTGCTCTATCATATCCATGTCACAAACTTTTTCCTTAAGGAAGTGATGAATACTTCAAATATCCCTTCTTTGGCTCTCAGTTTGTTCATGGACTCCTTAGTCTGAAGGATTTGCGTACGCAATATTACACAGAGACTACGGCTCATTAAAAACTTAATAACTAGCTCTCTCTGATGATTTTCAAGTTAGGTGCAGACAAAAAAAAACTGGCAGTCAACTGTTATAGACCTTTCCAGATTGTCCTCTTGAAAGGGCAGTCAACTTTCAGTCCATGATCACAATGATAAATGGACCCATTGAGTAGGGACACGATGTGGTATGGTTACAGTCTCCAAGTTTCAGAATCAATCCCTGATCACAGCTGGGGCATCTTCAACAGTGCTTTGGGAGGCTTCAGCGGCCACAGCTCAGGATGGAACCCACTAGTCCTACTGGTACTTTTCTGTACCCTGTGCCTCCTGTTGGAAGATACTGCCAATCAGACTGTGTCAGTTATGATGTCCCACTCAGGTTCTGAGTCGGCAGGCTGTGGGTTCAAGTCCCACTCTTGAGCACAAAATCTAGGCTGACATTCCAGTGCAGTACTGAGGGAGTGCTGAAGTCAAAGGTGCCATCTTTTGGATGACACCCCGACTGCCCTCAACTACATCATAAAGACAGATTATCTGGTCAGTATCTCATGGATGTTTGTGGGACCTGGCTGTACCCAGATTGGCTGCCATATTTCCTCCATTGCAACAGTAACGGCACTTCAAAAGTACTTCATTGGCTGTGAAGCGTTTTGGGCCGTCCTGCGGGTTGTGAAAGGTGCTATGGAAATGCAAGTCTTTCTCAAATTGCTGTTTGCTTTTGAAAGTTTTGCATAGTTCCAAGTTGTTCTAAGTTTCTGGCTCGAGGTAAAGGTCATGATTTTCTTTCCCTTTAGGGATGATTCTGCGATCCATCATTGGCAGCAAGGGGTGCCAATTGTAAGTCTTTCTTTCACAGCGACAGTGATAGATGCAGGATTCTCTCTCACCTCTAGTATTTGACACCAGTGTTCCAACATGCCCCCATATTCAAGACATCCTTCCATCATTGCTTTGATACCCTGTAGTTGCTTCGTTACAGTACACTTAGCTACCATTTTAGCCTTATTGCTAGGATTCACCATATTGAGGACGGATCTTGAACCCACTTCAGTACACTGGCATGTAAATGATCTTTACAATGTAGAACTTTGGCTATCAATTATTCAGTGATGGTGTACCATGATAACATGAACTAAATCAAAGATGATGCTGTAGTAATGCAGAACTAAATCTGTCTGAAGCAACTAAACATTACACTTCAGTGCTCCAATCATGGTTTCAAAGAAAATAACCACAATTTTTCAAGTAATGAGGCTACTTTAACCGAATGGGAATGGAGGATGTAATTTTTATCGGTTGGATTCGATTGGCCAATATAAATGACACACTTGCCGAATATAATGTATGTTTCCTTATGCATGAGTGAAGAAGAAGATCTTTGCTGACGTAGCTGAGGTAAATTCAGAGCACTATTATTTCACGCGAAGATAATACATGAGAGGAGCTGGCTAAAACTGGCTAGAAGAATTTAGGATTGATGTCAGGAAGAACTCCTCTATGCAAAAAGGATTCCTAGTTAGGGTAGTGGAGACATAAACCTTAGACTCATCCAAAGATTCAGTTAGATGAATTCCTAAAAGGGATTTCCTTTTTGCTTCCTTCCTGGATGGATGATCTATGAAAGGTTGAATAGCCTTCTCGCTCTGTACTCATCTCATAGTCTAGCAAACAGAGCTGTAGCCCTTTATTGCGTTTGGTCAGATTGAGAGCTACAAGTAAAAGTGAACAAAACATTCAAAACTCTCATCTGGGCTTGAATGTTTCCTTATGGCCCTGCATTTACTGGCCTCAAAGCCCCTTTAACACCAATTGTATTTTTATCTGATCTTTTTTTCTCAGCATGAAATTGGATATGGTGGGCAAGGATACAAAACTATTGGAATTGTTTTTCTGTCCTTTATACATTGCATCTGATTTTTAGTTCCATTGACGTCAGCAGAAGTGAATATGGGGCAGGGCGTGACAGACTACCCATGCAGTACTGCCTACTTTGCATCCCCACCCATGTCCATTGTACTCCAATTCAATCCTGTGTTGACTCCTTCCATTAAGGCAGAAGAGAAAAGGCCAACAACATGTCAGAAGACATTGACTATAAAGAGGTGCATTGTGTTGAGGAATAATCTACACAAAGGAGATGTCTGTAAGCTGCAAATTGAAGAGACACAATTAGGTACTTCAACATGCAAACTACATTTTCTTCTTAGGGAAATAAAAATGAGGGGATGTCCTATGTTTATTCCTTTAACAAGGAAAGGTAAAGGGACATGTACAACACTGCAAGAGACCATCGCAGTCCATCTGGGCAGTCCCAATGTGAGCAAGTGGCAAACTACCAATGTCTTCCCAATAGAGAAGGAACTCCCACTTGTCTGCTATAACTTCAGTGGGAGAGCCAAGGACACCATTGAGGTAAACAATGTTATCAGTTGAGATGATGCCATTTTTCCTGAGTTTGCTGTGGCTCTTTCATTGAAGTTAAATGGACAAGCGGGAGCACCCTGACAGAAATTCATCCCTCGAGCCTTTCTAAGCTGGCCTGGTGAGGTGGGGGGTTTGATACAAAATGTTTGCCACAACAGACAACACAAAAAGAGGGACAGGAACGCTGGCACAATTCTAGCAGCCAGCCAACTAATAAGTCAAAGTATAATAACTGTTATGAGTGGGAATACAAAGCAATTTGAAAGCATCTTAAGTGCCAAAATAATTGCTGAAGCTCCCCGAAGACAAAGGTTTTTCTTTAAAGATAGCAGTGTGCTTTTTATATTTTTTTAAGCCGCCTATTTATTGAAGAATTTTTAATAACAATATTTGCCCTGAGGGTAACAAGTACCATTAAAAATTCTGAGACACATACCGTATTATTTTTGCAGGTATATCTTGCAGCTAACCTCACACTATGGGCTGGATTTTGTGCAGGAGGTGGGGTCCCGGCACCAGGCCAAAAAGTCGGGGGTGGATCCCCGTCTCTGAACCTATTCAGATCCCCGGAGCGATACTCCAGTCTTTAGCTGTCAAAGTAGAAGGAGGCGGGATCCCTGTCCCTTTAAACACTTAATAAGGATGGGGGTCCTGTCCCTAAGAACTGCCCACCAATCACAGGGCCGGTGGCTCAACAGGGAGTGGTGGCCACTGCTGATACGGCAGAAGCTTTACAGTGGTGGAACCCCAGAGAAGAGGTAGGTGAGGTGGGGTCAACGGGGCTGGAGGGGTGGGCATTCGGTCCAGGGGGGGGGAGGTTCCGAAGGGGGGGGGCTGGGGGGTTCTCCACGGGCCACGAATTTCCCACAACAGAGGGAGCCCCCACGCCCGCAGGGAGGGTGCCTCATTTTCCAAGGCGTCCTCGCCGTGTAGCATAGGCCCTCCCACCTCTGGTAAGTTGCCAGAAGTGACTGGAAGAGGTCCTTAATTTGCCTTCAATTGTCCCACTTCAGGGCCTCAAATTAGTCTCTGAGCAGGAAGGCTGACCTCGGCCAATTGCACCCCTGGGAAGTTCGGGCCCGGCATTCCCGGCGTCGGGATCCATGGTGGTTGCTGCCGCTCCGATTCTCCGCCCCCAACCCCCACCCCGCCAAGGAACACGACATCAGGCTGGGAACAAAATCCAACCCTATGGCTGGAATTTCACCAGGCCTTTGTTGAGGGGCTGGGAGGTGGGAAGGATGGCAAAATGGCACAGTAAGGCATGAGGAGGTGCCCAATGTCTTCCCACCGCCATGCCATTTTGCCAGTGGTGGGAAAAGCAGCAGATCAGCTGTCCATCGGGAAGCAAATTGAGCCACTTAAGTGGCCAATTGAGGGCCTCTTCCCACCTCGGCTGGCATTTTGCACACATCAGGCAGGCCCACCGCCTCATGGGAAGACCGTCCAGTGGAACCTGGCCGACTCCCGGTGGACTGCAGGATGGGAGGAGGTGCCTCCTGTTTGGGTATCTCATGGCCCATGCAGGGGCCCCTCAGTGGCAATGGGCACCCCTGCTGCATGCGCCACCTGTGTCTCATGACCCACTTACCCCCAATTGCCTGCCTGCCTGGTCCCCAACCCCACTTATCGCTTGACTACACTTCTTCACACCCTGCCTCCTGTAAGGACTCCATTCCATTCTCCCAGTTTCTCTGTCTCCGATGCATCTGCTCTGATGATGCAACCATCCAAAACAGCATTTCTGATATGCCTTCCGTTTTCCTGAACCAAGGATTCCCCCCCACGGTGGTTGACAGGGCCTTCAACCGTGTCCGGCCCATTTCCCAATCCTCTGCTCTCACCCCTGCTCCTCCCTCCCAGAACCGCGACAGGGTTCCCCTTGTCCTCACTTTCCACCTCACCAGCCTCCACATCCAAAGGATCATCCTCCACCATTTCCGCCATGTTCAGCGTGATGCCACTACCAAACGCATCTTCCCCTCCCCTGTCAGCATTCTGAAGGGATCGTTCCCTCCGCAACACCCTGGTCCACTCCTCCATTACCCCTGACACCTCATCCCCTTCCCACAGCACCTTCCCCTGCATTCGCAGGAGGTGTAAATTCTGCCCTTTTACCTCCTCTCTCCTCACTATCCAAGGCCCCAAATACTCCTTTCAGGTGAAGCAACGATTTACTTGTACTTCTTTCAATTTAGTATACTGTATTCACTGCTCACTGCAGTCTCCTCTACACTGGGGAGACCAAACGCAGACTGGGTGACCACTTTGCGGAACACCACCGCTCAGTCTGAAAACATGACCCTAAGCTTTCTGTCGCTTGCCATTTCAACAGACACCCCTGCTCTCATGCCCACATCTCTGTCCTGGGCTTGCTGCAGTGTTCCAGTGAACATCAACGCAAGCTCGAAGAACAGCATCTTATTTACCGATTAGGCACCCTACAGCCTGCCGGACTGAACATTGAGTTCAATAATTTCAGAGCATGACTGCCTTCCCCACTTTTTTGGTTTTACTTCGTATTTTTTATTTGTATTTCATTTTATTTAGTTTGTTCCCTCATTCCACTTTCTTTTGTACCATGTGCCTGCCCACTGTTTTTTGTCATTTTTTTCATGTTTTTGCTTGTCGCTAGGGCTTTCATTATTCTGTTATTTAACACCCTCTCTGCATTAACGCTTTGTATTCAACCACACCATTAACACACTCTTTGTCTTTGCCTTTGCCCCATGACCTCCTTGACAGTTATTCTCTGTGACCCTCTGTCCTATCAACATCTTGCTGTACAGAACCTTAGTTAGGCCACACTTAGAATATTGCGTGCAATTCTGGTCGCCACACTACCAGAAGGAAGTGGAGGCTTTGGAAAGGGTACAGAGGAGGTTTACCAGGATGTTGCCTGGTCTGGAGGGCATTAGCTATGAGGAGAGGTTGGAAAAACTCGGATTGTTTTCACTGGAACGACGGGGGTGGAGGGGCGACATGATAGAGGTTTACAAAGTTACGAGTGGCATGGACAGAGTGGATAGTCAGAAACTTTTTCCCAGGGTGGAAGAGTCAGTTACTAGGGGACATAGGTTTAAGGTGCGAGGGGCAAAGTTTAGAGGGGATGTGCGAGGCAAGTTCTTTACACAGAGGGTGGTGAGTGCCTGGAACTTGCTGTCTGGGGAGGTGGTGGAAGCAGGTAAGGTAGCAACATTTAAGAGGCATCTTGACAAATACATGAATAGGATGGGAATAGAGGGATACGGTCCCCGGAAGTGCAGAAGGTTTTAGTTTATACAGGCATCAATATCGGCGCAGGCTTGGAGGGCCGAATGGCCTGTTCCTGTGCTGTACTGTTCTTTGTTCTTTGTTCCCATTTGTTCTCTTTTGCCCCACCCCCACTTTATTTGCTTGAAACCTATTACATTTCTAACCTTTGCCAGAACTGATGAAAGGTCACTGACCTGAAACGTTAACTTTGCTTCTCTCTCCACAGACGCTGCCAGACCTGCTGAGTATTTCCAGCACTCTTTTGGTTTTATTTCAGCCTTTCATCACACTTGCACTTGTCCACATTCTATGAGATTTGGCATTGGAACTTGCTGTGATTCAAGAGCCAAAACAGTACGTTGCCCTCTATAGGGTATCTGGAACTTGTGTGAACCAGGAAAGCAACTGTGTATCACCTTGACTAATCATCAATGAGCAGCACAGAGTCTGGTCCCAACAACAACAATTGGATGAATGACCAATTAATCTATCTTTGGAACTGTGGTTTGATAGAGGATTGTTAACCAGGACATCAGATGAACTCTCTGCTTTCAGATAGTACCTTGGACACTTTAACACCCATTTGAATTCCTCAATACCTCAACTGAAAGTCCTCACCTCTGACAATGTACCACATCTTTGGTCCTGGACTAAAGTGGTAGCCTGTCAAATCTACTTAAAGTTCTGGAGCAGCAATTGAGCCCACAGCCTTATCTACATGAAAAAGAAAAAATGAGACCTACATATTAAATAGCACCTCTTACAAATTCAAGACTTTCCAAAACGCCTTACAGCCAATAAAGTACTTTTGAAATGTAGTCGCTGTTGTAATGTCAGAAACATGGCAGCCAATTTGTGCACAGCGAGCTCCCAAAAAAGCAATGAAATAAATGAGCTGGTCTGTTGTTGGGTGGTAGACGTAGCACATATCTAACATTAGGCTGAATTTTATGAGTGCACAGCAAGTCATGGCGGCACGCCCTGATCTCGCCGGCCCGCCCACGCGAAGCGGCCGTCGCTGAGCCCCCGTGGTATTTCGAGCGGGGGCTCATTTAAATGGAGGGAGTGGCTGCCCCCGATGACATACAATGGGGCAGCCACTCCATCCCAGGCAATGGCGTCCGGTGCCACTGCACAGGTGCCGTCACCATTTTTAAAGGGCTTCAGACCCTTCACTTTCATTTTCATGTTTAAAGGTGCTATTTTGGTAGAAAATGCAGAAAATTTTAATTTATCTTTGATTCCCCTCTCTCCCCACCCCCCCCCCCTACCCCCCGCCACTGAGTTCTCATTTCATAAATTGACATTTCCTCCCCGAAAAACCACTTTTGAAAATGCTGACCTTTAACCCCCACCTTCAGAACATTTGACCCTCAACCCCTTCCCAACATCCCCACCACCAACGGAGTGATTTTCCCCGTGCCTACACCCCTCCCAATCTCAAAATTAAACACATCCCCCCCCCCCCACCCCTTCCCACCAGTGTCAGCCTTGAATCCCCAAACGGGGATCGGAAGGCGCGCGACTTCCAGCCACCAGCCGGAATATCGGCGTGGGATGATACATTTATTTGTATCGATTTAGCAACACAAATGAAGGCCCCGCTGCTTGGCGGCAGTGGGGCTGCACAGAGGCCTCACCACCGCCGATAAAATGCGGCGGGGCCTTCTCGGCGTTGGGGGTCGTGGCAGGCCTCTTCTGGACGAATTTTCCGGGGTTCCCGCCATGAATCCCGATGCCGGAGGGCTTGTAAAATTTAGCCCCTTATGTCAGTGGAACTCACCTAAAACCTGAAGTAGCATGCAAAGGTTTTAGCCAGTGTTCTCTTTTCCCATTAGCGGGTTATATAAACAGACACATCCAGATTAGCACATCCTTGGCATTGATGCTTTAGGAGTTCTGCTGCAGGAGAACGGCAGTCTCAAGTGGGCATACAGAATTATGTATTAACTGCAATTACTGTCATAGGAAGTGATGGGAAAGGGAGGATCTCATTTAAAACAAAGAGGGGGACTATGCGTATTTTTTAGATACTTTTCAACTGGGGCCTCAACTTTTCACAATTTATATAAATGACTTGGATGAAGGGACCGAAGCTATGATTGCTAAATTTGCTGGTGACACAAAGATTGGTAGGAAAGTAAGTTGTGAAGAGGACATAAGGAAGCTACAAAGGGATATAGATAGGTGGGCAAAGATCCGGAAAATGTGGGAAAATGTGAAATTGTCCATTTTGGCAGGAGGAATAAAAAAGAAGCATATTATCTAAATGGTGAGAGATTGCGGAGCTCTGAGATGCAGAGGGTTCTGGGTGTCCTAGTGCATGAATCACAAAAGGTTAGTATGCAGGTATAGCAAGTAATTAGGAAAGCTAGTAGAATGTTATCATTTATTGCGAGGGGAATTGAATACAAAAGTATGGAGGTTATGCTCCAGTTATACAGGGCATTGGTGAGACCACATATGGAGTACCGTGTATAGCTTTGGTCTCCTTATTTAAGGAAGGATGTAAATGTGTTGAAAGCAGTTCAGAGAAGGTTTACTAGACTAACACCTGGAATGGGTGGGTTGCCTTATGAGGAAAGGTTGGACAGGCTTGACTTGAATCCACTGGAGTTTAGAAGAGTAAGAAGCAACTTGATTGAAACATTTAAGATTCTGAGGGGTCTTGACAGGGGGGATGTGGAAAGGATTTTACTCCTTGTGGGAGAATCTAGAACTGGGATCACTGTTTAGATAAGGGGTTGCCAATTAAGACAGAGATGTGGAGAAATGTTTTCTCTCAGAGGGTCATGAGCCTTTGGAACTCTCTTCCTCAAAAGGTATGGCAGCAGAGTCTTTGAATATTTTTAAGGCAGAGGTAGATAGATTCTTATAAGCAAATGGGTGGAAGGTTAATCTGGGGTAGCCGGGAATGTGGAGTTGAGGTTACAATCAGATCAGTCATGATCTTGTTGATTGGCGGAGTAGGCTCGAGGGGCCGAGTGGCCTAATCCTGCTCCTAATTCATATGTTTGTATGATAACATCATTAAGTTGAACCCAGCCACTAGATTACCCAAGAATAGCAGTCATGGCAGCAGATCATAATCAGAGGGAGGAAGGAACACAGTCAAGTCACCTCATTTAATTCCAGCCATGGGAACCATTTGAGTTTCAGATAAAAACTTGTAACACAGTGGAGTGACAGTGTGAAATCACGAAAGATGATGGGAAATATATACCCATAAATCCGATGAAGCACTATTAAATCACTCATGCATGGTTTGCTTAAAGACGAAGGAATATTTAGGAGCTGTACCAGACGGTCTTAATTAGTCCTCCTTTTTATATATAGAAAATTAAATGACAAATTTCCCACCCAACGCACAACTGGGATACAATTGTGTTTTGTCTCCTTGGTGTTGGTCTGCAGCAGTGATGTATCTCACAGGGAAGCACTTTGGAGCAGCTGGATTGAGAGCAATGAGACCCATGATTATGTCGTGCCCAACTGACTCCAGCAAAGGCTGAGTGTGCTGCAGACTTAACTGGTAATTTTGCTGCGATGGTGAGATTCGTTTTGGAAGTAAAAGTACTGAATTGGGGGAAGGCCGATTTCAGTAGGATAAAACAGCATCTGGCCAAAGTGGACTGGGAGCAGCTACTTGTAGGAAAGTCGACATCAGACCAGTGGGAGCCATTCAAAAAGGAAATAGTGAGAGTTCGGGGCCAACACATTCCCGTACAGGTGAAGGGTAGGACCAACATATCCAGGGAGCCCTGGATGTCAAGGGATATAGAGGATTAGATAAGTGAAAAAAAGGAGGCTTATGGCAGATTCAGAGTGCTGAAAACAGTGGAGGCCCTAGAGGAGTATAGAAAGTGTAGGGGGTACTTAAAAAAGTAATTAGGAGAGTGAAGAGGGGGCATGAAAAAACACTGGCGGCCAAGATAAAAGAAAATCCCAAGGCATTTTATAAGTATATGAAGGGCAAGAGGATAACCAGGGAAAGAGTAGAGCCCATTAGGGACCAAAGTGGCAATGTGTGTGTGGAGCCAGAGGACACAGGTGAGGTTTGAAATGATTACTTTTTATCTGTGTTCACTATGGAGAAGGCGATGTAAGTGTGGAGATCAGGGAGGGGGATTGTGACATACCTGAACAAATTAGCATTGAACGTGGGGGGGCAAGTATTAGCTGTTTTAGCGAGCTTAAAAGTGGATAAATCCCCAGGCCCAGTTGAGATGTATCCCAGGCTGTTATGTAAGGCAAGGGAGGAGATAGCAGGGGTTCTGACACAAATTTTCAAATCCTCTCTGGCCACAGGAGAGGTACCAGAGGACTGGAGGACAACGAATATGGTACCATTATTCAAGAAGGGTAGTAGGGATAAACCAGGTAATTACAGGCCGGTGAGTCTAACATCAGTGGTAAGGAAACTATTGGAAAAAATTCTGAGAGACAGGATTAACCTCCACTTGGAGAGGCAGGAATTAATCAGGAATAGTCAGCATAGCTTTGTCAGGGGGAGATCGTGTCTAACAAACTTGATTAATTTTTCGAGGGGGTGACTAGATGTGTAGATGAGGGTAAAGCAGTCGATGTAGTCTACATGGATTTCAGTAAGGCTTTTCAGTAAGGTCCCGCATGGGAGATTGATTAAGAAGGTAAGAGCCCATGGGATCCAGGGCAGTTTGACAAATTGGATCCAAAATTGACTTAGTGGCAGGAGGCAGAGGGTGATGGTCAAGGCTTGTTTTTATGAGTGGAAGCCTGCGACTGGTGGTGTACCAGAGGGATCGGTGTTGGGACCCTTGTTGTTTGTAGTGTACGTTAATGATTTAGACATGAAAAGAGGAGCTATGATCAGTATGTTCGCAGATGACACGTAAATTAGTGGTGTCGTAAATAGTGAGGAGGAAAGCCTTAGATTACAGGATGATACAGATGGGCAGAGCAGTGGCAAATGGAATTTGATCCTGAGAAGTGTGAGGTGATGCATTTTGGGAGGACTAACAAGGCAAGGGAATATACAGTGGATAGTAGGAGCCTAGGAAGCACAGAGGGATCTTGGTATACTTGTCCATAGATCACTGAAGGCAGCAGCACAGGTTGATAAGGTGGTTAGGAAGGCATATGGGATACTTGCCTTTATTAGAGTCATAGAGAGATACAGCACTGAAACAGGCCCTTTGGCCCACTGAGTCTGTGCTGACCATCAACCACCCATTTATACTAATCCTACATTAATCCCAAATTCCCTACCACATCCCCACCTTCCCTCAATTCTCCTACCTACACTAGGGGCAATTTACAATGGCCAATTTACCTATCAACCTGCAAGTCTTTGGCTGTGGGACGAAACTGGAGCACCCAGTGGAAACCCACGCGGTCACAGGGAGAAATTGCAAACTCCGCACAGTCAGTACCCAGAACCGAACCTGAGTCGCTGTAATTTGAGGCTGCAGTGCTAACCACTGCGCCACTGTGCCGCCCCAAATTAGCCGAGGCATAGAATATAAGAGCAGGGAGGTTATGATGGAGCTGTATAAAACACTAGTTAGGCCACAGCTGGAGTACTGTGTACAGTTCTGGTCGAGACACTATAGGAAGGATGTGATTGCACCAGAGAGGGTGCAGAGGAGATTTACCAGGATGTTGCCTGGGCTGGAGCATTTCAGCTATGAAGAGAGACTGGATAGGTTAGGGTTCTTTTCCTTAGAGCAGAGAAGGCTGAGGGGGGACCTGAATGAGGTATACAAAATTATGAGGGGTATTGATAGGATAGATAGGAAGACATTTTTTCCCTTAGCGGAGGGGTCAATAACCAGGGGCATAGATTTAAGGTAAGGGGTAGGAAGTTTAGAGGGAATTTGAGGAAAACATTTTTCACCCAGAGGGTTGGTTGGAATCTGGAACACACTACCTGAAGAGGTGATAGAGGCAGGAACCCTCACAACATTTAAGAATTATTTAGATGAGCACTTGAAACGCCATAGCATATAAGGCTATGGGCCAAGTGCTGGAAAATGGGATTAGAATAGATAGTGTTATATATGTATATATTGTTACACTATCTGTCAAGTGTTAGGAACTAACTAGGAACTAGTCGTTATGTGTAAGTGTTCCAGTAGGGGGCCACATTCATGGCTGCACTGGGGAGTCATGTTATGTAACACAAGAACCAGTTGAACCAGGTTCCACAGCACAAAGCATGGTGCTGAATTAAACAAAACTGACTCCAGCCTTTTCCAAGTTTAAAGTGTGATTCTTTCAGAAACAACATAAAGATGAAACATGGTGGCAGCGAGTGTCTGTGAGTAAACCTACAACATTTTTAAAAGCATCAGATTGAGAAAAGTGACCCAATTTACATCCAGAGAATTTAAGGAATTCGCTGACCAGTATGGGTTCAACATCATCACCTCATCACCACATTACCTACGGGGACATGGAGTTATAGAAAGACACGTCCTGTGAAATGCCAAGAGTCGAAGGAAGACCCAAGCCTGGCCTTATTGTCACTCCGATCCATATCTCTCAAGGCTGACATGAAATCATCTGCAGAGCTGTTAAATGGAAGAAAATATAAGACTACTCTGCCAAGCAAAATACATCCTTCAAGTGACCAGGAGGAAGTGAGGCAACAACTCACTGATGCACAGGTAAGAGGAGAGCAACACTTCAATAAATGTGCTAAATCCCGACCCAAGCTGTTGAAAGGACAAACTGTACATGTACAGGAATCAATCATGAAACCCTGGAGCCCAGCAAAAGTTGTTAGTGAAGCTGAGACTCCAAGG
Source organism: Heterodontus francisci (assembly GCF_036365525.1). Lineage (NCBI taxonomy): Eukaryota > Metazoa > Chordata > Chondrichthyes > Heterodontiformes > Heterodontidae > Heterodontus > Heterodontus francisci. The sequence goes on along the minus strand of NC_090405.1, from coordinate 45,175,590 downwards.
TCATATATCATTGAGACCGAAACCGGTAACCAAATGAGAAGGAGCAGAATCCATATTCAACCTACACCTGAGCTGAAACAACAGAAAAGACCATCAACAACATCGGAAACATCACTATCCAGCAAGACAACATTAACAACATCACCAGCAGGTGACACGACATCGCCCGTACACCGTGCCAACTCACCACTGAGAGCAACAAATGCCAAATCTACAAGATGGAGGCACAACATCTTACCACCTAAGTGATACCATGAATAATATTTTTTTTAAATACATGCTATAAAAGACTCTAAAAAGGGATTCAAATTATTGTCACAAGTTGGATGATAATCTTTATTTATATTGACAGTTATATTGATATAGGGGCATTATGTTTTAAAGAAAGCGGGATGTTATATATGTATATATTGTTATACTATGTGTAAAGTGTTAGGAACTAATTAACTAGGAACTAGTTGTTATGTGTAAGTGTTCCAGTAGGGGGCCACATTCACGGCTGCTCTGGGGAGTCATGATATGTAACACAAGAACCAGTTGAACCAGGTTCCACAGCACAAAGCAAGGTGCTGAATTAAACAAGACTGACTCCAGCCTTTTCCAAGTTTAAAGTGTGATTCTTTCCAACATCTGGGAACCAGAAACAAGATAAAGATGAAACAAATAGGTGCTTGATGGCCGGCACAGACACGATGGGCCGATGCTGTATAACTCGATGACTCTATGACAAAGGGCCGGCCCATTGAAGCAATGCTGGGCTGAGTCATCGCCGTCTTCTATTCTTTAATCTTCTGTAGTTCTAACACATGTAAAGTTAATGATTGATGGTTTTTGCCTTGCTGTTTTAATACCTGATGCAGGGCAGAGGAAGGTGGTGGGGGGGGGGGGGGTTGGTGGTTGGGGAGTGGTGGTGGTGGTGGGGGGGGGGGGTAAGAGAGAGTGAGAGAGAGAGAGGGAGAGAGAGAAAGAGAAGGTTCCCCTCCCTTGCTTGCTTCTGTCCCCACAAACCACGCACAATTGTTATAGCAAATGATTCCTTATAGCAAGTGATTTGATATCATTCAGATCTGCTCGGAAACCAGCCATTTTCATGACATGCAGCACTTTCTATGGAAAATTGCGGTATTCAGGCAGCAAATTGCATTACACATGGGATTTGTTGTGAGCTGTTGTTTGTGCGTATTGTTTAAGCTGTAAAAGGTGGGATCAGGATGATTTCCAAAAGAGCTTTGCAACACACTTAAAAAGAAAATTGCAACGCCAACAGAAAAGGATAGGAAATCAAACTGATTTAAGGAGGATGGTCAAATTCAAGCAGGGCTTTGTTAATAGCATTCAAGCCTCCAAATAAACTGATAGTGGGCTCATGTCAGACTCCAGGACTTGAACTCATTAAATAGGCTGACAACCCCAGGGCAGTATTGAACCACTGCTGCTAGTTGAGATTTTAATCCAAACTTGTGTGTTCAAGTGGGCACTATAGATTCCAGGGTACCATCTGAGATAGAACAGGCAGTTGCCATGGCCACCAAAAACAGGCTCACATTTATTGAATTGTTGTTTTCCACCTCATTTTTCCTACATAGCAACAGTTACTGCCCTTCATAGGAACTGCAGTAGGCCATTTAGCGACTCAAGCTTGTTCTGCCATTCGATGAGATCATGCCTGATTAATAATTTATTTTCGGTGAAGTGTGTTGAGATGATTTTCAGAGACATGATAATATATAAATGCAATTCTTTCTCTAAGAGTGTACATTATCTTCCTCAGCCAAGACGTGTCACATTGTTTTCCCCATGCATCTTTCTGGCAGATGTTTCCCAGGAGTTCTCTGTTAGCGTCGATTTTGGCAAATAGAATGGAGAATAAACTTTAAAAGCTGGAGAGTCAATTGTTAATGTGCAATTCCCAATCGGCGTATGATTGCACAGTAGTGAATCGCTCCATAATTTCAACCAAACAATGCCTTATAAAGATAAAGGTAACCCAGAATAACTGCAGAATCAGTCATGCATTGGCATTCCTCTTATACTAGATGGAACACAATTAGCAAATAAATGCTGGCTAGTGAGCCAAATAAATTTTTCAATGAAACTCAAAGAAAATTAGCTCTTGCTTTCTGAGGCAGAAAGTAGAATTTTGTCACTCAGTTATTAACTATAACACTTACGTACTTTATTCAAGTGCTACTTTGGACATTTTCATTTTATTTTTTGAAACACTATGACAGTTTTAGAGATTGGTTACCTATTTGCCAATTTGACCAGAAATAATGAAAAGTCTTACTTACAAATGCAATAATTAAACTAGATGATCTCTCGTGGCATTGCTCATGACAAGATGGTATATATACTCCATAAATGATCGGCATATAATACCAGGTAACACACAATGCATTGGTAGAGGAGATGGTAGTGTGGTGTTTATTGGACTAGTAATCTAGCGATCTGGACTAGTTATTCAGAGAATGTGAGTTCAGCTCTTGCATGAGAATTTGAATTCAGTCAAGCATCAGTAAAAGTGGCCCGAAGTGGATTGTCATCAAAACCCAACTGGTTCACTAACATCCTTTAGGAAAAGAATCCTACCACCCGTAACCAGTCTGTTGGTCAGCTGGCAAAATTGGCTAGAGAGAGTGCTCAACATCTCAGTTTAGGTATCAATGAATTATTTTTCCTCTCAAAACTCTTGACTTTTTTTTATTTCAAAAATATACTTTATTCATAAAAAATTGTAAAAAATACATTACCAAACAGTTTCAAACAGCACCAAGTCAAAAAATACAAACAGTGCAAAGGAGGTCAGTTTCCTTCAATACAATCATGAGTTGCCTCACAACCCTTCCATTTCATTTGTCATGCCAGATACATTTTTACATTTTACAGCAAATTAAAATTTTCCCGATACAGTTCGAGGGGTTTCCCATGGATCCAGCCCCTCAGTTCAGCTTGGTGGGGGGACCTTACACTGTGGTCTTTCCCCATTGAGCCTTTGCTGCGGCTGCCCCAAGCTTTAGTGCGTCCCTCAGCACGTAGTCCTGGACCTTGGAATGTGCCAGTCTGCAACATTCGGTCGTGGACAACTCTTTGCGCTGGAAGACCAACACGTTTCGGGCAGACCAAAGGGCGTCTTTCACCAAATTGATAGTCCTCCAGCAGCAGTTGATGTTTGTCTCGGTGTGCGTCCCTGGAAACAGCCCGTAGAGCACAGACTCCTGTGTTAAAGAGCTGCTTGGGATGAACCTCGACAAAAACCACTGCCTCTCTTTCCACACCAAAGACACATTCCAGGAGGAGGTGGGCAACCGTCTCTTCCCCACCACAGTCACCGCGGGGGCATTGTGCAGAGGGGGTGAGACTTTGGGCGTGCAGGAAGGATCTGACAGGGAGGGCTCTTCTCACCACCAGCCAAGCTACATCTTGGTGCTTGTTTGAAAGTTCTGGTGATGAGGCATTCCGCCAAATGACTTTGGCGGTCTGCTCGGGGAACCATCTGACAGGATCCACCGTCTCCATCTCCCGCAGGGCCTTGAGGACATTCCGTGCAGAGCACTGCCTGATGGATCGGTGGTCAAAGGTGTTGTTCCGCAGAAACTGCTCCACAAAGGATAGGTGGTATGGCACAGTCGTACTGGATGGAGCGTTCTGCGGCAATGTGACCAGGCCCATCCTTTGCAACACCGGGGACAGATAGAACCTCAGCACGTAGTGACACTTTGGAGTTTGCGTACTGGAGGTCTACACACAGCTTGATGCAGCCGCACACGAAGGTAGTCATCAGGATGAGGGCGACGTTGGGTACATTTTTCCCGCCCTTATCCAGAGGTTTGAACATCGTGTCCCTCCGGACCCGGTCCATTTTAGATCCCCAGATGAAGCAGAAAATGGCTCGGGTGACCGCCACAGTGCAGGAATGGGGTATGGGCCAGACCTGCGCCTCGTACAGCAACAACGTGAACGCCTCGTACCTGATGACCAGGTTCTTACCCACAATGGAGAGAGATCACTGCTCCCACATGCTCAACTTGTGTTGTACCCTGGCTACTCGCTCCTCCCAGGTTTTGGTGCACACCCCGGCCCTTCCGAAACATATCCCCAGCACCTTCAGGTAGTCTGACCTAACGGTGAAGGGGACAAAGGATCGGTCAGCCCAGTTCCCAAAGAACATGGCCTCACTCTTGCGGTGGTTAACTTTGGCTCCCGAGGCCAGTTCGAACTGGTCGCAGATGCTCATCAGTCTGCGCACAGACAGCGGATCCGAGCAGAAGACGGCGACGTCATCCATGTACAGGGAGATTTTAACCTGAGTGCCTCCACTGCCTGGGATTGTCACCCCTCTTATGCTCGCATCCTTCCTAATAGACTCAGCAAAGTGTTCAATACAGCAAACAAACAAGACCGGGGAGAGAGGACAGCACTGTCTGACTCCAGATTGGATCGGGAAACTCTCTACTTTTTTTTATATTTCCAAAATATACTTTATTCATAAAAATCTGTAAAAAATACATTACCAAACAGTTTAAAACAGCATCAAGTCAAAAAATACAAACAGTGCAAAGGTGATCAGTTACCTTCTATACAATCATGCGTTGCCTTACAACCCTTCCAATTCATTTGTCATACCATTAACATTTTCACATTTTACAGCAAATGAAAATTTTCCCGATACAGTTCGAGGGGTTTCCCATGGATCCCGCCCCTCAGTTCAGCTTGGTGGGGGGACCTTACACAGTGGTCTTTCCCCATTGAGCCTTTGCTGCGGCTGCCCCAAGCTTTAGTGCGTCCCTCAGCACGTAGTCCTGGACCTTGGAATGTGCCAGTCAGCAACATTCGGTCGTGGACAAATCTTTGCGCTGGAAGACCACTCTCTCTTTACTTTTTTTGTCCCAAAATATACTTTATTCATAAAAATCTGTAAAAAATACATTACCAAACAGTTTCAAACAGCATCAAGTCAAAAAATACAAACAGTGCAAAGGTGATCAGTGTCCTTCTATACAATCATGAGTTGCCTCACCATCCTTCCATTTCATTGTCATGCCATATACATTTTTACATTTACAGCACACAAAATTTTTCCGATACAGTTCGAGGGGTTTTCCATGGATCCAGCCCCTCAGTTCAGCTTGGTGGGGGGACCTTACACTGTGGTCTTTCCCCATTGAGCCTTTGCTGCAGCTGCCGCAAGCTTTAGTGCGTCCCTCAGCACATAGTCCTGGACCTTGGAATGTGCCAGTCTGCAACATTCGGTGGTGGACAACTCTTTGCACTGGAAGACCAGCAAGTTTCAGTGATGGTGGTATTCATTCTTGTAGCCAAGATGAGTTCAACCTTGAATCTTCTGAGGTGACGCAAAGTAACTCCCTTCATGGTACCCCTTTCTTCCTCCTCCAACTATCCCATTTCTAATGAGTTCAAATAAGCGAAACCCAAAATGCATTAATTCGAATACACTATGTCATGTCGTCCTCAGTACCTTGCTCTATGGCAGCGAGGCCTGGACAACGTATATCAGCCAAGAGCAATGTCTCAATTCATTCCATCTTCGCTGCCTCCGGAGAATACATGGCATCAGGTGGCAGGACCGTATCTCCAACACAGTAGTCCTCGAGGCGGCCAACATTCCCAGCTGATACACACTACTGAGTCAGCGGCGCTTGAGATGGCTTGGCCATGTGAGCCGCATGGAAGATGGCAGGATCCCCAAAGCCACATTGTACAGCGAACTCGCCACTGGTATCAGACGCATTGGCCGTCCATGTCTCCGCTTTAAAGACGTCTGCAAACGCGACATGAAATCCTGTGACATTGATCACAAGTCGTGGGAGTCAGTTGCCAGCATTCGCCAGAGCTGGCGGGCAGCCATAAAGACGGGGCTAAAGTGTGGCGAGTCGACGAGACTTAGCAGTTGGCAGGAAAAAAGATGCCCACCAAAGCTACTAAGTATCGTCACCTCATTCCATGTCAATATGAATGGCACAATTCAACATGGTGGCTCCTCATTAGAGCACTTTCCTATCCTGAGTGGCGTGAAACAGGTCTGTGTTCTCGCACCCACACTTTTTGGGATTTTCTTCTCTCTGCTGCACTCACATGCATTCAAGTCCTCCTGAAGAAGGAATTTTCCTCCACACAAGATCAGGGGGCAGGTTGTTCAACCTTGCCCGTCTAAGAGCGAAGTCCAAAGTACGGAAAGTCCTCATCAGGGAACTCCTCTTTGCTGACGATGCTGCTTTAACATCTCACACTGAAGAGTGCCTGCAGAGTCTCATCGACAGGTTTGTGGCTGCCTGCAATGAATTTGGCCTAACCATCAGCCTCAAGAAAACGAACATCATGGGGCAGGACGTCAGAAATGCTCCATCCATCAATATTGGTGACCACGCTCTGGAGGTGGTTCAAGAGTTCACCTACCTAGGCTCAACTATCACCAGTAACCTGTCTCTAGATGCAGAAATCAACAAGCGCATGGGAAAGGCTTCCACTGCTATGTCCAGACTGGCCAAGAGAGTGTGGGAAAATGGCGCACTGACACGGAACACAAAAGTCCGAGTGTATCAGGCCTGTGTCCTCAGTACCTTGCTCTATGGCAGCGAGGCCTGGACAACATATGTCAGCCAAGAGCGACGTCTCAATTCATTCCATCTTCGCTGCCTCCGGAGAATACTTGGCATCAGGTGGCAGGACCGTATCTCCAACACAGAAGTCCTCGAGGCGGCCAACATCCCCAGCTTATACACACTACTGAGTCAGCGGCGCTTGAGATGGCTTGGCCATGTGAGCCGCATGGAAGATGGCAGGATCCCCAAAGACACATTGTACAGCGAGCTCGCCACTGGTATCGGATCCACCGGCCGTCCATGTCTCCGCTTTAAAGACGTCTGCAAATGCGACATGAAATCCTGTGACATTGATCACAAGTCGTGGGAGTCAGTTGCCAGCGTCCGCCAGAGCTGGCGGGCAGCCATAAAGGCGGGGCTAAAGTGTGGCGAGTCGAAGAGACTTAGTAGTTGGCAGGAAAAAAGACAGAGGCGCAAGGGGAGAGCCAACTGTGTAACAGCCCCGACAAACAAATTGTTCTGCAGCACCTGTGCAAGAGCCTGTCACTCTAGAATTGGCCTTTATAGCCACTCCAGGCACTGCTTCACAAACCACTGACCACCTCCAGGCGCTTATCCATTGTCTCTCGAGATGAGGAGGCCAAAGAAGAAAAAAAAGACATCATACAAACGAATGCTCATTTTGAATTATGTAATTTTCTGCCTAATCAGTCAAGTGCAGTATGCTAAAACATGCAAATTATATCTGGTTTACTTTGCAACCACCAGGCTGTTATAAAACGTGGGGAGAGGGCAAATTGAAAAAAATAAATGGGAAAGGACACAGTGAGGAGAAAAATTGACCTGTATCCCATCTCATGCGCTCAACCATTAAGTACATTGACAGAGAGCGTCTGTAGATATTTGTGCAAGTCTTTGACTAGCCGTATCCTGTTGTTCTAATGAGTGCAGCCATTAACCATGATAAAGGTATATAACCAGTTATTACATTCACCGATAAGCATTATATTAAAGGTCGTCTGGAGCTGTATATGCGCCTATTGAGAGTGGCTGTATATTGTGAAAATTAGGTATTTGTGCCAACTTTGTTGCCCGCACTACCTCATTCCAGTTTTTTGGGCTTTTAATGAGCTCCTGTTGACTGTCAGCCAAGGTTGTGAAAATATGTTGATAACTTCCAGAAAATACATTTATTCTATCACAGCGTTATTTTTGTTACATCTTTGATCTTTTAATTATTTCAACCTATTTTAATGAAGCACTTTTGTGCAGCTAGGAGTCTTATGTCAGCTTTATGCTGCTTCCAAATTGCAGATTTGCATCTCACTTGATTAAATAGCTTCACACAATCAGAAGAGGAGCTTAAAAGGTTGAATTACGAGGACAGGTTGCACCGACTATATTCTCTTGCGTATAGGAGATTGAGGGGTGGTCTGATTGAGATGTTTAAAATATTAAGAGCAACTTGATAGGACAAAATTGGAGGGAGACCATTCAGGCCCAAAATCAGCAAGCACTTTGACACAATGGGTAGTCGAAATTTGGAACACTCCATCCCAAAAGGCTGCAGATGCGAAGGGACAATTGGAGCTTTCAAGATTTTCAGCTCGATCGATTTTTGTTAGGCAAGGGTATTAAGTGATAAGGAGCAAAGGCAGAAAGATGGAGTTGAGGTGCAGATCAACCACGATCTGGTTGGATGGTGGAGCAGGCCCGATGGACTGAATAGAACCATAGAAACCATAGAAAAATTACAGCACAGAAGGAGGCCATTCAGCCCATCATGTCTGCGCAGCTGAAAAAACTAGCCACCCAATCTAATCCCACCTTCCAGCATCTGGCCTGTAGCCCTGCAGGTTATAGCATCTCAGATGCATGTCCAGGTACCTTTTAAATGAGTTGAGAGTTTCTGCCTCCACCACCGATCTGGGAAGTGAATTCCAGACACCCACCACCCTCTGGGTGAAGACATTTTTCCTCATGTCCCCTCAAATCCTTCTACCAATCACCTTAAATCTGTGCCCCCTGGTAATTGACCTCTCTGCTCGGGGAAACAGGTCCTTCTTGTCTACTCTATCTAGGTCCCTCATAATTTTCTACTCCTCAGTTAAGTCACCCCTCAGCCTCCTCTGTTCCAATGAAAACACCCCGAGTCGATCAACCTTCCCTCATAGCTGCAATTTTCCAGCCTTGGCAATATTCCTGTAAATCTCCTCTGTACTCTCTCCAGTGCAATTCTGTCCTTCCTGTAATGTGGTGACTAGCACTGTACGCAATTCTCCAGCTGTGGCCTAACCAACATTTTATACAGTTCCAGCATTACATCCTTGCTTTTGTATTTTCGGCCAATAAAGGAAAACATTCCATATGCCTTCTTCACCACTCTATCGATCTGTCCTGCCACCTTCAGGGACCTGCAGACATGCACTCCAAGGTCTCTCACCTCCTCTACCCCTCTCAATATCCTCCTGTTTATTGTGTATTCCCTTGCCTTGTTTGCCCTCCCCAATGAATGGTCTAGTCATGTTCCTTTGAGTGGCACATATACAACAAAATCACAAATAGGATGAAATCTTGCTGTGCATGGTTAATAATGAATCCATTAACAAATTTAAATGAAATTCCTTTGTCTGCTGTTTTAGCAGAGGAGAGGGTAAGTCATTTATTTTGTCCAGGGTTAATCTCTCTGTCAAAATAATGGAGGGAGCAATTTCAAACTCTTGATTAATGATATCAAACGATGTGATTCCAACCTCTGCAATTTCCAAAGGAGACATCAAAAGTAGGCGATAAACCCCAGTTTCAGAAATGTTTGAAAAAGAGGAATAAAGACAGCAAAATATCAAAGGATTATGCTGTCACTGATATTTCCCCTAAACAACAATGCCAACTGAAAAAGCGTTCAGTCTTAAAAACACAAAAAGTGCTTGAAAACGTCATGGAGCAATCGGAAGCTGGAGAGGAGGAAAAAAATGTCCGGTTAGAATGCTTGCATAATATTACTGTAATAGACTATAAGATTAAAAAGGTATAATTCATCACCACTCAGTGTGTAACCATTAACACGAAAGCAAAATACTGTGGATGCTGGAAATCAGTAATGAAAGAAGAAAATGCTGGAAACACTCAGCAGTTCAGAGCAACATCTGTGAAAGGAGAAACACTGGCATTTAAAGTTTCAGGTCTATGGCCTTTATGTGAAAGGCTCTTAAAACTGCCCAATCAGTGCCACTCAACCAGCACAGTGCTATATATCAGGGATAAAAATAAAAATCATAACTGGTTAGAAAACTGAAATGAAACAGGAACGTAATATAATGATGTGAGTTGGGGAGTATCTGAACAAAGACAGGCCAATATTTCAAGTGGGACCCACCATCAGCACTTCAGGGAGGTGTGTGGAGGGGGATTAACCCTTCCAATTCTCACCGAAACAGAACCAGAAAGGGGAGGACCAAAGGTCGAAGTTCAGAGTTCAGATGTGCTAATTATTTTCACAAACTGAAGGAAAAGAACATACCCCCACCTATACAGCGTGCTTTGCAGCCTTTGGAGTGTAGTCACTTGCAATGTAGGAAACATGGCAGCCAAACTGCACACAGGAAGTTCCAACAAACAGCAAAGTATTAATGACCATTTCATCTGTTTCTTTTACTGATGTTGGTTGAGAGAGAAAATTTGGCCACGACACCAGGGAGAACTCCCCTGCTCTTCTTCAAAATAGTGCCACAGGATCATTCATGTCCGCCTAAGAGGGCACACAGGGCCTTAGTTTAACTTCTCAACTGAGAGATGGTACCTCTGACAGTACAGCACTCCTTCAATCCTGCACTAAAGTTTTAGTCTGGATTCTGTACTCAAGGCCTGGAGTAGGACTTGTACCCACAACCATCGAACACAGGATTAAGAGTGCTACCCACTGAACTAAGGCTACCACTTAATAAATACAGCTAATAACAATTATAAACTGTAGGAAAGTGAAGCAAAGGGTACTTTACCTAAAGCACTGAAGCTCAGGTATGCAAATAGCCAATAGAAAGACTTAGTGAGTTAAACATAGCGCTGAACTGGGACAGGGAGCAACAGAATCTGAAGGGGAGAATTCTGCAGGAAAATGTCCTCTTTTGCTGTAGTTTTCCACCTCTTTCAGATGCATTAATGTTTGTATTCCAGACATCTAACATCACTTTATTAGGTAAGAAATATTTGCACTGAAGGAACTGTCCTATCAGCACCACAGGAGTACTTCGCTCAATTAGATTGGAAACATACAGTCACTAAGGGACTGGAAGATGCTGCCTACTGGATACTTGCCTTTTACTTTGCAGTTCAAATTGAGCCCAAAGTAACGAGATGAAAGGCTCTTGTGCATGCTAGCCGGAAGAGTCCTAATGAGTTTGGGTAGGGTCAGTCCAGTTGTTAGGAGGTACCAGCACTAAATGACTCTTAATCTAGTACTAAATGGACAATCAGATGCCAGAGGATGGTGGATATGGAAAAACAATATTAGACTGGTGCAGGAGCAATTGGTCTTCTGTGGCTGGGACGGAGAGTATCTGAGGTGGGGATGGTTGATGATACATAGAAACAGGAATTGGCCATTCAGCCTTGAGGCCACCCCACCATTTAGATGGGGGAGATGGTGGTGCAGTGGTAATGTCATTAAACTAATACTCTTGAGACCTAAGCCAATGCCCTGGGGACATGGGTTCAAATCCCACCACAGCAACCGCTGGAATTTAAATTCAATTAATTAATTTAAAAAAATCTGGAATTGAAAGCTAGTCTCAGTAATAGTGCCATGAAGTCATCATCAATTGTCATAAAAACTCATCTGGTTCACTAATGCCCTTTAGGGAAGGAAATCTGCTGTCTTTACCTGGTCTGGCCTACATGTGACTCCAGACCCACAGCAACGTGGTTGACTCTTAACTGCCCTCTGAAATGGCCCAGCAAGTCACTCAGCTGTCAAGGGCAATTAGGGATGGGCAACAAATGATGGCCTTGCCAGTGATGCCCACATCCGATGAAAGAATAAAAAAAATTATGGCTGATTTGTATCACACATGCATATACCTGCTTTGTTTCCAGATACCCTTACCTATAGAAATCTATCTATCTCAGTTTTGAAATTTTCAATTGGTCCCAACCTCAATAATTTTTGGGGGCAGAGAGTTCCAGATTTCCACTACCCTCTGTGTGAAGAAATGCTTTGTGACATCACCCCTGAACTGACTGGTACTAATTTTAAGGTTATGCCCCCTTGTTCTGGACTCCCCCACCAAGAGGAAATTGTTTCACTCTATCTGCCCTGTCAAATCTTTTAATTGCCTTAAACACCTTAATTTGATTACTCGTTAATCTTCTATATTCTGGAGAATGCAAGCATCACTGGGGGAGCCATTCGTTACTCACAGTTGGCAACCAAATCATGAATCCATTCTTCGTGCCTAGGTTTGCCCAAAGCACAAGAGGAAATTTACCCCCAATATTTTAATGTAAACCTTGAACAATTGTGAAACTGTTCTGTGGCGGAGAATTATTGGTTACAGTTGTAACAGCAAAAGTGCAGCTGAAATGGCTAAGCTATTATAAGTGTAGGGGTAAGAATTATTGGAAGATGGTGGTCTTGTCAAAACATAACAATTGAATTAATTTTAACATTCGCAGTGAACATACGAATTAGGAGCAGGAGTAGGCCACTCGGCCCCTCGAGCCTGCTCCGCCATTCAATAAGATCATGGCTGATCTGATTGTAGCCTCAACTCCACGTTCCCACCGACCCCAATCATCTTTCACCCCCTTGCTTATCAAGAATCTATCTACCTCTGCCTTAAAAATATTCAATGACTCTGCTTCCACTGCCTTTTGGGGAATAGAGTTCCAAAGACTCACGACCCTCTGAGAGAAAAAAATTTCTCCTCATCTCTGAAGTGATCAATCTTTAATACCAGATATTGTAGAGGTTAAAATTTTTGCCTTTGTGGACGCTTAGTTGCGTAACATAGACCCTTGTTGAAGGTTAAATGAATGTCCATATTCATTAGGAGAAGTCCTAAGCTGTCAATGTTAACAGATCTTGCTGCTTAAAGTTGTTCTTTAAGAGGCTGGTGAAATTAAAAAAACATAGGCACAAATAGAAAGACTGTTGGAGTTTTGCAAGTCTAGTTTGCAGGAAAAATAAGGTCTGTGAACTATTGTTTGAACATGCCAGAGATAATGAATGGATTTTTTTTCCTCTTAAAGGAATGCAAATCATGGTTTTGGACGTTTAATTCTTCCACTGTTGGCAATGTGCGATATAGGAATATGCCTGCACCGAAAATGGTGGACAATTCTAGCTGTTTTGGCCACTGTGGATTATTGTTTTTCCTGGTTGGCTTTTTAAGCTCTATTTTTTAACATCTTTTATTAAGACACCTAGGTGAAGAGACAAATGCAGAGCACCCCCAAAGTTGAAAACAAAAGGACGGAGAATGGGCAAAATGAAAAAGTATTGATTAGGTAACCTCAAACTTGGGTTCTTGGAGCCTTTCGATGGTAGCAGAATGGGGTTACTGCAGCATTGTTATGGAAAACAGTCCAGATGTACAAGGGCCATCATTTAGATGGAAGGATGTGACAGTACATTTTCATTCACTGTGCTGCAATTACTGATGGTGTTCAGTTTCTTTTGGCCTGTAACTTGTGTTAGTTGAGATTGGAACAGATATCCTAATCGTTTTCTCTCTCTTCTGTTTGTAGGCCGAGTGGGTATTTAACATTTTGTTTTGTTTGTGATTATGTTGGCTTGCTGAAGCAAGACTTCAATACAGCCCCAAAGTTTGATTCCCTTGTAGATTCTGCTTTCATACCAGCACACATCTGGTTTATGGGTTACAGAGATTCACCATGATGTAGTAGAGGATATCAGAAAGCAGGACATTTTAGGGTGTGTGTGCTGGCATCAATCAGAGAGATGTTTATTCACTCTCATTCTGGTTGGTTTGGTATCACATAAGCTCAAGGCTCGATTACCCTGAGGTTTCTGGGATTTGTGCCAGCTTGTGTCTTTGCTTGTCTCTCAGTAGAATAATTAAGGAATTTGTTTCTGTTTTCCTGCATTTAGTTGGACATCACCCCATTTCATCATATGCTGTTCTTTTCCATCTCCTCATTCAAAAGTTTTGTGTGGGAGAGAAAGTTAAAAAAAAAGCCATTAACTACTGACGAATGAAGCTCACTACTTTTGCCCTAGAGCTAATCTGACACAGCCAGTCTGCTTCCTTTCCATTTTCGATTTTAAGTTTTTCTGCTGAGCCTTTCAAGTATTCTCCAGTCAAGTGCGAGTTCTCGGTCATTAACTCTTGCTTGTTTGCACCCTTGCCATTGGAAACGCCTGCACTTGGAGGAGTATGTGCCAACTGATAAGAGAGCCATTCTTCCCTGTAACACTTTGGGACTTAACGTTTTCTAAGTTCTACAAAACAACAGCAATATCTTGCATTCATGCAGCACATTTAACACATAAAATATCCCAAAGCATTTCACAGGAGCATTATCAGACAAGATTTGACACTGAGCCACATGAAGAGATATTAGGACAGGTGAGGCAGGTTTTAAGGAGTGTCTTAAAGAAGGAGAGAGAGGGAGAGAGAGATAGATAGGCGGAGAGATTTAGGGCAGCCAGTGGTGGAGCGAAGGAAATCAGGAATGTGCAAGGTGCCAGAATTAAAGGAGCACAGAGATCTCGGAGAGTTGTAGGGCTGGCGGAGATTACAGTGATAGGGGGGGGCAAAGCTATGCAGGGATTCAAACACAAATTAACAGTCAGCAGTAACAACATGTATCACCTCGTCATTCTGAAGAAATGAAGGGGGAAAAATTAGTCTTAGGTGATAGAGTAAGACAGAACCAGTGAATCGATAGCCACTTTTACACTCTACTCGAATTTTCTATTCCATTGGCTTCAGGCCCTGTGTAAAACAGACTGCTAGTTTGCTATTGCCTCTTCTACTCTATTGGCCATTCTGTGCTATTGCCCAAATCTAGTTTCACCCCGAAGACTTTTTCTTTGAAGAGATTGCAGTTTTATATCAGTATTGTCCTTTGGTTTTTAAAAAATTGTCAAATCTGTGTCCATTCTTGGTTTGCCTTCTTCTCTTGCCAAAAGATTTTTCAATGCATGTCTTGGATTACATGGGATTGATGAGAAGATTGTAAATATTTGATTCATTATGTGGGGCTCTTGCTGATGACAAACGTAATGGAAGGAGTTGTAATTTTTTTTTTTAATGCAAACCTAAACAGATCCCATTTTCATGCAATGAAATATTAAGGGCAGGGAACATAAAGTAAAATAAACAGATGCATGATGAAAAATTTAGTCAAATATTCAGGGTACCACAGGACAACTTTGGTGCTTCTATGTTTGCAGTGGGACTGTGGAAGGGAACAGTGTCTGAAATTTCCAGATATCACCTAAAGACCACAGCTAATCACTTTTAAATATGATTTATGATTTTTTTCCCCCCATTACTTTTGGCAAAGCTTTACAAAACAGCCTATAGGTTTCTAAGCACCACTTTAGAAGATTGAATGGCATAGTACATCAAAGCAAATTGGTGTAGTTTAGCAACAAACTCATAAACTTGCATTTATATAGTGTTTCTCCTATGGCCAGAAAGAAGTCATGAAAATTTAACAGGATAAATTCCCAAATGTGGATTAGCCTAGATTTTCTTCTCTTCTCCAGTATCCCTCATACAGATGGCGACACATACTAAGGTAGTATTAGCACTTGGGGAAGTCAGCATTCTTCCAGTGTGAGATTAGACAGTAACCACCCTGACCATTGCAGCCAATCCCAATCCCGTCTTTGCTGGTCTCCTACACTTCCAGATGAGGAATCATGCAACGGAAGAGCAGGAAGACTAGCCAACGGTCTTTTCCCCTACCTTGGATTTTCTGAGGCCATTTGTAGAGACCAACTTTGACCCCAGTTGAAATCAGTTGTGCACTGTAAAATGAATTTAGTCAAAGATAACAGCAGGAAGGTGAATTGCTTCAAGCATTTACAGAAAACTCAGTGTTGAGTCATTTAAGCAACTGACTCACAGAGCATTATCATTGTGCTGTGCATTCCTATCTACCTTGTAATATTGTTATCAACTGCAGTAGCAATAGGATCAAACCAGATCTTTGGTAGTGAATGCATTATGTAGACAAGATTTTATTTTTGAATTCTGCCTACTCCAAAGGATTTCTGGGCATTAACTCATTTCAGTCTACAATCTACAAGGTTTCCTCTGAAATTTGAATATATTCCAAACTATTATTATCCAGATCAAGGGACACAGTTCCAAGTCTATGATCTCAGCAAACTTAGCAAAGCTACCATGGATGTCGGTGCATGATTTTCCAGGAGGAGATGCAATTAACTTGAGGCAAGTCAGACAACCTCAAAGATTCCTTCCTTCTGACTCCCCCTCCAGTGCCTAGCACTTGTGTAGACCCTGACTCACCATCTGCCACACCCCCATCCCTATCAGTCAACCCCACAATCTTAGAATCATGGAACAGTTACAGCACAGAGATCGGCTTGGATTCTAAGTAAATTGGTCAACTTGTAATGCTGTTAAACCCCATGATCAAAAAATGGTGATTTATCCCATGTCCAACATGAAATTAGGGTGGTAAATGTTGCTAAAACCTACAGTATGGTATTAGTATCTTACTCAAAAGCCCTAGCTTCAAACAAAGACTTAGCATGAGAAAGGCATCAGCAAACATAGCCAGCTACTCCATAATTTATTCCACAAATGCAAAAGCACTCCCCAAACCTATGGCTCAACATCCTAAACCCGCCTTCACCAGACTGATTCCTGGGATAGCAGGATTGTCCTATACGGAGAGATTGAGGAGACTGGGCCTGTATTCTCTAGAGTTTACAAGAATGAGAGGTGATCTCATTGAAGCATACAAAATTTTTACAGGGCTCAACAGGGTTGATGCAGGAAGGATGTTCCCCCTGGCTGGGGATCTAGAACCAGGGTACAGTCTCAGAATAAGAGGTAGGCCATTTAGCACTGAGATGAGGAGGAATTTCTTCAGAGGGTGGTGAATCTTTGGAATTCTCTACCCCAGAGGGCTGTGGAGGCTCAGTCATTGAGTATATTCAAGTAGAGATCGATAGATTTCCAGATATTAAAGATGTCAAGGGATATGAGGATAATACTGGAAAATGGAAAATAGAAGTTATGATCTAGTTGAATGGCGGAGCAGGCTCAAGGGGCCGAATGGCCTTCTCCTGCTCCTATTTCCTATGTTCCTTTGAATGCAACGCCTACAGAAGGCGGCCATTCGATCCATCACATCCATGCCAGCTCTCTGCAAGAGCAACTCATCTAGTTCCCTCCCCTGTCCTTTCCCCTTCGCCCTGCAAATTTTTCAGGTGCTTGTCCAATTCCCCTTTGAAAGCCCTGGTTGTATCTGCCTCCGTCATACTCTCAGGTAATGCATTCCAGATCCTAACCACAATATTCTAAGCAATTCTGTAAAGTAATGTGGTCAGAAGGCGATTAAATTCTTTTGAAAGGGGCAAACAACATAAATGAGGGACAGATGGCTCATGGACTCAAATCTAATACCTAGATTTGATCCCAGAGTGATGCTGCAATTTGTTGATAATTCTATGTTTCTGCTAGAATGGTTTCCTAATCCCAAGCCTCTACGATGATAAGATTTTTAGGTTAATGGCTCTTAGTTTATCAGAGTAATGAAGCATCAGGGCTTCATTCCTATACTTGCAGTAAGGTAACAAAATTGTTCCCTTGAGGGATGTCGATCAGTGCAGTTTGTGAAGCTGGAGTTAAAGTTGTGCTAGTAACCTCCTGTATAATTCTCATGAGGATAGTGGTGAATAGAACTGCAGATTCTCAACTCTTGACACTTAATCCATGTATATACATCACCTTAAAGCTCCACTGTCTCCTAATTGTTTCCCAAGCATCATTTAGTTAGCCACACACATTATTACCATGTAATAAACCAGCTTTAGAGGCTTTCTCTGATTTAAAAAAAATGTGTTCATGTTAGCAGTTAAGAATGGTTAAAGAGTGAGAATTATGTCCTTGTTATTAGTCGATGGTTTGTAATGCCTTAGTGGATTAATTTCATTAAATGTTTATATGGATGAGGCATCTATTAATAATCAATGCTAGCCGCGCAAGCTTTACAAACTCAATAATTTGAGGACAAGTTCAAAAATACTAAAGGATGTGGCCATAATGATTCCACTTAGAACCTCCATCCTTCAAGCTCTTAATAATGATTGTGTGTGTGTGTGTGTGTGAGTGAGAGAGAATTGATGGCATCTTATGTTGGGGCACCAATCTGCACACCGCAAATACATTCATGTACATAATTCCTCATTAAGGCCCTGATTTTGGGTCAGGATCATCAATATAAGGATACTGATTGACTTTTGCTTCCATTCAGCTCCAAGCAGTTGGTTACAGATGGAATCGCAAAGCCCCAGGTACATAGTGTGACACCAGGTTATCCATAGTAGCAACAACACCTTGCATTTATATAGCTCCTTTAACATAGTAAAACATCCCAAGGTGCTTCACTGAAGCATTACCAAACAAAATTTGGCACTGAGCTGCATCAGGAGGTATAAAGTCAGACGACCAAAAGATTGGTCAGAGAGATAGGTTTTAAGGAATGTCTTAAAGGGGGGAGAGAGAGAACGAGAGAGGTGGAAAGCTTTAGGAAGGGAATTCCAGAGCTCAGGGCCCAGGCAGCTGAAGGCACAGACACCAACAGCGAAGCAATTAAAAATCAGGGATGCACAAGAGGCCAGAATTGGGAAGAGAATACAAAACAAGCTTTTAGAAAGGGTGCAATGAGTACACAGCTTAACATCATTTTAGAGAATGCGATTCATAGTAATAGTGTGGCCTGTTTTAGACCATTAAACTTTGGTGAAACAAATCATTTTGATTTCATAGTTCACTTTTCCCAACAATGTTTCTTGTACCTTTTCATATGTAACATGTTGGTAAAGATTATATTTGAACTTGTTTTAGCATCATTGGAATCCACAACTGAATTGGAAGGAGGAACTGGATAAAGTATTTGAAAAAGATACAAGGAAATAGAATCAGAATAAATAACTCCAGTTGATGAGCTCGCTAATATCATGATACAAAGAAAAAGGTCAGCTATGATCTCATTAAATAGTGAAACAGGCTCAAGGGGCTAAATGGCCTACTCCTGTTCCTATGTCTGGCATTTACATAGCTCCTTTCACAACCTCAGGACATTCTAAAGCGTTTTCCAGCCCATGAAGTGTAGTCACTTCTGTAATGCAGGAAATGTGACAGCCAATTTGCACACAACAAGCTCCCAAAAACAGCAATGTGATAATGACCACATAATTTGCTTTTTGTGATAAATATTGAGGGTTAAATATTGGCCAGGATATAGGGAAGAACTAAAAACAAGAAATGCTGGAAATACTCAGCAGGTCTGGCAGCATCTGTGGAGAGAGAAGCAGAGTTAATGTTTCAGGTCAGTGACCCTTCATCAGAACTCCCCTGCACACCTTTGAAATAGTGCCACAAGATCTTTTACATCCATGTTTTTTAAAAAAAAATCCTTCATGGGATGTGGGCATTGCTGGCAAGGCCTACATTTGTTGCCCATACCTAATTGCCCTTGGCAACTGAGTGGCATGCCAGGCCTTTTCAGAGGGCAGTTATAGGTTATTATAGGTCCAGAGCCAGACCAGGTAAAGACATTAGTGAATCAGATGTGTTTTTGCAACAACCAATGGCATCATTACTGAGACTAGATTTCAATTCCAGATTTTTATTAATTAATTGAATTTAAATTCCACCAGCTGTGTGGTGGGATTTGAACCCATGTCCCCAGGGCAATAGCACAGGCCTCTGGATTGCTAGTTCAGCAACATTATCACTATGCCACTGTCTCCCTCAGTGGGCAGACAGGGGCCTTTGTTTAACATCTCATCCAATAGCGTTGTACTCCCTCACTACTGCACTGGAGTGTCAGCCTAGATATGTGCTCCAGTCTCTGGGGTGGGACTTGACCCACAATCTTCTAACTCTGAGCCATGGCTAATTTAATATGTAGAGTGTGAGCAAAAGATATTTCCTCAAACATTAATCAGAATCTCAGAAATTATAGGCAAAGTGAAGGTTAAAAACGTTGGGCCAGATTTGTGGTACAAGGACGTCTAACAGTGTGGGCCATTAGTTTGATTTACCTCTGCACTCTTCAGCTCAAAATATTTTTGCCCACTAAGTCACTGAAAGTGTGATCTGGTAATGGTGCAACGTGGGTATTGCCTTAACAAATCATATTTAAGGATTGAGAAAGAAACAACGGAAGGACTGAAGTGTAAATTCAAATGGGTGAATCCAATGTCAAATAAGGTACAGAAAGAGAGAAAGACCACAATAAACGAGAAAAAAATAAATTTGAAATTTCTAAAATCTCCAATGCCGCAAGAAATGAGAATCTACACTTGGAATAGTTAATTTTTAGTACCAGAGATTGATTGGCAGCAATTAACACTTATCTCATCATTAAAAGTGTACTTACGCTTCAAGTGACAAGAGTTAACTTTTTGAGACAAATTTCATTCGTATCCACTGTGCAAATACAAGCGAGACAGGCAGCGAGATGCCACTTTTGCAAAGTTAACAGCAATTCAGATAGCAACTTTTGGACACTGGCATTGAATCATGCATCTGTTCCTCACCTGAAATTGCTGTAACATTTCCCCATAATTTAGAAGCATTAGCTTCACTGTTATTTAAACAGTAAAATCTGGTGCACTATTCTGCTCGTACCAATTGTTAGTCCAGTAGTACCTTAACCCCATCCACAACAATCATAGAGATGCAACAAATAGTGAATGGTAGCATAGTGGTTATGTTACTGAACTACTAATCCAGAGACCAGATGTGAGTTCAAATCCCACCATGGCAGCTGGGAAATTTAAATTTAGTTGATTAAATAAATCTGTAATAAAAAGCGAATATCAGTAATGGTGACCATGAAACTACCAGACTGTTGTAAAAGCCCACCTGCTTTACTAATCTTCTTTAGGGAAGGAAATCTGCAGTCTTAATGCAGTCTGGCCTGTGTGTGACTCCAGATCCACAGCAGTGGTTGACTCTGAAAAGGCCTAGCAAGGCACGAAGTTGTATTCAAGAAGGCAGCTCACTACCACCTTCTCAGGAGCAGTGAGGGATGTACAATAAATGCTGGTGTTGCCATGAATGAGTTTCAAAAATATGCAAGTTCTGCTCATGTATACTGTTTCTTTCCTATGGACCCAAGTTCAGAGTATTGGGGGAAAGCACAAAGCTCATCCATTGGCACTGTTACGAAAGTACCTCTGGGTTTTGTTAAATATATTTTTGAACGATTGAAGAAATGTTAAACACTGGAGTTTTCAAAGGGGGTCATGTAAAAGCCACTTGATTTTGAAAAAAAGTCTATATAAATGTTTTTAAAAGGGGCACCGAGAGGTCTTGTGAGGAAAACAAGCCTTTCCGGGAAACCACCTGACTTCCAGCTCAATAAACAACAGTCAACTTTGGACACCTGGAGAAGTTGTTTGCAAAGAAGTGACAGGTCCAGATTGATGGAGGTGAAAAGGTTGACCTCCTGTTATCGGTTTCGCTTCTGAATTGCTTTGAGTTAAGGTTGAACTGTGTAAAAAAGAAGAGAACTTCCAAGGAGAGAAGAGAATTCCCAGGAAGGAGAGAAGACCACAACTCATCTCAGCTTTCCAGCACCTCTCTAAAAGACCTTGAGAAGGCCACTGCGTCAGCTCATCTTGGCTCCTGTCTTTGAATAAAGCCTGCTAAATTAATTCTCAATGTCGCCTGAAAAGAACTGTTCTAAAAGATCCCAGTGACCCATCTATGAGTACTCGGAGGCCAGATTGTATGCCAGTTTTGGAACTCAACATATCTCATCTGCTGTTTCTTCAAGAATGAGGACGTGTTCACCCCAAGTGTTTTTATTGTCAGTATAGAGCTCTGGGATCAAAGGTCCCTTTATTTTTCCGGTTAACCAGTGTAGGTATGTGTGTGTGAGTGTGAGGGGCCAAGGTAAAAAGGGAAATTTAATATTTCAATCTGCATGTTTATGCTTTACTTCATTACTGGTTAAGACTTGTTTTATAATAAATTGATAATTTTGTTGTTTATTAAAAAACCTGGTTGGTGTGTTTTATTCTGGGATAAAAATAGAGTCGATGATTGACTGTATCGGTAAGCGGGAAAAAATCTTAATATATGTTGTGACCCATGGAGAAGTGGAACTAGAATAAACAGCGCACTCTTTGTGCCTCGGTCGTAACAACACTGGTGAAGAAATGTCTATAAATACTCCTACCATATCATATTATCGTAATATCGTTTGTAGCCTCATAAATATGCACATATCTTCTGTCCCATGCTAGATGTAGAAATGATTTTCTACTCGTATATTTGATTAAATATTCTAAAACGGAATTGCAGAATGCCATTGAGTATTCTCTGAGTATAAAGGTATTTTGTTTTGGAAGTTCTCCATCAACTCTCACAGGGTTAATTAGATGAAATAAATAAGTCAAATTTTGTAAGCAATAATATAAATGCACAGATTTGGCTCATTCTTTCCAGAGTTCTGTGTTAACATGGGGTAATCGTAACTCACAGTTATACCCACTGTTCTTCAATTATTAACAGAGGTACCAGCAAAGCATGAGAAAGTGGCTGACTTGTTTTTGCTTAACAAGCTCATTAAAAATTAATATGGACCCGAAGACAGGTAGTGGCTAAAATGCTCATTTCGAAGTCCACTTGGTGCAGTATGTTATCTCAAATCTCTCTTACCAATTAAAATGTGCTGATCTAATTTGTATTGAGCTTCACAGGTACCTGCTCAGGGTGCAATGGGGAGGCAGATTGACTTGAAATAGTGGAAGGAAAGAAAAATCTCAAGACTTTTCACAAGGCAATGAATTGTTTCAGGTACTGCAACTGTTATTTAGGCAAACAGAGGAGGCCTTTGGCACCCAGGGTCCCACAAAGAGATTAATGACCAGCTAATTTGGTTTTGGAGCGAGTGGTTGAGGAAGGAATGTTGACTGAGACACGGAAATATCATTCCCATTCTCCTTCAGCTAGTATTATGGGATTGTTGGCCAGGGGCTGCAAGAAATACAGAGTCTGTTAGAAACTGTTGCATAGCTCATGAACTGAAGTAACCCGAGCTCAGACACTGTTGAATAGTTCATGAACTGAAGTAACCTGAGCTCAGACACTGGCCTGTGCTGGTAAAAACCAGTTTGAACTAATTAATTTATGTGAAAGACAAGGGAGAGATCACAGGAATGGAGCCTTATTTGGACACGGTGTGATACCGGGGTCTTTGGGCCTGGGCCAATAAGGAGAAGATATGAACGAGGTGAGCAGGCCTAAACCAACCGGAAAGAGACAGCACAGTTTTGAAGAGATAAGAAAGAGAATAAGTATAGAGAATCTCAGGCATAGAGCCAGCGAGAAACTCCAGAGACCAACCATCGCGGAAGTGGAAGACCCTGCGTGAGCAACGCGGCGATGACGTAAAAGAGAGAGAGAACAGAATGCCTGGTCAGCGTCAGCTCTCCTCTTTTTCAGGTATTATCCTTTGTTTTCTGTGACTAGGTCAGGGAAAGGTCAGAGGAACCTAGTGGGTGTGCTGATCAATTCTAGTTAGCTTTGTTATTAACTGTATAACCCAATTTGAGTTGCATGCTTTTGTCTAACCAAGTGCATAAGCCTTATTCTTACATTGTACAACAGCGTGAATAAAGTAAATTGATAGTTAAAGAAAGGACTGAGTTTCCTCCTCTTTGTACTAAGCCATTAACTGTAGCCGGTGGATTAAGTGGAGGGTAGCTCTCCTGTAACCCCGATATCTCAAACACCCAGCCTGAGCCTGAATTAAGAGGACTTAGTCCCACGTGATGGTCAGGATCAAGTGGGTGAAGGGAATAAAGGGGCCAAGGGGGAGTTGACTCCGCGCCGCAGTTTACATAATTGGCGTCCCTGGGTGGGCACGAGGATAAATCTCTCCGCTGAATCAGCGGGAGACTCGAGCCGAATCGAATTGGCAAAGTACAGAGAGAACAGGAACTTAGGGGCTAATTCTTGGCTACTAACATAAGATGACGAATCAAAGGGAATCTCCAAGCCCTGGAGACTTGTATTGTTTTGATTGGAAGGGACTCCTCCAAAAATACGTAATAGGGAAGTGGCCGCAATACGGGGAGCATGCAGGTCACACTAGCGACAAGGGAAAACTGGTAGCAAAGTTGCAAAGGAAAAAGAAGAGCCCCACTTAAAAATTTTTGTGGATGGTTCCTCATCAGTACAGGATGGCGAGAGGAGGACTGGGTGCGGGATATATGTAGAAGACGAACACGGTCAGGAAAAGTTTAGCGCAGCCTTAAAAATTGCCTAAAACCATGAGCGCGCAGGCGGCAGAATTAGCAGCCGTCGCATATGTGGTTGGTCACCCAGAATACTTCCTGCCCGGATCAGTTATATATTCTGATAGCATGTATGTCTGTAATAGCCTCACGGAACATTTGCCCTTATGGGAGGCGAGGGGTTTTGTCTCAGCGGATGGGAAGCCCCTTCCATCGGCCCCATTATTAAGATACATCTTTGAAGGAGCACAGGGGAAAGGATATGGGATCACGAAGGTAAAAGCTCATTCAAAACTTACTCCGGAAGGGAACAGGAAAGCGGATGAGCTAGCCAAACAAGGTGCTGTTAGTGGGCAGGAATGGCAGCCACCGATTGAGGACATTGGGGAACAGAAAGGAAAACAGGTTAAGGTAATGGGTTTAACAGAGGAGCAGAAGAAAGATGGAGAATTGAAAAAACTGATAGAAGGAGTAGAGTCAGACACATACAAAGAGTACAAGGGGATATATATTCAGGACGGAGTGGTTTTATGTGAAAGAAAATTCGTTGTGCCAGAGGGGGGACGAAACCAAATAATCCACTGGTACCATGACTTATGGGGACATAAAGGGACAGAGAGTACCCTGGAAAGGATAAAAGTGGTGTGCTGGTGGCCTGGAATGAAAGGTGATGTGGAACACTATGTCAAGAATTGTTTGATCTGTGCACAACACAACCCCGATAGGAATGTCAAGAAAGGGGCCCTCCGACATACTAGACCAGTAGAAGGGCCTTGGACTAATTTACAGAAAGACTATGTAGGACCCTTACCCCCCACTCCAGGAGGGTTTAAATACATTCTAGTAATAGTAGATACGTTTACCAAATGGGTGGGAGCTTCCTCAACCGGAACAAATACAGCCAAAATCACCGCGAACATTCTGTTAGAAAGGGTATTCACTCGGTGGGGTTTACCCCGAAGCATAGAATCAGATCAGGGAACACATTTTACAGCCCAAGTAATGCAAAATGTAATGACCCTCTTTGGGGATCAAACAGAAATTCCACATACCCTATAGACCACATACCCTATAGTGGAATTGTGGAAAGGATGAATCAGACATTGAAAAACATGATAGCTAAAATGGTGCAGCAGCATAAGACAACCTGGCAGGTTGTTCTGCCCTATGTGTTGATGGTAATCAGGAATACCGTAGCTTCATCAACAGGTTATACTCCCTATAAACTCATGACGGGAAGGGACATGAGAGGAATGGAGGGGTTGGTAGGTTTGGACTTGTCCGAACCTGAGGTGGACAGTATTATATCAGAAAAATGGGTGCAACAACTAGTAGAAACAGTGAGAGAAGCAAATTACGTGGCAGCTCACCAACAAGGAAAGAAGAGACAGCAAAGCAAGGGTTATTTTGATGCGAAAGCCAGCCCGATAGTGTTGGACCCCGGACAAAGGGTAATGATCAGAATATACCAGCCCACCTCATTCTTGAGTCCAAAGTTCACCGGTCCCTATGAGACAGTAGATAAAGCTAGTCCATCTGTATACAAAGTATTGATGGCACCAGATAAGAGTGGCTGGTATCACATTAATCAGTTAAAGTTAGTAGGAGAAAAATAAGATAATCACAGTTGGCATGTGATGCTTGATGCTACCGATGTTTCGACCGAAGGTCAGGGCGATCAAGAGCAGGATCAACTGCAGATGCAAGCAGAGGTGTTTGAAAGACAACCTGATGTTGTACGTCCGCATACAGAGAGAAATCGAGGAAAAAAATGAAAGACAAATAAAGAAAACAGGGGAAGTAAGTGGACTAGGAGAAATGGACGGTTAGAATCAGTAACAAATTGGGAACAAGATGTAGACAGTCTGGCTCCGTGTATGGAGAGACTGGACTTAAAATAGGATAAGAAAGAAACTGTAAATAAGAGCAGAAATTACACTTGTATATTACAGGTCCAGCCCACAATGAAGAGGGTGATACATTGCATTGCTACTGGATTGACCATATTCGGGACTATGGGTGAATCCGCATCGGAGCTGTCACAACGAATGAACGTGCCTGAAGCAGTGGCGACGCAGGAAGACTATCCCGTGGCCAGAAACAACTTTGCTCGGCAGATCAAGATAGTTCGAACCAACAAAGGAGAGCGAGAAGATTTAAATTTGTATTATGCGGGAGTGGATGGGTTGGCGTGCGCGGGAAATACATTGGGTATACCGGAGGGAACAGGAGTACAGCTTTCATGCAACAAGGTTCTAGAGGTGACGCTATCGGTAATTCCAGCGGGCAAAATCGTTAGTCGATTTGTGGGCCCATTTATTGCACAACCATCGGGGGAGGACGGTCGAGGTAAAGTTATGGTTCACTGGGATCGCACCTATGTGAACATTGACTGGGGCAGTGATTCATACAGGAGATATGTTGACTGGGGCGGCTATAGCAGACAGTTTAGGAAAATTGGTTGGATTATCATCAATTGTACAAAGGAAGATACGGCACAGGAAAGGGATAGAGCAAAAAGGGCGTTAAAAGATGCAGACAGAGGTTTCTGTAAGGGCCCGGGGCCCTTTATAATTTTCAGGACCCCGAGGAAGCTTACCACCTCACACCACCGCCACCCCCCCCCCACCCCCCCCACCCCGTGATTGAAACCACACCAGAATCTAAATGTAACGAATCTCAGTACAAAACGGAAGGTGTAGGTTTGGTGCTAGAAGAGACAGGCGAATCCGTCACATTGGTTCCAGGATATCAACATGTGCAGGTAATTTTCAATTTAACTGAAATGACCGTTCCAGAATGGTGTCCATCCACAATGAAACAATTATTTGCCCACCTCCTTCAGAGACAGTTAAGCAGAAAGTCGGTAAAAGACAGAAAGAAAAGAGGGCTGTTAGAGTTAGCAAGGGTAGGTTATGCATCAGGAGTGGCAACAGTCAACACATTGGACATAGCTGAGTTAGAAAGCCAGATACAATCCCTCCAACAGAAAATGCAGGTTATTACTGGAGAGGGTTACCTGGATCAGATACGGACCAGTCAAATAGGTCAGGATGCATCACGGGTAACCCTGGACACAGTCAAATTTCTAAAGTCTTTACAGGATACAACAAATTCAATTATTGAGCATATGGCTACTACTTCTGAGCAGGCCCATAAGGCTGAGACGTGTGCCATATATACTAGCTGGGTATTGGCTATGATTAGTTCGAATTTGCTGCAACTCAATACACACCAAGTTCCAGACTGGGTGTCGGATGAACAGTTAAAGAAGTGGGTCGGAGAAGAGATACCCCTGTGTCACCTCAGAAGTTTGACTTTAACTAACAGAGTGTTAGGCACCTGTGACGAGGATAGAGGAAGATATTATACTGGGGCAGTGTTTCATATTCCCCGACACGGAAGCAATTTGACCTACCCTTTAAAGAGAGTCCATAACGTGGGCAAGTACCAAGAGGGTATTTAGATATCTTTAAGTAACCCACCATCTCATGCCATTGTAATGGATGGTGTTGAGAAAGGAGTAGATTTGTCAAAATGTCATCAAGGGGGGAAATCACTGGGCCTGTCCGGAAGAGACAATGAGACAGAAACTTACAAATTGCGGGCTCAGCACCTATGAAAATTGTTCATTGTCCATTTTGCCTGTTAATAACCAGACCTTTTTACAATATGCCCTTGTGGGGCAAACGTATTACATAGCCACGGCTGCTATGAATTACAACAAGGGATGGGAACAGTGCCCTCTGGAGGGACACAATGTAGCCATTCACAATGTAACCTCGGACTTGGTTGTTGGTGGACAAGTCCTGCCTAAGCCAATAACGAGGATAGTGATAAAGGAGAATCTTACGGTCCAACGTACTGATACAGATCAAGAGGTACGGGATTATATTGCCACCGAATTACCACCCATTCCACACCTACCAGCAGATTGGGCACAAATAGCAGAAGAGGCAAAAGAGATAATTCATCAATGGAATAAACACACTAAAACAATTAGAACTCATGTCGACAAGGCAAATGAACAGTTGCATGACCCAGGGTTTTGGAGTAAGTTTTGGAATTCGGGATCTAATGTTCAAATACATCCATTGGTCAGAAATGTAGCACATTTTGCTGTCATAGTGATTCTATGTGCACTAATAATTGCTGTATTCAATGTATATCAGCTTAGAAGGTGGAAAAATGAAATTTTGCGAAGATTGGATGATGGGGCTATAATTTTTTTTTAGAACATTACAGTGCAGTACAGGCCCTTCGGCCCTCGATGTTGCGCCGACCTGTGAAACCATCTGACCTACACTATTCCATTTTCATCCATATGTCTATCCAATGACCACTTAAATGCCCTTAAAGTTGGCGAGTCTACTACTGCTGCAGGCAGGGCGTTCCACGCCCCTACTACTCTCTGAGTAAAGAAACTACCTGTGACATCTGTCCTATATCTATCACCCCTCAACTTAAAGCTATGTCCCCTCGTGTTTGCCATCACCATCCGAGGAAAAAGACTCTCACTATCCACCCTATCTAACCCTCTGATTATCTTATATGTCTCTATTAAGTCACCTCTCCTCCTCCTCCTCTCCAACGAAAACAACCTCAAGTCCCTCAGCCTTTCCTTGTAAGACCTTCCCTCCATACCAGGCAACATCCTAGTAAATCTCCTCTGCACCCTTTCCAAAGCTTCCACATCCTTCCTATAATGCGGTGACCAGAACTGCACGCAATACTCCAGGTGCGGTCTCACCAGAGTTTTGTACAGCTGCAGCATGACCTCGTGGCTCCGAAACTCGATCCCCCTAATAATAAAAGCTAACACACCATATGCCTTCTTAACAGCCCTATTAACCTGGGTAACAACCTTCAGGGATTTATGTACCTGGACACCAAGATCTCTCTGTTCATCTACACTACCAAGAATAATGAAACAGAAGGAACGGTTATCAATATAAACAAAAAACTGTAAAAAAAACCCTGTATATACCAAGTTTTATAAACGTATCTTTTTATACATAACGGTATAGCACACCCGTTGGGAGACAATGATGTTCTCAGGAATGGTCCACAGAGAAGGGAAACTTGATGATCTTTGGATCAAGAGGGGGGGAGATGTTGGCCAGGGGCTGCAAGAAATACAGAGTCTGTTAGAAACTGTTGCATAGCTCATGAACTGAAGTAACCCGAGCTCAGACACTGTTGAATAGTTCATGAACTGAAGTAACCTGAGCTCAGACACTGGCCTGTGCTGGTAAAAACCAGTTTGAACTAATTAATTTATGTGAAAGACAAGGGAGAGATCACAGGAATGGAGCCTTATTTGGACACGGTGCGATACCGGGTCTTTGGGCCTGGGCCAATAAGGAGAAGATACGAACGAGATGAGCAGGCCTATACCAACCGGAAAGAGACAGCACAGTTTTGAAGAGATAAGAAAGAGAATAAGTATAGAGAATCTCGGGTATAGAGCCAGCGAGAAACTCCGGAGACCAACCATCGCGGAAGTGGATGCCCCTGCATGAGCAATGCGGTGACGACGTAAAAGAGAGAGAGAACGGAATGCCTGGCCAGCGTCAGCTCTCCCCTTTTTCGGGTATTATCCTTTGTTTTCTGTGACTAGATCAGGGAAAGGTCAGAGGAACCTAGTGGGTGTGCTTATCGATTCTAGTTAGCTTTGTTATTAACTGTATAACCCAGTTTGAGTTGCATGCTTTTGTCTAACCAAGTGTATAAGCCTTATTCTTACATTGTACAACAACATGAATAAAGTAAATTGATAGTTAAAGAAAGGACTGAGTTTCCTCCTCTTTGTACTAAGCCATTAACTGTAGCCGGTGGATTAAGTGGAGGGTGGCTCTCCTGTAACCCCGATATCTCAAACACCCAGCCTGAGCCTGAATGAAGAGGACTTAGTCCCACGTGATGGTCAGGATCAAGTGGGTGAAGGGAATAAAGGGGCCAAGGGGGAGTTGACTCCGTGCCACGGTTTACAGGATCTTCAATTTCTGTCTGAGTTACCAGCACGGATCCTCAGTTTAATATCTCATCCGAAGGGTAGCACCTAAAAGTAGTAGCATCCCCTCACTGAAAGCCAAGCTTAGGTTACACAATCAAATTTTTGATAGTGGATTCAAACCCACAACTTTCTGGCCTGAAGTTGAGGATATGAGTGACTGAGCCAAGCAGACATGGAGAAGATCAGAAGGAGATTTACTATGTAGGCACGTTGTTGGAGCACACTGACTATTACTGAAACAAACTCTACCTCGAGCCTGAAAAATGTGAGATCAACGGGAACTAACACTAAACTAGCGCACAATACGAAACTTTTTATTAATTTGAAAAAACACCAGGGGCTGAATTTTTGGGTGCCCCAGAAGTCAGGAAAAGAGGTAGGGGTGGTGGGGGTTGTATTGTGTGTGCAGTGTCCAGAAAATACTGGTGCCAGCCGGCGGATCAGTCTCGGGACATTGTTCCTGGCACCGAACATTTTGGAGGAGGAGGGTCCGGGGCTCGGGAAAGCTGCCCACCCCCATGAGTCAGGCAATTAGCCTCATTAAGAGCCTGTTAAAGGTAAGTTTAGGAGGCCTCCAGTTTTCCAATGCGATGGGGGATTTTGCGGGGGTGAGTGCAGGGGGGCAAATCAACTGCCTGCAGACAGGCACCCAGTGCTCCTGGCAGGACTGCAGGCCCTCCCTGCCTGTCTGGGTGAGGGGTACAGTTAAAGGCCACCCTGTAGAGGGGGGTTCCCTCTGCCACAATGGTGGCCTGGCTGCTTTTTCTGGTTTTAAATTAAAGTTTTTGAGAGGTGACTGAGATAGCACCTTCCTGTTGAAGCACCCGCCCAGTTACTTACTTCGGACAGGAAACCCATCTCCGTGCCAATTAAGGACTCACCCACATGAAAATCTTAACTTCAATCAGCTTCTCCCTGGAGGCGGGTTTCTGACCAGATAACAAACTCAACTTCTGTTTCCTGCCTCCGGGGTGAAAATTAAGCCCAAGGAGTTTTACAGTGGGTGAAATCCAGGTCATACAGTCACCACCATTCTTAAATATTTCAGATAATAAACCATTCACAATAATATATTTACAACACAGAAAACTCTTATGATGTTAGTGATATAGGTTAAATAATTATTACTTTACTAACACCTTGCACCCATATACTACCTTTGATATAAAAACCATGTCGTAAGGCACTTCACAGAGGCATAGTTAAAAAAGGACAACCCATGAGCACAGTATCTCATTCTGCCTTACTGATGCAGTAAATTGGAACATCAATATATTAGACATCCACAAACCCCTTTTTCTCAATTCTTGCGTTGGCTGCTTATCACTAGGAAATAAAAGAAGGAAAGACTTGCATTTATATAGCACCTTTTACAGCCTCTGGATGTCATGAAACGCTTTACAGCCAATGAAGCACTTTTTGAAGTGTCGTCACTGTTGTAATGTAGGAAACGTGCCAGCCAGTTTGCACACAACAAGCTCCCACAAACAGCAATGTGATAATGACCAGATCATCTGTTTTAGTGATGTTGGTTGAGGGATAAATATGGGCCACAAAACAGTGCCATGGGATCTCTTATGCCCACCCGAGCAGGCAAATGGAGCCTCAGTTTAATGTCTCGTTCAACAGATGGTACCTCCACTGCACTGTGGTGTCAGCTAAGAGGTTGTGTTCGAGCCCCTGGAGTGAGATATGAGCCCACTGTCTCAGAGGCAAGAGTGCTACCATCTGAGCCACAGTTAGTCGTCCCATCACCTGGAGGGGAGCCAATTTGTGCTGTGGACTTCACCACCGCCAACTAGCCACAGCCAAACTAATCAAGTAGAATTAGCTGCCGGGTGTGATAAAAATCAGCCCAAGTGATTATGTGCACATTTTTACAAATCAGTAAAATATGGAATTGAACAGCTAGGTGTTGATTTTCAATGTCAAGCATCTCTGGGATCAGAGCTTCGTAGTTGAAAGTGAGCTACTTTTAAACTGAGAAACTTAGGTGAAGGGCCTTAGGCAATGTCTATATTGCAAGGCTGAAAAAGATGAGAATATGGAATAAATCAAACCATGGTTAAGAGAAACAAATCTTGGATATTAAAAACAAAGAATGGAAGACTGATGGAGATAAGGAACTCTGCCGCTTAGAGGTCTTGGGCTCGAATGATTTAGAATAGCTGGGATGGTGTGATTAGTCTTGGTTTGAATGCAGTGAGGGCGGGGAGAGGAAACAATGTCTAGGATGGTGTATTAGGAGCTTAACAGAAAGAAGTGAGGAACTAAAGTAGCATTGATGAAGTGGAAAAGATAAAAAAAAAAACTTATGGCAAATGGAGAGGTTAGAGGTGACAAAGGCAGTTTTGCTAGATGACGAACTTCTTCTATGTTCAGCATTAGAACAGAAAATTAGACTGGTATCCAAATGTAAAGCATCATTATGAGAATCAAACATTCAATTCCATTTCAGACCTCTTTAAAGTTTTCTTTCCTCTCTCATTCTAAATTCATTATTAGCATAAGTGAAGGATTGAAAGTGCTCACTCTTTCATACTCGCTCACATCCCAAGAAATTAATTTCAGATATTACATTTTCGTCAGATGCTTCTTAATGTTTCCTGCAGTATTTAATTTGCTTTTGTGCAGACTACAAGCAAACTACTGAACGGACTCCAAAATTAATTCACAATGAGCTTTGAAGGGCCAGCAAAAATAACCCACATCATTTTTCCACTTGAGAAAGCATTGAAAGTCTTAAAATGTGACACTGCTATATTGTCCATTTAGCAATAAAGATGTTCTGTTGCTAGTCTACTGATGGTCCCTAACTATCCCTTAGTGCAGTTACAAATGGCAAGGACACATGGCTGTCTTCTTCACATAGCTATAGCTTGCAAAGGAAAAATGAAGCATGGTTACATAGGTTAAAGTGTAGAGATAACACATTCAAAATTGTTCAATTGACTCAGGCATCCGGTGGTAGGGTTCACCCCAAGTTGGGCGATGCCATGTTTTAGAAGGACACAAGGCTTACATAATGTAATGCACAAGATGAAAGAACTTCCATTTTTATAGCAGCATTCCCATGCTTCGCAGCTTTGGAACAGCGATCACAGCTGTTTTGGAGGCAAACAATGAACAATTTGCACACATCAAGGTCCCATCAACCATGATGGAATGAATGAGTAAGATGAAGTGCAAGGAGACTCAGTGGCTAATTTGTGCACAGCAAGGTGCCACTTACAGTCGTGAGATCATTATCAGGTACTCTATTTTTAGTGATATTGGTTGAGGGATAAATATTTGCCAGAATGATGGCAGAACCCCACTGTCCTACTTCAAAATAGTGCCATGGAAACTTACACAGCCACCCAAGAGGATAGACAAGGCCTCAGTTTAATGTAAGATGACACCTCCAACAGTGCAGCACTGGAGTGTCAGCCTCAATTATGCCTTTAACTCTCTGCAAGAGGACTTAAACGCACAACCTCTGATTTAGAGGCAACAGCACTACCCACTGAGCCACAGCTGACAGCTTTGAAAGGCATCCATTGTTATTATGTAGGTAAACAAGCTCAATTTGCACCCAGGAAATGAGATTATTCAGCCAGTTAATCTGTTTTTAGTGGTGTTGGTTTAGAAGTTTGGCCAGGACTCCAGGAGATTTCAGCATGTTATGTTTTTATGCATTCTCAGGATACAGGCATTGCTGGCAAGGCCAGCATTTCTTTCCCATGATCCTTCTTCATGAACCATTGCAGTCCATGTCGTCAGTGTACTCCAGAGTTTTGTTAGGTAGTGAGTTCCATCAGTCTGACCCAGCAAGAATGAAGTAAAGGTGAGATATGTCCAAGTTATGAAGGTGTGTGGCTTGGAGGGGAACTTGGAGGTGATGGCGTTCCCGTGCACCTGCTGACCTTGTCCTTCACAGTGATTTGAATAACACTACAGGGATCCTTAGTGCCCATCTCGATGATCAAAATAGGCAGATATGGACTCCATTTAATGTTTTATCTGCAGCACTCTCTCAGAACCACACTGGCGATGTACTCAAACCCTGAGCAGAGACTACTACATAAAAGTCTTAGCGAATCACAAGTCTTAAAGTGTTAACCTTCCAAACACGCTGGTATCAGGCAACAGTTTTGCACAAGATAAAATCAGATACCAAATAGTTTTAGCGATGATGTTGTGCCTGTTGACCATAACACCTGTCAAGTGTTTAATCGTTAATAAATTGGTATCTCTGACAGAACGAAAAACCAATCCAGTTTCAGAAATAAATGCAGCATTCTAAAGCCAAGCATTCCTACTCACATTCCAAAAGAAAATTCAGGATTGGTGGGAATGTGCCACATTGCTAATTGTCTGCATTGTTAAAGTCAGAAAAGCTAAAGTTTCCATCGTCTTTGCTAATTTATTGACAGACACCAGGGAACAGTACATTTGCCCTCTCAATCCCACAACAACAACTTAGATTTATGCTGTGTCTTTAACACAAAGAAACTAAAGGTCTTTCCCAGGAGCGTTATCAGACAAAATTCGGCACATAAAGAGATATTAGGACTGGTGAGAAGTGGGATTTAAGGAGCATCTTAAAGGAGGGAGAGGGATAGAGACCGAGAGGTGTATGGAGAGAATTCCAGAGTTTAGGGCCTAGGTAGCTGAAGGAACAGCTGCCAATGGTGGAGTGAAGGAAGTTGGGGATGCGCAAAAGGCCAGAATTGGAGAAACAGAGTTCTAGGAGGATTGCAGGGCTGGAGGAAGCCACAGAGATAGAGAGAGGCGAAGCACAAAGAATATTTGACAGGAGAATGAGAAGTTTAAATACAGCATTGCTGGATCGGGAGCCAATGTTGGTTGGTGAGCACAGGGGTGATGGGTGAATGGACACTTGACTGGAATAATGATAAATATTAAGGCTGCTGATTTTACTTGGCAGACCTGCTCTTATGCATGCAAACAAAATAGTCTGATTGTTTATTTAGCAAGTAGGAGCCATTCATTGTGAACTCTCTAGCTCCAGCAATGTATAACTGTATAACAAATAGCAGAACCTAAAGAAGCTGTTAAAGTGGAGCAAAATTAATGATATTTTAATAAAACTCCAGCAGTGCCTCTATTTCAGTGCAAATGAAATTCCCTCAGAGGAGCTTGGCACAAAAAATAGGTCTACCCTATTCATCCTAAATTGTTTGAAAGTTTTCTGGTTTGAATTGAACAAAGATTGAGAAAAACTTTATATTGTTCAATTAAGAAATCGCTGCTCAAAGCATTGAGAGACTAGGAGTGCCGTCGACTCTATTTTTTGTGTATCTGAAAGCAAACTGACATCAATTAACTTCTCTTGGTAGTTTCACAATACACTAATTCCACAGAGTTCTGGTGTCATGAAAATAAATTCAAGACATTGCCCAAGTTCAAGACGGCCAATAAGACGATGGCCTTTTTTTTTCACAATAAAATTAATTTTCCTTACAATCACATTCTACTTTCTAACATTAGAGATACAGCACTGAAACAGGCCCTTTGGCCCACCGAGTCCGTGCCGAACATCAACCACCCATTTATACTAATCCTATATTCCTACCAAACATCCCCACCTATCCCTATATTTCCCTACCACCTACCTATACTAGTGACAATTTATAATGGCCAATTTACCTATCAACCTGCAAGTCTTTTGGCTTGTGGGAGGAAACCGGAGCACCCGGAGAAAACCCACACAGACACAGGGAGAACTTGCAAACTCCACACAGGCAGTACCCGGAATCGAACCCGGGTCCCTGGAGCTGTGAGGCTGCAGTGCTAACCACTGCGCCACTGTATCTGATACACACAGAGAATGTCCATTTACTCTCCATGGTCAACAGTTTAGCTGCCCAATGGCACTTCAGTCAATGCTGCACGCTAATGAATTGAGCCAGGGAAGAGGAGCATTGAAGCTTGGAGATTATCTCTGGCTGTCATAAATATCACTGACCAGCAGGAGGTGCATTTCTGTAATGAGTGACTAGCTCCCACCCAACTAATTTGTTCTCAGAATATGGACGTCATTGGCAAGGTTGCATTTATTGCATGCCCGTTGTTGCTCAGAAGGCGATGATAGACATCCTCTTGAACCAATGGTGCGCCCACAGAGAGTGTTTTCTTTTTAAACAACTGAGTGCCTTGTTATGCCACTTCATAGGACATTTAGAGTCAATTATGTAGTGGGGATTAAATTGCATAGAATGTTCAGCCCAACTGGTACATCCCAGTGTTTATGCTCCCATATGAGGTTTATCTCATCCTCTTCATTTAACCCTTACAGTATAACCTTCTATTCCTTCCCCCTCACGGGTTTATCTAGCTTCCCCTTAAACCTATCTGTGCTATTCACTTCAACTGCTCCTTGTGGTCATGAGTTGCACATTTTAATTACCATGAGTAAAGAAGTTTCTTCTGAGCTCCTTAATGGGTTGACTAGTGACAATCACATATATACCAGAGCAGGTAGGAGTAGTAGGTTCCTATATGAAAGAGTATTACACAACTTCAGTCCTGCTAAGAACTGATACTACCTGGACTAATAGTCCAGAGAACAAAAGTTCAAATCCCACCTATGCTGTTTGTGAATTGAAATTCAGTTTAAAAAAAAACAATTAAATAAAAAGCTGTCATTAGTCAACGTGACCATGAAGTTATTGGATTGTCATTGAAAACCCAACTAGTTCATACATGTCAGTAGGAGAGTATTTAGGGGACAGTGATCATTGTATCATAAGGTTTAGGCTGACTATAGAAAAGGACAAAGAGCAATCCAGGGTTAGAATAATTCATCGGGGGAAGGCCAACCTCAATGGGGTAAGAATGGAGCTGGGGCGAATAAATTGGAGTCAAAAGCTGTCAGGAAAACCGGTAGATGAACGATGGACTACCTTCAAAGAAGAGATAGTTATGGCACAGTTGAGGTATGTTCCCTCGAAGGGGAAAAGTAGGGCAAACAAATCCAGAGCTCCCTGGATGACAAAAGAGGTACAGATTAAGATAAAGAAGAAAAAAATTTGCTTATGACAGATGCCAGGTAGAAAATACTATTGAGAACCAGGCTGAATATGAAAGGTCCAGAGGGGAAGTAAAAATGCAAATAAGAGAAGCAAAGAGAGAGCATAAAAAGAGACTGGCAGCTAGCATTAAAGGAAATTTGAAAGTTTTTTTATAGGCATGTAAATAGTAAAAGGGTGGTAAAAGGAGAAGTGAGGCCGATAGGGACAAGAAAGGGGATTTACACATGTAGGCAGAGGGCATAGCTGAGGTATTAAATGAATACTTTGCATCTGTCTTTACCAAGGAAGAAGATGCAAACCAGGCAATTTTGAAACAGGAGGTAAGTCAGACACTAGAGGGGTTTAAAAATGATAAACAAGGAAGTATTAGATAGGCTGTCTGTACTTAAAGTGGATAAAATGCCAGGGCCGGATGAGATGCATCCAAGGATACCGAGCGAAGTGAGAGTGGAAATCGCAGAGGCACTGGCCATAATTTTCCAGTCTTCCTTAGACTTGGGGGTGGTGTCAGAGGACTGGAGAATTGCAAACATAACAAAAGGGTTCAAAAAAGGGTGTAAAGATAAGCCCAGCAACTGCAGGCCAGTCAGTTTAACTTCGGTGGTGAGAAAACTTCTAGAAAAAATAATTCAGGACAAAATCAATAGTCACATGGACAAATGTGAGTTAATTAAAGAAAGCCAGCATGGATTTCTTAAGGGAAAATCATGTTTTGGTGTTTTTTGAGGAGGTAACAGAAAGGTTTGATGAGGGCAATATTGTTGATGTGGTGTATATGGACTTTCAAAAGGCATTTGATACAGTGCCACACAACAGACTTGTGAACAAACTTGTAGCTCATGGAATAAAAGGGATGGTGGCAACATGGATACGAAACTGGCTGAGTGACAGGAAACAAAGAGTAGTGTTTAATGGATGTTTTTTGGGCTGGAGGAAGGTTTGTAGTGGAGTTCTCCAGGGACCCTTGCTTTTCCTGATATATATTAATGACCCAGACCTTGGTGTACAGGGCACAATTTCAAAGTTTGCAGATGATACAAAACTTGAAAGCATTGTGAACTGTGAGGAGGATAGTATAGAACTTCAAAAAGACATATACAAGTTGCTGGAATAGGCAGACAGGTGGCAGATGAAGTTCAATGCAGAGAAACGTGAAGTGATTCATTTTGGTAGGAAGAACATGGAGAGACAATATAAAATAAAGGGCACAATTCTAAAGGAAGTGCAGGAGCAGAGGGACCTAGATGTATATGTGCATAAGTCATTGAAGGTGCCAGGACAGGTTGACAGAGTGGTTAATAGAGCATACAGTGTCTTGGGCTTCATTAATAGGGGCATAGAGTACAAGAGCAAGGAAGTTATGTTGAACTTGTATAAGACACTAGTTTGGCCTCAGCTGGAGTATTGCATCCAATTCTAGGCGCTACACTTGAGGAAAGATGTGAGGGCATTGGAGAGAGTACAGAAAGGATTCACGAGAATGGTTCCAGGGATGAGGAATTTTAGTTATGAAGATAGATTGGAGAAGTTAGGACTGTTTTACTTGGAGAAGAGAAGGTTGAGAGGTGATTTGATAGAGGTATTCAAAATCATGAGGGGTCTGGGAAGAGTAGATAGAGAGAAACTGTTCCCACTCATGAAAGGATAGAAAATGAGAGGGCACAGATTTAAAATATTTGGTAAGAGAATCAAAAGTGACATGAGGAAAACTTCTTCACGCAGCGAGTGGTTAAGATCTGGAATGCGCTGCCTGAGAACGTGGTGGATGCAGGTTCAATTGAAGCATTCAAGAGAGAATCAGACAGTTATATGAAAAGGAAGGATGCGCAGGGTTATGGGGAGAAGGCAGGGGAATGGAATTGAGGGAGTTGCTCTTTCAGAGATCCAGTGCGGACACGATGGACTGAATGGCCTCCTTCTGCGCTGAAACGATTCTGTGATTGTTTAATGAAGGAAATTTGTTATCCTTACCCAGTCGGGCCTATTTGTGACAATATTCCTCACACTGATATGGTTGACTATTAACTGCTCTCTGAAGTGACCTAGCAAGCCAACCATTCAGTACAAGCAGAAATCCCATCACCACCTTGTCAGGACCACTATGGATGAGCTTCCTGCCCACATCTTAAGAATGATAATCATTTTTAAAATTGCAATGGCTTCCTATTGGGAATGAACATTGTCCCAAGACAGGACACCATCCTCATACAATCACATTGCACCTATCTTCAGCATAATTTTATTTCTTCTTATTCCCCACAAAAGCCTTCTGTGGAGTCTTTAAACATATCATTCTGTATTTGTCTTCATTTGTTGCCCACAGGAGCAACTTGGAAGCTTGGTGCCAGCTAATCATGGAAAATGAAAGAAGTCACACACTGCTGCATTTGTCAAATCTGTCACAGTAAAGTCTTCCAACACTTGTCACTTGGCAATCCAGTCGACACCAAAAGCATTCACCATGAACTAAAGGCATTTTCTTATCCCTAATTCATATTATATATAGATTTAAAATATGTATAGTCTATATTGACACCCAAAACACAATTGGTTTATCCCATAATTATAATTTACCCATAATATCCAGGTAAATTGACAGTAATAATTTTAATACATGAACATGTTCTAAAGCCACTTACACCATCTGAGCTTCCATATCTGGTCATGTAAGATGTGAAACAACAAACAGGTGTCACATGACTATTCCCTGGATTCCCATTGGCCATCCTTATATAAACTTGCCTTTCTGTTTCATAAATATTGCTTGAACACTACAACAGGCAGAAAAATAAGCGCTAGTTTTAAAGTTACAACAAAAAAAAGCTGAACAGATTGACTTCCGACCTCAAGTTACTTAACAGTATCAGAAACCAGATGGTTGTGTTGGTGAGGGCACTTTCTAGTGAGATAATGAGCTAAACAGAATGGTCAAGTTCCCAGGCTGATGCTTGGCCTGTCGATGGTCTTGGTTGAGAGAATGAGGACGAGGGGCTATGAATTAGGAAATGGAAATTATGAAATGGAAATTGAGCCCCAGTGATCACTATCCAGAATCTCCTCGGAAAAATCGCACAAGTTTTACACAGGGGAAGATTGGCTTTTTTAGTGACATCCTTCCCTCCGTGACTGAATGGTTTGCTGATCCTCACTCATGCTGGACTTACATATGACGAGCTACAACTTGGGTGGAAGGCTACCGCTGCTGACGTAATTGTGCCTGAGCACGGATCAGCTCCTTCGCATAACAAATGAGAAAACTGATTCTGAATTTGCATGAAAATACATACAACCATTAGCCCAAAGTTTGCCTGGTCACAGACTGACTTCACAATGCAGCCCTGTGTTCTACTGGTGCTCTCTTGACAGATTCTGCCTGACTTGCTGAATGTTTCCAGCGTTCCTTTTGTTTCAAATACATAGACGATATATATTTTAAATCTATGTATAATATGAATTAAGGAAAATAATATGCCTTTAGTTGATGGTGAATGCTTTTGGTAAGCATTTTGCTTTTAGTTCAGCATTCAGCTTGATTACATCAAGGAGTGAAGGATTTAGGCTGATAGGCTGGCCGAACTATTACAAGGAACTAAAATAAAATCTTTTTGGGTTTATTTCATGCTCATTGAGGGCTGATTACAAGATTCTGTCCAAAGTCATAGCCAGTCGAGTCAAGTCTGCTCTGGAGTTGGTGATTCACCCCGATCAGACCTGTACTGTACCCGGCAGGAAGATCTCTGATAGTCTCGCGCTACTCAGGGATACGATCGCCTACGTACGGGACAGGAGGGTGGACACCTGCCTCATCAGCCTGGACCAGGAGAAGGCTTTTGACAGGATATCGCACACCTACATGATGGACGTGCTTTCCAAAATGGGGTTTGGGGAGGGAATCTGCAATTGGATCCAACTGCTCTACACAAACATCAGTAGCGCAGTGTCAATCAACGGGTGGGAATCTGAAAGTTTCCCGATCAAATCTGGAGTCAGACAGGGCTGTCCTCTGTCCCCGGTCTTGTTTGTTTGCTGTATTGAACCCTTTGCTGAGTCTATTAGGAAGGATGCGAGCATAAGAGGGGTGACAATCCCAGGCAGCGGAGGCACTCAGGTCAAAACCTCCCTGTACATGGATGACGTCGCCGTCTTCTGCTCGGATCCGCTGTCCGTGCGCAGACTGATGAGCATCTGCGACCAGTTCGAACTGGCCTCGGGAGCCAAAGTAAACCACGGCAAGAGCGAGGCCATGTTCTTTGGGAACTGGGCTGACCGATCCTTTGTCCCCTTCACCGTCAGGTCAGATTACCTGAAGGTGCTGGGGATATGGTTCGGAAGGGCCGG
The DNA here is from genome assembly GCF_036365525.1 of Heterodontus francisci. NCBI lineage: Eukaryota > Metazoa > Chordata > Chondrichthyes > Heterodontiformes > Heterodontidae > Heterodontus > Heterodontus francisci. The sequence continues at coordinate 45,134,157 of NC_090405.1, read as the reverse complement.
GGCGTGCACCAAAACATGGGAGGAGCGAGTAGCCAAGGTACGACAAAAGTTGGGCATGTGGGGGCAGCGATCTCCATTGTGGGTAAGAACCTGGTCATCAGGTGCGAGGCCCTCACGTTGTTGCTCTACGTGGCGCAGGTCTGGCCCATACCCCACTCCTGCGCCGTGGCAGTCACCCGAGCCATTTTCCGCTTCGTCTGGGGATCTAAAATGGACCGGGTCCGGAGGGACACGATGTTCAAATCTCTGGACATGGGCGGGAAAAATGTACCCAACGTGGCCCTCATCCTGATGACCACCTTCGTGTGCGGCTGCATCAAGCTATGTGTAGATCCCCAGTACGCAAACTCCAAGTGTCACTACGTGCTGAGGTTCTATCTGTCCCCGGTGTTGCGAAGGATGGGCCTGGTCACATTGCCGCGGACGGCACCATGCAGTTGGGCGGCGCCGTACCACCTATCCTTCGTGGAGCAGTTTCTGCGGAAAAACACCTTTGACCACCGGTCCATCAGGCAGTGGTCTGCACGGAATGTCCTCAAGGCCCTACGGGAAAAGGAAACGGTGGATCCTGTCGGATGGTTCCCCGAGCAGACCGTCAAAGTCATTTGGCGGAATGCCTCATCACCAGAACTTTCAAACAAGCACCAAGACGTAGCTTGGCTGGTGGTGAGAAGGGCCCTCCCCGTCAGATCCTTCATGCACACCCGAAGTCTCGCCCCCTCCGCACAGTGCCCCCGCGTTGGCTGTGGTGGGGAAGAGACGGTCGCCCACCTCCTCCTGGAATGTGCCTTTGCAAAGCAGGTGTGGAAAGAGATGCAGTGGTTTTTGTCAAGGTTCATCCCAAGCAGCTCTGTAACACAGGAGTCTGTGCTCTACGGGCTGTTCCCAGGGACGCACACCGAGACAAACATCAACTGCTGCTGGAGGACCATCAGTTCGGTGAAAGACGCCCTTTGGTCTGCCCGAAACTTGCTGGTCTTCCAGCGCAAAGAGTTGTCCACCACCGAATGTTGCAGACTGGCACATTCCAAGGTCCAGGACTACGTGCTGAGGGACGCACTAAAGCTTGGGGCAGCCGCAGCAAAGGCTCAATGGGGAAAGACCACAGTGTAAGGTTCCCCCACCAAGCTGGACTGAGGGGCTGGATCCATGGGAAACCCCTCGAACTGTATCGTTAATATTCTGAATTGCTGTAAATGTAAAACTGTAATTGACATGACAATTGTGAAACGGAAGGGTTGGGAAGAAACTCATGACAGTATTGAAGGAAACTGATCTCCCTTGCAATGTTTGTATTTTTTGGTGCTGTTTGGAAACTGTTTGGCAATGTAATTTTTACAGATTTTTATGAATAAAGTATATTTTGGAAAAAAAAAAATTGAGGGCTGAGCGATAGCAAATGGACACTCTCCATTTTGTCAGCAGCCAAATCAGGGCTGGCCAGGTTCGTGGCCCTCTGCTGGTTTGTGCAGAGGAGCTACCTTTGGTATGAAACCCTTCACTGCCTGTTCATTTGAATGCAAAAGATGACAGCTTTACAGAGAGCAGGGAGCTCTCCTAGTGATTTAGTTTAAGCATAATATTGGAGCTAGGGCCATTCAGAGGTGATTGAATCTTCATCCATTAACCAGCACCATGAGAAACACAGGAACAGGAGAAGGCCATTCAGCCCCTCGAACCCGTTCCTCCATTCAATTAGATCATGACTGATCTGTACCTTAGTTCCAGTTAGCCACTTTTGCTGCATGTGCTTGCCTAACAAAAATCTATCAATTTCAGCTTGATATTTACAATCTACCCCCTGCCTCAACAGCTTTTTAGGGGAGGAGAGTTCCAGATTTCCACTAGCCTTTGTATGAAAATACCTCTGAACAACCTAGCTCTAATTTTAAGGTCATGCCCCCTTATTCTGGACTCCCCCACCAGGGGAAATAGTTTCTCTATCAAATACTATAATTGTTTTAAACACCTCAATCAAATCACACCTCAATCGTCTACATTCAACAGAACAAATTCACTGATCATTGTTGTCTGTGGGAACTTACTGTGCAAAATTGTCTGCTGTTCTTGCCCATAAAGCAGCAACTATATTATGAGACTCTAATGAATTGGCAGTTACATACTTTCAGACATTTTAGATCATGGAAACTGTTACATCAATACTGGTTCTTTCTGATGCAGTACTTTGCTCGACTAAGGTCCCTCAGCTTCAATTGCAGAAGAGGCACTGGGACATTTTCCATTCTCCCACCAGCCAGCAGGGTGCGAGATTTCCTTCATGAGCTATTTATTTGGCGCATCTACTCAAACCACAAAGAAGGGTAAACCTGGCAATCTGTATCTATTGCATGGAACCTGAATTTAACGTTTTTTTTTAATTCCTTCATGGGATGTGGGCATCACTGGCGAGGCCAGCATTTATTACCCATGAACTGAATGGCTTGCTATGCCATCTCAGAGAGCATTTAAGAATCGACCACACTGCTGTGGATCATTACCTGGCCAGACCAGGTAAGGACAGCAGATTTCCTTCCCTAAAAGACATTAGTGAACCAGATGGGTTTTTACAACAATTGACAATGGTTTCATGGTTACTATTAGACTAGCTTTTTTTCTCTCGTAATTCCAGACCCACAGCAACGTGGTTGACTGTTAAATGGCCTATCAAGCCACTCAATTCAAGGTTAATAAATGCTGGCCTAGCCAGTGACGCCCACATCCCATGAAAAATAACTAATTGGCACCTTTTTAAAGCTTTCAATTTTTTCTATGATTTGCATTGAAACGGATCTGCGCATCAGTTAATCCGGTGAACAGTCCTGTATAGTTTCTTAAAATCATTTTAATTTTTTTTTAAAAATCAGATGGTGGACTAAATACTGATTACAAATGTTTTTCGTTTTGTGGTAAACCCATTTTCAACATGCGCTAATCAAACTGCAGCAGGTCACCGTTCTTAAACATACCAAGTAATATTTCAGAATGCAAAAATGTTTATTTTAAAGTTATGTTCTAAAACGCTGCCCGGTTGTTTTGGTCTATGGAAGGTTTTCCATTCAGCAATATGCAAATGCGTTTTAACAGAAACTGGAGCAAAAAAAGGCACTTTGGAAAACAAGCACAATTTGCCCCCGAAACAGCAATTGCTCGCAAAGTGGAAATTCTAGTTCGAGGTCTTTGCTTGGCCCATACATGAAGTTTAGAAGTTCAGGATAGATTTTATTTTTCTCGTAAAAAAAAAGGCATGTGATTGCCCTCCAATGAAACATTAGCAGAAGTGCTGAGCAGTTTCCAATGATAAGTTTATTTTTTTTTAAATTATTTGCAATGTTCCTGCTTTAAGATAACACAGGTTGCAGCCAGCTCACCCACCCCTCCCCTAACCCCCCCAAGGCTCAGTCGTGCTGCAACCCCTGTAGAGATTGTATTCACTTTGAAAACAGGATGATCTCAACTGAACACGATCTCCTGAGGTTTATATTTATGGCTGCACAGATTCAGATCATGGGTGGTATTACATTACTGACAAAAAGCCAAGTGTCGTGCTTTTTCTTCACACAGTTAAGAACACCAGACTCTCACGAGCATTAAAAGATGGGAGTTTTTCAAACTATGGCGCATTTATTCTGGAGTGCTCAGCATGCTTTAGCAAGGGGCTTGCAATGCGCATAAAATAGGTGATGCAATATAAATGGCGCAGGAGTCAATGGAGATTCTAGCTTCAGCAGACGGGAATAGAAAAATTAATCAAACTCGAGGACTGTCAGCCTGCAAGGGTGAACTCATGAATGACATGGGGGTGGGATATTCTGAGGAATGAGACAGGATCGACACAAAGATAAATTAAACGTACAAGATTAAAAATCATAATTAAGAGAGGGGACGCTCTGTACAGTGGGAATGAGCATGTTTCGTGTAGGTGCTGTGAATTCTAATCAGCAGCAGGAATTTGCAGAGGTTGCTCCTAAAACTCTTGCAGGTCATTTAAATGGAAAACTTTGGCCTATTCTTGCAGGCTTTAAACACCATTATCTTCTCTGGCAAAATTCAGCACAACAATATTCTGAGAAAGAAGTCTGGTTATTTAGAGATCATGGGAGTCAATTTTAATTCCCAGACAGGAACACAATCACTCTACCATTGGCCGCTCTGCCTTCAGCTTCCCAAACTCTGGAATTCCTTCCCTAAACCTCACTGCCTCCCTACCACTCTCTCCTCCTTTAAAATGCTCCTGGAAATCTAACTGTTTAAACAAAGCTCTTGGCCACTGATCCTGATATCTCCTTATGTGTCTCAGTGCCAAATTTCCTTTGATAATGCTCCTGGGAAGCACCTCAGGACGTTTTACTACATTGAAGGTGCTATATAAATGCAGGTTGTTGTTGTCTTCCTACCTAGATGAATGGCCCCAGTGCTTTATTTACCTCCATTATACCCCTCCCACATCTAGTCAAGGAAACACATAAGGAGATGTTTAGCAAGAGCCAGAGAACAAATGTGAAAGAGTTGAAAACACACAGGGCTGAATCGGCGGCAGGCGAAAATAACGAGGTTCGGCAGCTCATAGTGACGCAGTCCGCACGCCCTGATCACGTGGACGGGGCTGGCTATCCATCCCCGGCAATGGCGTCAGCGCCTGTGTGAAATTTAAATATTTAAAGGTAAATTAAATACAAAGAAATACAGACATTTATTTATTTTATTTTATTTAGAGATACAGCACTAAAACAGGCCCTTGGGCCCACCGAGTCTGTGCCGACCATCAACCACCCATTTATACTAATCCTACATTAATCCCATTACCCTCTCACATCCCCTCAATTCTCCTACCACCTACGTACACTATGGGCAATTTACAATGGCCAATTTACCTATTAATCTCCAAGTTTTTGGCTGTGGGAGGAAACCGGAGCACCCAGCAAAAACCCACGCGGTAACAGGGAGAACTTGCAAACTCCGTACAGGCAGTATCCAGAATCGAACTCAGGTCGCTGGAGCTGTGAGGCTGCGGTGCTAACCACTGCGCCACTCTGCCCCTTTTCCCACCCCCCCCATAATAAGATTAATTATAAGCCCTCCCCCCCCACAAGCACTTACCTTGTCCATCTGACTTCCTCCCCGCAGCCAAAACTGCACAAACTTGAAACTCCAACTCTTCCAACCATCACCTACACCAGTGACGTTACTTTGACCCCATCCCCATCGCCCCCCCCCAACCCCCACACTGATACATTTACCTCTACCCCCTCCCCACCAGTGTGGCGTCTTGTTTCCCAGGACAAAGCTCACAGTGCGACATCAGGCAGCGACCCGAGTATCATTAATTAATTCATTTTCATTTATTTAAATATTCAAATGTGGGGGGGGGGGGGGGGGGTGGGGAGTCCCATCCCCGAGCGGCGGGCGAGCTGCCATGCGGCCTCACCGCCGCCGGTAATATTGGGCTGGGCCCTCCTGGCGTTGGGGTGCGTGGTGGCCCTCTCCTGGAGGAGAGGGAACCCGATGCCTGGGGGAGAACAAAATCCAGCCCACAGTGTTATAGAGTGATACAGCACTGAAACAGGCCCTTCGGCCTACCAAGTCTGTGCCAACCATCAACCACCCATTTATACTAATCCTACATTAATCCCATATTTTCTACCACATCCCCACCATTCTCCTACCACCTACCTACACTAGGGGCAATTTACAATGGCCAATTTACCTATCAACCTGCAAGTCTTTGGCTGCGGGAGGAAACCCACGCAGTCACAGGGAGAACTTGCAAACTCCGCACAGGCAGTACCCAGAACCAAACCCAAGTCGCTGGAGCTGTGAGGCTGCGGTGCTAATCACTGCGCTTCTGTGCTGGAGGATTACAGAGAGAGGGCTGAAGAGAGAGAGCGCGAGAGGAAATAATTGGGACACAGGAAAAGTGGAGAACAAATAAAACCGGACAGGAGAACATAAAAATGAGAGTCTTTAAGAAGAACCCAAAACAGTTATACGAAGAGATGTTTCTACATAATTTAGTCTGTGAGCAATGCTATAATCAAGGAATATATAATTATTACATTCCTAACTGAAATTCAAGGTTAGTATTTTCTAAAAATCCTTTTGTGATATTTTGACATTCAATGTTGAGAATAACAGAGATTCTGCTAACAACACTGAATGGCTCATCTCATACCGTGACACTGGGGAAAAAAAACCCAGTCAAAATCACGATTACAGTCTGGAGATTGTAATCACACAGATTGCCGTCACCCTTTTGAGCGTTGACTGTGTTTTAGAGGCTTGAAAGATGAGTCAACAGTTTTCTGAACAGGTTGGTGCAATACTGGCTCCGGGCACAGATGTTTTCACTGTTTCTATAAACAGATCTCCCAATCTACCATTGCCACTGATCTAGCAATGAGATAAAACGCTTGCTGATTGAGCTATTTGATTTACAGCAAGCTGTGTGAGATCAGGTTCTACTCAGCTGCCTTTGCCACAAAGTTCAATCAAACAGGGGCACTTGTCAAGCAAAAGATCACGGAGTTCGTCCCGAGTTCGGCAGCTGTTGGACAAAGGCAGGTGAAGGTTAAGTCATTTAGCACCATCTGCCGTGCAGATGCTTAACCTCTCTTTCGCCATACCATCCCCACCCCAATGGATACATAAACCAATGAGTTCATGTGTGATAAAGTACCTCAGACTTCGTTAAATTTACTCTTTGCGGAGTTTGGCTGACAGTTCAAGAGGCAGATGTTTGACGAAAAACCAGCAACACACATGAAGAAATATTGATGGCTATGGTGCAATCCAAATCACAATTCAGAACCCCAGGGCTATTTAAACCTTTTTGCAAATGCTTAAGTGTTGCAGGATAGCTAAGATTTGGAACACATTAGGCTGGGTTTTACCGGGCCTCTGATGTCCGGAGTCCTGGCAGTGGGTGGAAAATACCTCCGGGAGAGGCCCGCCAAGGGCCTCGAAACCAGGAAGGTCCCACCCCATACTACCGCCGGCGGTGAGGCCTCGTGGCGGCCCCCTCCGCCGATCAGCGCCGGAGACATCATTAACATACGTTAATTAATTTAAAGGAATGAATAAATACTTACCGCGTCGAGCCGGGAGGGGGCAGTAGAGAGGTGAAACCGTCCCAATTGGTCTAGGGGGGGGTGGTGGTTAGGGGTAAAGTTCAAAGTTATTAAACTTTGGGTAGGGTCGGGTGGAGGGAAGGTCAGGATCGTAACGTTAGTTTTTTTGGGGGGGGGAAGAGGGCAACTAATAAATCGTTTACTCATGGGGGGTTGAGAGAGGGTCTTGAAACCTTTATTAAAATTCTTTCTTCAAATTTATACAGCTTATTACTTTAAAAATTTAAATTAAGTGGAAGGGCTCCAAGTTATTTAAAAATGATGCCGCACCACTTCAGTGGTGCCTGACGCTGTTGCCGGGGATGGAGTGCCCGCTCCCCATCCTCGTCATTTGGGGTGGAACGACTGCCCCGGCCATGTAAATCAGCCGCCCCACTAAATATTACGGTGGCCCTGCTGTCTTTGAAGAAAAATTCAGCCCATTGTCTAGCGTCAAACAAACATGAACATGATTTTCAATGAAATTACAGGCAATGAAATAATTTTATAAGGGAGAGAACATTTCTGAATTGAGGAGGTCCCCCTTAAAAGCTCACTTTATCATCTGCCCCAGATACATCTCAAAGCATTTTATCTCTCAAGGATTGATTTGAAATGCAATCACTATTGTTAAGCAGATAAGCATGGCAGCCATTTTATTTATTTATTTATTTTTTTGGAAACAGGCCCTTCGGCCCACCGAGTCTGCGCCGACCATTAACCACCCATTTATACTAATCCTACACTAATCCCATATTCCTACCACATTCTCACCTGTCCCTATATTCCCCTACCACCTACCTATACTAAGGGCAATTTATAATGGCCAATTTACCTATCAACTGCAAGTCTTTTGGCTGTGGGAGGAAACCGGAGCACCCGGAGGAAACCCACACAGATACAGGGAGAACTTGCAAACTCCACACAGGCAGTACCCAGAATTGAACCCGGGTCGCTGGAGCTGTGAGGCTGCGGTGCTAACCACTGCACCACTGTGGAGGAAGGAATGTTGGTCAGGTACCATAAAACTGCCCGCTCTTCTTCAAGCCAGAACAAGCAAAGATTTTTAAAAAAACTTGAATTTATATAGCACCTTCCATAATCTCAGGACGCCCCGGAGCATTTTACTGTCAATAAAGTATTTTTGAAGTTAATCACTGTTGTAATGTAGGCGACACAGCAGTTAATGTGCACACAGCAAGATCCCACAAACAGCAATATGATAATGACCACATCATCTGTTTCAGCGATGTTGGTTGATGGGATAAATATTAGTCATGGACACTGGGGAGAACTCCCCTGCTCTTCATTAAAACAGTATTGTGGCCTCTTTGGCACCCACCTGACAGGGCAGACAAGGAAGTCGGGTTAAAGCTTCATCCGAAAGAGATGTCACCCTACATTTCATGCTCAAGTCTCTACAGTGAGCCCACAACACAGAGGTGAGAGTGCTACCCACTCACCCATGGCTAATACCTATCGAGTCACAGTTTAACATCACTTGTGAAAGACAGCTTTGCTAACGCTCTTTAAACACTGAATTAAAGTGACAGCCTAGATTATATACACAACTTCATAGCGGGGCTTAAACCCACAATCTCCCCACTCCGCAAGGCCCCCTCTACCAACGGAGCTAAACTGGCACTTACAACTGGCGAATGCTTCGTTTTTAGGGCGTAGCTATACTACAGGTATGATTCAGAAAAGCCAGGAAACATCGAATGTCAGAATCTGACCTGATCTGAGAGCAGAGCATCAACAGACCCTGTGGAAGGCTTTTCATGACCTGAGCTCATTTATTTTCAGCGTGCAGATACTACCACCTGTGCTCTTAAAAATTTCAGAAATGCGCCTGCCTTGAATGCCTGTCAATAAGCATCAGTGCACAGAGCTCTCTCCTGAACCTGGGATTCAGATTCAGGGCCAAATAATAAAAGCAAAAGTGTTACATGCTGTGAATCCATACCATGGCTATCAGCCTGGGACCTATGACTTTAACTGCATGCTAAAATTCCCGTTTGTAGCTGCTGTTCCCAGTCTCATTATCTGTATATAAAACGTAGAGCTGGATTTTCCATCCGGGGGTGGGGAACAGGAGCCAGGACTGGCTCCTTGCGCTGAACTTACACCCGGCAGGGAAACAATCATTCTTTGGGATTTTCACAAGGCACTCCCTTAATTGGCATCCCTGTTCAATTAAGGGTGGGAGTTCGGCTCTTGAAGCTGGTGGGCCAATCAGAGGCCTTCCAGCTTGAGAGGCGCCACATGCTGCAGTAATGGGTAAGCAACTGAGAGGGGGCTTCAAGATAGAGGCATCCGCTCACCAAATTATTTAAAACATAAAATAAAAAACAGGAAAAACCACCAGGCCACCACTGTGGGTGGGAGAGGCGGGCAGGGGAAATCCCTCTGCAGGGCGGCCCCTGCCTCTAGGCCTGCCTGGAATGCTGCTCCTCCCAGCCTGCTGCTGGGTGCCTGCCTCCAAGCAGATAAAATGTAACCCATCGGGTCAAGAAACTGGAGGCCGCCTGGAAAATCTGCTGCTCACCCGGAACCTGCCTGCACCAAAATGACCTGCGCTGGGAACAGCTTTGAGAAACCAGCACGCCAGCTAGCGCAGTATTTGTAGGCCCCGTCCGCCTCCGGTCCCGACCTCGGCAGGGTCTGAAAATCCAGCACGTAGAATCAAGAATAGGCCGTTCAGCCCCTCGAGGCTGTTCCAACCATTCAACTACAACTTAGCACTGGCTCAGTGAGTAGCAGTTTCGCCTGTGAGATAGAAGGTTGTGAGGTTAAGAACCACTCCAGTGGTGTGAACACAAAATCTCGTGAGCTTCCAGTGCAGTACCCGAGGTGCCGTCATTTTGATGAAACGTTGAGCTAAGACCCTCTCAGGTGGATGTGAAAGATCCCATGGCATAATTTAATGACGAGCAGGAGCTAATATTTATCCTTCAACTAACATCACTAAAAAACAGGTTAATTGGTCATCACATTGTTCTTTTGGCCCTCTCAGATCGACATAAAACATCCCATGTCCACTATCTGTCACTCAACTAACAATACTAAATAACCCATCTGGTTCACTAATTTCCTTAGGGAAGGCAATTTGCTGTCCTTACCTGGTCTGGTCTCACAGCAATGTGGTTGACTCTTAACTACCCTCTGAAAAGGCCTAGCAAGACACTCTGTTCAAGGGCGATTAGGGATGGACAACAAATGTACGCCTTGCCAGCGATACCCACATCCCATTAAATTAAAAAAGCCTCAAAACAGATTGGCCCAGATTTTGCAGCCAGCAGCAAAGCAACGGTGCCCATCGTTGTGCTTGGAAGAATCTGCCCGCAAAGATGTGGCAATCTCTGTGGCATGGTCTATCCCTTCCTCGGCAGCAGTTTAAATCTGGCGCTAAGTCAAAGGGATCTCCAGGCGTGCAGCAACAGTGATGTCAGCAAGCAGGGTAAGCCAATCAGATTGAGGTATTCACAGATAGCAAACCAGGAAATTTACAGCACCGAATTCCTTTACTTTCTAATTTAAAATTTCAGTTAGTGAAATAAGTGATTATGATTGGATAGAAGCTAAAATAGAAATAAACAAAATTACAAAAAAACAAAATTTAACAATATGTGGAATTTATCATAATGGAGAAATTTGACATTCCACTAATATAAAATTAGATTTTTCCAGGCCAGTAATTATGAAGTCAGTACCCTGTTAAAACCCCAGTTACGCCTCATTCAACAAGGTGTAACTTTTTTCAAGAGTTAATTCAGTGAGCCTAACAGCATAAGAATGGACATTCTGGTCAATACAGTTTGATTTCCCATTATTGCTGTTTGGGGGTGGTGGGCGGGGAGAACTCAACAGCACCCCCTCTGGAGAAGTGTAGAATTGCCGACAGCAACTTCTGAATTTCTGTGTTATTCTGCGCATGTGCAGACTCCCAATGTTACCGTCAGTTGCGCCACCATTAACACTGCAGAATCCGGGCCACAGCCTGGTTATTATTACATTATTTAGTGGGAGCTTGCTGTGTGCAACCCCACCGCCCTCCTCTGGCCCAGTTCGCATACTCCACCGCCCTTCTCCTCTGCCCCAGTCTCTTTTACCTCAAAACAATTTAGCTGCCTTTTCTCCATATTTCCTGGTACACTTGTATAAGGCTTGGTATTAGGTGCATATAAACTAGACTTTAGACATAGGATGTAATGGAAAAAAAAAAGTGAAGCAGTCATTAATTTGCATTTCTTCCTTTCATGTGTCAGGAAGTTGACTAAATCGTCCCAAAAGTGCAAGCTTCCCCAAGCAACTGAAATTACCTGTCACCTGACCTCAGGATTTGCAGTAACTAGAGTTTGTGGCCTATAATATTTCAGTGGAAGAATGTGTGCCGTACACAATGAAGAATAACTAATATTTCAATGGTATTATTCATGTGCTGCCCTCTGTCACCTCAGAGCATTTATCAGGATAGTGGACAAAATGAGAGGACACTGAGTAGGAGAAAGGGCAAGAGAAGAAGGAGGGGATGAAGTCAGGCCTTGGGAAATCTTGTGAAAAGAGGAAGGGAGTTGACAGTGTGAAACTCACAACCATGGAGTGGTTGAGGCAAATAGGATGGATGCATTTAAGGGAAAACTAGATAGGTACACGAGGGAGAAAGAAATAGAAGGTTATGCTGATGCAATTAGATGTAGACGTGTGGGAGGAGGCTTGTGTGGAGCATAAACACCAGCATGTTTTTTTTAAATTCATTTGTGGGATGTGGGTATTGCTGACCAGGCCAGCATTTATTGCCCATCCCTAATTGTGCTGCTAGGCTATTTCAGAGGACATTTTAAGAGTCAACCACATTGCTGTGGGTCAGGAGTCACATGTAGGCAAGACCAGGTAAGGTCGGCAGATTTCCCTCCCAAAAGGACATTAGTGAATCAGATGGGTTTTTACAACAATCAACAATGGTTTCATAGTCCCAGATTAATTGAATTCAAATTTCACCATCTGCTATGGTGGGATTCAAACCCATGTCCCCAGAGCAGTAGCTTGGGCCACTAATCCAGTGACATTACCACTGCATCATCGCTTCCCCAAGATGAGGCAGTGGAAGGAGGGAGTTCTGGAAGGTGAGGCTTTGTGACTGCCAAAGAGGAGTGTGGAATCAGGAGTTTGCTGGTGGTAAAGGAATGGAGCTTGAGTGTAAGGATGTATAGGTGGAGGAGATTGCAGAGTCAGGGGGCCGGGGGCGGGGGGGTGATGTCATGGAGGGTTTTGAAGTTGCAGATGAGGAATCAGTGGAGCTACATGAGGTTGAGAATGATGGGGTGTACAGTCATGGATCCAGGCTGTAGCATTCTGGACAAGTCGTAGTTTGTGGCAGAGAGATGACAGCTACAACACTGGCATCTACCTGGCAATGTGGATAATTGCCCAATTATGTCCTGTGCACAAAAATCCAGCCAATTACTGCCCTATCAGTCTGCTCCCAATCATCAGCAAAGTGATGGAAAGTGTCATCGACAGTGCTATCAAGCGGCTCTTGCTCGGCAGTAACCTGCTCAGTGATGCTCAGATTGGGTTCTGCCAAGACGTTCAGTTCCTGGCCTCATTACAGCCTCGGTCAAACGGACAAATGAGCTGAACTCACAAGGTGAGGTGAGAGTGATTGCCCTTGACATCAAGGCAGCATTTGACTGAGTATGGCATCAAGGAGCCCTAGCAAAACTGGAGTCAATGAGAATCAGGTGGAATACACTCCGCTGGTTGGAGTCGTACCTAGCACAAAGGAATATGGTTATGGTTGTTGGAGGTCAATAATCTCAGTCCCAGGACATCACTACAGATGTTCCTCAGGGTAGTGTCCTAGGCCCAACCATCTTCAGCTGCTTCATCAATGACCTTCCCTCCATCATAAGGTCAGAAGTGGGGATGTTCGCTGATGATTGCACAATGTTCAGCACCATTTGCAACTCCTCAGATACTGAAGCAGCCCCTGTCCATATACAGCAAGACCTGGACAATATCCAAGCTTGGGCTGATAAGTGGCAAGTATCATTTTCACCAACAAGTGCCAGGCAATGACCATCTCAAACAAGAGAGAATCTAACCATCATCCCTTGATGTTCAATGCCATTATAATCACTGAATCCCCCACTATCAACATCCTGGGGGTCACCATTGATCAGAAACTGAACTGGGCCAACCACATAAATGCCGTGGCTACAAGCGCAGGTCAGAGGCTTGGAATTCTGCGGTGAGTAACTTATGTTTTGACTCCCAAATGCCTGTCCACCATCAACAAGGAACAAGTCAGGAGTGTGATGGAATACTCTCTACTTCCCTGGATAGGTGCAGTTCCAACAACACTCAAGAAACTCGACACTATCCAGGACAAAGCAGCTCGCTTGATTGGCACCCCATCCACCACCTTCAACATTCACTCCCGTGCACAGTGGCAGCAGTGTGCACCATCTACAAGATGCACTGCAGCAACGCACCAAGGCTCCTTAGACAGCACCTTCCATACCCGCGACCTCTACCAACTAGAGGGACAAGGACAGCAGATGCATGGGGACATCACCACCTGCAAGTTCCCCTCCAAGCCACACACCATCCTGACTTGGAACTATATCGCCGTTCCTTCTCTTTTGCTGGGTCAAAATTCTGGAACTCCCTTCCTAACAGCACTGTGGGTGTACCAACACCCCAAGGACTGCAGCGGTTCAAGAAGGCAGCTCGCCACCACCTTCTCAAGGCCAATTAGGGATGGGCAATAAATGCGGACATAACCAGCAATGCCCACATCCTCCAATGAACAAAAAAAAGTAGAATGATCCAACAACAGGATTGGAGAAATAAAACAATAACTTGCATTTATGTTGTCCCTTTAATCGTAACACAATGTCCCAAGGTTCTTTACAGGCGCCAGTCAGACAAAATTTGACATTAGAGCTTTTAGGACAGGTGAACTCAAACGCTTAGAGCTCAGGGTCTAACGGTTCCACGTTACAAGAGTGACTGCACTTCATTGGTACTTCATCAGCTGCAAAGCACTTTGGGACATCCTGAGGCCGTGAAAGGTGCTATACAAATGCAAGTCTTTTTCTTTCTTTACGCCAAAATTCCTGGTTTCTGAGCTTTGATTTTGGGAGTCAGTTGTGGTGGGGGTGGGGTATGAAGTTGATGGAGTTGAAGCCTGAGGGGTTGCCTGTATTTGTTGATAACATGGATTTGAGATGCTGAAGAGGATTTTTCTGTCATTTAACTGGAGGACATTATGACTCATCTACGTCTTAAATTTTGGAGAGGAACTTGGGAAGAGAGCGGCAATGGCCCTGTGTCAATGCGGAGGGGTAAAGCTGAGTGCACCTTATACATTATTTACCAACAGGATATCAAAGAAATTGAGTTCTGGAGGACTCCTTAAACTTGTATAATTTATATCTATGCAATGATAAATAATTTACAACTACCAAAATGTGTAGGATAGGAAAAAATTATTTATGAGACTGTTTAAATTTCAATGATAGTTTGTTTTATTATACTTCTAATCTAATATTGATATAATTTTCTCATTTGTTTGGGGTCCAGTTGTGACTTGCCAGCACTGTGTATTTTCCAATGTGAGCTGGAGTCAGATCCCAGTGGCCCATCCCCCACATCCACACCCTTCCTTGCTAATCTATATTGGCTCGCTGTCCCCATTAAATTGAAAACCCTCATCCTTATCTTCACGTCTCTTCATAGCTTCTCCTCATTTTGTTTCAGCAAATGCTTCTCGCCTTTCTCCTTCCCCCAGACCTTTCTACTGCCAATAATTTGTGCTCCCTTTCCTCTCTGTTTGCCCCACCATTGATAGCAGATCCTTCAGCTGTCTAGCTCCTAATCTCTGGACAACCATCCCTAAAATTGGTCGCCTTTCCACTTCTGGCTCCACGATTAAAATTCTACGACAAACCAAGCTTTTGGTCGCCCACCACCATCTAACCTTACCTTCCACAGCTTGCAACCATGCCTCCCTCAATTTCCATCGTGAAGCACCTTGGGACATGTTTATGTTATAGACACAGTTTCTTGATGTGGAGATGAAGAGCATTTTGGCCGTACAATGAGTCAATTAACAGGTTAATTTAGAATTGGTTAACTGCATTCAGTGAGGATCACAGAAGATACATACAGATGAGAAAGGCCCAGCTTAACGCATCCATCCTGACTCACCAATGTTCTGCTCCTTTCTGACCACCACAACATCTAATTGTTGCCTCCACTTCTTGGCCCAGAGTTCCAAGGTTCCTGATGGAAGTTTGTTCAGAGTTTAACTACCTATTGCTTAAGTTACTGAACCCGCCAATATTGTGGAACTTTGAAGCAATGTATTGATGTTTCGACCAATTGGGATGCTCCTGATAACTTCAACTTCTGTATATGAGCACGCAATATCTTTGAATATATACCAAGATGCTTTTGAAGTGATATGTGGATGAAGTTTTATTTTCAACTTGCCAAAATATTGTTCTTTGTGCACCCATTTTTAAATATATTTTCTGCCCTCCAATGCCACACACCGTTGACGAGCTAAAAGGAAAGAAAGCGATTTAGGTGTTGCCTGCGGTTCAGTTGGTAGCACTTTCACCACTGAGTCAAAAGGCTGGGGTCTAATTCACACATGGTGGGCAGGGCCCAATTCACAGCAGGGTCATTACAAGGATCTTGCCAATTGCACTTCACACTTTATGGCTACTGATCTCAGACTGGTAGGGCCCGAGAACGGCGCCATTTACTCAAGGCCACAATGATCACACCAATAGGTTGTGTGCTTCAACAATTCAAATGCATGGGAAGCGAAGTGAGGGAATCAGTCATACGTTTGACTGAAACTGGAGCAAACTACCCTGAGAAGTAATTCTGCCAGAATCGAGACCAATCTGCTATTGTTCATCCTGAAAACTTCTCACAAGCAACTGGAAATCAGCCTATTTTGGGAATTTCAGGACACACTGGTTTCCAATTGGCAGCTGAATTGCGATATAGCAATGACTTAATGTAAGTGAGGAAAAAATATCATCTGACATTTATATCACCAACTTTTAATGCTGATGGTTGGAAGATCATGTGAAATGGGCCTTTTGTTGAGGTACGAGTGCTCCTAACTAAGCCACAGCTAACACACACACATCAAAATGGATTTTCTTCCAAGAAATATGAGTCTTTGGGCAGTAAAATAAAATGACACCATTAAAATACACACAAATGAAGGAAAATGACACTAATGATTTCAATATTTACAAGGGACCTTTGAAGTCCACACAATTCCGTCCTAATTGCACTTAAATTTCTTTTAACATTCTTTCCTACCAAAAGAAATGAAAACCATCAGAGTCTAGTGGGCAGTTCAATTAGAGGATAGACTCTGGGTTTAATTGCAAATACTGAAATAACTCGAATCAAACTGCTTCAGATTTGACTCACCCGTCCTATGGGACACTATGTTCCGTATCTCAGCACACCATAATGTTAGCTGCTGAGTACAAAAGCAAAGTTCGAAAGGTTTATGTTTGGTTGTTTTATTAACTTCTTTTTCCAAGACGTCTCATTCTAGAGTCCTAACTCTGAATTTGCCATCTTTCAGGCCATAGAATTTGTAGACAATCCAAAACAACACATGCTAGCGTGGGGTTGAATTTCATTCTTGAAAGCAAGAAGTTTTGCATCTCTAAAGTTCTTTGGACAGAAGTCCTTCTCAAGGACACAGATGCCCCTTCAGCTACAGTTTACCATCCAGCCTTTGCTGATGATTCCTTCCTCGCGACTGTCAAATTCAATTTGACATGATTTTATTCACTACAATGGCACATTTGACTGACGTGCTTTCAAATTGCCTCCATGAGAAGTGTCCATGAGAAGTTTCCTGGAGCAAAAGGGATCCCAGACCATGACTGTCTTAAAGGTTGCTCTCAAACAACTCATTTACATCTAGCATTGACTGATTGTCCTGATTGCATGCAAACACTCAGCAAAGCACTAGCTTGCACATCTGATGCCCCTACTTAATTTGCATCCTTATGACCTTTTGATGGTATTCTGAAAGTAGATGCAAGATATGGTTCTGAAACTTGGCCAGATGAAACAATGTCAAACAAATTCCTACCTTATATTTCTCATCCAAACCCTAACCAAAACCTCCAGACCTAGCGTTTCCTCCATGAGCACAGTTGGTGAAATTATGCACAAGTATTCTTGCAAACTAATTACCAGAAGCCCGAACCTCATATCAACGCCACCTCAGAGTTTAATGTTACTGATAGGTGGAAAGGGGTGTGGGTGGTTCCCATTGTTCATTTCCCAACTGAGCACAATCGTGTTTTGTTTTAAAATTGATGAATTAACCCCCAAGTGTTTATAGGGTCAAATAAACAGACAGATGACAAATTTACTTGTCGGTTAAAAAAGTAACTATTTTTACACAATTCTGGAAATGGTCGCAACCTCACTCACGCACACGTTCACTCATACATGCATACACAAGAATAGATAGATAGAGGGGAAAAGGGTAAGTGGTTTAAAGAGAGGTAGGTATTCGTGGTTCATGGTAAATCTGTTGAATCTTCTAATGAGGACAGCATCTTTTAAAGGTGAAGGCCTGGGTAGTCTTGAACATGTTGAGGTGTTGTAGATTTCTGGTGGTTAAGACTTCAGACTGGAGATGATGGTCACTTTGAGTTCTCTGGTGCGGCAAGTTGAAGTGCAGAATTAGCAACAGGGCTTCTTCCTTGTTTTGGCTGGATCTCTTTCCATAGCCTCTCGCTGGACTGCTTTCTATGATGTTGTGATCTCTCCTCTCTCCAGAGGGCTACCTTTTAAGGTCAAAATCCATCACATTAGCATTTGTTAGTTGATACATAGCCTTCTTCCCTGTTGTGACCACACAATGGACCAGGATGTGGAATCCATCGCTATCTATTGATGTCTGGATGGGTATTATTCTGTTATGATATGGCTACTTTACTTCTTCTTTGTCTCAGAAGAAACCCATTCAATTCACGAATATCTGTTGATGGTTTCAAGATGGGTCTTGTCAACACCTCTTAGTCGGAAGTGTATCCCTTTGTCCTTTTGAGACAGTGAGGCAGTAATACACAGACCAGGTCATCAAACCTTTGACAGCAATTTTTGCAGCACATTGTCCACTTTTCTTTAAAGGAAAAGTCAATTTCAAAGAGTCCCCAATGAATAAAGTTCGTATCTTAAAAGTTAGGAATATGATATGTCTTTACTGGGCATGACAGTGGTTAAAATGTAATTGGAGCAGGGCTAATGCAGCTTTAAGTTGCTAGGGGTCAGGAAAGGGATAATAATAGTGCAGAGACAAATAATTACTTTCAATTCCTTGGAGATCGCCAGGTTAGCAGCACACAACTCTCTGCCCTGAAAGGTTCTTAAATTAATTAATTTAAATTGCTAACTCTTGCTAACTTTTCCCTTGTCTCAGATGAGTGACTCAAAAGGCAAGACTGCAGGGAATAGGGAATGTGATTTTGTGGAGGAGGATCTTCAGATGCTTCTGGCTGAGGTGGAGGTGAGGGATGCTATCAACTCTCTGCAATATGCCACAATCTGGAATTTCGAGCAAGACATTGCCCCTTTTTTTGAATATCAATCAGGACTATGAATGGGTGGCAAGGTTTAGCACCCTGGATGGGCTGCAGCATTGTCCAACATATGTTATAAATTGCTTGGTCTCATCCCAGGATGCAGTCAGTCCGCTGATTACCTCCTCACCAGGTGTGAGGGCTGCGATGTCGAGGAGCTAATGAGATAGCGTCGCGTCACCTCCACCTCAGCAGAGGGTCTGAAGATCCCATGGTATTATTTCATAGAGCAGTAAAGGAGTTCTGCCCGGTGTCCTGACCAATATTTATCCCTCAATCAACATCACAAAAACAGATTATCTTATCTTCATCAGATTGCTGTTTGTGGGAGCTTGCAGTTCACAAAGTGGCTGCCACATTTTCTACGTTACAGGAGCAACTCAACTTCAATTGGCTGTAAAGCATCTCAAGTTTGTGAAAAAGACATGCATTTATATAGCGCCTTTCACAACCACCAGGCGTTTCAAAGTGCTTTACAGCCAATGGAGTACTTTTTGAAGTGTAGTCGCTGTTGTAATGTAGGAAATGAGGCAGCCAATTTGCACACAGCAAGCTCCCACAAATATCAATGCGATAATAGCCAGATTGTTGTTTTTATGATGTTGATTGAGGGACAAATATTGGCCAGGACACCGGGGAGAACTCCCCTGTTCTTCTTTGAAACAGTCCCATGGGATCATTTACATTCATCCAAGCAAGTAGATGGGACCTTGGTTTAATGTCACATCCAAAAGATAGCACCTCCGACAGTGCAACACTCCCTCAGTATGGCACTGGAGTGTCAGCCTAAATTTTTGTGCTCAAGCCATAGAGTAGGACTTGAACCCAAACCATGTGAGTCAGAGGCAAGAATGCTACCAACTGAGCCACAGCTAACACTGTAAAGAGCCCTCTATAAATGCAAATCTTTGCTTTCCTTTCTTTTATTCTTGTCAGTGCCATTGATAATCAAAAGCCCTGTCCTTATAACACCAGGAATTATATTTGGCAACCAATCTTATGGTTTATTAATTTTTTTTGGAAGAAAGCACAGTTGGCAGTAGCGAGACAATAGGCCAACAACACACTGTGAAATATCATCTGTTAGCACCTGTGTTCCTGGCCACAGTCAGTAGGAAGACCAGAGGATGCTGAAAGAAAACTAGATTTGCAATTCCATAGGTATATACTGTCACTGCAATGGCTCAAATACTGTGGAAATTGGAATACGAAGGACAGGAGTAGCCCATTCTTCCCCTTCCCCCGTTCAGTTAGATCATGGCTGATGTGTATCTTGAGTCCATTTACCCACCTTGGTTCTGTAACCTGAATATCCTTACCCAACAAAAACCTGTCAATCTCAGCTTTGAAATTTTTAATTGGCCACCAGCCTCAACTTCAACTGTGCTTCCTGATATCATCCTTAAACAGCCTAGCTCTAATTTTAAGATTATGTCTTCAGTGATCTGCAGGTATTGCTACAATGAACCTGTGGTGGTTAGTAATTCCGTCAGGCACACAGAAATGCCATATGTGAATGAAGTCAAACCCTTCCGATTTATTCATTGAATCAGAGAATGATACAGCACAGAAGGTGGCCATTCAGCCCATCGTGCCTGTGCTGGCTCTTTAGTAGAGCTATGCAAATGATCCCACTTCTCTGCTCTTTTCCCATAGCCCTGAAAATGTTTCCTTACTTTATTCAATTCCTCTTTGAAGGCACATCAATGTATAAACCTCACTGTTGGCTCAGTCAAAGAAACTTTATACGAAGTTTTAAAAGTTCTAAATCACTGCCTTGCAGACATTTCGCATTTGGTAAGGCTGCGAAGATTTAATCGCTGCTTGATCTTTTGTGCTCCTCTGCCAACACGCATACATCTACAATAAACGATGCCCAGATAATTGGCGCAACGGATAGAAGTCTGCTCAAATTAGAACATCAAATGTAGTCAGGAGCATCAAAGACAAGGCTTGGCTGGGTAACGCTGCCAACTCAACCAACCTCGAGTACCAATTTACCACTGCAGAGTGTCAACAAATCTAATCAGACAAGAGATTCACAACACTGGGCTGGTCATGCTGCACAGTATTAATATTGAAAGTATTAATGCTTGCAGATGAAGTTCTTTGGGATGCTAGTTTAAGTTTATTTCCAAGGAGGTAACTTTGATTACGTGCTGCCAGAATATGTTTGCAGTGACTGTGATTTCCTGATTCACTGTTCTTCATCCCTGAGCTTTTTCTCTTCACCACATGTACCACATAAACACAATAACACCTTTATTAAAATAGCAGATTAAAGGATATCATGCAAAACTGAACGAACAAGAATAGTCTATTCAATCCACATGGCCTATTCGCTGCTTTTTCTCTAAATGCGTTAACGCTGGTACTTCCCAAGGAAATGTCTGTCTACCTTGTAAGACATGAGTAAGGGCTCCAATCCAGCTGTTGCCAGTCATATCCCAATCAAGCAGCTCAATATCTTACAGCCAACAGCAGGCCTCAAAGATCAGCCAAGAAGAGGTAATGGCTTTGCCAATAATACCACAAATCTGCACCTTCCCCAACTGCATACACTGCCAAGAATTGGACTTTCGTTCCATTACAGAAACTGCAGGTCAGATGCTATAAATGGAATACAGCCTGGGAGCAGCGGTGTATGAAGAATACCCCACTTACAGCACCAAGCCATCACTTATACGTGTGACTTTCATGGTTCATATGGTCTGACATTCCTCAATAGAATATTTTTCAGATCACTTCCTGCCGTGTACCATTTACTTAAGCAGAGCCAAGTATGCTTAATTATCATAAATAAAAACAAGAAATGCTGGAACCACTCAGCAGGTCTGGCAGCATCTGTGAAAAGAGAAGCAGAGTTAACGTTTCGGGTCAGTGACCCTTCCTTGGAACTGACAAATATTAGAAAAGTCATAGGTTATAAGCAAGTGAGGTGGGGGTGGGGCAAGAGATAACAAAGGAGGTCGAGATTGGACCAGGCCACATAGCTGACCAAAAGGTCACGGAGCAAAGGCAAACAATATGTTAATGGTGTGTTGAAAGACAAAGCATTAGTACAGATTAGGTGTTAATGCAGGACCCTGAGTTTCCGGTTGCTTGCCATTTCAACACTCCCCCCTGCTCTAATGCTCACATCCCTGTCCTGGGATTGCTGCAGTGTTCCAGTCTACATCAACGCAAGCTCGAGGAACAGCATCTCATCTACCGATTAGGCACACTACAGCCTGCCGGACTGAACATTGAGTTCAATAATTTCAGAGCATGACAGCCCCCATTTTACTTTCATTTTTAGTTATTTTTTCTTCCTTGTTTTTACATTCTTTTTTACATTTTTTACAATCTTTTTTTGCATTTATTTCGTTTCATCTTAGTTTGTTCAGTTTTCTTACCCACTGTTTTTTTTCAGGTTTGCACTTGCTGCTGTTCAATATTCAGTGTATTAACACCTAATCTGTACTAATGCTTTGTCTTTCAACACACCATTAACATATTGTTTGCCTTTGCTCCGTGACCTTTTGGTCAGCTATGTGGCCTGGTCCAATCTAGACCTCCTTTGTTATCTCTTGCCCCACCCCCACCTCACTTGCTTATAACCTGTGACTTTTCTAATATTTGTCAGTTCCGAGGAAGGGTCACTGACCCGAAACGTTAACTCTGCTTCTCTTTTCACAGATGCTGCCAGACCTGCTGAGTGGTTCCAGCATTTCTTGTTTTTATTTCAGATTTCCAGCATCCGCAGTATTTTGCTTTTATTTGCTTAATTATCTGCCAGGGTTTCACTCTTCAGCAAGCATGGGTTATGAGTCACTTGGGAGAAATTACTGACAGTACCATTATGTTTTTCACTGTATCGATAAAGTGCGTAGTTATCAATGTAAAATATCCAGAATGCAATAGGTAATTTGCTGATTCCTCACCATTGATGCTTGAACCAACATTTAAATGTGAGGGCAATCCTGACTGGGTTTACATTACATCTGTGAGATGTCATTTTAGAAAGAAAAAACACACATTTGCAGAGTGCCTTTCATGACCTCAGAACATCCGAACATGCTTTCCAGCTACTGAAGACCTTTTTGAATACTGATCCATGGCAGTTGGCAATGTTGTTCGCTCCGTTTAACACACAAAGAATCTTCGCATTGGGTAGAGTCTGGGCACAATCAGCAATCTGGCCACCAATTGTGCTTAGAATTGTCCTAGTTTTCTGAATTGAAGTTTTTGCTCCAGTTTCCACTCAAACTTATTTGCATATTACTGAGCATAAAATTTGCCATGAACCAGAGGAATTGGGCAATGTTTCAGAACGTGATTGTTTAAGAACCCACTCCTTGCATTATTTCAGCCTGATAACCTGGTGTAGTTTGATTAATACTGCAGCAAACGAGTTTGTTACAAAAAATAATCATTTTTAATAAGTGCCCAGTTCACCAGCTGAAAGTAACCTGATTTTAAATAACTGAAAATGGCTTTAAAAAGCACTATACAGAACCATTTACTAGTTTCATTGGTGTACAGTGGTCCGTTTCTTAGTAAATTCAACATTTTTCAATATTTAAAAGCTTTTAAAAAGGTGTCTAGTGTTCTTGTGCCTAAAGAAACAAGGCTTAATTTTAACAGCCTCCTCAAAGGAACATAAAGAGGTACAATTGGCATAAACTCCCTGCGGCAATGAATTCAATCTGGGGGTGCAGCCAGTTTTGTGGGTGGGGACAGCGGTTAGCGCGGTGTTTTTTCAACCAGCGCAAAAGATTTACGCAACTTGTGCTTAAAATTCCTCGATTGTTTGCGCAAGTTGAACTGATTTTGCCCGAATTGTGTGCAGCAACTCTACCCTGCTGTTTAGGCTAAAAATCTATAAAAGATATTAACAAATGCTTGGCATGCATGAAACAAGGTGGATGATCCCATAATGTTGAAGTTTCAATTGCATAAGGAGGTGGTGATGTAATATCACAAGCTGATTGATGTCACTAAGAACCATTGTTTGGATAGTTAACTTATTTTGTAAATGCGTACCTAGGCAAAATAAAGATATAACTAGATATGATTAAGGGTCAGTTTAGGAGCTCACTGGCAGTGTTGAGACTTAGCTGAGGCAGCACATAACGTGGGTCTCGACTGCCAATATTTTCTAATGTTTAAAATGGTTTGAAAATCATGACCGTGGGGCACCCGAATTTCCAATAGGTGAAAGTCAAATTTTTAGATTTTTGTCCATTTGATCGAGGAGAGATTTTGCATGATTTGTATGAAAGCATTACTAAGTGTTTATGACTTACTTCACTCCCATGAGGGAGTACTGAGCAAATACATGACCTGGGTACAAAGCCACACGTATCTCACACTATTGCAATCTCTGCCTTTCCGGACTAGGCAATAATAGAGCCATAACATGTAGATATAAAACTGTTTGGAGGATGAATCTTTCAGGCCATTTTAAATTTGACTACATGAACGCAAAGTGCACTATAGTATGCTTGAAAGCCTCTGCAGTTACTGACAGGGTGTAAACTAAAAATAATTGCCTGAAAACTGCAGGTACATAAAAATAATGTAAGTCCCTTTGCCTTGCAGCTTCTAGCCCAAATATAATATTGGCCTTACCTAATAAATTTTATATTCTTGTGAAGTATTACAGAAGCAAAAGCAGACAACGTTAATGTCCAAAGCAAATGTTCCATTATGTCTATGATACAGAAGTCTCGAGTTGCAATGCCTTTAAACCATTCAAATAAAGTTACTTGTGAGCACGCAGTTATAGTGGCATTGTTTGGCACATAACACTGTACATATTTGGTGACAGAGAGAATCAATTTAGTAAGAAGAGGAGGCCACTGAGTTGACCCAATTTATTGGTGGTCACCCAAAGATCACTGTTGCTTTCTTCCCCTACTCTAAATAGATACTCAAAAATTAGCCATGTGTGTACTTGTCATGAACATGAGACCCAACTTTGAGATGGTTGCATGCAAGTTCAAGGAACCGTTGCCCTGAATAAATACGACTGTAGGGTTAATCAGGGTACATCCGCTCAGTGAAGAAGGAATCCTGGAGGAGAGCACAACAGAGCAAGCTGTAGCTTTAACTGCTGTAAGAGTGCAACCCAGGAAGTTTACTACTGCAAGTGCAGGAAAAGTTAATAGGATTCCTGAAGGCTATCAGGGTTTTGTGTTTGAAGGGAAAGTAACACCATACCCCTCGAGTGGGGCAAGCAAGCCCATAGTAATTCTCAGGGACACAGGGGCCACTAGATCCCTTTTTACTGGGAAAAGGCCTGACCTTTCCTCCAGAGAGTGCAGTAAACACCAGAATGGTATTGGAGGGCAGACTATGCCTGTACCTTTACATTGGGTGCACTTGGAGTGCAACCTAGTTTCGGGACCAGTGACTGTAGGGATCATCCCTAGTTTGCCTGTGGACGGGGTTGACCTGCTCCTAGGTAACGATCTGGCGGGGGTGAAGGTGGTAGCTTCCCCAGTATTGAAAGAGAGACCGCAGGAGGTCAGAGAGACAGGGCAGTGGCAGGAGATGGAACCCTGCAGTTCCCCTGAATGTGTAGTGGATCAGGCCATGATCAAACCAGCTCCCCCAGAGGGGACTGAAGTAGCACTGCAGGCAGATGACCAGGTCTGTCTGTCTGAGACTTTCTTTGGAAAGTTAGGAGACCCAGAGAATGAATTAAATGGATTTTCCCAGCTGAGGCTCAGCGAGCCAACCCAGTATTGTAAGAGTTAGCACAGGCTGCCCAGTCTGAAAGTGAAGCAGAGGGAGTCCCTGATTGCTACTATTTAAAGAATCAGGTACTGATGAGGAAATGGAGTTCTCCTCACAGACCTGAGAACAAGGAGTGGACAGCAGTTCACCAGTTAGTGATGCTGCATAGGTACCAGAGAGAAATATTAAGAAGGGCCCACAAGACTACATTGTCATAGAGTCATAGAGTTATATAGCACAGAAACAGGCCCTTTAGCCCATCATGTCTGTGCCGACCATCAAGCACCTAACTTTTGTAATCCCATTTTCCAGCACTTGGCCTGTTGCCTTGTATGCCATGGCGTTTCAAGTGCTCATCTAAATACTTTTTAAATGTTGTGAGGGTTCCTGCCTCTACCACCTCTTCAGGCAGTGCGTTCCAGATTCCAACCACCCTGTGGGTGAAAAAATGTTTCCTCAAATCCCCTCTAAACCTCCTGCACCTTACTTTAAATTTATGCCCCCTGGTTGTTGATCCCTCCACTAAAGGAAAAGGTTTCTTGCTATCTAACCTATCAACGCCCCTCATAATTTTGTATACCTCAATCATATCTCCACTCAGCCTTCTCTGCTCTAAGGAAAACAATGCTAGCCTATCCAGTCTCTCTTCATAGCTGAAATGCTCCAGCCCAGGCAACATCCTAGTGAATCTCCTCTGCACCCTCTCCAGTGCAATCGCATCCTTCCCATAGTGTGGTGCCCAGAACTGTACACAGTACTCCAGCTGTGGCCTAACTAGCATTTTATACAGCTCCATCATAACCTCCCTGCTGTTATATTCTACGCCTCGGCTAATAAAGGCAAGTATCCCATATGCCTTCCTAACCACCTTATCTACCTGTGCTACTGCCTTCAGTGATCTATGGACAAGTACACCAAGGTCCCTCTGACCGTCTGTACTGCCTAGGGTCCTACCATCCATTGTATATTCCCTTGCCTTGTTAGTCCTCCTAAAATGCATCACCTCACACTTCTCAGGATTAAATTCCATTTGCCACAGCTCCGCCCATTATATCGTCCTGTAAATTAAGGCTTTCCTCCTCACCATTTACGACCCCACCAATTTTTGTGTCATCTGTGAACTTACAGATCATACCTCCTATATTCACGTCTAAATCATGAATGTACACTACAAACAGCAAGGGTCCCAGCACCGATCCCTGTGGTACGCCACTGGTTACAGGCTTCCACTCGCAAAAACAACTCTCGACCATCACCCTCTGCCACCTGCCACTAAGCCAATTTTGGATCCAATTTGCCAAATTGTCCTGGATCCTATGGGCTCTTACCTTCTTAACCAATCTCCCATGCGGGACCTCATCAAAAGCCTTACTGAAGTCCATATAGACTAGATCAACTGCTTTACCCTCATCTACACAATTCATCATCGCCTCAAAAAATTCAATCAAGTTTGTTAGGCACGATCTCCCCATGACCAAGCAATGCTGACTATCCCTAATTAATCCCTGCCTCTCCAAGTGGAAATTAATCCTGTCCCTCCGAATTTTTTCCAAACTTTTCCCTACCACTGATGTCAGACTCACCGGCCTGTAATTACCTGGCTTATCCCTACTACCCTTCGTAATAATGATACCACCAATCCTCTGGTACCTCTCCTGTGGCTGTACATGCCGGTATACGAAAGACCAAAGCCCGCATAAAACAACAGTTTGACTGGCAAAAACTCCACAAAGATGTAGTGGAGTACTGCAGGAGTTGCTACATGTGCCAGGTTGAGGGGAAATCCCAACCTACAGTGAAACCTGCACCCCTAAGTGTTGTACTGGTGTTAGGAGGACCTTCCAGCAGAGGGCTGGTTAATTATCAGTGTCCCCCGCTGAGAACAAAAGGGCAGGCAGGCACAAGGCTGGCAAAAGGTTAGAAAGGAAAGGGGAAAAAACGCCCAAGAGGGCAGGGTAAAGGAAGTCGGGGCGAAATCCCAGGTGAAAACTCCTACTGTACAAAAAATTTGAAAAGTTAGACCCCACATCCTCCTATGTAAATGCAGACATTAGAAGCCCCTCACCAGAGTTACTAACAGAATTTACAGGAACCTGCAGAGACAAAGAAAGACCTCTAGGTGGCAGAGAAACTGTGAGGGTGATGCCTCACCCAGTCGAAGTGCCACAGGAGAGTGCAGTAGAGTCTGCACAAATACCTGTGGGCAGGAGTGTCCCAGAGGACAAAGGGGAGGTTAGCAAAGAATCCTCCCCTGCAGTCAGAAAAAAAAGAGAACCACCCATCCCCTGAAGTCAAAAGCACTTGCATGACTCAGCAAAGCACTGAAAGAGAGTTCAGGACAGACCCACCCACTACTGACTCTCCTGAGGAAAAATAATCCAATTTAGGGCTAATTAAACCTCCCCCTCCCCTTTTGCCAACCTCAACTGGAACAAAGGCCCTAGGCAGTCATGCTTTCCCAAAGAATCACATGTTTACTGGGATGCCAAAAAAGGGGTAGTTAAAGCAGCACTGCAACCAAGAAAAAATGGGCTGTAATAAGTTTTAGGATTTATGAATGAATGTGAATGACTGAGAGAGAGAGAGACACGCAGGCTTGTTCCTGTATCTTATATTTTTCTCTCTCGATCCTGTTTAATGCAATGCGCTATTTTACAAATCGCATTTCATTCTGCTGGGTGTGGAGGTGTCATGCTGGACCCCCACCTACCAAGAATGAGGCATATTAATTTCACCATATGGACATTAAATTTCAAATTGTTGTTGGGAAGAAGAGAAGGCCTGTTACAAGGGTGGTCAGACTTGGATGGAGGACATTTGCATACCAATAGGGACAAGAAAGGCTACTTCCCTTATCCACTTAGTCTAAAATGGACTTTGATCAGCAGGTATTGAGTGTAAGAGGAGAATTCCAGAACTGCCAAGGTGATACAATCCACAAACTGGTTAAACCAGCTGGTCACATGACTAACCTGCTTGGCAACCTGGGTTTTTCTGAATTATAAAAAGAGTTTGAACAGAAAAAAGACTCTTGCTCTTGGAGTGAGAAGACCTCTTCTGTCTGCTCCCATTTCTTTCTCACAAGCCTCTGGACCCACTGAGAACACATGAACTTCAAGAGAGAAAAGTCTCCTACATCGAACAAGGTTTAAGAAGAATATACTGGGCCCCAATGAAAAGCAAGACCTACCTACAATTAAGGATTTTACAGCAAGCTCAAAGAACAGTAACAAAAACCATCTTCAGATATTGCCTCAAACTTTTCCACTTTATTTCTTCTGCTCTTTTCTGTCTCTATTGGCATGTGTGTATTGCGTATGCATGCTAGCATGGGCTTGTCGCATATCCGTATTAGAGTTTAATAAAGTTCAACCTTTTCTCTTTTAACCTAAGAAAACCTGTTGGGGTTGTTTCTTTAATAAAAGCAAAATACTGCAGATGCTGCAAATCTGAAATAAAAACAAGAAATGCTGGAACCACTCAGCAGGTCTGGCAGCATCTGTGAAAAGAGAAGCAGAGTTAAAGTTTCGGGTCAGTGACCCTTCATTGGGGTTGTTTCTTTGCCTTATAATTGGAAGTTAGTGAACAAGGATTCACTAAGGAGGAGCTAAAAAAAAATGGTGTGTTTAAAATCAAACCCTGTTAAGGTAAGACCCGGTGAAGACTGAGAGGGAATCCTAGACTCCTTTCTCACCTGGTCGTAACTGTACTCATGATGATTGATTTAGCTGGGCAAGGGTCAGTGGAACTAGAGACCAAGTTGTTGGCCCTCTCAGCATTCTCCTACCACCTACCTACATTAGGAGCAATTTACATTGGCCAATTTACCTATCAACCTGCAAGTTTTTGGCTGTGGGAGGAAACTGGAGCACTCGGCGGAAACCCACGCGGTCACAGGGAGAACTTGAAAACTCCACACAGGCAGTACCCAGAACTGAACCCAGGTCGCTGGAGCTGTGAGGCTACGGTGCTAACCACTGCACCACTGTGCCGCCCCATCTGCTGTCATATAACAGCAAAGCTTCAGGAAGACTGAGGGATATCATCTGCCAGAGAAAGTTGGCAACGATTTGACAGTAATGAATAGAAATTGGCACCTCCTGCTCCACTAATGGCCTGATTTGTTATCAATACTGAGGATGTCGATTTTCAACCTCATACAATCCCTGCTGGGTTATAAAGTAGCAATTTTTACCACCTTATTTTTAATACATTTTGTTTTACTCAGCTTGCCCTCTGTGACCAGGCCACAGGCTCAGTCTTTCCCAATACCTGATCGAATGACTGCGAGGAGTTGCCAATGAATGGCCTGTTGACAATTTTTCTATTCATTTGCCTCCTTCATTGCCATTAGCTTGTTCACAACACCATGATTAATAGGGACCTTGTTTTAATAGGGAGCTTTGAGTGGCACTGTGAATGATGGGATAGCTTGACCGCCATAGAGTTCCATGGAGGTCTTTTGCTTTCTCCCCAGCAAGACAGAAGCAAAAGTAAACAACAAAGCCAGGATTTACTGGTATGGCAGCAATAAAGGACAGTAATCTTCAAGGGGAGATGAAAATCATAATTTCACCTGCCCTCTCATGTGGGTGTAAAAGATCCCATGGCACTATTTTGAAGAAGAGTGACCTGAACAATATCCCTCAACCGACAAAAAACAGATTACCTGGTCATAATCACATTGCTGTTTGTGGGATCTTACTATGCACAAATTAGCTACTGCATTGCTACATTGCATAAGTGACGGCACTTCAAAAAGTACTTCATTGACTTGTTATGACCAAGGTGGCAGAAATGCACTGTTAATTCTCCATGGGTCATAGCATATCAACAAATTCTCCCACATACTGAAGAATAGCCAATTAGACACTCTATCCCCCAGAATAAAGCACACCAACCAGGTTTCTTTAAACAACAACAACATTAGCTATTTATTAGAAAAATAATAATGTCTTAAGCACTAATGAGATAAATCTATATTTTTTTAATTTTATTTTTATTTTATAGATACAGCACTGAAACAGGCCCTTCAGCCCACTGAGTCTGTGCCGACCATCAACCACCCATTTATACTAATTCCATATTCCTACCACATCCCCACCTGTCCCTATATTCCCCTACCAACTACCTATACTAGGGGCAATTTATAATGGCAAATTCACCTATCAACCAGCAAGTCTTTGGCTTGTGGGAGGAAACCAGAGCACCCGGAGGAAACCCACGCAGACACAGGGAGAACTTGCAAACTCCACACAGGCAGTACCCAGAATTGAACCCGGGTCGCTAGAGCTGTGAGATTGCGGTGCTAACCACTGCGCCACTGTGCCGCCCCAAAATATATGAAAGCTCCTTATTTCCCTTGCCATTATACACATGCGCACATTCAAAAAAAGGTTTGACCAGGAAAATATGGTTTCGGTTCACAGCTGTTTCATAGGAATACAAGGAATAATAAAATAAATCAGTTTGTCACGTTCTGGTAGGAAATTCTTCGGTTGGGTGAGGTGTCCCATAGTCAAATAATCGGATGCCACTCAAAATCTATCCAGGTAAGGTTGATGAAAAATCTGTGATAGGTGGGTGTTCAAGGCAATTCAACGACAGCAGGCGTCACATAGGTCTTTCAGCAGAGGTGTAGCAACAGGTCTGCTTAGGACTCACAGCAGCAGTACAGCAGTAGAAGCTTTCTTCAGGTTCCAGGATTTCCCAAAACACAGGAGGCAACAGAAACCACACTGGAGGCATGGAATTCTTCAGAGACAGGAGGCGATAATAATCTGCCACTTTTCAAATACAGGATTTCTTTTCAAGAGATGCAGGTTTCCCTTTTTACAGAGAGAGGTATTTTTCTCTAGTCTCCAGGCAGGTCAAGTCTAAGTTTCAAAATTTAGAATGCCTGCTCTTTGTCCAACTCTCTGGTTTTTAAAAGGGTCCAAAGTGCAAGTAAACCTTCTTGTGCCAATCACATGACCAGACACAGCGTCTCCCCTGTCATTCAAAGGGTTGCTCTGAGGAGGTCAAAAACCCCTGGCTGACTTCCTTGAAACTGCTTGCTTTTCCTATTCTTGTATACATCAACATTCAAAGATTTCAGCTATTTGCAGGTGTCCATGTCCACTGAAAATCCTTTTCTCAGTTTTTTAAAAACACACAGAATTCTAAGATTAAGAATAAAACCGCTTGTAACAGATGCTAAAGCACTTTGGAACATCTCGAAAGGCACGATATAAATACAATGACCTGAGATCTTGGCTGGAATTTTATCAGCATGCCGTGGGTCCCACTGCCGGGACCAAATGCATGGCTCGAGCTTGGCGGGCAACCAGCAGAACTGCGGTGGGGATTTTACCAGCGACGGCCAATTAGAGGGCCAGCAGCTCGGCAGCTTTGGCCGCACCAGCGATAGAGGTCCAAGGGCCGGTGAGAATTTGTTTGTAGGTATCGGGGGCCAGGGCAGGCAGGCCCTGGCGATCAGAGGGGGGAAGCCTCCAATGGTAGCATTGGAGCTGCGGGGCTCGCCATTGCTGCCTGGGGGGACCCTCCATAGGATATTCAGCCCCTGGAAAGGAAGGCCTCTCCCGGGAAGCCATTGGGAGGCCACATGTACCTGGCGATCTCCCCACTTGGCGGGGGCGGGTGGGGAGGCTGTGTTCCAATGGTGGTAAAATACCCAAGGGTGTATAAAATGGCCATTAATAAGCCAGTTAAGTGCCTTAATTGGCAGTTAGCCACTGGTGTCAAAATGTGATGGGATGCCGTTAGGCCTACCTCCAGACACTTTCTGCCACCATTTTCCCCAGCCTTCCCACCTCCGAGCCCATCTGCAGAGGGCTGGGAAGATCCTGGCACTTATGTTTGCTTTGCTGCTGACCAGCATAAGCAACCTTACCAATTCCTCCCCCTTGTTACACCATCCGTCAAATAGGATTGACCTATTGTACAATATTCATTCTTGGGATACGAAGATTGCTGGCAAGGCCAACATTTATTTAGCCCATCCCTAGTTGCCCTTGAGAAGTGGGTGATGATCCTTCTCCTGGAATCACTTTATAGGCCATCTGATGGGATCCACTTGCGGGGAGTCCAAATCTAGGGTGCGTAAATATAAGGCAGTCACTAATAACTCCAGTAAAGAATTTCGGAGAAATTTCTTCACCCAGAGAGTGGTTAGAACTTGCTACCATACAGTATGGTTGAGGTGAATAGCATAGATGCTTGTCGGGGGAATTTCGATAAGTACATGAGAGATAAAGGAATAGAAAGATTGGGTGAGATGAAGTAGGGTAGGAGGAGGTTCATGTGGAGAGTATAAGCCAGTTGGGCCAAATGGCCTGTTAATATGCAGTAAACTCTATACAATGCGATGATGAAGATACTTGCACAGTGCTGGTAGGTAGTGAGTTCCAGGAGTTTGACCCAGCAGCAATGAAGGAACGGCAATATATGTCCAAATTGGGACAGTGTGTAACTTGGAGATGATGGTGTTCACGCTGCTGTTGCCCTTCCACTTGTAGATGCTGGAGGCTCTGGTTTTGGAAGGTAGCTTAACCTTCGAGCTAAGATTACACTCCTGTGCATTCATACCATTACAGTCATTTCAGATACAGCTCCCACTTTGTAGATTTCAGAGCTAACTTACTTAGAAGACAAAAGAAGATGGGGGTTTACTAACCAGATTTCAAATTGCTGGAATGGTTCTGCACCAGTAAAAGATTACATTTTCCAGGAAGCATGAGAAAATGGCCTTTGTACCTGGAAAAAACCATTAAATTGTAAGTATTAAGATTATTTTGTTTTGTCACATCGCTGGTGTTAGTTGAAAAAGCTGTGTCTCAAACTGGCTTGGAGGAATGTTTCAATAACGCTGCTCCTTCTAGCTTATCTATTAGATTGTTTCGGTTATGGTCAGGATCACATTATAATAGAGGGTCATTTACTAATGCAAATTGCAGA
Organism: Heterodontus francisci; assembly: GCF_036365525.1. Classification (NCBI taxonomy): domain Eukaryota; kingdom Metazoa; phylum Chordata; class Chondrichthyes; order Heterodontiformes; family Heterodontidae; genus Heterodontus; species Heterodontus francisci. Next base: position 45,100,727 of record NC_090405.1, on the reverse strand, counting down.
CTTCCTGCTATTAAAACTAATTTTGGTAAATCTTCCTACGCTTTTACTGCTGTTCAATTATGGAACTCATTTCCAATTAACATAAAATTATCCTCAAATCTACAAAAGTTAAAAAAAAAACTTCAAGTAATTTCCAGTGCATTATAATCTGCAATGCTTTTTTAAATTGTGTATGCATAGATCTTTTGTATTCATTTTGTTTGCTCTGTGTGCGTTTTCTGATATATTTTCAAATCAGATAATCAAACGCATATCTTGATATAAATTATGCACAAAGATTAAAATTTGTGCACCTGTTATATTAAATATCAGTGTGTCTGTAACGGCCTGCAATGTTAGTAACATATGAGCAGGAGTAGGCCATTCAGCCCATCGAGCCTGCTCTGCCATTCAATACAACCATGGCTGATCATTCACTTCAATGCCTTTTTCCCCACACTATTCTCATATCCCTTTATGTCATTGGTATTTAGAAATATGTCAAACTCTACTTTAAACATACTCAATGACTGAGCTTCCACAACCCTCTGGGGTAGAGAATTCCAAAGATTCACAACCCTCTGAGGAAAGAAATTTCTCCTCATCTCAGTCCTAAATTGCTTACCCCTTATTTTGAAATTGTGTCCCCTGGTTCTAGACTCCCCAACCAGGGGGAAACATCTTACCTGCATCTACCCTGTACCCTCTCTATCCCTTTAAGTATTTTGTAGGTTTCAATGAGGTCAGCTCTCATTCTTCGAAACTCTAGAGAATACAGGCCGAGTTTCCCCAATCTCTCTTCATAGGACAGTCCTGCCATCCAGGGAACAAGTCTGGTGAACCTATGTTGCAGGCAGTAGCATAGTGGTATTGTCACTGGACTAATAACCCAGTAGACCCAGGGTATTCCCATGCAGACATGGGTTCGAATCCCACCATGGCAGAAGGTGGCATTTGAATTCAATTAATAAATAAAATGTGGAATTAAAAGTAAGTTCATAAAGGCCATGAAACCATTGTCGACTGCTGCAAAGACCCATCTGGTTCACTAATGTCCTTTAGGGAAGGAAATCTGCCATCCTTACCTGGTCTGGCTTACATGTGACTCCAGACCCACAGCAATGTGGTTGACTTTTAAATGCCCTCGGAAATGGCCCAGCAAGCCACTCAGTTGTACCTAACCTAAAAAGTCAATAAGGAATGAAACTGGACAGTCCACCCGGTGTTGACCTAGGCACCGGAAACGACAACCATGGCAAACCCAGCAATGTCGACAATACAAAGTCCTCTTCACTAACATCTGGGGGCTTGTGCCAAAGTTGGGAGAGCTGTCCCACAGACTAGTCAAGTAACAGCCTGACATAGTCATACTCACCGAATCATACCTTACAGACAATGTCCCAGACACGACCATCACCATCCCTGGGTATGTCCTGTCCCACCAGCAGGACAGACCCAGCAGAGGTGGTGGCACAGTGGTATACAGTTAGGAAGGGGTTGCCCTGGGAGTCCCCAACATCGACTCCGGACCCCAAGAAATCTCATGGCATCAGGCCAAACATGGCTAAGGAAACCTCTTGCTGATTACCACCGACTGCCCCCCCCCAACCCCCTCAGCTGATGAGTCAGTACTCCTCCATGTTGAACACCACTTGGAGGAAGCATTGAGGGCGGTAAGGGTGCAGAATGTACTCTGGGTGGGGGACTTCAAAGTCCGTCACCAAGAGTGGCTCGAGAGCACCACTACTGACCGAGCTGGTCCTAAAGGACATAGCTACCAGCCTGGGTCTACGGCAGGTGGTGAGGAAGCCAACAAGAAGGAAAAACATAATTGACCTCATCCTCACTAACCTGCCTGCTGCAGATGCATCTGTCCATGACAGTATTGGTAGGAGTGATCACCGCACAATCCTTGTGGAGACAAAGTCTTCACAATGAAGATACCCTCCATCGTGTTGTGTGGCACTACCACTGTGCATGGGATAGATTTTGAACAGATCTAGCAATGCAAAACTAGGCATCCACGAGGTGCTGTGGGGCATCAGCAGCAGCAGAATTGTACTCACCCACAATCTGTAACCTCATGGCCCAGCAGATCCCCCACTTTACCATGACCATCAAGCCAGGAGACCAACCCTGGTTCAATGAAGAGTGCAGGAGGGCATGCCAGGAGCAGCACCAGGCATACCTCAAAATGAGGTGTCAACCTGATGAAGCTACAACACAAGACTACTTGCATGCCAAACAGTGGAAGCAGCATGTGATAGACAGAGCTAAGCGATCCCGCAACCAACGGATCAGATCTAAGATCTCCAGTCCTGCCACATCCAATCGCGAATGGTGGTGGACCAATTAAACAACTAACAGGAGGAGGTCGCTGCACAAATATCACCATTCTCAATGATCGGGAGCCCAACACATCAGTGCAAAAGGCAAGGCTGAAGCATTTACAACAATCTTCAGCCAGAAATGCCCAGTGGATGATCCATCTCGGCCTCCTCCTGAGGTCCACAGCATCACAGATGCTAGTCTTCAGCCAATTCAATTCACTCCGCGTGATATCAAGAAACCACTGAATGCATTGGATACTACAAAGGCCATGGGCCTTAACAACATTCCAGTAATGGTACTGAAGACCTGTGCTCCAGAACTTGCCGCGCTCCTAGCCAAGTGTTCCAGTACAGCGACAACACTGGCATCTACCCGGCAATGTGGGAAATTACCCAGGTATGTCCTGTACACAAAAAGAAGGACAAATCCAACGCGGCCAATTACCACCGCATCAGTCTACTCTCGATCATCAGCAAAGTGATGGAAGGTGTCATTAACAGTGCCATCAAGCAGCACTTGCTCAGCAATAACCTGCTCACTGATGCTCAGATTGGGTTCTGCCAGGGCCACTCAGCTCCTGACCTCATTACAGCCTTGTTTCAAACATGGACAAAAGAGCTGAACTCAAGAGGTGAGGTGAAAATGGCTGCCCTTAACATCAAGGCAGCATTTGACCGAGTTTGGCATCAAGGAGCCCCAGTAAAACTGGAGTCAATGGGAATCAGGGGGAAAATTCTCTGCTTTTTGGAATCATACCTAGCACAAAGGAAGATGATTGTGGTTGTTGAAGGTCAATCATCTTAGCTCCAGGACATCACTGCAGGAGTACCTCAGGGTAGTGTCCTTGGCCCAACCATCTGCAGATGCTTCATCAATGACCTTCCTTCAATCATCAGCTCAGAAATGGGGGTGTACGCTGATGATTGCACAATGTTCAGCACCATTCATGATTCCTCAGATACTGAAGCAGTCCATGTAGAAATGCAGCACAATCTGGACAATATCCAAACTTGGACTGATAAGTGGCAAGTAACATTCGTGCCACACAAGTGCCAGGAAATGACCATCTCCAACAAGAGAGAATCTAACCATCTCCCCTTGATATTCAACAGCATTACGATCGCTGAATCCCCCACTATCAACATCCTAGGAGCTACCATTGACCAGAAACTGAACTGAAGTAGCCATATAAATACTGTGGCTACAAGAGCAGGTCAGAGGATAGGAATCCTGCAGTAAGTAACTCACCTCCTGACTCCCCAGTGCCTGTCCACCATCTACAAGGCACAAGTCAGGAGTGTGATGGAAGATTGTCCACTTGCCTGGATGGGTGCAGCTCCAACAAAACTCAAGAAGCTCAACACCATCTAGGACAAAGCAACCCACTCAATTGGCACCCCGTCAACAAACATTCACTCCCTCCACCACCGATGCACAGCAGCAGTGTGTACCATCTATAAGATGCACTGCAGCAATGCACCAAGGCTCCTTAGACAGCACCTTCCAAACCCGCGACCTCCAACAACTAAAATAAAAGCAAAATACTGCGGATGCTGGAAATCTGAAATAAAAACAAGAAATGCTGGAAATACTCAGCAGGTCAGGCAGCATCTGTGGAGAGAGAAGCAGAGTTAACGTTTCAGGTCAGTGATCCTTCTTCAGAACCTCTACCAACTAGAAGGACAAGTGTAGCAGATGCATGGGAACACCACCACCTGCAGGTTCCCCTCCAAGCCACACACCATCCTGACTTGGAACTATATCGCCGTTCCTTCACTGTCGCTGGGTCAAAATCCTGGAACTCCCTCCCTAACAGTTATCTGGCTGTCCCTACCCCACATGGCCTGCAGCGGTTCAAGAAGGCAACTCACCACCACCTTTTCATGGGCAATTAGTGATGGGCAATAAATGCTGGCCTAGCCAGCGACACTCACATCCCATGCAACGAATAAAAAAAAACCTCCCTCTATGGCAATAATATCCTTCCTAAGGTAAGGGGAGCAAAACTGCGCACAGTACTCCAGGTGCTGTCTAACCAAGGTTCTACACAATTGAAGCAAGACTTCACTACTCCTGTACTCAAATCCCCTTGCAATAAAGGCTAACATACCATTAGCTTTCTTAATTGCCTGCTGCACCTGCATGTTAGCTTTCAGTGACTTATTGACAAGGCCACCCAGGTCCCTTTGTACATCTACACTTTATAATCTCTTACCATTTAAGAAATACTCTGCACATAGTTGCTGATTGGTTTGTGGTAACTATATGAGAATATGGACTACTCCAATGTGGACTTATGGGTACAGTAAGCTAGCATTTATGATCTTGAGCAATTAATCTGGGGTTAGGTGTTCAAGTCTCACCATATTACATTGTGAAAATTAAAATTAATACGTTATGTAAGTCAGGTATAAATTAATTGATATTTCAAAAAGATTCATGGTCGCCTTTTCAAGAGGGCCAGTGTTGCTCAACTCTTGAAGCAAATTTTGAAATAGAGTCAGCCATTTTGTTATCTGTGCCTCAATTTGCTGCATAGTTGCTCCTAAAATGGCCAACTTGGCTCAGTGAGTAGTACAACTACCTTGGAGTCAAAAGGTCATGCGTTCAAGGTCTACTCCGAGACTCGAACACAAAATCAAACTCTGCCTGTGTGGAGTTTGCAAGTTCTCCCTGTGTCTGCGTGGGTTTCCTCCGGGTGCTCCGGTTTCCTCCCACATGCCAAAGACTTACAGGTTGATAGGTAAATTGGCCATTATAAATTGTCCCTAGTATAGGTAGGTGGTAGGGAAATATATAGGGATAGGTGGGGATGTGATAGGAATATGGGATTAGTGTAGGATTAGTGTAAACGGGTGGTTGATGGTCGGCACAGACTCGGTGGGCCGAAGGGCCTGTTTCAGTGCTGTATCTCTAAACTAAAAAAGCTGACACTTCAGCATAGTGTGGAGGAAGCACCATGTTGTCAAAGGCGATATCTTTTGGATATGACAAGGTCCTACGTGGTGTTTTAGGTGAATGTTACTAAAATAAAACTTGGATGTTTATCGCACCTTTTACATCCTCTGTGCATCTCAAAGTGCTTCACTTCACAATCTGACCATGATTTTTGACTTACCATGTGTTCTGCCCCCACTCTTTTTCACCTCAATGCTGTCCTGCACTATTGCCTTGGCCCTTCATCAAGGTTTTTTTATTTTAAAAAGAAAATTCTCCACAATTTCTCCAATAATTCATAAGAGCATAAGAAATTGGAGCAGGAGTAGAACATATAGCTCCTCAAGCCTGCTCTGCCATTCAATACGATCATGGGTGATCTTCTGTCTCAAGTTCACTTTCCCACTTGCTCCCCATATCCCTCGATTCCCCAAGAGACCAAAAATCTGTCCGTCTCAGGCTTAAATATATTCAACAACGGAACATCCACAAGTAGACAATTCCAAAGATTCACAACCATCTGAGTGCAGACATTTCTCCTCATCTCAGCCCTCAATGATTGGTCCCTTATAACTTCATCCTTGTGTTCTAGATTCCACTCCACCACCACCTCAGCGGTACTAAAATAAATAAAACTTTAATATGTGCAAACCTCAATCAGCTTGCTGATGTCTAAGTTGGTTGGCATCCTTCCATCTATGAAAGATGATGGACACGCAGTAAACAATCCATTTTGGTGGGGTGTCTTCTCGGTTCACCTTTGCTGATGGCTGTGAAGGCCAATCCTTGAGAGCCAGGTTCTGCCACAAGTGCTGCACGTGAAGCTGCCAAGTGACGCTGTGGGTTGTTGTTTTTGATGTTGGCGCCTGTTGCCAAGCTGCTTAGCAACTGGTCATCGTGGTAGTTCACACCAGTCCACAGGATGTGTCACCATTTCCCTCTTTCACCAGCTAGTGACTCACTCCCAGGTGTGATAGTCAAAATTTATGGCCTTCATGTCACGCTTGCAAGCATGTTTGATTAGTGCCAACACACTTGGGACCTCTGCCTTTGAGAGGACTGCAGCATTTGTGATTTTGTCCTGCCAGGATATACCCGTAATGTGCCACTGACAGCAAAGGTGGAAATTATTGAGCTTCTTTTCCTGGTAGCTGTAAGTCGCCCATGTTTCACAGCCATACAGCAAGGTTCTGAGAACAGGGGCCTTATAAACCATCAGCTTGGTCCTAAGGGTCAGCTTGGTGTTATCCCTTGTCCGTTTTGCAAGTCGGCCAAAGGTAACTTCTTTCCCTATGCGTGTATCGAGCTCTGCATCAAGGGACAGATTGTCTGTTACCATGGACCCATGGTAGCAGAATTTGCTAACCACTTCCAGTGGGGTGTTATTTACTGTGGTCAGGGGCGGAGATGCAATGCCTTGTCACATGACCACAGTTTTCTTGATGCTGATGGTCCAAGTTACACGCACGGAGAGACAGTCCATGAGTCTTTGTAACTGAATTTCCGTGTGAGCGACTAGCGCAGCATCATCAGCGTAGAGGAGTTCTCTGATCAGGATGTGATGTGTTTTTGTTTTTGCTAATTTGTCTAATTTAACTACACAACAATAGCCCAGTCACTGTCGGCAGCTGCACCAACAGGGAGCACGAGTTGAGACAAGGCTACAACATTGTAATACAAATATTTCAAGCAGCACTACCTGCAAGTGTGGGATCATACAGTCACCTCTATAATCACTTATAAACACAATGGACAGTTTTAAAGCATTATTGCATTGAAATTAGTGCAAGCAATGTTAGTCGACAATCTATTCATTTGACATTCCTCTGTCCGCTATTTTATTGCAGGCATTAACCTATTTATTTTAAATGGGTTACGCCTCCTCTTAAGTAGAAAATGGACAAATGCCATTTACTGAACACTTTAAGCGCTTGCCAATTAATATCACTAACAGTATCAGAATACTAAAATGAAAAGAGAAGACTTGCATTTATATAGTGTCTTTCACAACCTCAGAACATTGTAAAGCACTTTACATCCAATTAAATACTTCCTTGAAGTGTAGTCACTGTTTTAATGTAGGATACATGACAACCAATTTGCAGACAGCAAGTTCCTACAATTAGCAATGTGATGATGATCAGCTGCTCTGGATTTTTTTTCACTGATGTTGGTTGAGGGATAAATATTGGTCAGGACACCAGGGAGAACTGCCCTCCTCTGCTTCCAACAGCACTGTGGGATCTTTTGCATCCACGTGACATGAGGGGACTTTGGTTTCACATCTCATCCGAAAGATGGCACCTCCAACAGTGCAGGGTTCCCTCAGTACTGCACTGGGAGTGTCAGCCTTGATTATGTCATCGTGTCTCTGGAGTGGGACTTGAACCCACAACCGTCTGACAGAGGCAAAAATGCTACCGCTAAGTTACGACTAACATCAAACAATGACAGCGTACATCCTGGCTTAACCATTTTGTACTGGCGTCTTTACGAATAAGGAATTTGCACAAAAACCCCCATTTGCACTGTTTTTAAATGTACAGCTACTGAAAGCAGCATTAAATAGTCCTTGCTCCTGGGTTTCAATGTGTTCAATAGGACAGTGGAAATTAATACTTTTTATGATCAGAGTCATAGAGTCATCTACGGCACAGAAGGAGGCCATTCAGCCCATCAAGACCTTGCTGGCTCTCCACGGAGCTATGCAGTCAGTCCCACTCTCCTGCTCGATCCCTGTAGCCCTGCAGGTTTATTTCCTTCAAATGGCCATCCAATTTCCCCTTGAAGTCATTGATTGTCTCTGCTTCCACCACCCTTGTGGGCAGCGAGTTTCAGGTCAATACCACCCACTGCATAAAAAAGTTCTTCCTCACATTCCCCCTGTATCTCTTGCCCAGAACCTTCAATCTGTGTCCCCTAGTCCTTGTACCATTAGTTAATGGGAACAGTTTTTCTTTGTCTAACTTATATAACCGATCATAATCTTCTACATCTCTATTAAATCTCCCCTCAATCTCCTTTGTTCTAAGGAGAACAAACCCCGTTTTTCCAACCTAACCTTGTCACTAAAATCCCCCATCCCTAGAACCATTCTGGTAAATCTCCTCTGCACCCTCTCAAGGACCCTCAAATCCTTCCCGAAGTGTGGTGACCAGAACTGGATGCAAGACTCCAGTTGGGGCCTAACCAGAGCTTTATAAAGGTTCCGCATAACTTCCCTGCTTTTTTACTCAATGCCTCTGTTTATAAAGTCCAAGATCCCATATGCTTTACTAACCACTCTCTCAATATGTTCTGCCACCTTCAAAGATCGCTGTACATATACCCCCAGGTCTCTCTGTTCCTGCACACTCTTTAGAACTGTGCCATTAAGTATATATTGCCACTCCCTGTTCCGTTTGCCAAAATGCATCGTCTCACCCTTGTCTGTATTAAATTCCATCTGCCACCTGTCTTCCATTCTGTTAGCCTATCTATGTCCTGTTGCTGGCCCCATCTCCAAGTTTGGTGTCATTGGCAAATTTTGAGATTCTATTTTTATATGATTCTTATATGAATATAATAGTATAGATTTACAAAAAAGTAACAATGGGAAAATAAACAGCAAGCGTTATGAGAATTCTTAATTAATGATTTTTGCAATATTAATTTAAGCCTTGTGAAAGTACAAAAATATTACAAAACATGTCAAAATCATGTACTTACCCCACTATCTTGATAACCCATGCTTTTTTTTTTCCCTTGCAGAAGTTTTCTGGCTTGGAATTGAGACATATCTGAAAGTATTTTCCCTTTAATATTTTGCCAGTAATGTTTTAATATTCAGCCTTGCAATTCATTGTATTTTATCTGTAGGTCGAGTGAGCTGTGTAAGATGGTGCTGAATGATGATATCTGTTTTTATAGCTGTTCTGAAAATTGACTTGTGGCCCCTATGTCCTATTTAAATGAAGTCTCCTATCTAAGCTCAGAATTTAGAGTTAAGCAGCATTTTAAGAATGGTTAAAGTCCCATATGTCAAAGATCATCGCAAATTGTCCCAACAATCCTTGTCTGAGGGGGTGACTCAGTGTCATGCACTATATTATGAGCCAGACTTATATATGAAAATAATAAGATGCTTTCCGGAAAGTCAGTTTGTCAAAATAAATTTGTTTATGCTTGGAGGTTATTTTTGGACATTACAGGGGTGTGTCAAACTGATGACCATAAATGTTGAAGCTGACCTAAGGATTATATCTGACATGCTTATCTAAAGTTTATTGCCACTTATTTTAAGCTTTTCGAACTCTTCCCTGTGCATAGCTCCTGAATCGAGTGGCACTGAGCAATGTATGTCAGGAAGGGATCAGAGTTGATCTCAGGTCTGTGCTGATTTCAGCCAATGTAGCAACAGCATTGCAAAGGTTTCACAGACCAGAAAGCAGAGAAGGAACAGTCCTAATGTTCCTGCTTCTGACCATCATCGAGAAATCCTGGTCAGGTAATTTTACATATGGGTCTGTCAGGTGAGAATAGGACTGGGCATAGCTGTGACGTTACTCACCTCCTGGTGGAATAGCCTACTTATATTTCCAGTCCAGGCTCGCACATGAAGAATGGTTGGTCTTTATGGAACTGTGCCCCAGCAGGTGTCTTGAAGATAGGAGGTTGAGACGACTGAATGGGGGCAATCCAATCCGACAATGAACATGGATTATTTTCTGTCACCAACTTATTTATTGCCCATCCCTATCGCTCCGAAAAGCTGATGGTGGGTCTTCTTCTTGAACTGCTGAAATCCTTGTGGCCATGACATTCCTACAGTGTCTAATTGGAAATTTCAGGATATTGACCCACTAGCGATGAAGAAATGGCGATATAGGTGAGGATATTGAGAGAGTGGAGGTGATGGTGTTCTCAAGACATGGCTACTCTTGCTATCCTTTTTGGTAGAGGTCGCAGGGGAGGCATGTGCTGTCAAAGTAACCTTAGTGAGTTGATGCATTGCATCCTGCAGATCAGACATGCTACAGCCACAGTGGAGGAGGAGATGAATATTGAGTCCAATGGGAGGAGCATCAATCAAGTCTGGTGTGCCTTGGATGGTACTGAGCTTCTTGAGTGGCAAAAGAACAAAGAACAGTACAACACAGGAACAGGCCATTCGGCCCTCCAAGCCTGCGCCGATCTTGATGCCTGCACTTCCGGGGTCCGTATCCCTCTATTCCCGTCCTATTCATGTATTTGTCAAGATGCCTCTTAAACGGCTCTATGGTACCTGCTTCCACCACCTCCCCCGGCAACAAGTTCCAGGCACTCACCATCCTCTGTGTAAAGAACTTGCCTCGCACATCCCCTCTAAACTTTGCCCCTCTCACCTTAAACCTATGTCCCCTAGTAACTGACTCTTCCACCCTGGGAAAAAGCTTCTGACTATCCACTCTGTCCATGCCGCTTATAACTTTGTAAACCTCTATCATGTCACCCCTCCACCTCCGTCGTTCCAGTGAAAACAATCCGAGTTGATCCAACCTCTCCTCATAGCTAATGCCCTCCAGACCAGGCAACATCCTGGTAAACCTCTTCTGTACCCTCTCCAAAGCCTCCACGTCCTTCTGGTAGTGTGACGACCAGAATTGCACGCAATATTCTAAGTGTGGCCTAATTAAAGTTCTGTACAGCTGCAGCATGACTTGCCTATTTTTATACTCTATGCCCCGACCGATGAAGGCAAGCATGCCTTTTGCCTTCTTGACTACCTTATCCACCTGCGTTGCCACTTTCAGTGACCTGTGGACCTGTACGCCCAGATCTCTCTGCCTGTCAATACTACTAAGGGTTCTGCCATTTACTGTATACTTCCCACCTGCATTAGACCTTCCAAAATGCATTACCTCACATTTGTCCGAATTAAACTCCATCTGCCATTTCTCCGCCCAAGTCTCCAACCCATCTATATCCTGGTGTATCCTCTGACAATCCTCATCACTATCCGCAACTCCACCAACCTTTGTGTCATCCGCAAACTTACTAATCAGACCAGCTACATTTTCCTCCAAATCATTTATATATACTGCTGGCTGTACTCATCCAGCTGAATGGTGAGTATTCCATCACACCTGACTTGAGTCTTGTAAATGATGAGAGGCTTTGGCAGGTTGGGAGGTGAGATAATCACCACTGAGTACAAAGTCTGTGCCTTGCTCTTGTAGCCACAGTGTTGATATGGCTTGTCCAGTCCTGGCCAATATTTACCTCTCAACTAAGACCTGAAAGGAGATTATCTGGCCATTAACTCATTGCTGTTTGTGGGATCTTGCTGCGCACAAATTGGCTGCCACTTTTCCTACGTTACAACAGCGACTACACTTCAGAAGCACTTCACTGGCTGCAAAGCACTTCAGGACATTCTGAGGTCTTGAAAAGCACGATATAAATGCAAGCCTTTTCTTTTCTCACTTTCTATAGCAGGACTGCTTCCGTGATACTGTGCTCCCAGGAAATGCAATTGGGGGAATTTGAGAGCATGAAGCCCGTGATTTTCTGCGCATTAAAATTAATAGATCCTCATAATCCAATTTGGGATCGTTTCTGGCAGTGTAATTATGCTCACTGAAAGTTAGAATTGAGATAGCTGTGACTGATTTGCAATGGTAAAAAGTCATCTGACTAGACTGAAAGGGCAGCGTCTAAGAATATAAACCTAGAAATCACTGCTGGTGATATTAGCATACAGTTGACAATATGATAATCATTTGCCTTCTATTTTAGTGCAAGTATTATTCCTTTTAAAAGAAACAAATTAACACCTGCAGCAGCAAACAAATGTCATACGGAATGTGTGAGGTGTTCCCTTACAAATATAGTCAGCAGCAATTCCTAGGCTCTGATGTAACAATGCAATGTGTCACTCAATCCCTTCAATCCTAACGCATTAAGTAAATTGCAATTTCACTTTCACTGGACAGCAGACTGCGACCACAAAGGCCAAATACATGCACCCATGTCATAATCAATGTTACAGTCATGTCACATACAATAGATTATTTAAAAAAATGGGAAAGAAAACACCATTTGATTTGTTGAAATAAGTGAGTAAATTTAAACCTCCTCTCACATTGTTGGAAAAGAGGTGACCCTTCTTATTAGACGTATTCACCTGGTGGAGCTAGTACATTGCACCAGATTGAAGAATTCATATAGCTAATAGTGGAAAGCTAATTTTTCAATCTCCATAAACGTATCCAAGCAGTTTACCTTACTAAGTAATTACACTGCACCAGATGGTATTTTCCATCACTAATCTCTCAACAAACAAGAAATAAGAGTTCTTTTAATATTGGTATTACTCAATGACTGCAGGGAATACTGCACAATCTGCCTTGATTCATCCTGAGATAGAACAGAAATGATAATCCAAATGGTACTCTTTGGTAAGTTCCTTTCTTTAATTCTCCTCGTCCACATGATAATCCCTTTCCTCATTATTGTCACTCACCTCCCACACATCCGCCTTCAGAAAGAGGGAACAAATGGGTTCCAAATTGACTTCTGAGGATGTCAGGGCCTCAGAGAGGGTGAAGAGATTTACCAGGATGATAACGAGGAATGAGGGACTTCAGTAATGTTGAGAGACTAGAGAAGCTAGGATTGTTCTCCTTAAAAGGTTTTTAATAGAGACGTTCAGAATCATGGAAGGGATAGAGTAGATAGGGGGAAACAGTTTCCAGTGCTAGAAGGGTCAGTAACCATAGAACACGTATTTAAGATAATTAGCACAAGAACCAGAAGCTAGATGAGTTTTTATTTTTAAACACAGTGAGTTGTTATAAGCTGGAATACACTGCCTGAAAGGGCAGTGGAAGTAGATTCAATAGTACCTTCCAAGAGGAAATTGGATTCATACTTCTAAAGGAAAAAAATTACAGGGCTATGGGACAAGAGCACAGGAGTGAGACAAATTGAACAGCTCTTTCAAAGAGCCAGCACAGGCACGATGGATCGAATGGCCTCCTTGCATGCTATGCAATTCTCTAAGTCTACAAAGCAAACACAATTTTTTACTGACAGATTATTCTTAGTGAAGCACACGTGGTCTATCTCAATTCCTTCCCCTTCCCTTCTCCCAATGTCATAGGTCACGATTGTCAAGTACTCCGGGAGCTAATGCAACAAAACAGAAGCTAATGTGACTGACAGATTTTAGTGTTAAACAGCATCTCTTAATAAATAAATATTAGTGCACATGTGGGGAAGATAGTGAGTGCAGTAATAATCCAAATGAGATTATAAATCAAGTAGTGAATATCTGAAAAGGTATTACACACAGAGTTATTATAACCTTATCAAGGTTTTAGCCATTAGCAAAGTCCATGACTGTCTTCTAAAAGATTACCTTGTCCCTCTACCAAAACTGACGTCAGAAATAATATTACACAGTCTCACCTACAAAGAAATTTAAGGACAGCAGGAATACATCACTGTGTCAGGGTTTGCAGACCACTCTACAGGGTCACTACAGTATGTTAAAACTCTGCTCAATCAAACATTTGCACTTCAAACAATGAAGCACCAGAAACAGTGTAATGCAGAGCAAATAGATAACAGTCACCACAGTCTTTGCCAACATTTGTTACCCTTGACTCTTGTAGCTGCAGCAAAACCCTGCCCATGAATAGTGGGATCTGATGGGGCACAGTGCCAGGAGATGCAGCAACTGGCAAGGCCTGAAATCATCTGCTCCAGTCTCCAAGGTCATTAATGTTAAAAATGATGAAATGCAAATAGAATGCTATTAATTTTAAAATCCTGAATGCATGTCTGCAGTCACAATTTCACTTTATAATCCATTACATTTCTGTCCTTTCCACAGATGATAGTGCTGTCCTACGACAATATATTTTGTTTGACCCATTTTCCCTGTGAAGGGCCTAGTACGCACAAGCGCCAAGAACTGTCTCGCTTTTGGTTTTTTATTAACTTGTAGGGGCAATCCCTAAGAAAATCTCAGAGGGCAAGTGCGTTGTAGGAAGGTCACCTCCTTGTCATTCCACAGCAGGCACAATTCTCACATTGAGCTGGGCATAGCCACACTGCAAGAGTTTTCCATGCCCCCACCCCCAGATGAGATCTAAACTGGCATTTGAAAAGCTTGGAGCTACTCAATGGGCCCATTGACGGGTTTGCCAGTTGCGTGCTTCGGATTAGGCAAGTACACCAGAAATCAATGGCTTCTGTTGTGGGCTCAGCCTGCATCAGATTGGATGACCCACAGGAGCCACGATCGCCTTGCGGGGCACAACTTCGTTTTGGAGCTCCTATATTTCACTCTACAATGAAACTGAATGCTACCTACCTCATCTGGTGTTAATTCTGCACTTGTTTGCCCATGAATAGGCATGTTTGCAACAGGTAACACACAAAGAGTTGACAAAATAATTAAGGATCAGTCATTCCTTTCGCAGGATCAGCTCGGGATCCCACAGCTCAGGACCTTGCCATTTGTGTAGTCTTATAACACCAGCCTTGGACACCCAAAGAAACTCTTCCGTTACTGACACAAGAATCAAAGATTAATCTGGAACTTCCTCATCTGGAGCACAGTGGCATGCAACGTGTTTGTGATTTGCATAATGTTGGACCAAATCATTCTACTCTATTCTTTTAAATTATAAAATAGGGTTATAAATTGTGTAATAGTTCATAGAAGCACAGAATCAGGCATCACAGAAGGAGGCCATTCGGCCCTTTGTGCTTGTGCTGGCTCTTTGAAAAACTATCTAATTAGTCTCACACCCTACTCTTTCCCCATAGCCCTGCAATTTTCTCCCCTTCAAGTATATACCCAATTCCCTTGAAGGTTTTCATTGAATTTTCTTCCACTACCCTTTCAAGCAGCACATTCCAGATCATAACAACTTGCTGTGTTAAAAAAAAATCGTAACTCACCTCTAACTCTTGGCAATTATCTTAAATCTGCGTCCTCTGGCTACTGACCCTTCTTGTTACTGGAAAGAGTTTCTCCTTATTTAGTCTAAAAAGCCCTTCACGATTTTGAACACCTCTATTAAATCTCCCCATAACCTTGTCTGCTCTAAGGAGAACAATTGCAGTTTCTCTAGTCTCTTCACGTAACCAATTCAGATCTAGGCGGGTCATAGTTCATTCCAGGCTTGTGTTTGATTAAACAAATGTGACTTTCCAAAGCATCACATAAAAAAAAAGCCTTGAGCTGCAAACTGGGTCTACAGTCATGCAGAAAATCACAAAAACATGTAAGAGTTTTAAAATGGTGTCTGAGTGCATGGCTATTTAATAAATAAATCTGTAAAAGACAGGCAGGCGTAAAGTGGAGAGGAATTTGATTTGCTCATTTCTTAATTCTACATGCATACCAAAACGTGCATATTTTTAATTTAGGTGATCTACTCAGGTTTCGTCAGTTCTGAGCTAAAGATTCTTCAGATCATCGGCTTTTTGGCACTCATTGCTGGGCAAGAAGGTACAGAACAAAGCAACGTCCTTGGACTATTCAGTGTGACCCTTCAAATTGTTTGTGCACAATTTACACTGTTCTCGATTCTCTGCAAGTTATTCACTGTTCTGAGGTAATGCACAGTGGCAAAAGTTCTAATGTAAATAACTTTTGAAACTCTGAAATGTACTTTTGAGCCCAAGTGGAGAAGCAGAAGAAACAGGGGAGGAGGAGAAGATTTATAAATAACATAGGTGTTGAGAAGAGAAGTGGCTGATGGATTCTTGCCATGTGGCTATGACCTTGAATTAATGAGACCAGGCACAAGCAAACCCCAATACTTATTAGCCGTCTCCTCCTCCAGAGTTCCTCCTTTAACACATTCTGAGGAGGTACCTGCTTCAGAAGAGATGTTGAGTCCAGCCTTTATGAACACCAGATATTGTAAATAATTGTGTCCCTAAACATGCCTGTTACTCGGTAGTGATCAGGAACCAAATCCATGGGTGACTTTTCCCCTGCCTTCCCTTCTTTACCAATGCCCCTCTCATAGTACTAACTGAAGTATTGGAGATAAGCTGACAAAACACAGACCGATGCAATGGTAGAACAATGGTTGCTGTTGCTTTAAAGGCCAACAACAACAACTTATATTTATATAGAACCTTTAACATCATAAAACATCCCAAGGTGCTTCATAGGAGTATTATAAAATGAAGTAAGACACTGAGCCACAAAAGGAAATATTAGGTCAGATGATCAAAAGCTTGGTTAAAGAGGTAGGTTTTAAGGGGTAGCTTAAAGGAGGAAAGCGAGGCGCAGAGGAGTAGGGAGGGTATTACTGAGCTTGGTGCCCAGGCAACTGAAGGCATGACCACCAATGGTGGAGCAATTAAAATCAGGGATGCTCAAGAGGCCAGAATTAGAGGAGCACGGATACCTTGATGAGCTGTGGGGCTACAGGAGGTTACAGAGATATGGAGGGGTGGGGCCATGGAGGGATTTGAAAACAAGATTGAGAATTTTTAAATCAAGAAATTGCTTGACCAGGAGCTGATGTATGTCAGTGTGCACAGTGGTGATAGAGAAATGAGACGGGCAGCAGAGTTTTGGATGACTTCAAGTGTATGGAGAGTAGAATGTGAGAGACCAACCAGGAGCGCATTGGAATAATCAAGGCTAGAGGTAACAAAGGCATGATTGAGAGTTTGAACAGCTGGTGAGCTGAGACAGGGGTGAAGTCGGGCAATGTTACAGAGGTGGAAATAAGCAGTCTTACTGATGGCACGAATAAGAGGTCGGAAGCTCATCGCGGGTCTATTGTGACACCAAGGTCACAAACAGACTGGTTTAATCTCAGACGGTTTCCAGGCAGAGGGATGGAGTCAGTAGCTTGGGAATGGAGTTTGGAGCGGGGTCTGAAAACAATGGCTTCAGTCTTTCCAATATTTAATTGGAGGAAATTTCTACTCATCCAGTACTGGATGGCAGATAAGCAGTCTGATAAAATAAAATTACCATAATTACCATATTTTAGAGCACAGAAATCTAGGCTGACAATTCAGTGCAGTACTGCGGGAGTGCTGCACTGGCGGAGGTGCCTTCTTTCAGATGAGACATTAAACCGAGGCCCCATCTACCTGCTCGGGTGGTTGTAAAACGATCCCATGGTACTATTATGAAGAAGAGCAGTGTGCTGGCCAATATTGATCCCTCAATCAACATCACAAAAGCAGATCATCTGGTCATTGTCACATGGTTATTTGTGGGAGTTTGCCTCATGTAAATTGGCTGTTGCATTTCTTAATTTACAACACTGACTCCACTTCAAAAAGTTCTTCATTTGCTGTAAAACGGTTTGAGACGTCCAGTAGTTGTGAAAAGCACTATACAAATGCAAGTCTTTTTATCGTTTAGAAAGTTTGGTTATGGCTGGAAAACCAACAAATGAAAATGCTCTGTTTTAACTTGTAGCTTTTTGGAATTAACACTTTGACAAATCATTCATTACCTTTTTATTGCCTTGATTATCTTTATAGTGGTTTTGTGCATGACTTTCGATCCTGCCTACAATACAAGGCTTTTTTTTCTTTACATGTTGCTTTGACAAGTCACCTTTGTTTCATCAAACATGCTCCTGGAATGAACTGTGACCCACCTAGGTCTGAATTGGTTGATTGAAATGAATGGAGGAGGAGAGGAGGATGAGAACCTGGAGCGGTGGTGGTGGGTGCGAGGGGTGGGGTGGTGGGGGTAGCGCAGAAGCAGAACTTTTTGTCAAATTATTGGGAAGTTTCAGGCAAGGGTGAAGTTCAGGAATAGTGCTGCCCAAATTCCCCTATTCTGGCCTGTAAATAAGTGTTGGTGCTGCAGTGGGTACTTTGGGATAATTCTGCACTCGAAGTGGAGAATCAGGCTCCCAGGCTTTGAGAAAGCACTGCACAGTTACAACTCCATGTACCCCCGCGACACCCTCAGATTTCAGCCATTGACCCTCTGCATAAACTTCTTGCAAAATTTTATTGTAGCAGATCCAGCTGCCAATAGGATTGCTGTGGCTTTGTGCCTTTTATGCAATGCAGTTTCAGCCCCGACCCGGGTACCTGAAATTGTGCAAAGTCGGCAGCAAGTAGGGAAGGAAGGACTCAGTGTATTTCATAATACCACAGAGGTTTACAGCACAATGGGAGGCCACTCAGCCCACCGTGACCATGTCAGTTCTTTGCTAAAACAATGCAATACTAACCTCACTGCCGTGTTTCCTTCTTCACCCCTCCCCCCACAACTCATAGTTCTGTATCTTCCTCTGCTTCAACTTCTTAATCCATCTTTTCTTCAAAAGGTGCAATGGCCTCTGCCTCAATTACTCTCCATGCGAAGCATTCTATGCTCCACCAAATCTCTGCAAAAAGAAATTTTTCCTCATTTTCTTTGTGACTTTTGTAAATTGATGACCCCCGTCCCTTCACCACTGACTCTCCAAGCAGATAAATCATCCTTCCCACTTCACCCACTCAATACACTTGTTAATTCTTGAAATCTCTGTTAAATTTCCTTGATCTACTCCGCTCTGGTGGAAATAGTCTTACAATGGGACACCTAAAACTTCCTGTAATAGGGTGCCCTAAACATCACAGTTCTCAGTGGCCCAATTATTT
The DNA here is from genome assembly GCF_036365525.1 of Heterodontus francisci. NCBI lineage: Eukaryota > Metazoa > Chordata > Chondrichthyes > Heterodontiformes > Heterodontidae > Heterodontus > Heterodontus francisci. The sequence continues at coordinate 45,081,863 of NC_090405.1, read as the reverse complement.
CCACTTTAACTCAATGTCCCTATCTATAAAACCAATACACTCATTCAGATTCAGCCCCTTAAAAAAGGAAACATTTGAATGCCTAGGTGTCGCATGCTTCCATTGAATGTATACACCCACTCCTTGTTTCCTCCCAAAAAGTACCACTTCACATTTCTCCACATTAAATTGTGCCTGCCATCTGTATGCCCATTCCTCTAACGCCCTCCTGCATTCTTTTACAGTCATCCTCTTTGTTTTCCAAATACCCTACTTTTGCATCGTCAGCACATTGCAATGTTGTGATCCCTTATCCCCAAAATCTTAGTCAACATATACCCATGTATACACTGCACTGTGCATGGACCCTGGGTGTAGGCCACTTCTAACCAATCTCCAATCTAGTCAACACCCATAACATTATCCCTTTATTTCTTGTCAGTTAACTAACTTTCTACCCATGCTACTACAATGTCTCTTGTACCATGTGCCTAATTTTTTTGTTACAAGTCTCTTTAAACACATCAGGGTAGAAATGTTATGCTCTGTTTTCAGGCAAACCGGGAGGCCCGAGGCGCATCAGAAATTGAGCCTTGGCCCTCATTGTACTGTCACACCAACGTGCTTTGTTGAATGATAATTTTCTTTAATGCACTGACTGGAGATCTGAATTTTATTTTGAAGAAATTTTAAAAACAGATTAAAAAAATGTCTTTGCTAGCAGCTTGAGATGACTACCTATTTTGCAACACTGTATCTTACATTGCAAGGCCTATAAAGGAGGGAGACAAAATGGCTGCTCATTTCCCAGCAAGATCCATGACCCAGGAAGTTTAAGGGAACTACCTGTTCTTTTTAGCAAGGAGAGAAACACTGCTATGTTTAAATCACTGAGTGACTGTCATGTGACAAGCCCCTCCCCATTTATGGTTTTAAGCTTGTGTTGCTCTGAAGCAGAGGAGACATTTCTCAACTCTGACAAAGTAGGGATCTCTCTCTCTCTACTTCAGTTTAAAAACTTCAAACTCTGCCTGTTGACTGACCACCTTTGCTTACTCCGGCTCCAATTAGAAACCCCGTTGGAGGAAATCATCCGCATGGCTGTCTCTGAGAGACCCACCGAACCGGTCATCTACCTCTTCAAACTAAGCCTCAGGACCACCGAATTCAGCTAGAAGCCAGCCGAATCACCAAACCCCACAGACTGTATACCCCCTTTTTCTATGGACTGTAACTCAATCAATTTACCTTTCCCCATTCTGTAACCTATTTGTGTGTGTGAGTCGTTTATTATTTTTATTAGTTCGATTTAGGTACAATGAGGTTAACTTCTTTTTTGTTAAACTTAAGAAAACCCGTCCGATCGGTTCTTTTTATAAAGATAATTACAGCACAGGAACAGGCCCTTCGGCCCTCCAAGCCTGCGCCGATCCAGATCCTCTCTCTAAACATGTCGCCTATTTTCTAAGGTTCTGTATCTCTTTTCTTCCTGCCCATTCATGTATCTGTCTAGATACATCTTAAAAGACTCCATCGTGCCCGCATCTACCACCTCCGCTGGCAATGCGTTCCAGGCGCCCACCACCCTCTGCGTAAAGAACTTTCCACGCATATCCCCCCTAAACTTTTCCCCTTTCACTTTGAACTCGTGTCCTCTAGTAATTGAAACCCCCACTCTGGGAAAAAGCCTCTTGCTATCCACCCTGTCTATACCTCTCATGATTTTGTACACCTCAATCAGGTCCCCCCTCAACCTCCGTCTTTCTAATGAAAATAATCCTAATCTGCTCAACCTCTCTTCATAGCTAGCGCCCTCCATACCAGGCAACATCCTGGTGAACCTCCTCTGCACCCTCTCCAAAGCATCCACATCCTTTTGATAATGTGGCGACCAGAACTGTACGCAGTATTCCAAATGTGGCCGAACCAAAGTCCTATACAACTGTAACATGACCTGCCAACTCTTGTACTCAATACCCCGTCCGATGAAGGAAAGCATGCCGTATGCCTTCTTGACCACTCTATTTACCTGCGTTGCCACCTTCAGGGAACAGTGGACCTGAACACCCAAATCTCTCTGGACATCAATTTTCCCCAGGACTTTTCCATTTACTGTATAGTTCACTCTTGAATTGGATCTTCCAAAATGCATCACCTCGCATTTGCCCTGATTGAACTCCATCTGCCATTTCTCTGCCCAACTCTCCAATCTATCTATATTCTGCTGTATTCTCTGACAGTCCCCTTCACTATCTGCTACTCCACCAATCTTAGTGTCGTCTGCAAATTTGCTAATCAGTCCACCTATACTTTCCTCCAAATCATTAATGTATATCACAAACAACAGTGGTCCCAGCACGGATCCCTGTGGAACACCACTGGTCACACGTCTCCATTTTGAGAAACTCCCTTCTACTGCTACTCTCTGTCTCCTGTTGCCCAGCCAGTTCTTTATCCATCTAGCTAGTACACCTTGGACCCCAAGCGCCTTCACTTTCTCCATCAGCCTGCCATGGGGAACCTTATCAAACGCCTTACTGAAGTCCATGTATATGACATCGACAGCCCTTCCCTCATCAATCAACTTTGTCACTTCCTCAAAGAATTCTATTAAGTTGGTAAGACATGACCTTCCCTGCACAAAACCATGTTGCCTATCACTGATGAGCCCATTTTCTTCCAAATGGGAATAGATCCTATCCCTCAGTATCTTCTCCAGCAGCTTCCCTACCACTGACGTCAGGCTCACCGGTCTATAATTACCTGGATTATCCCTGCTACCCTTCTTAAACAAGGGGACAACATTAGCAATTCTCCAGTCCTCCGGGACCTCACCCGTGTTTAAGGATGCTGCAAAGATATCTGTTAAGGCCCCAGCTATTTCCTCTCTCGCTTCCCTCAGTAACCTGGGATAGATCCCATCCGGACCTGGGGACTTGTCCACCTTAATGCCCTTTAGAATACCCAACACTTCCTCCCTCCTTATGCCGACTTGACCTAGAGTAATCAAACATCTGTTCCTAACCTCAACATCCGTCATGTCCCTCTCCTCGGTGAATACCGATGCAAAGTACTCGTTTAGAATCTCACCCATTTTCTCTGAGTCCAAGCATAACATTCCTCCTTTGTCCTTTAGTGGGCCAATCCTTTCTCTAGTTACCCTCTTTCTCCTTATATATGAATAAAAGGCTTTGGGATTTTCCTTAACCCTGTTTGCTAAAGATATTTCATGACCCCTTTTAGCCCTCTTAATTCCTCGTTTCAGATTGGTCCTACATTCCCGATATTCTTTCAAAGCTTCGTCTTTCATCAGCCGCCTAGACCTTATGTATGCTTCCTTTTTCCTCTTAGCTAGTCTCACAATTTCACCTGTCATCCATGGTTCCCTAATCTTGCCATTTCTATCCCTCATTTTCACAGGAACATGTCTCTCCTGCACGCTAATCAACCTCTCTTTAAAAGCCTCCCACATATCACATGTGGATTTACCTTCAAACAGCTGCTCCCAATCTACATTTCCCAGCTCCTGCCGAATTTTGGTGTAGTTGGCCTTCCCCCAATTTAGCACTCTCCCTTTTGGACCACTCTCGTCTTTGTCCATGAGTATTTTAAAGCTTACGGAATTGTGATCACTATTCCCAAAGTAGTCCCCTACTGAAACTTCAACAACCTGGCCGGGCTCATTCCCCAACACCAGGTCCAGTATGGCCCCTTCCCGAGTTGGACTATTTACATACTGCTCTAGAAAACCCTCCTGGATGCTCCTTACAAATTCTGCTCCATCTGGACCTCTAACACTAAGCGAATCCCAGTCAATGTTGGGAAAATTAAAATCTCCTATCACCACCACCCTGTTGCTCCTACATCTTTCCATAATCTGTTTACATATTTGTACCTCTATCTCACGCTCGCTGTTGGGAGGCCTGTAGTACAGCCCCAACATTGTTACCGCACCCTTCCTATTTCTGAGTTCTGTCCATATTGCCTCACTGCTCGAATCCTCCATAGTGCCCTCCTTCAGCACAGCTGTGATATCCTCTTTGACCAGTAATGCAACTCCTCCACCCCTTTTACCTCCCTCTCTATCCCGCCTGAAGCATCGATATCCTGGGATATTTAGTTGCCAATCATGCCCTTCCCTCAACCAAGTCTCAGTAATAGCAATAACATCATACTCCCAGGTACTAATCCAAGCCCTAAGTTCATCTGCCTTACCTACTACACTTCTTGCATTAAAACAAATGCACCTCAGACCACCAGTCCCTTTATATTCATCATCTGCTCCCTGCCTGCTCTTCCCCTTAGTCACACTGACTTCATTATCTAGTTCCTTACAGGCTTTTGTTACTACCTCCTTACTGTCAACTGACCTCAATTGGTTCCCATCCCCCTGCCACATTAGTTTAAACCCTCCCCAACAGCGTTAGCAAAAGCACCTCCAAGGACATTGGTTCCAGTCCGGCCCAGGTGTAGACCGTCCAATTTGTAATAGTCCCACCTCCCCCAGAACCGGTCCCAATGTCCCAAAAATCTGAACCCCTCCTTCCTGCACCATCTCTCAAGCCACGCATTCATCCTGACTATTCTTTCATTTTTACTCTGACTATCACGTGGCACTGGTAGTAATCCTGAGATTACTACCTTTGAGGTCCTACTTTTTAACTTGGCTCCTAACTCCCTAAACTCTGCATGTAGGACCTCATCCCGTTTTTTACCTATATCATTAGTGCCTATGTGCACAATGACAACTGGCTGTTCACCCTCCCCCTTTAGAATGTTCTGCAGCCGATCTGAGACGTCCCTGACCCGTGCACCTGGGAGGCAACATACCATTCGGGAGCCTCGTTTTCGACCACAGAACCGCCTATCTACTCCCCTTACAATCGAATCCCCTACGACTATAGCCCTTCCACTCTTTTTCCCGCCCTTCGGAACAGCAGAGCCAGCCACGGTGCCATGGACCTGGCTACTGCTGCCTTCCCCTGGTGAGCCATCTCCCTCAACAGTATCCAAAACGGTATACTTGTTTTGGAGGGAGTTGACCGCAGGGGACTCCTGCGCTGCCTTCCTGCTCTTTCTCTGCCTTTTGGTCACCCATTCCCTTTCTCCCTCAGCAATCCTAATCTGCGGTGTGACCAATTCACTAAACGTGCTATCCACGACCTCCTCAGCATCGCGCATGCTCCAAAGTGAGTCCATCCGCAGCTCGAGAGCCGTCATGCGGTCTAACAAGAGCTGCAGCTGGACACACTTCCTGCACGTGAAGGAGTCAGGGTCATCAGCCATGTCCCTGAGCTCCCACATTGAGCAAGAGGAGCATGATACGGGTCTGATATCTCCTGCCATTTTTAATCTTAAGTTTAAACTTAGTTAAATGAAAAAGGAACGAAAAGTTTTTACCAATCACAATAAAACCAGAGAAATCGAAAAAGCCTTACCTTATAAACACCCCACCGAGTCCTTTTTTTTGGTTAGAGGAGGAGGGCGGGTGGGAGACACTACAAGTGTGGTGTCTCGGGTTCAGAAACCGCCCAAATATATAGTGTTTTACTTACCCAGCAGCCCCCTGGCCTCCGCCGAAAAACAAAAGGAAATTAAATTTACTTTCAAACGGACTTTCCCAGCTGCTCACTCGCTCACACGCTGCTCCCGAAAAAGCTGCCGCACTGAAAGGAAAGTTATTTTAAACCGCCCAAATATATAGTGTTTTACTTACCCAGCAGCCCCCTGGCCTCCGCCGAAAAACAAAAGGAAATTAAATTTACTTTCAAACGGACTTTCCCAGCTGCTCACTCGCTCACACGCTGCTCCCGAAAAAGCTGCTGCACTGAAAGGAAAGTTATTTTAAACCGCCCAAATATATAGTGTTTTACTTACCCAGCAGCCCCCTGGCCTCCGCCGAAAAACAAAAGGAAATTAAATTTACTTTCAAATGGACTTTCCCAGCTGCTCACTCGCTCACACGCTGCTCCCGAAAAAGCTGCCGCACTGAAAGGAAAGTTATTTTAAACCGCCCAAATATATAGTGTTTTACTTACCCAGCAGCCCCCTGGCCTCCGCCGAAAAACAAAAGGAAATTAAATTTACTTTCAAACGGACTTTCCCAGCTGCTCACTCGCTCACACGCTGCTCCCGAAAAAGCTGCTGCACTGAAAGGAAAGTTATTTTAAACCGCCCAAATATATAGTGTTTTACTTACCCAGCAGCCCCCTGGCCTCCGCCGAAAAACAAAAGGAAATTAAATTTACTTTCAAACGGACTTTCCCAGCTGCTCACTCGCTCACACGCTGCTCCCGAAAAAGCTGCTGTAAGTAAGTAATCAAAGACCTACTGAATTGGCCAGTAAATCCACTTTAAGAAAGAATTAAACCTGTTGTGATCTAACAAGGAGAGGGAAAAGAGGGAAGCCCTACGACCACTCCTCACTTGACCAAAAAAGTACCAATAGGGGTGAGATGCAGGCCCCCATTAAGCCTTCAGAGGCAGCTTGCTGATGGTGAGTATCCAATTTGGGCCTGCCCTTGCACGGGCACAGTCACTCATTTAACTCTTGGGATGCTGTTGTAGGTAAATAAGGTAAATATTGGTGGAGGGGGTGGGGAGGGAAGGGGAGGGTGGGACAGCAGTGACTCACAAGATTGGAGTTAAAAAAAACCTACCCTATCTTTTCTTTGGCATCCCTTTAGGCCACTGAACTGAAAGAACCCATCGGAGCTCACATGGTGCATATTCCATCTGGTCTTTCACACATTTTACAGAAGACCTTTCTTTGCTTATTCTAATTGGTCTATCATTGCTGGCGGCTACTATTATGGTGGCAATTATGCAGTCTGCACAGATTGGATGCAGGACCTCACTTCCAGAGATTGGTCTACTCCGTGTTGAAAAATGAGCACAATGCATACTAATTTCTCCCTTTAAAGCCTTTTTGAATATGCACATACCACTACGCATCGACGTTATTGTCTTTACCTTTCCAATTGGCCAGTTGGTTACAAAAGTCCATTCAATATGTTGCACACAATTTGCTTTCAACAGATCTATGCTGGTTCTCCTTTATGAACCCATGCATCTCTAAAAACATAATAATTTTATCTTGAATTATAGATTCAAAGACTTTGCCCACTATTGACGTTAGATTAACTGGTCTATAGTGAACCAGTTTATCCTTCCCTCCTTTATTCAACAATGGTGTCATGTTAACTACCTTCCAGTCACATGGCAGACCTTCACTGGATTAAAAAAAATATTGAACTGAGCCTTCACTATGTCCACTCAGATATCATTCAACAGCCCATTCCTAAGCCACATCTCTGTTGTGGCGACTATTTCATACCCTTCATATTTATTAATACTCCAGCACTCGCCTTTTGTTTCCAAAGCTTTATGTATTCATATACAAACTGCTCAGTCTTGACTCTAATTATTTGCTACATTGACTCATTCTTTTTCCTAGTTTTCTCATTTAACTTTCTTACAGTCTATGCAAATCATTTCTATAAAACTTCAAGTTAATCAAGATGCCTCAAATGAAGTCAATCAGCTGTGCATAGTTAGAAATTAAGAATTCTTACCAGTCTGTGTGAGAAGTATATGCTCTGTCTTTTAGAATTTGTCACTCATCACCCCATATTCCCTGACTTTGCGGGGCATCAGAGGCTCTGCAGAAATAAAAGTAATCACTACCAATCCTACAGTCGCATAGCCCTGCCTGCAAAACTGTCTTACCAATAGATACTGCACCTTTAAGATAAATAAAATTGCAGAATCCCGATTAAACAGCGGTGAATGCATCTTTCTCCATTTTGATCGATTGCATGCAAGTGCACATCAACATACCAACACTGAACTTCTCTCTGCAGCAATATTGGCTAAAATGGCAAAAGGAAGGCTTGATCTGTATGGTCTGCAGCTGGGCGCTCGTAACTTCATCGGAAGTCCTGTTTAAGTTTAACAAGGTTTCTTTGCTTTGCACTTCCTACAAAGTTACTACGGAGTAACGGAAGAAAGTCAGAGGAAATGCATGGTCTAAATGTTTCTTCAATCTATTTATTTGACTAAGTTTAGATCAATGCAGATTCAAAGTTGCATTGAAGACTGATCTTTGCATTGAGGGCACTCACATATTTAATGGAACAGATTTGAGTACAAGCCAAAAAGAAGCTCAATTTTCCTTGATAATAATCCTAAGAATTGTGTGATTTACACACGGGTGCACAATATTAGCATTGAAACACCAAGAGGAATCTAGTGCCCCCATGCCCAAAGAAAATAAATGCAATGATGACTGAATATTGATGGATCATCTCACTGGACTGTGTTATGACGGTGCTTCTATATATTTTAAGTATTTTTTTTGAGGACTCAAGTATTTCAGAAGTATGGACATTGTTTTATTTGGGAAAATTGAAAAGGATTCCATAGATGCTTGACTTAGTTTTTTGTTTAAAAACAAGTAATTGGACGGTCTTTTGGACTTGGTTTGTAAACAACCCTCCTGGACATCACCTGTCTTCAGATAAGTACCCAACGGGGGCTTTCTGCCCTAGGGAAGATATTTACAAAGAAGTGACAGGACAAGATTTATAGGGTCAGGAGGCTTGGCCTTTGAGATATTGTTTTGGTTTTGCTTTCGACGGTCGGTTGGGCTTTGGACAGTGTTTTGAAAGCAGTATAAGAATCAACCTACCAATGACAAAACCCCAGCACAGCTTTTTCCATCTCTTTGAAAAGCCTGCCCGCTTTTCCATCTGTTCAAGAAGCTCTTAGAAGTGAGTGTAAGAAATAGAGAAATTGATGCTGCATTCCTCCTGAAAGGTCTGCCAGAAACCCCTGTTGCCACATTTCACCTTGAAAGCCTGCCAAACTGATCTTCAACGTCACCTGAAAAGAACTGTTCTAGAAAGTACCCAGTGACAGCCGTCTATGAATATTTGGGATGCCAAACCAAAAAGGGACAACTGACATCTTTCTATATCTTCTCTTTTTTCTTCAAGAATTATCAAGTATTTGGCCAAAGTATTCTTTTTTGCCTTTTTTTTGTAACCAAGCTCTGAAGAGAAAATCTCTTTTTTTTTCGGTGTACCGGTGTGTGCGTGAGGGGCTAAAGTAAAAAGGGAACTTTCATATTTCACTCTGTGTGCTAATGCTTTGCTTTGTTACTGATTAAGTCTTGTTTTATAATAAACAGATAATTTTGTTGTTTATTAAAGAAACCTGGTTGGTGTATTTTATTCTGGGATAAAGAGTAGAGTATATGATTGTATCGGTAATTGGGTAATTATTTAAATATATGCTGTGACCTGTGGAGAAGTGGAACTAGAAAAGACAATGCCCTCCTCCCACCTCAGTTGTAACAACTAGCAATAATTAAAAAAGGGGATCTTTCCTAAAATTGCTAGTATTTGATGCCCCTGTCCTTGGCTAGATCAGTCTACCAACACTGCTCTGGAGAATGGATATATACCTTGCACTAGTTCAACAGGGACAAAGAATTGTGCCCATCGTCAAGCCACCACTGAATCACCTGTTACAAAAATTAGCTATTTTTTTCCATGTTTAATTATGATATTCTTTTTGGCTCCTTTAATTCAGCTACAGTACTTAGAGTTAAATACCAGCCTCGCTGTCAGAAATCATGTCCAATAAACTGTGATTACTCTACAATTCTCAGCTCCATTCACAACTCCTCTGATAATGAGGTAGCCCAGCCCAACCTCAGCAGGACTTGGATAACATCCAGACTTAGGCCGACAAGTGGCAGACAATGACTGCTTCACGAGAGCCAGGTAATGTGCATCTCAAACGAGAGAAAGCAAAACGATTTCCCCTTGACCTTCAATGACGTTGCCAACACTGAGCACACCACCTCCTCCCCTCCTCAACCATGAAACTTAATCAGTCATATTAACACTGTAGCTGCAACAGGAGGGTGGAGGCTAGGTACTCTGTGCTTAGTGGATCACCTTCCTGACCTCTCAAAGACTCTGCACCATCTACGAGGCTTAAGTCAGAAGTGTGATGGAATACTCACCACTGTCCTGGATGGGCACAACTGTACAAACATTTAAGAAGCTCAACACCATCCAGGACAGAGCAGTTTGCTTGATTGATGCCCCTGCCACAGAACTCAATATCCATACTCTACATCAGCAGTGCACAGTGGCTGCAGTGCGTGTGTTCTACAGAATGCTCTTCATCAACTCACCAAGATTGCGTCCCTCTGACCTCTCCCACTGAGAAGAACAAGGGAAGCAATCTCTTGGGAATGCCATAACCTTTCAAGTTCTCCTCTTAAGTCCCACACATTCCTCAGTTGGACATTTGTTGCTATTTTCTTATCATTGCATCCCATAGCTCATGGACACTGCAGCCACAGTGCACCAGTGGTGGAGGGGATGGATACAGAGTTCAGTGGTAGGGGCATTAATGAAGAAAATTGCTCTATCTTAGATGATGCCAGAGCTTCTTGACTGTGAAGCAGCTCATTGCCATCTTCCACTGGTTAATTTGAACATCTGCCAACTGAGGTTTAATGGAACATTGTTCTAATACCACCATTTTCAAGAGATCTAGAAGTGCCTCAGTCAGCAGATGACTGAAGAAGTAATAGCACAACCTCCATGACAATGCTCTCTGTGCTGGATACATATGTAGTTGCACCATATCGTCTGAAACGGTGCATATATAAGCAGCTGAACAGTTTAGCTCAGTTAGTAACACCTTTACTTGTAGATCCCATATTAGGAGTTTGAACACAAAATCAAAGTTGATACAGATGTCCTCTATTGTCAAAGATACTGGGCTTCAGATGAGCTGCTAAACCATGGTCCCATTTGCCTCTGCAGATGAATGTTAAAGCTTCCACGGTGTGGTTCAAAGATGTCCAGGCAGATCTCCTGGTCTTGTGGCCAAGATTCCACCTTCATAAAGAACAGATTAACTCATCATTCATCTCACTACTGTTTGTGGGATCTGACCATGTTGAAAATGGCTGTCTCCACCCTGAACTATAAAAGCCAATGCATAGCCAAGCATTTGAAGTGCTTTGAGGTTGTATAATATCTGATCATATATCTCAGAAACAAACATCAGTCTTTTTGAATTTCAAGAACTTTTGAATTTCCTCTCACGTTAAAAAGGGAAAAACAAATAGGTGCTGTGAGTCCTGAAAGTTCTAAGAAGTGCCTAATTTTACCTTCCATTTTGCAATTCAAGAACATTTAGACATTATATCCAAATTATTGCATTCTCCAAATTTAAAAAAAAAATTCTCTTTCATTTGAAGTCTCTCAATGTCACATTTATTCCAATTGTTACTTCTAATATCACAAGCTATTTAATTGGCCTCCCCTACTCCCTCCCAATTACACTAAGCAGAAAACCACCGTAATCCTAAAGCATCCCCAATTAAGATGAACTATACTTAATGGAAAATTTGAGATACCCTTCATTTTATTGGTAGCTGTTCATTCAGGTGTGAATGATTATAACATTTTGAATATAATTGAATCCCATATCACTGTCCCTTTAGTGTGGTCTAGACTGTAGCCCAATTCCCACATGCATCTGATTTACAATGGGCTTTCTTGTTTCGAATCACTAATCCCATACTCCAAGCAATACTAATTCACAATGGTTTTTCAAAGTAACCACAAGGAAAATAATATTGAAGTCAAGACTTTGGCATGCAGCTGAAAAGTTGACTGAGCAGTAATCAATGACTAGATGGGTGTAATTTGTAAAGATATTGGCTACTTTCACAGGAACCCAGTAAATGTAATTGAATTCCCAATTATCTGTTTGCAGTATAATTGGAATTGCCATGATTGTTTTCAATTAGTAATTCCTGAAAGGAGGTTTTAATATTAAGGAGCTGAGTACCTGATTTCACACATTCAGGCAAATTTTACAGAGTTTCCAGAGGTAGTTTCATTCGAGCATTCTATCGAAAGTTTATGGATATTTTACGATAGGTTATTGACTGCCGAGTTGTCCTTGAACTGGTTCAACCGTAAGGAATTAGCATCTCTGTAGTCATGCGCTTAGAACTTGTTCTTCTTTTAAGTATGATTAAAATCTATCTGAACCGTTATGGGCTTTAATTTCCTCTTGTACAGCAGTGCTTAATGCATTGGCGCAGTCCTGTAACACAGCCCATTTTAAATAAATGGCTTTTAAAATTCTGCACAAAGGAATGTTCTGTGATTTTTTTTAAGCAGGGCACCACCAGAAGAGATTAGGTCCCTCAGGATTTGAAACTACTGCATGGGAAGCTTGTGGATTCATTGGCGCGTTCATCTAAAATTTTACTTTTCTCGAGTTTAGTGGAAGCATTAACTCAATAAAATAGATTAACAAGTTGCACGTGGTCAGCTGTTTTTTTATGTACTAGAAGGCAACATAATTGGGAAAAAGACTTCAGAATTTCATCACACAGTGCCACCAACTGGCTGTAACTACATCTTTAAAGGCAACTGTTTACATACAAGATTTCCATTCACTATGTTAACTTAGGCAATTTCAATTAAACGTTGATGCAAAAGCGAGAACAAAACTCATGACAACAGGAAATGTGTAGATCCACAAGACATTTAATAATATATTGATGGATCAGGTTACATGTAGTAGATGTTTAGAGCAATGATGAGTCAATTGATCTGAGTTACACTATGAACTCTTTGGTCACGAATAACTGAGCTGTATGGATACATACTTCACTTGAATGCCAGTTAATACTTTAATATTGTCAATGGGATATTAGCATTAATGTTAAAAATAGTTAGGATTTAAGTTTCAAAAGTTCTGAGAAGGTCCAATGCAACTTCTTCAACCTCACTTTGCAACTAGTTACAGTTACACGACTGCCAGTATGGGTCTTAAGTGTGTTGACATAATTATTATTGCAACTAGCTTTCAGTTGGCTGACTTCATGCCCAAATTAAATAGCAGTTTGATTCAATGAAAAACTGAAGCCACTTCTATATGGTATCACTGGTCTACATCTAATTTATCTTATTTATATCGAGATCTCCAGGTCGCAATCTGGACTCTGTCCTGCTGCATCCAGCAGATACAACCAGTTTACCTTGTTGACTCCAAGCAGAGGATCTCATGGCTTAAATGTGTATTTTTAAATCGTATGCATGGGCAAATGGCCACACTGGCATCAGACCATCACTGCTATAACGTGAGGGAGTTCATTCAGCAGCAAGTTTGGCTATTATTTTACAATTTGCAGACTTTCAATTGATCCTGGCCTGACATCAATCCTAGATGTGGTTTCACTTTGTACCAGCACTGATGTGGAGCACAGAACTCGCACCATTGACACTGTCAGTTGGCGGTCAAATCTCGCCAGATGTCAGGTCTGCTCTGACCTCCCAGTTTGCAGTATAAATGAGTTGTAGGAGAGATGCCATCTGGTTGTCATCAACAACGCCGCCCCAAGTCCCAGGAAGGACACCACAAGGCTAAGTTTAGTTACTGCAAGTGCGCAGAGAGGACATGAGCTATATCAAAAGACTTGTGCCTGATCTCATTCACTGTACTCGGGTATAGGATAATTCAGAACTAGCTTCTTTTTTTAAAAAAAAGTACTTCTTATTAACAAAACTGATTCAGGAAAAGAAGTGCAATAAAAATAATGGGATACTGAATGAATAGAGGAAAATATAACTCTCTCCTCTCATTTCTTTGATTGTCTCACTGAGACTCATCCACAGGAAGGAACAAAAGAGCTCCTGAGTGTAGGAAAATCTTAAAACCAGAGATGAACTTTGTTTTGCTTGCATTGGGCACATCCGGTGTCCTGCTTAGGTTTTCACTTCAGCATCATACTTAAACCTGACATGCAATTTACTCCATAGGGAATCTTGAAGTTAAAAGCTGAATACAAGATACATCAATTCGACGCTATTATACCTCAATGTCAAGCTATTGTCATGCTAGGCCCTCACCTGCCAAGAATGAGGCACATTAATTTTGTCATGAACATTGATTTTAAACTGTTACTGGAGTGAAGAAAGGACTAGCTGAACAGATCAGCTGTGGCTGGAAAAGACATTTGCATATTAACAGACGGGGTTGGGAAGGACAAAGCAGCCATTCCCTGACACATTCAACCCACAATGGACTTTTGATCACCAGACATTGAAGGTGGGGGGCTCGGATTCCAGGTTCACTGCTAAGATGGCCGAATACACAAACGAACGTGGTCAGACCAGTGAGTCACATGACTAACCTGCTGGGCAACCTGAGTTTTTTGAATTTGTACAAACAGTTTGAAAAAAAAGCAGAATGCTCCTGGACTGAGAAGATCTCTCCTGGCTGGCTCGCCACAGCCTCTCCTGCCTGTCTGCTCCCATCTCTTTCTCACCAGCCTCTGAATCTACTGAGGACTCATGAACCCCAAGAGAGAAAAATCTCCTACAGCGAACAAGGTCTAAGAAGAATACTGAGCCCCAACGAAAAGCAAGATCTACCTACAATCAAGGACTCTACAGTAAGCTTGGAGAACCATAACACAAAAAATCTCCTCAGATATTGCCTCAAACCTTTCCACTTTATTTCTTCTGTTTTCTTTCTGTCTCTATCTGCATGTGTGTATCGCATGTGCATGCCAGCATGGGCGCATCATGTATCTGTAAACGTTATTATTACAGAAGAGGTAGTGTTGGGCAAGCTAATGGAGCTAAGGATTGATAAGTCTCCCGGCCCTGATGGAATGCATCCCAGGGTACTAAAAGAGATGGAGGGAGAAATAGCAGGTGCACTGGCAGTAATTTTCCAAAATTCACTGGACTCTGGGGTAGTCCCAGCAGATTGGAAAACAGCAGATGTGACGCCACTGTTTAAAAAGGGAGGTAGACAAAAGATGGGGAATTATAGACCGGTTAGCTTAACCTCTGTAGTGGGGAAGATGCTTGAGTCTATTATCAAGGAAGAAATAGGAGGGCATCTCGATAGAAATTGTCCCATTGGGCAGGCGCAGCATGGGTTCATGAAGGGCAGGTCATGCTTGACAAATCTTTTGGAATTCTATGACGACATTACGAGCAAGGTGGACAGTGGGGACCCAGTGGACGTGGTGTATCTGGATTTCCAAAAGGCCTTCGACAAGGTGCCGCACAAGAGGCTGCTGCATGAGATAAGGATGCATGGCGTTAGGGGTAAAGTATTAGCATGGATAGAGGATTGGTTGACTAACAGGAAGCAGAGAGTGGGGATAAATGAGTGCTATTCTGGTTGGCAATCAGTCGCTAGTGGTGTGCCTCAGGGATCGGTGTTGGGACCGCAATTATTTACAATTTATATAGATGATTTGCAGTTGGGGACCACGTGTAGGTTGTCAAAGTTTGCAGATGACACTAAGATGAGTGGCAGAGCAAAGTGTGCAGATGACTGTGAAACTTTGCAGAGGAACATAGATACATTGAGTGAGTGGGCAAAGGTCTGGCAGATGGAATACAATTTCGGTAGGAGTAACAGTAAAAAGGATTATTACTTGAATGGTAAAAAGTTGCAGCATGCTGCTATGCAGAGGGACCTGGGTGTCCTTGTGCATGAATCGCAGAAGGATGGTCTGCAGGTACAGTAAGTAATTAGGAATGGAATTTTGTCCTTCATTGCTAAAGGGATTGAGTTTAAAAGCAGAGAGGTTATGTTGCAACTGTATAAGGTACTGGTGAGGCCGCACCTGGAGTACTGTGTGCAGTTTTGGTCTCCTTACTTGAGAAAGGATGTACTGGCACTGGAGAGGGTGCAGAGGAGGTTCACTAGGTTGATTCCGGAGTTGAGGGGGTTGGTTTATGAGGAGAGACTGAGTAGATTGGGATTATATTCATTGGAATTCAGAAGAATGAGGGGGGATCTTATAGAAACATATAAAATCATGAAGGGAATAGATAAGATACAAGTAGAGAGGATGTTTCCACTGGCAGGTGAAGCTAGGACAAGAGGGCATAGCCTCAAGATTAGAGGGAGCAGATTTAGGACTGAATTAAGAAGGAACTTCTTCACCCAGAGGGTTGTTAATCTATGGAATTCCTTGCCCAGTGAAGTAGTTGACGCTTCTTCAGTAAACGTTTTTAAAGCTAAGGTAGATATCTTTTTGAACAATAAAGGAATTAAGGGATACGGTGAGAGCGCGGGTAAGTGGATCTGAGTCCACAAAAAGATCAGCCATGATCTTATTGAATGGCGGAGCAGGCTTGAGGGGCCGGACGGCCTACTCCTGCTCCTAGTTCTTATGATCTTATGATCTTAACTGAAGTAGAGTTTAGGTTTAAGTTTAATAAATTTCAACTTTTCTTCTTCAAACCTAAGAAAGCCTGTTTGTGTTGGTTTCTTTGCCTTATGATTGGAAAGCGGTGAACAAGGATTCACCAAGGGGAAGCTAAAAATCGCGGTGTTTTAAAAATTAAACCCTGTTACGGTAAGACAGGTGAAGGCTGAGAGGGATCCCTAGACACCTTTCTCACCTGGTGGTAACACTATTGTTATCTCAGACTTGAAGGATGTTTCACAAGGTGGACTGAGACTCTCAGTAGACTGCTGATTGTTGCCTTACCTTCGACTCAGAGATAATAGGGGTCTGTTTATACATAGAATCTGCTGGAGTAGCAGGGTTGGGGATTTCTGCAAGTTGAAAAGTACATTTAAGAAGTCTCCAGGTCGTTCAAAATTAACTGTTGCGACGGAAACCACACCGGCCAAATGGAAACATATTAATTTGTCATATGGAACACTACTTGAACTTTTTACTGGACATTGAACATAACTTGTTTAAAAGGACCACAAAGCTGAACAGCTAAAACATGGCTGCACATTTGCATTCTGAGAGACAGTTGAGTAGAGAGACGATGGAAGTGCTCACTGATTCAATTAACAATATTGGTCTGGGCAACAGTGATGATCCACACCTTGTCTGTGTCAGAGCCAGCACTCCACCCACCCACGCACCCCCACCCACCCCAACCGAGTGCGTTGCATAAGCTTTGAAGAATCAACAAACCTCCCCAGAAGATGCTGTTTCAAACAAAAAGCTGGTCACATGACTAACCTGCTGGCCAACCTGTGGACTTTTTGAATTGTGCCTCACAGAAAGGTTTTGGGGCAGACTGCAATTTGAAGACCAAAGAGAAGCAAGGCCCCCCTCTCTCTCTCAAGAAAGGTCCCATGGAAGCAGCTTAAGCCTCAAGACAGAGGACCTCTTCAGCCTTCTGGTACCAGAGAAACAAGTTTGAAAGTGTGCACTGGGCCCCAGCGAGAACTGCAAGATTTCAACTCTAATCGAGGACATGGCAGCAAAACTAAAGAAAGTAACTGAATTCCATTTACTACTCCAACCAACCCCCCCTTTATTCTTTCTCCCCCTCTATCTATTTGTGTGCGTGTTTCTCTCAGTATTCATGCTAGCATGGTTGTGTCGCCTATTTTAGTCATTATAACTGAGTTAGAATAATGAAGTTATATCTTTCTTGTTTAAACCTAAGAAAACCTGTCTGGTTGGTTCATTTACAACTACAATTAGCGAACAGTGAGCAAGGACTCACTGAGGTGAAGCTAAAAACACTGAGTTTTAAAAGTTAAACCCCATCATGGCCAAACTAGGAAAGGGGCAAGAGGAGAGACTGAGACCCCCCTCACCTCTTCCTCACTAGGTCTTACATTTCCTGCCATAACATGATATACCGGCTCATTGCTGAACTGACTTTTGAATTAAGCTATTTTGTGCCTCTTCAGGTCCGGAATTCTCAAAGCTCAGAGTGAATTGGTCTTGAAGTGCAGTGGGGTTATGTAGGCAAATGTGACAGTCATTCTGTGCCTGCGAATGTCCTGCAAACTCCAAATCAGATGAATGGCCAGTTAATCTGCTTTTGGTGGTATGTTGGCCAAGACACCAGGAGGATTTGTTGTTCTTTAAATAATGCCCTGGGACCTGCAAACTGCAAACTCGTAGAATTAATAGAATTTACAGCCCAACTGGACTATGCTGGCATTTATGTTCAACACGAACCTCCTCCCATCCTACCCCTAACCCCATCATCCAAGCCTACCTTTTGTCATTATGTACTTATCTAGCTCCCCTTAAAGCCATCTATGTTATTCACAACTACTCCATGTAGTAGCAAGCTCCACATTTGAACCATTCTCTAGGAAAAAGATGTTTCTCCTGAATTATTTATTGAATTTATTCGTGTCTATCTTATATTTATAGACCCTGGTTTTAGCCTCCCCACAAATAGAAACATCTTCTCTACATCTACCCTCTCAAACCCCTTTATAACTATAAAGACCTCTATTAGGTCACGCCCCAGACTTCTCTTTTCTAAAGAAAAGAGCTCCAGCCTGCTTAGTCTTTCCTGAATGGTATAATTCTCTGTTCTGCTTACATTCTTGCGCATCCTTTTTTTGCACCTTCCCCTTCCCAATCCATTTTGCAATATGGAGGACAGAAATGTGTACAGTATTGTGTGTCCAACTAAAGTTCTAGAAAAGTTTGACATAACTTCAATAAAAAGCAAAATACTGCAGTTGCTGGAAATCTGGAATAAAAACACAAAGTGCTGGAAATACTCAGCAGGCCAGGCAGCATCTGTGGAGAGAGAAGCAGAGTTAACGTTTCAGGTCTGTGACCTGAATTTTTAAAGTCTTTTAAAGCTATTTTTAAAGTCTACCTAGCCCCCTAGAATAGGATGTCACTTTAACAGCTCATCTGAAGTAAGACACCTCCAAAACTGCAACACTTTCTTCGGATGACATTAAGCTACAATTGGCTGGCACTCTATGACAAAGGCTCTGTACAACTGAAGCATTATCGCCTCACCTTTGAATTCCAATCCCCTTGAGATAACAGCCAACATTCCACCATCATTTCTTACTGCATATCCAGGTGATTAGCCCCGAGACAGCCCCAATGGAATTCTTTACCCAGAGAATGATTTGAATGTGGAACTTTATTTCCAATTTATCATTTTTCTTTAAACCGAATTCAAATTCAGAAACTGCCGTGGTGTGATTTGTACTTGCAATCTGTGGATTAGTAGTCTAGGTCTTGTGTCAACTCTTGGCCAGACTGAGTTTGTGTCACATCCTTTTGCACAAAGAATGTACCGCTCCTACTTGCTCTGGCCTTCATGTGGTACTCACTAATTTTTTTTTTTATTCATTCATGGGATGTGGGTGTCGCCAGGCCACGCCAGCATTTATTGCCCATCCCTAATTGCCCTCGAGAAGGTGGCGGTGAGCTGCTTTCTTGAACCGCTGCAGTCCATGTGGGGTAGGTACACCCATGGTGCTAGCAGTTAGATACAACTGAGTGGCTTGCTCGGCCATTTCAGAGGGCATGTAAGAGTCAACCACATTGCTGTGGGTCTGGAGTCACATGTAGGCCAGACCAGGTAAGGACAGCAGATTTCCTTCCCTAAAGGACATTAGTGAACTAGATGGGTTTTTTTTTTACAACAATCGACAATGATTTCTTTAGACTAGCTTTTTAATTCCAGATTTATTAATTGAATTCAAATTCCACCTTCTGCTGTGGTGGGATTTGAACCCATGTCCCCCAGAGCAATACCCTGGGTCTCTGGGTTACTAGTCCAGTGACAATGCCACTACGCCACCGCCTCCCCAATTCCATGCACTGTGATGAGATATATCCTGTGCTGCCCTTCAGCCCACTGTCCTCTATGCCCAAACGCTACATACAAACACTGCTAATGGTGCTCATGCTGGCAGCTGCCCAGAATATTATTTTTACAGCTTCTCAAAATAGAAGCAAACAAACAAGCAGAGTATTTGAGTAAAGGTTAGCAAAAGGCACTGCTGGAAAGCAAATAACGCTGTTCACAGGCCTCGATTGGCCTTACCAGATATTAGTGGCACTTTGTAACTGCCTGAGGTCTGAAATTTGCATTTTCCACTGTTTACTTAACTGTTGCTGACAGATTTAACAGGCACAGTAGGAAGCGTTAGTTTATCTGATTCTTAGTGGCATTTTTGGGATGATGAAGGTGCTGTCTAAATACAAGTTTTTAAATATTGTTTGAGAGAGGAATGTTGCCCAGGACATTAGGAGAGCTCTGCATTTCCCTGAGTCATGCAATAGAATGTTTTATGCCCACCAAGATAGGGAGATAAGGCCTTTGGTTAACGTCCCTTCGAAAGACAGCACCTCTGACAATGTAGCATTCCCTCCGAGCTGCATTGCAATGTCAACTGAGATTACAAGCATCCATTCTACTCTGGAAAATGCCATCATAAAGCAATAACACAGGCAGTTTTTTGGGCAGATGCAAACCTGTTGGAAAGAAATGAATTCATGCGGGCGTGAGGCACACAAACGGTGGTAGAAATCTGGAGCTTTCTCCCACAAAAGGCTTCGGATGCTGGGGGACAATTGGAGTTTTCAAGCCTGAGAGTGATAGATTTTTGTTGGCTAAGGGTATCAAGGGATATAGAGCAAAGGCAGGAAACAGGAAATTAGAGTTGGCCATGATGTAATTGAATGGCAAAGGAGGCTCAAAGGGGCTGAAATACCTTCTAATGTTCCAATGTTCCTAAAAGAAAGTACACAGAGGAATGTAGAATGAGTATGCTAAGCATTCGTGCCTGATCATCACCAATTGGGAAGGAGACCCTGTTGGCCTTATTCCACTTCTGTGCAAATCCCTCTCCTCTACCAACCAAGTTTACACATAAGATAGTCCCAGCTATTGAAAAAAACAAAGAACATCTAAACTCCGCCAACTAGCTTGCTACTCATTCAATCCTGTAATTATCTCTACGGTTTAAAGAAATTCTCCTGCCCTGAACATGCTGACACTCGAAGCACACTATTTCTACTTGTACCAACAGCCCCTCAGTACTTCACTAAAGTGACCATGCTTCATCATGAATGCTAGCAGGCTATTTGAAAGTGGAAGATCTTTTCGTCCAAATCTGTTCTCATCCATCCAATGGAGTGGAAGAAGTCTGCTTTTAAACATGGCTCACCACAAAAGGTGGGAGTATATACAATTTGCAGGGTTATCAGGAATAATAGAGGTGATAATAGAGGAGTAGTGTAGCTTTATATCCAGATAAGAAATGGGTCTAGGGTTCCCCTCTCAGCCTTTTCCTGGTTCGGCCGTACCAGGGTTTAATTTATTAAACAACATGTTTTCAGCTTCACCTCAGTGAGTCCTTGCTCACTACTCTCTAATTGTAATGGCAAAGAAATCAACCAGACAGGTTTCCTCAGATTTAAACAAGAAATGTGCAACCTTAAAACTCTAATTCAGTTAAAACTACTAAAAACACCCGATGCAACCACACTAGCATACATACGCAATAGACGTACATGCAAATAGAGACAGAAAAGGAGAAAGAATCAAAGGGGAAAGGTTTGAAGCAATAGCTGGAGTTCAGCTACTGGCTTTGGGTTTGATGTAAAGTCTTTGATTGAAGTTAAGTCTTGCAGTTCTCGGGGCCTAGTGGACACTTTCAAACTTGTTTCACTGGTCTTCTGTCTTGAGGCTTTGTTACTTCCGTGGGTCCCTGGAACTTTGCATGAGAGGGAGAGAGAGAGAGAGGTGATCTCTTCTTGAAGCTCAGCTGCGGTCTCTTCCCAAACTGTTTTGTGTCAGGCACAATTAAAAAGAGCTCCCAGGTTGGCCAGCAGGTTAGTCATGTGACTAGCTCCTTGTTTAGAGCAGCCCCGCCTGCGAGATTTGTGGATGCCTTCAAACATAACAGACACCCTCAGTGGGGGCCGGGTGGGGTAGTGGTGTGGGGGGGGGGGGGCGTGGTGGGGGAGAGCGGGCATGGAATGCTGGCTCAATGACTCTCAATGTCTCCTGATCATCACTATGGATAAAATCCATCTGGCTAATTGAATCAGGGAGTGCTCCCATTGTCTTCATCAAGCGACTGTCTTTGAGAATGCAAATGTGCAGCCATGTTTTCAGCCACCGTTGTGGTATTTTTAAACAAGTTATTTCAAGTCCAGTAACAGTTCAAAAATAATGTTGCATATGACAAAATTAATACCTCTCATTTTGGCAGGTGTTATATCTTGGGGAAAGTATAAGTGCCATCCACCTTGAGTTTACAAGAAGGCCTAGGACAGAGAGAAGAAAGAACTTCCATTGAAACAGCTCCTTTGGACATCTCTCGGCACTTTACAACTAAAGGTTTATTCCGTGAAGTGCAGTCACTGCTGGTATGTTTTAAACATGGCAGCCAATTTTCACACAAGATCCTACACATGGAGTGAAATCAATCTGCAATGCATTTGTTTTTGGTCGAACTTTTTTGCAGAATTGGAAGCAAGGAAACATGGCTTAAATTGGTAGCATGAGTCTGACCCAGGGAACTAGAGGTCCATTAGTCTATTGTTCTTAGGGAACAAATTAAGGGAAACCTTTGTAAGAAGTAAGCCAGAGGAGGTAATATAAAGATTCAGCTTAATAAGAAACAGCCAGCAGGGATTTAGCTGAACAAATCTCCTTGGGAGTAATTGTAACCTAACCTGCCCAGGGGGAAGTTGACGGGATTTAATCCGCTGCACTTTTTACACCCTGTTCGATTTTACTCCCCATTAACTTCAATCAAAGTCAAAAATCGGCTGACTGATCTGATCCCATCAGTATCCCGCTGGGTAGGTTAGATTAAAATTACCCCCAACTTCATTTTTCTTGAGGACATTACAAATAAAATAGATCGTGGGGCTCCCAAAGATGTAGTTAATTGGACTTTCCAAAAATCTTTGTCAAGGTTTTGATTGAGAAACTTCCAATAAGACTAACATAGAAAATTTAGGAATAAAGTCGGACTGTACAGGAAATTGGATAAAAACTAATAAACAGAAAGAAACAAAGATTACCCATGAGGTGGGTGGGAGTGAGGGGATCAGACCAAACTTAGTGATGGTGTGGGGGGAATGGGGGAGAAATGGGTGGGGGGGGGGGGAAATGAAGGTGAATGGGGGAGGGGGAAGAATTTTGTCTCAGTCCTTGCTCCCTTCTTATGAACTGGATGCGCAGTGGCGCAGTGGTTAGCATCGCAGCCTCACAGCTCCAGGGACTCGGGTTCGATTCTGGGTACTGCCTGTGTGGAGTTTGCAAGTTCTCCCTGTGTCTGCGTGGGTTTCCTCCGGGTGCTCCGGTTTCCTCCCACATGCCAAAGACTTGCAGGTTGATAGGTTAATTGGCCATTATAAATTGTCACGAGTATAGGTAGGTGGTAGGGAAATATATAGGGACAGGCGGGGATGTGATAGGAATATGGGATTAGTGTAGGATTAGTATAAATGGGTGGTTGATGGTCGGCACAGACTCGGTGGGCCGAAGGGCCTGTTTCAGTGCTGTATCTCTAAACTAATTGTAAGCTTGTTCAATTTGAATACAGCAGTAAGATAGAGACAACAGTAAAAGAACTGGACAGAACTAATGACCTGAAGGAGAAGAGAGATACAATTATGCCACTAGATAAACAAATGGCAAGTAAAATTTAATATAGACAAATGTTAGGAGTTGAACATTGGGCAACAGAATGAATGACAAAGCAATACAAGAAATGGAGTAGAACTCAAGACTTCGATCAGGTTAATAGGAAAAGCAGTGTACTCATTATATTCAATATTGAGACAACGTGGAGAAGCAATTGAAAAAAATCAAATGAAGACACAGCCAGGACAGAATATGCTGAAGTTATTCTGAAGCTTTACTGATGAGATAATGCTAAAAACACAGTGGACAATGTTGGGGAGATTGCAGCAAAGAGAAACAAGAATGATTTCAAGTATAAAGGGAACGAACCATGGGGAACGATTAGAGAAACTCAACCTCCATAGTGCTACAGAGAAACGGGTTACGAGGGAAACTTACTTAGAGATCTAAAGTAACAAAGCCGAGCCCTGCTTATTACTTCAAGGTTAGTCCGGCCAGCAGGACCAGAGAACATGAATTTAAATGAGTGAACAGTATATTTAATACGGATGCATTAGAGAAAAAAAAACATTTCTACTCAAAGACTTCAGGAGCATTGAAAACACAGTTGAATGTCACTTGAACAGTTGTTGGAGTGAGTTGGAGTACAAGCTTCAATTAACTATCTCAACCTTGATTTTCTTTTTACTCGTTTTCTAATGAATTGCAAAAGAAGGGCAGAGCCTGAAGTGATTCTAAGGTTGTAGACTAACCAAAGAGTTCAGAGGACTGTTGCAAAAGTTCTTGATTGAAAAACACAAGGGAAAGGCCATGGCCCGTGACGTAGAATTGCCACCAAGCTTGAAGCGAGGATGGGGAAAATCGAAGCCTGGGCTTTGTTCTCAACAGCCTGTAATAGCATCTGAACCCCTCAGTCAGATTACTACCTTATAATGTATACACACTATGCTGTTCTCCAATGCAATAAATTCCAAAACTACTATAGTACAAGTTGAGCGAATCAATTTGTTTTTCAGTCACATGATTTGATCGTCGATGCCATCTGACCATTGCTACCTGTGCAGTCACCCTGCCAGCCAATAAAAAGCTCAGTATGAAACATTACAATTGTGCAGGTTATAAAGAATAACACACTCTTGAGTCTGCTGTAAGATAGTAACAGACGTCGAGGCGTCAAGATGAGCTTTGCTTTCATCTCTTAATGTAGTGCATGCAACTCATTGCCGGCTGTGTGTTATCTCCCAATGCAATCACTCCCAGGTGTCCATTATTCCCTGTTTTATTATCCTTTTTATGTGAAGATTAAAAGACAAAGTACAAATCCATTTGTAAGTCTGTCAGCAGTGTATCAAAAGGACAGGTGGGGGTGGGGCAGGGGAACCATGGGACGTAAGCAAAGTAGAAAGGAACAGAAGTGTCAGCCACCAAGCATCGCAGCCACTGCATTGATGGTTTACTGATTTTTGACAGCTGTTAATCCAGCCTTGAAAGTACAGTCTCTTCACAAAGCTTCATTAGACAATATGTTAACAAAATCTGAGCTGTCACCAAGAGCGATTAGATCAAGTGTGCTTCCACATGCATTTCTGATGCAGTGAATTCAAAAAATAATTGATTTCTTCAATTAGCGGGAAGAACATATTCGGGTGATCAATTTGTAAAATTCTACGACCAGAAAATGACTCAAGGCTCTCATAAATCCTGATTATACCTTTTCATTATTTTGCTTAATAATGTTTGTACATAATTTATGAACATGTTGAACAGACTGAAAATATTTATAAATCAATCTGTAATTAATAAAGTGATTTACAGATTCCTAATTTATCAAGGAAAATTAACGGCAGACACAGCTGAGAAGAAAATGATCAGATAATGGCTAAGAGATTTTATGAAAAACTCATATAAAGTGTATTTAACTTGCCAAATGGTGTTTGTTCAATTGAATACATAGAAGTGATGAATCTCATTCTAATTAACGTCACATCATATGAATATTCAACTTGGCTTTGCAAAGTTTATGTAGTGCTCGTGATTAAGCATGGATCACAGTGATGTGATGAGTGACTGTAATGCTACAGTAGAATTATTCATTTGGTCATACTTTTCCAATATGTTAAAGTAACGGGAGATTTCATTCTGTACGTTGAAAGCAACAGTTATCAGGATTTGCACATTGGTTGGCATTTGAATCAGCATCTGCTCTCCTGGAATCTAGTTGCATTTTGTGAAACTCTCATGCATATACGATTGAAAACATATTGAATTGGCAATGTACTTGGTGAGCTGTTTCTGGAGTACTATATTCCATTTTAGTCTCAGTAATACAAAAGGGATGTAGAGTTATCCAAGAGAGTCCAGAGGAGAGCTACAAAACTGAATCTTGAACTTAGATGAATGACTTAGATTGCCAACCCTGAGACGTCAGTCGACAGAGAAGAGAAAGGTAAGGGAACACTTCATGGAGATCTTCAAAATTTTCAGAGCTATGGAGAAAATAGGAGTTGGAAATTTCTCCTCTTGGAAACAATTCAAAAGCTGGGAGACGAAGACCCAGATTTGGCACCGAGCAGCAAAGCAATGGAGTTCACCACTGACCTCGAAGACAGCTGCCCACAAAGAGCTAGCAATCCCTGTGGCTTTGGTTTACCCCTTTCCTGATGACAGTTTAAATCTGGTGCCAAGTCAAGGGGATCACCAGGTATGCAGCAGCAATGATGTCAGCAAGCAGGGTAAGCACCCAATCACATTGAAGTATTCCCACAGATAGCAAACCAGGAAATTGAAAGCACTGAATCCTATTACTTTCATTTCAAATTTTCAGATAGCAAAATAAATGATTTATGTTTGGATTATAGAAGCTATAATAAAGATAAATGAACTTGAAAAAATAATTTAAAAATATGTGGAATAGTTTTAGCAGAATGGAGAAAGTAGGCACTACACAAATATAAAATTAGATTTTAAGGGCCACTGAGGGTGTTTAACAGTAATTATGACGTTAGTACACCATTAAAAACCCAGTTGACCTTTATTCAACTAGGTTTAACTTATTCAAGGGGTTTTACAATGAGACTAACAACGTAAGAGTGGAAAGTCCCGTCAGTTCACTGATTTCCAGTTGATTGCAGTCTGGGGTGGGGAGGGGGGGGGGGTGCGGGTGCTACCTCAACAGCACATCTCTGGAGAAGCATAGAATCACTAGCAGCAACCTCTGGATTTCTGCGTTATTCTGCGCATGTGCAGTCTCCCAAAGTTGCAGTCATTTTCAGTGGAGTAATGATGCCAAACACTGATAATTTCACGGTTATTACCACTGCAAAAATCTGGGCCACAATATAAAGTCAAGAATGTCAAAAAGCAACATTTTTCACTGAAGAGGTTGATAGAAACATGGAACAGATTACGACTAGGAGTGGCACAACAGAAAGCCACGCAGATATTAAAAAAATAACTAGGGGTCATACTATAAGACAGTTACTCATAAATCTAATATGGAATTCAGGAAGAATCCAGAATGATTAGAATATGGAGCTTGCTACTACAGGGTATCATTGAGGCAAATAGCATAGATACATTTAATGGAAAACTAGTTAAGTTCATGGGGGAAAAATAAATAAGTTTGATAGTAGGTGGGAGGATGTGCATGTGGAGCAAAAACACCAGCATTAAAAAAAAGGAAAGATTTGCATTTATATAATGCTTTTCACAACCTCAGGACACCCCAAAGCACTTTACAGCCAATGAGGTACTTTTGAAGTGTCGTAACTGTTGTAATATAGGAAATGCAGCAGCCAATTTGCATGAAGAAAGATCCCACAAACAGCAATGAGATAATGACCAGGTAATCTGTCTTTTTTTTAAACATTGGTTTACGGCTAAATATTGGCCAGGACACGAGGGATAACTCCCCTGTTCTTCTTTGAAATACTGCCATAAGATCTTTTACATCCACTAGATAGGGTAGACAGGGCCTTGGTTTAATGTCTCAGCGAAAAGATGCTTCTTCTGACACTGCAGCATTCCCTCAATACTGCACTGCAGTGTCAGCCCAGACTGCTGCACTCAAGTGCTGGGGCAGGACTTGAACCCCCAACCTATTGACTCAGAGGCAAGAGTGCGACCAAATGAGCGATAGCTGACTAACGCATAGACCCACTTCGGCCAAATGGCTTGTTTGTGTGCTGTACATATGTAATATGTAAGACAGCTTAGTTAGTAAATGAGATTCAGGGCTTTAATGTTCCAGAATCACTGTAAGGAATTTGATGGGATACTTGGATTTAGATTGACCAATGGTCTCCTTCCATCCAAAACATTACTATATTACTAAATGTAATATAATAACTAAGGGTTCCTCAAATAAGGCTTCGATAGTCTATAGTGTTAAACTAGTTCCATAGTTATGTTACAACCGAGGTGGGAGGAGTGCACTGTTTATTCTAGTTCCACTTCTCCACAGGTCACAACATATATTTAAATTTTTCCCACTAATCAAAACATTCAATTAGATACTCTATTTCTCCCCAGAATAAAACACACCAAGTTTCGTTAATAAATAGCAAAATTATCAATTTATTATAAAACAAGTCTTAAGCAGTAATGAAGTAAAGCATAAACACAGACTGAAATATTAAAGTTCCCTTTTAACCTTAGCCCCTCATATTTACACACACACACATACATACACACACACACACACACAGGTTAACCAGAAAAATAAAGGTTTGTGTTTTAGAGCTCTATTACAAAAAACAAACAGACAAAAAAACATTTGGTTTAAATATTTGCTAATTCTTGAAGAAAAAAGTGAAGATATGAAATGATGTCCTTTCTTTTGGTTTGGCATCCCAAATGTGTATAGACAACTGTCACTGGGATCTTCCTAGAACCGTTCTTTTCAGGCGACGTTGAAGATCAGTTTGGGTAGGCTTCCAGGAAATGCGCCAACAGATGTTTCAGACACAGGCCTTACAGGAGGAATGCAGCCATAGGTTGAGTCTGCTTCTTACACTTGCTTTTCAGCTCCTCAAGAGAGGGAAAACTGGTAGGCTTTTTCTAAACTGCTGGAACAGACTGAGTTGGGGTGATTTGTTCTTCTTGGCAAGTTTTCTCCAATTGTCATTTTAAAACCATTGCCCATATCCCAACTCACTGTCCAAAGTGGAACCATAAACAATGTCAGGTGTCAAACCTCCTGACCCCTACAAATCTTGACCTGTCATTTCTCTGTAAACATCTTCCCCAATTCAAACAACCCTTGCTGGGTAATTATTTGAAAACAGGTGTTGTCCAGTAACTGTTTTCAAAGCCAGACATCTCAGTGACTCTGATAAAAATCCACCCACAGAATCTGTTCAGTTTTCCCAAAATAAACCAATGTCCAGCTCTAAAATCCTCAAAAACTACAGAAGCACTCGAAACAGTTATCATGTGTTAATATTTTATGAGATACATGTCTGTTAAGCACACAATCAATACTAAATGTAATGCATAACAGCACACAATCCTGATGAAATTTACTGCAGCCCTACACACATCCATGATGCTGATTTCTAAACCCTAATTTAAAGAGTGCTTTGACTCCTGAGCTCATGACCCAACAGAATGGCACGAGTTCGGTAACTCTTCATCCTGGGCTCTTGACGGCTCAAGGAACAAAGAACAAAAGAGAACAAAGAAAATTACAGCACAGGAACAGGCCCTTCGGCCCTCCAAGCCTGTGCCGATCCAGATCCTCTATCTAAACCTGTTGCCTAATTTCTAAGGGTCTGTATCTCTTTGCTTCCTGCCCATTCATGTATCTGTCTAGATACATCTTTAAAGACGCTATCATGCCCGCGTCTACCACCCCGCTGGCAACGCGTTCCAGGCACCCACCACCCTCTGCGTAAAGAACTTTCCACGCATATCCCCCCTAAACTTTTTCCCTCTCACTTTGAACTCATGACCCCTAGTAATTGAATCCCCCACTCTGGGAAAAAGCTTCTTGCTATCCACCCTGTCTATACCTCTCACGATTTTGTACACCTCAATCAGGTCCCCCCTCAACCTCCGTCTTTCTAATGAAAATAATCCTAATCTACTCAACCGCTCTTCATAGCTAGCGCCCTCCATACCAGGCAACATCCTGGTGAACCTCCTCTGCACCCTCTCCAAAGCATCTACATCCTTTTGGTAATGTGGCGACCAGAACTGCACGCAGTATTCCAAATGTGGCCGAACCAAAGTCTTATACAACTGTAACATGACCTGCCAACTCTTGTACTCAATACCCCGTCCGATGAAGGAAAGTATGCCGTATGCCTTCTTGACCACTCTATTGACCTGCGTTGCCACCTTCAGGGAACAATGGACCTGAATACCCAAATCTCTCTGTACATCAATTTTCCCCAGGACTTTTCCATTTATTGTATCGTTCACTCTTGAATTGGATCTTCCAAAATGCATCACCTCGCATTTGCCCTGATTGAACTCCATCTGCCATTTCTCTGCCCAACTCTCCAATCTATCTATATTCTGCTGTATTCTCTGATAGTCCCCTTCACTATCTGCTACTCCACCAATCTTAGTGTCATCTGCAAACTTGCTAATCAGACCACCTATACTTTCCTCCAAATCATTTATGTATATCACAAACAACAGTGGTCCCAGCACGGATCCCTGTGGAACACCACTGGTCACACGTCTCCATTTTGAGAAACTCCCTTCCACTGCTACTCTCTGTCTCCTGTTGCCCAGCCAGTTCTTTATCCATCTAGCTAGTACACCCTGGACCCCATGCAACTTCACTTTCTCCATCAACCTACCATGGGGAACCTTATCAAATGCCTTACCGAAGTCCATGTATATGACATCTACAGCCCTTCCCTCATCAATCAACTTTGTCACTTCCTCAAAGAATTCTATTAAGTTGGTAAGACATGACCTTCCCTGCACAAAACCATGTTGCCTATCACTGATAAGCCCATTTTCTTCCAAATGGGAATAGATCCTATCCCTCAGTATCTTCTCCAGCAGCTTCCCTACCACTGACGTCAGGTTCACCGGTCTATAATTACCTGGATTATCCCTGCTACCCTTCTTAAACAAGGGGACGACATTAGCAATTCTCCAGTCCTCCGGGACCTCACCCGTGTTTAAGGATGCTGCAACGATATCTGTTAAGGCCCCGGCTATTTCCTCTCTCGCTTCCCTCAGTAACCTGGGATAGATCCCATCCGGACCTGGGGACTTGTCCACCTTAATGCCTTTTAGAATACCCAACACTTCCTCCCTCCTTATGCCGACTTGACCTAGAGTAATCAAACATCTATCCCTAACCTCAACATCCGTCATGTCCCTCTCCTCGGTGAATACCGATGCAAAGAACTCGTTTCGAATCTCACCTATTTTCTCTGACTCCACGCATAATTTTCCTCCTTTGTCCTTGAGTGGGCCAATCCTTTCTCTAGTTACCCTCTTGCTCCTTATATATGAATAAAAGGCTTTGGGATTTTCCTTAACCCTGTTTGCTAAAGATATTGCATGACCCCTTTTAGCCCTCTTAATTCCTCGTTTCAGATTGGTCCTACATTCCCGATATTCTTCCAAAGCTTCGTCTTTCTTCAGCCGCCGAGACCTTATGTATGCTTCCTTTTTCCTCTTAGCTAGTTTCACAATTTCACCTGTCATCCATGGTTCCCTAATCTTGCCATTTCTATCCCTCATTTTCACAGGAACCTGTCTCTCCTGCACGCTAATCAACCTCTCTTTATAAGCCTCCCACATATCAAATGTGGATTTATCTTCAAACAGCTGCTCCCAATCTACATTCCCCAGCTCCTGCCAAATTTTGGTATAGTTGGCCTTCCCCCAATTTAGCACTCTTCCTTTCGGACCACTCTCCTCTTTGTCCATGAGTATTCTAAAACTTACGGAATTGTGATCACTATTCCCAAAGTAGTCCCCTACTGTAACTTCAACCACCTGGCCGGGCTCATTCCCCAACACCAGGTCCAGTATGGCCCCTTCCCGAGTTGGACTATTTACATACTGCTCTAGAAAACCCTCCTGGATGCTCCTTACAAATTCTGCTCCATCTAGACCTCTAACACGAAGTGAATCCCAGTCAATGTTGGGAAAATTAAAATCTCCTATCACCACCACCCTGTTGCTCCTACATCTTTCCATAATCTGTTTACATATTTGTACCTCTATCTCACGCTCGCTCTTGGGAGGCCTGTAGTACAGCCCCAACATTGTTACCGCACCCTTCCTATTTCTGAGTTCTGCCCATATTGCCTCACTGCTCGAGTCCTCCATAGTGCCCTCCTTCAGCACAGCTGTGATATCCTCTTTGACCAGTAATGCAACTCCTCCACCCCTTTTACCTCCCTCTCTATCCCGCCAGAAGCATCGATATCCTGGGATATTTAGTTGCCAATCATGCCCTTCCCCCAACCAAGTCTCAGTAATAACAATAACATCATACTCTCAGGTAATCCAAGCCCTACATTCATCTGCCTTACCTACTACACTTCTTGCATTAAAACAAATGCACCTCAGACCACCGGTCCCTTTGTGTTCATCATCTGCTCCCTGCCCACTCTTCCCCTTAGCCACGCATTCATCCTGACTATTCTTTCATTTCTACTCTGACTAGCACGTGGCACTGGTAGCAATCCTGAGATTATTACCTCTGAGGTCCTACTTTTTAACTTGACTCCTAACTCCTTAAATTCTGCTTGTAGGACCTCATCCCGTTTTTTACCTATATCATTGGTGCCTATGTGCACAACGACAACTGGCTGTTCACCCTCCCCCTTCAGAATGTTCTGCAGCCGATCTGAGACATCCCTGACCCGTGCACCTGGAAGGCAACATACCATTCGGGAGTCTCGTTTTCGACCACAGAACCGCCTATCTACTCCCCTTACAATCGAATCCCCTATGACTATAGCCCTTCCACTCTTTTTCCCGCCCTTCTGAACAGCAAAGCCAGCCACGGTGCCATGAACCTGGCTACTGCTGCCTTCCCCTGGTGAGCCATCTCCCTCAACATTATCCAAAACGGTATACCTGTTTTGGAGGGAGATGACCGCAGGGGACACCTGCGCTGCCTTCCTGCTCTTTCTCTGCCTTTTGGTCACCCATTCCAAAGTGGAGTTCTCTGTAATAACACCAACAACTGGTATTCATACAGAAAAATGTCCCAAAACATTTCAGACGGGCTTAATCAGACAAAAATTGATCCACACTGAGCCAAAGGAGGAGACACCAGGACAGGTGATCAAATTCTCACTCAGGAGAAAAAGCTTTTAAGCTACTTCTTAAAGGAGGGAGGAGAGGTAGAGATTGGAGGAGTTTTGGACATCAAATTCCCGAGCTTAGGGCCAAGATGGCTTAAGGCACAGCCACACAGTGGTGGGGTGACAGAAATGAGGGAAAGCACAAGAGGCCCAAATTGGAGGAATGCAGAGTTCTCAGAGGGTTGTAGGAATGGAGGTGGTTACAGAGGTAAGGAGGAGTGAGGTCATCAAAGAGTTTGATCATGAAGATGAAAATATTAATATTGAGGCATTAGTGGAACGGGGGCCAATGTAAGTCAATAAGCAGAGGGGTGATGGGTGAATGAGACTCGGTGACACTGCAAAGCACTGCATCTCTGACTGCCAGATTCGCGACACCCTTTGTGGCTTCGCAAATCTAATTTCTGAGTTCACAAACTTACAGCACTCTGAGTCCCTGACCCGACAGAGTGTTGTCAGTGTCACTTCCAAGCCTTCCACCTTTTCCGACTTTGAGCTCTCAGCTCTTTAGGGGGCCTCTTGTATTTCAAACAATCCAGCATCAACTGCTGTTAGAAACACAGAATCCACCCAAAAGAGAGGGATTGCAATGGGTCCCTCTGATATCACTGGTGCAAGGCCAAATAGATCTTGACAGTAACACTTATGTCAACTGTGTCATCTGCGTTCTGGCCATAGGCATGAGTTCTGAGCCCTGCTCACACAGGCTAGTGATGGACATTTACTATTTCTAACCTTATGCCACTATAAATGAGACTTTCCAGCAGCTTTGTACGGGGACTGCACATGAGCAAATCTCGCGTTGCCAGACTGAATATATTTTTTGAAAAATATCTCGCTGTAAAGTACTTTAGGACATTCTGAGGCCGTACAAGGCATTACAAGGTTCGCTGTGGATCATTTGGTAGCTCTCTCACCTCTGAGTCTCATTGTTCCAGGTTCAAGCCACACTCCAGCATGTGAACACAAAAATCAAGGCTAACACAGCAGCACTGAGGGTGTGCTGGACTGTCGGAGGTGCTGTCTTTTGGCGAAGATGTTAAATTGAGGCCCCAGGCCCTATCTGCCCGCTCTAGTGGATGTAAAAGATCCCATGGCAATATAACAGCATCCTTACCATTTAAGTCCAGACGCACAGGCCCAGGTAAAAGCAGAAATCAATACATGCTGGAAAACCACCTAATTGAACCCAGCCAAAAGCAGTTGGAGCTCACCGATAGTATTAGCGTCTTAACCTGATAGTTCAACCAGACTTTGCATAGACTACATAAAGTTTAATGCAATAACAAAGGCAGACTCCTACCCAATTCCTCACTTGGGAGACTGTATTGACAGAGTGGGTAGTGCCATGTTTCTTACAAAGATAGATTTGTTAAAGGGATACTGGCAGGTTCCTTTAACACCCCGAGCTAAAGAAATATCAGGTTTTATCACACAGACAGTCTTTACCAGTGCCGAGTGATGCCATTCAGCCTAAAAAATGCCCCAGAAATCTTTCAGAGTCTAATGAATCAAGTGGTAGCCAGTGTCCCTAACTGTGTAGTTTATCTTGATGATGCGCTGGTATGCAATAACACTTAGAAGGAGCACTTGAAACATCTAGAAGCTCCGCTTAAAAAATTACAAGCAGCCAGGTAAACCTGGCCAAAAGTGAATTCACAAAAGCGACAGTGATCTACCTTGGACATATCGTAGGGCAAGTACAAGTGTTGCCAAGAACGGCAAATGTACAAGCATTAGCGGAGTTTCCTACCCCTAAGACTAAACAAGGAATCATGAGGTTTTTGGGGATGTGTGGTTTCTACAGAAACTTTGTACCAAATTTTAACCAAATTCTGTCGCTGCTCCACAACAGATTTGCGACAGAAAAAGAAAACCAAGGTAGCGTGGGTCAGGCAAGTGTCAGGCATCTTTTGAAAAGCTGAAGGCCATTTTGATTAATGAACCAGTGTTGGTTGCTCTAATTTTCACTAAGCTCTTCAAGGCAGGGAATGATGCTAGTGACCTGGGGGTCAGTACAGTCCTGTTACAAGACAATAAATTGAGCATAGAAAGACCAGTGGGATATTTTTCAAAAAAATTAAATCAACACCATAAAAAGATATTCCACCCTGGAAAAAGAAATGTTAGGTCTATTATTGCTCTTAAACATTTTGAAGTCTATGTCCGCCACAACTACAGAGAGACAATGGTATATACTGATCATAAACCCACTAACCTTTGTGGAAAAATTTAAAACCCAGAATGCCAAAATATTCTGATAGGGCTGCAACAGTAAACTCTATCACTTAAATATTGTCCACATTTCAGGAAAAAATAATGTTATTGCAGATGCTTTGTCACAAATCTAACTTTGTTTGAGTATGAGTAAAGATGGTACAAAGCAAAATTATGTATTAACTACAAGTATAGAGTGAATGGGGCGTGAATGTGAGAATGTGTTTAAAATGTTTTCAATTGTTCTTTATACATTGTAATGAAACACATTCAAAAATGGCATTTCATTTCACCAAGGGTGGAGGTGTTAGGAGAGTTTCCACATTTTTTAAAATTTTAAAATCGAAGAGGCTGAACTTTGGGTGTTTTTAAAAGGAAGTTCAACAAAAGGTTGACCAGTAAAAAAGTTTTTACTGGAAAACATGTGATTTCAAGTAAACATAGCAGAGGGTTTGACTTGAGAGCCATTTTGTGTTATGACAAGACAGAATTTATGATTATCATGGGACTTGCCTGAAAAAGCTTAATTTCACTTTGAACTGTTAAAAGCCAGCTAGGTTTTGGACTAAAGGAGTTGTTGGAGATCTGCATATGGATCTGCCAGGATCAGAAGAAAATCCAGACCACTGTTACCTCTCTTTGAAGAATCCCTGCTGTTGAAAAGCAAAAGCCTGTATGAAGTTGTACTCTTGCTTCCTGTACTTTGAAGACATACTGAATGTTTGCAGAAACCTTGAATCTTTAAAAAGGACTTTGCATCGAGTGTGTTAGAACTGAAACTTTTTTGCTGCACACCGGCTGTAAGACCAATGTGAAGCCTTCTATGGTTGAATTTCTTTAAACGCCTACCCAAGCAGACTGTTCATCAGCATCGCCTGGAAAGATTCCGAGTGGCTGCCACCTATTCGACTTTGGGACACCTCACCAAAACAAAGGACTTCCACATCTGCTTCTCAGTCTAAGTTTTTTGTTATTCCTTCTATTTCTTTGCAACAGCTGTAAACAAAAATCCCTTTTTTTCCAGTTCACCAGTTTTTGGATGTATATGCATGTGCATGAGGGACAGGATAAAAATACAAGCCTTTAATATCTCAATTCGTGTATATATTTACTTCCTTATTGGTTAACTCTTGATTTATAATAAACAAATAATATTGTTGTTTATTAAAGAAACCTGGTTGGTGTGATTTATTCTGGGGAGAATTCACTCAATTATAAGACTCAATGAAATCCATACTTTCAAATGAAGGGGACCACCAAATCTTGCTTAGGTTTGCACAATGACCAGGAGCACTCCTCTGGGGTTTGTTTCAAGGGGGGTTGGACAAGAGTTCCCTTCGCCACTATACATAGCAATACCTTTTTGAAGGCTTCTTCTTTCTAGTAGCTCTTGGAAAAAAAAACAAATTACATTTATATAGCACCTGCAACATAGCAAAACATCCCAAGGTGCTTCACGGGTGCATTAGCAAACAAAATTTGACACAAAGCGACATATTAGGGAGATATTAGTACCGGTGATCGAAAGCTTTGTCAAAGGATTAAGTTTTAAGGAGCATCTTAAAAGGAGAAAGCGAGGAAGAGAAGCGGAGAGGTTTAGAAAGGGAATTCCAGAACTTAGGGCCCAGGTAGCTGAAGGCACATCCGTCAATGGTGGATTGATGAAAATTGTGTGTACGCAAAAGCCAAGGCTGGAGTAGATTACAGAAATAGGGAGGTACAAGGCCATTATGGGATTTGAAAACAAGGATGAAAACTATAAAATTGAGTCATTTTAGAACCATAAGCCAATGTAGATCACGGAGCATAGGGAGTGACGGGTGAACGGCGCTTGGTATGAGATAGGATATGGACTGTAATTCCAAAAGGAAATGTTTCACGAGGAATGCAGAACAGAGGAAACTGTCAGAGATACATCATAAAATCATAGAATGGGTACAGCACAGAAGGCGGCTATTTGACCTATTGTGTCTAGGCCTGCTCTCTGCAAAAGCAACTCAGCTCATAACACTCCCCTACCTTTTCCCCGTAGTTCTGCAATCTTTTTTTCTCTTCAGATAATTATTCAATGTCCTTTTGAAAGCCACGATTGAATCTGCCTCCACCACACTCTCAGGCAGTGCATTCCAGATCCTAACCACTCACTGTGTAAAAAAAGTCTTTCCATATCTACAACATCCCTGACATATATCAACCAGAATAATTCCAACTCCCTCATTGTTGGGACGGTTTAACGAGTACTCCACCGTATGCAGAACCCCAGTTGTATTTAGCCGGGCGGCTCTCAATGCTGAGTTTATACAAAAGGCAGGGACATATTCCATTCCCAACACAGCAATCTCTCACCTTGATAAGCACAAAATCAATCCCACAGAAAGGATAAAAAAAAAAATTAGCAAAGTAGCTGACAAACATACACTTCTTACATAGCCCTGAGCTGAATCATGGAGGGGTTCCGTCAAGCACGTGCTGTAAATTGCAAAGAAGTTAGGCTTTTGGCATCCAGCAATCCCCAGAAATTCCACTTACTCAAGAATTCAGTTTGCAGACTATTAAATCATATCAAAAGCCAAAGCAGAAAACATAGTGCACAGTGGGGAGCTTGCTGAAGGAACACATCATAATAATAAAGTCCCAGTACAGGGCACTGATCTCCAGGAGAGCAATGTATATTATTGCAGATTATTCACGCACCAAGGCACAAAGCTTCTATGGAATTATTTTTTAAAGCTGTTCTTCTAAGCACTCACCATTTGCAGTTATGTTTTATTTTGCTGCTTTCATTTTATATTGCAGCTTATTCTCATTGTCTAAAAGGAGCAACGATGGAAATTGATGGCACAAGTCTTCCACACAACTAGTTTCTATCTGTTTCTAATGCTTTCAAAATGAATCACTGCAAGCCCGTCCATGATGAGTGGAACAGTCCAGAAGCAGGGAGACATCTTCCAGTGCTGGCCCATTTTGTTGGCAGTCACAGAAGGGAGTACTGATTTTCCTCAACACTAATGGTCTTCTGCTCCATGAAGCTGCCTTCTTCCAATTTGCACACTCCATTGAGCTACAATTTCTGCTTCCTAGGCTACAATGACTTAACTTCTGATCGACTGGTGAGATAACAGCAAACAGAAATCCAGCACTGTTCCCACAGCACGAGCGCTGCAGCAGGTCTTGTGTGACCACCGGACCGCTGGCGAGATCAAGCCCTGGAGTGGGACTTGAACCCACAATCTTCTAACTGTCTCACCCTGACTAATGCAACGTGCCATTTCTTCATCCCCGGCCACCCAGTAAGACGGGTATTAACCGATTGAGTGCTGGTTCCTCCTTTCCAATACAACTTTTGTCAGCAAATTGCATTTTTTCCCTCTCTCTCTCGTGTTGCTGTCCTGCTTTCCTAAGGGCACTTTATCTTTATTACCATGCAATTCTATGCGAGAGAGAGAGGGGAAGGAAGGAAGTTAGTTAAAAGAAAACATGAAAAGACAGAAAACGACAGTTCATATTACGCCTTTGACGGTCTCAGCACAAAGCAAAACACCCACCCATTTCCTCTCCCAGATGGTCCATTTTTCTCGTATGAGAATTTTGGGAGGCAATTTAACCACACAGTACAGCACTGCTAAGCCCAATCGTGTCCTCATCTGACATCCAATTCTCTCCACTCAACCCCTATCATCAGCCATACCCTCCAACAATCAGGAGCGAGAACCCTGGCTGACATTTTGCTTAACCAGCATTCTTTGACTGCTCGCTGTTGTGGTAGCACTCACATCTCTCAGTTAGAAGAATGTGGGTTGAAGTCCCACTCCAGGACTTGAGCAGGAGATCGAGGCTGGCTCTCCAGTGCAGTACTGAGGGAGTGCTGCACTGTCAAATGTGCCATCTCTCATGTTAAATTGAGGCTCTGTCTGCCCACCACCTACACCCTCCCTTCAAGTGGATGGAAAAGATCCCATGGCACTATTTCAAAGAAGAGCAAGGGTCCAAGCCAACATTTATCCCTGAAACAACATCGCAAAAACAGATTATCCAGTCATCATCACATTGCTGTTTGTGGGAGCTTGCTGTGCACAACTTAGCTGTCGCATTTCCTACCTTACGACAGTGATGAGACTTCAAAAGGTGCTTCATTGGTTGTAAAGTGCTTTGGGACGTCTGGTGATTGTGAAAGGTGCTACCAAAATGCAAATCTTTCTTCCACTGTTCCAAATCACAAACCCCGTCATAACATTAGCAGCCGATTCTGTTCAGGAGTGAGAGATGCAATAGCAATTCAATTAAAAAGTAGTTACTAAGAATTAGCATTCATTACTGTTTCCACCCCCTTCCCCCCTCCCCCACACACACACATACACACACCAATTCATCATGGTTCAGGAGTAAATGCAATGCAGGCTTTGGTACTAAGTCACATACACACACATCAGGAGGCTCGCAGGGTCAGTCTCTGACCTGAGCAAGGGTTATTTGATCTCAGCCAGTATAGAAGTGGGCCAACTGCAGTTGACCTTAGTGTCTATGAGTGAGTAAAGAGAACCAAAAAAAAAAATGGCCATAGTTCATGCTTTTAATTGCTGTCAAGTGACCACCATTAAAAGTACATGTGCATGCCAGATGTTGGATCTGGGTAGGACTGTTGCCAACAATAAAAATAAGGGGTGTGCAAGTTTCTTGGCCAAGCAATATTCTTACTTTATCCTCCTGGATACTTCTAGTATTTCTCTTAACCAGCTCAAGTATACTCTTATTATTGCAATGAGAAGCTTTTTTATGTTGTCTGATGCAACATAAATGAAATGCGTGGAGATTAGGTAGTTGAAGATCTCAAACAGGTTTATTAAATAGCTAACAACTATATACAGTATAGAGCTAGCTATTTGTAGGTCTTGCCTCTTGGTGTTACAGTTACAGAGTTGAGACTGACATGCAGTCACATTACTGTATCCTGGCATTTAGCTCATTAGCATACTAAGATGTTAAAGGTAAATTACTTTTAAAGGCAATCGCACAACAATTATATTTTGCTCATCAGGTTGTCTCACCTTCCAACACTCACTCCACACTTAATAATATTGGGATATCCATCATGGTGTGAAATCATACCTCCAT
Source organism: Heterodontus francisci (assembly GCF_036365525.1). Classification (NCBI taxonomy): domain Eukaryota; kingdom Metazoa; phylum Chordata; class Chondrichthyes; order Heterodontiformes; family Heterodontidae; genus Heterodontus; species Heterodontus francisci. The sequence continues at coordinate 45,041,833 of NC_090405.1, read as the reverse complement.
TTTTATCAAAATATTCAGGTGAGTCAGCTAGAGTTTAAGGATGGAAGGAAAGGCATTTCCTCATAATCGCCCTCTACATAGAGCTGATTTTTTTTTTGTTTCATGGGATGTGGTGTTGCTGGCTATGCCAGCATTTATTCCCCATCCCTAATTGCCCTTGAGAAGGTGGTGGTGAGCTGCCTTCTTGAACGACTGCAGTCCATTTGGTGCAGGTACTCCCACGTGCTGTTAGGGACGAAGTTCTAGGATCTTGACCCAGCGACAGTGAAGGAACGGCGATATAGTTCCAAGTCACGATGGTGTGTGGCTTGGAGGGGAAGTTGCAGGTGGTGGTGTTCCCATGCATCTGCTGCTCTTGTCCTTCTAGGTGGAAAAGGTCGCAGGTTTGGAAGGTGCTGTTAAAGGAGACGTGGTGAGTTGCTGCAGTGCATCTTGTAGATGGCATATACTGCTGTCACTGTGGATCTGTGGTGGAGTGAGTGAATGTTGAAGGCACGAGATGGGGTGCTGATCAAGCAGGTTGCTTTGTCCTGGATGGTTTCAAGCTTCCTGAGTGTTGTTGGAGCTGCACCCATCCAGGCAAGTAGAGAGTATTCCATCACACTCCTGGACTTGTGCCTTGCAGAAGGCGAACAGGCATTGGGGAGACAGGAGGTGGGTTAGTCATCGCAAAATGTCCAGCCTCTGCCCTGCTGTTGTAGCCACAGTATTTATGTGGCTGCTCCTGTTCAGTTTCTGGTCAATGGTAACCCCTAGGATGTCGATAATAGGGGATTCAGTGATGGTAATGCCATTGAATGTCAAAGGGGAGATAGTTAGATTCTTTGTTGTTGAATATTGTCATTGCCTGGCATTTGTGTGGCGCAAATGTTACATGCCACTTATCAACCCAACCCTGAATGTTGTCCAGGTCTTGCTGCATATGGACACTGATGACTTCAGTATCTGAGGAGTTGTGAATGGTACTGAACATCAGACAATCATCAGCGAACGTTTCCACTTCTGAACTGATGATGGAGGGTAATTCATTGTTGAAGCAGCTAAAGATGGGTGGGCCTAGGACACTACCCTGAGGAACTCCTGCAGCAATGTCCTGGGGCTGAGGTGATTGACCTGCAACAACCATAGCCCCCATCTTCATTTGTGCTAGGTATGACTCCAACCAGCAGAGGGATTTCCCCTTTATTCCCATTGACTCTAGTTTTGCTCAGGCTCCTAGATGCCACAATCAGTCAAATGCTGCCTTGATATCAAGGGCAATCAGTCTCACCTCACTTCTGGAATTCAGCTCTTTTGTCCATGTTTGAACCAAGGCTGTAATGAGGTCAGGAGCTGAGTGGCCCTGGCAGAACCCAAACTGAGCATCAGTGAACAGGTTATTGCTAAATGCCGCTTGATAGCACTGTGGACGACACCTTCCATCATTTTGCTGATGATCAGGAGTAGACTGATGAAACAGTAATTGGCTGGGTTGGATTTGTCCTGCTTTTTGTGGACAGGACATACCTGGGCAATTTTCCACATTGCCAGGTAGATGTTAGTATTGTAGCAACACTGGAACAACTTGGCTCGGGGCGCAGCTAGTTCTGCAGCACAAGTCTTCGATAATACATCCGGGATGTTGTCAGGACCCAGAGCCTTTGCAGTATCCAGTGTCTTCAGCCGCTCCTTGATATCGCTTGGAGTGATTCAGATTGACTGAGGACTAGCATCTGTGATGCTGGGGACCTCAAGAGGAACCCGAGATAGATCATTCACTCGCCCCTTCTGGCTGAAGACGGTTGCAAATGCTTCAGCCTTTTCTTTTGCACTTATGTGCTGGGCTCCCCCATCATCATTTTGATGAAGTAACAGAAGGTCGATGAAGGGAATGCAGTGGATGTTGTTTATTTGCATTTTAAGAAAGCATTTGATAAGGTACCACAAAAAAGGCTGGTTAGCAAAATCATGGAATAGCAGGGTCCACTGCTGGGACCACTGCTTTTTTGATACATATATGAAATGACTTGGATCTTGGAATACAGAGTAGAATCTCAAAATTTGCTGATGACACCAAACTTGGAGGTGAGGATGACATGAACCGCCTGCAACAGGACATAGATAGGTTTGCAGAATGGGCAGAGAGGTGGCAGATGGAATTTAATACTGACAAGTGTGAGCTGATGTATTTTGGCAGAAAGAAGAGGGAGAGAGGCAATATATACTTAATGGCACAGTTCTAAAGAGTGTGCAGGAACAGAGGGACCTGGGGGTGCATGTGCATCGATCTTTGAAATTGACAGGACATATTGAGTGTGTGGTTAGTAAAGCATATGGGATCTAGGGCTTCATAAATAGACACATTGAGTACAAAAGCAGGGAAGTTATGCTGAACCTTTATAAAGTTCTGGCTGGGCCCCAACTGAAGTATTGCATCCATTTCTGGTCACCGCACCAGGAAGGGTGTGAGGGTCCTTGAGAAGGTGCAGAGGAGATTTACCAGAATGGTTTCAGGGATGGAGGATTTCAGTTACAAGGTTAGGTTGGAAAAGCTGGGTTTTTCTCCTTAGAACAAAGGAGACTGAGGGGAGATTTAATCGAAGTGTACAAGATTATGACAGGCTTAAATAAGTTAGACAAAGAAAAGCTGTTCCCATTAACAAATGGTGCAAGGACTAGGGGATACAGATTGAAGGTTTTGGGCAAAAGATGCAGGGGGAATGTGAGGAAGAACTTTTTTACACAGTGGTTGGTAATGACCTGGCACTCGCTGAGCACAAGGGTGGTGGAAGCGGAGACGATCAATGACTTCAAGAGGAAGTTGGACAGCCACGTGAGAGAAATAGACTTGCAAGGATACGGGGCTCGAGCCAGGGAGTGGGACTGACAGCATAGCTCTGTGGAGAACCGGCATGTACTCAATGGGCTGAATGGTCTCCTTCTACGCTGTAAATGACTCTATGACTCTATTAAGAATGGTGATATTTGTGGATCCTCCTTCTCTGGTTAGTTGTTTAATTGCCCACCACCATTCATGACAGGATGTGGCAGGACTGCAGAGCTTTGATCTGATCCGTTGGTTTTGTGTTCACAGAGCTCTGACCAATTCTAAGGAGCATGGTTGGACACCATCTCACATAAGAACAAAGAACAGTACAGCACAGGAACAGGCCGTTCAGCCCTCCAAGCCTGCGCTGATCCTGATGCCTGCCGAAACTAACACCTTCTGTACTTCCGGGGCCCATATCCCTCTATTCCCTTCCTATTCATATATTTGTCAAGATGTCTCTTAAACGTCGCTATCGTATCTCGTAATGGAAATCAGATTCTCGACTGCCTGCAGAATGAGCTAGAGATGCAAGAAGCAGATAAAAGGGTGAGAAGGTAGAGAATAAAGGAGAGAAGCAAGAATCACTTTTTGCTTTGCTCAGCATAAAACAAGCAGCTTTTTCAGATGAACCATATATATGCAACTGGACTGTTCAAGATCAGTTTTACATTGGAGGGTGTTGAAAGTAATGGGGACACAGGAAACTTGCATCTGTTAGCATTGTATCCAAGTGGACTTGATTTAGGCACATGAACACTGTCAAAATTGACTATTGTAGTTAGTAGCTATGTACTGTGGACTTCATTTGGATATAGACAATTGTTTTTATTTTTTATTGTAACTGCTTTTTGATAATACATCATATTTCTGTTATAATGTACAGCATAAGGTACAATGCACAAAGTTACAGACTGAAAGGAAATAGAAGGTTTTAGAGCAACTTACAAAATAACCAGGAGAATTATACTAGGAGTTTTTTTTTTATTTCCAAAATATACTTTATTCATAAAAATCTGTAAAAATTACATTGCCAAAAACAGTTTCCAAACAGCACCAAAAAATACAAACATTGCAAGGGAGATCAGTTTCCTTCAATACTGTCATGAGTTTCTTCCCACCCCTTCCGTTTCACAATTGTCATGTCAATTACAGTTTTACATTTACAGCAATTGAGAATATTAACGATACAGTTCGGGGGGGTTTCCCATTGATCCAGCCCCTTAGTCCAGCTTGGTGGGGGAACCTTACACTGTGGTCTTTCCCCATTGAGCCTTTGCTGCGGCTGCCCCAAGCTTTAGTGCGTCCCTCAGCACGTAGTCCTGGACCTTGGAATGTGCCAGTCTGCAACATTTGGTGGTGGACAACTCTTTGCGCTGGAAGACCAGCAAGTTTCGGGCAGACCAAAGGGCGTCTTTCACCGAATTGATAGTCCTCCAGCAGCAGTTGATGTTTGTCTCGGTGTGCGTCCCTGGGAACAGCCCGTAGAGCACAGACTCCTGTGTTACAGAGCTGCTTGGGATGAACCTTGACAAAAACCACTGCATCTCTTTCCACACCTGCTTTGCAAAGGCACATTCCAGGAGGAGGTGGGCGACCGTCTCTTCCCCACCACAGCCAACGCGGGGGCACTGTGCGGAGGGGGCGAGACTTCGGGTGTGCATGAAGGATCTGACGGGGAGGGCCCTTCTCACCACCAGCCAAGCTACGTCTTGGTGCTTGTTTGAAAGTTCTGGTGATGAGGCATTCCGCCAAATGACTTCGACAGTCTGCTCGGGGAACCATCCGACAGGATCCACCGTTTCCTTTTCCCGTAGGGCCTTGAGGACATTCTGTGCAGACCACTGCCTGATGGACCGGTGGTCAAAGGTGTTTTCCCGCAGAAACTGCTCCACGAAGGATAGGTGGTACGGCACCGCCCAACTGCACGGAGCGTTCCGCGGCAATGTGACCAGGCCCATCCTTCGCAACACCGGGGACAGATAGAACCTCAGCACGTAGTGACACTTGGAGTTTGCGTACTGGGGATCTACACACAGCTTGATGCAGCCGCACACGAAGGTGGTCATCAGGATAAGGGCCGCGTTGGGTACATTTTTCCCGCCCTTGTCCAGAGATTTGAACATCGTGTCCCTCCGGACCCGGTCCATTTTAGATCCCCAGACGAAGCAGAAAATGGCTCGGGTGACTGCCACGGCGCAGGAGTGGGGTATGGGCCAGACCTGCGCCACGTAGAGCAACAACGTGAGCGCCTCGCACCTGATGACCAGGTTCTTACCCACAATGGAGAGAGATCGCTGCCCCCACATGCCCAACTTTTGTCGTACCTTGGCTACTCGCTCCTCCCATGTTTTGGTGCACGCCCCGGCCCTTCTGAACCATATCCCCAGCACCTTCAGGTAGTCTGACCTGACGGTGAAGGGGACAAAGGATCGGTCAGCCCAGTTGCCAAAGAACATGGCCTCGCTCTTGCCGTGGTTAACTTTGGCTCCCGAGGCCAATTCGAACTGGTCGCAGATGCTCATCAGTCTGCGCACGGACAGCGGATCCGAGCAGAAAACGGCGACGTCATCCATGTACAGGGAGGTTTTGACCTGAGTGCCTCCGCTGCCTGGGATTGTCACCCCTCTTATGCTCGCATCCTTCCTAATAGACTCAGCAAAGGGTTCAATACAGCAAACAAACAAGACCGGGGACAGAGGGCAGCCCTGACTGACTCCAGATTTGATCGGGAAACTTTCCGATTCCCACCCGTTGATTGAGACTGCGCTACTGATGTTTGTGTAGAGCAGTTGGATCCAATTGCAGATTCCCTCCCCAAACCCCATTTTGGAAAGCACGTCCATCATGTAGGTGTGCGATATCCTGTCAAAAGCCTTCTCCTGGTCCAGGCTGATGAGGCAGGTGTTCACCCTCCTGTCCCGTACGTAGGCGATCGTATCCCTGAGTAGCGCGAGACTATCAGAGATCTTCCTGCCGGGTACAGTACAGGTCTGATCGGGGTGAATCACCAACTCCAGAGCAGACTTGACTCGACTGGCTATGACTTTGGACAGAATCTTGTAATCAACATTAAGCAGTGAGATGGGCCGCCAATTTCTGATTTCTGCCCTCTCCCCCTTCTGCTTGTAAATGAGGGTGATGATGCCTTTTCTCATGGATTCTGACATGCTGCCGGCCAGGAGCATACTCTCGTATACTTCCAGCAGGTCCGGGCCGACCCAGTCCCACAGGGCCGAGTACAACTCGACCGGTAAGCCGTCGCTCCCGGGAGTTTTACTCGTCTCGAAAGACTCGACGGCCTTTGTCAGCTCGTCCAGAATTAGCGGCTTGTCCAGTCTCTCCCTCCTGCTGTCATCTAAGACCTCTGTGATAGATGACAGGAAGGACTGGGAGGCTCTGCTGTCTGTGGGCTTCAATTATACTAGGAGTTGCAAGTCTTTATAGTGAACTACTGTGTTGACTTGCTGTGCAAGTGACTGATGAATTTAGGTTGTGCTGTTATTCATATTGTGAATTACCACATTCTTGTAAAGGTGAGGTGTTTTTCTCCTGCACAGTTCACAAGCTGTGGAGGTGGCGTCCTTAATAATCCTGAGGAAGAGGTTTGCATTAAATTGATTCCTCTTCACTGACACTACAGAACTGCATGAATGCCAGAGACATTTGGAATAGATGCATGTAATTCCTGAGTATGCAAAGAATTGTCTGGTAATGCCTTTTGTGGCCTCAGGGGCCAATTGCATAATTGGCACCTTATCCAGGACAGAATTATTTGCTGTGGCTTGTAGCTTCATGTACCTACTGGGTCTTGTGAAAATTCAAACATTGAGATTAATTCAGTTTCCAATTTAGAAAAAAAAGCCATCAAATACAGGAACAGAAAAGAAAACACATAGTTTATTGGCTGCCCTGGAACAGGTAAGCATGAAAGTATGAGAGAACAGTGATGTGGAGATGGGCCTTGGATGAGAGATGGTGCCTTTGAATTGAGCGGTCAGTGTTGAAGGCAGAGGAGAGTTCAAGGGGTCAAGTTCAAGGCAGGTAAATAGCACTGAGGCATAAATTAGCCGTAATCTAATTGGATAGTAGAGCAGGCTTGAGGGGCTGAATGACCTCCTCCTGTTCTTAATCTTCCTATGACAAGTAAGGCTAATGAGCCACTATCATTACCACAAAGGATTTTATTGATGAACTTGACCACGGCAATGAGCTATTTGAAAACTAGATTGAAAACATTCTTGCAAGGAAGGGCAATAGGGGCAACCTTACAGTTGGCAGCAACTATGCATCAAAGGATCTTGGAGAGAAAGGCGAGATTGAGGATTGGATGCTGGCTTGGATACAGGATTCAAGGAGTAAACTTTATAAAGAGAAGACGATGACACCAGGTTTTACAAGAGCTTGGACTCATGCCCGAAGATCGGACAAGGATGAGAATACCAGCGTGCGCAGGGCCAAGAAGGAAATATTTGAAGATGAAGAAGTTGAAGAGAGTTGCAAAAGGAGATGTGGGTTTCAGGGATGAAATGAGTTGCATGAGTGATGGGGTAGAATCTGCAGATGCATAAGTGATTGAATTAGAAGAGTGATTCGAGATGAGGGAGCCATTCGGAGTCAGAAATCCTAGCTCAAGAATTAAGCAATTCACAATAAGGTCAGGAATATAAAAATCACTTTTTGTTAGAAATTTCATTTGACACTAATTCCCAGAAAGGTAGATTTGATCACATTTGCAAACATATCTCATCCTGAATTTATATTCTTCTTGTTAAATAAAAATGTTGCGAGAATAATGCTTCTGCGTTATTCGAGCAATGAGTCAATGAAATCCCCTGTGCCAGGCAATAAAAACTAGGTCCAGTGGAGATGCTTTTCTATCCATGACTCAATATTATACCGTCAACCAAGGTGACTGTTATTGCTTATAGTCAGATTATTTTAGGCTATAGAATGCAGACATGGAACAGTGGCTGTCATAAATTAGGTTTTAGATATTCTGTGCTACTAGTGATGACTGACAATCAAAAAGTTAGTGCATGTGGAAACCATATTAAATGGGTTTTGTGACCATTTAAATTTTAATAAAGTGTTTATTTTCTCTTATCATTTACTTCTGCCCTATTGCCAAAGAGGCAGTATGAATCAAGAAGACAGGAGAAGTGGAAGATGCAGGAAAAATACAATAGGTCGGTTAGCATAAAAGAATTGGCGGGCATTTTAAGCTTGGAATTTTGGCAATTGAAAACATAAGTTTTTAGGATTTGATATTGTGTTATGTCTAAAGGCAAAAGTATCCATCTAGATGTTCAAGGCTTCAGAAGAGCGAAAATATTGATATATTAGAAAATAAAATAATTGAACAGAAATTAGATTTCTTTCTGTTCTTTTTGAAGGAATGTGAAAAGGGAATTGAGGGAAAGTTAATGTCTTGGTCGAAAACAGGCTAAACTGTAGAACGTTTAGAGCAAAGGTAAGTGTACAAAGCGTTGACTGGTGAAGGGGCAGTGATTTGTGGAGTTAACATTGTCCTGCAACAGGTCTTCGCTCATTTTCGGTCATGGCTTCACTTGAAGCCCACACTGCTGCACCTCATTTAGGATGTAATCCCTGCTGGAATTCTGCTTTTTTTTTATAGCTCCAGCCATTTTCTGGTGTTGAGAGGATTTGGTGGGATCTTCTGCCTCCATCCCAACCATGTCAAGGGGGCAGCAGTTCCTGGGTTACCAAATATATGCTTTTCAGGGCTAGGCAGACTCTCCTCAGCTGGAGCCTGGCGTACATCCTGTTGACTAAAAGTCACAAACTCTTACCAAGCAAAAGTAGTCAATCCTGGTTGGGGAATCGATTCTTATTTTTCGGGCTCCCTTCAGAGTTGAACAGCTATTAAACTTTGGGATTCTCGTAGGGTCTCCCTTAGCAGAGTGGCTTTCAGGCAGTTTCCAAAATTTGGAACAACATCTTTGGACACGAGCACACTTGTAGTCCAAACTGCTGCACCTCTTCTGATGGAATGGGATGATCAGATATTCGGCCCCATGTACACTTTTGAGTGAAGACCCTGGATAACATGTCTGCAGAAGGATCTGCATTAACTTGTCTTCGCTCCTTCGGATGCTCATGGACCTTTTGTATGTTTTCAATACTTACTAGTACAACAGACCCCCGTGTAACTTTCACGGGCTCTTCACAGGAGCCTCAACGTGGAGGTGCCCTCATCTTTTCCCTGAATCCTTACCTTAGCAGTGCCACCAACAGAGGTGGCCCCTCTGATTAGGCAGGCAGCTCAGAGAGGCAGGCTGCTATCCTTAATGGGATCCTGGCGACAGCATCTCAATTAGCTTCCACCAATAAAATTCCTTCCCTGGTCTCACTGTTCGCCTCAGGACCCACATTTGGAACCGGCAGCATGACCTTGGGCATACCAGCAAAATTCCAGCCAATGATTAACATTGCTGGGATGTGGGCATCGCTGATATTTATTGCCCATCTCTAGTTGCCTTTGAGAAGCTGTTGGTGGGGTGTCTTCTTGATGTTGCAGTCCATTTGGTGAAAGTCCTTGCATAATGCTGTCAGGTAGAGAATTCCAGGTTTGTGACCCAGCGGCAATGAAGGAACGGCCGACCTATGTCCAAGTCTGAATCTTCAGGACTCTTTTACATCACAGAGTTACCATCAATACAGATCAGATTTGGTGGCAGGGCAGTAAAGCCATGGTGATAGTGAGACCTGGAAGGACACGGCGTGGGGTGATTTTAAGAGGGCATCCAGTGACAAATTCTGTCAACCGCCTTCTTTTCTGGTCACAAACGTACTGATCAACTTCGGTCTGACAGGAGTTTCTCATCTTCAATGGGCAGATACAGTAGGTAAAAGTGAAACTCTGACATGTGATTTTCACGGCATAACCATGTAAGTGGACAAGAAGTAGCTACTGCTTAGAATTATCGGGGCCAAAGTGATCTCCTGGATGAATTTCAATCTCCTAAGAGGGTCAGAGAGGGATTGCCCAGAATATTTTTCCCCCCAAATTGGTCTGGATTTTTAATCTCGCCTCTAGTGGATGACAATACGGTTTTTAAGAGAGGTGATAGTGTTATATGTTGATTCGGTACCATTATAACTATTTACACTCCCCATTGGCCTGTGTGGCTCCTCCAAAAGCCACACTGCATCCATTCTCGAGACCCTCTCATGTGATCTCTTATATCATCATGGTGGGAGATATTCTTTGTACTGTCTCTGAAGATTAACCCTTTCAGACCTTTATACAACAGGTAGTGCAATACAGAAAGTATGTCAAATTATGTGCAACAGGCTGGATGGAACAGAAGGTCTTTTCCTGTCCTCGTATGCTTGTGAGTTCACTAATTCATTACAGATGATGGTGGGGAATCCTCCCCAATATACATATGAGGCAGGAGATTGCAACTGCTCCTTCCTTTGTCACTGGGATTAAATACCTGGAACATTAAAGGATCTCAGATTACAATTACATTTCCAACTCCCACATCTAAACTACTTTTTATTGCCCTGTTCTTCAGAGTTGCTGATCAATAGTTGCTCATTGTTGTTTTGTAGCTCTTGAGTTACCAATTTCTACCCCAATCTCTCTTCTGCTAACATGTCAGTGCTTTCAATAGCTGCTGTGTCATACTTAATGAATAATACCACTCCTCTACCCAGATTAATCAGTCTATCTTTACAGAATAGCCTTTACGCTCCACAAGTTGGCTACATTCTGCTTGCTGCCATATTTAATCCAATGCCAATAATATCACTAAGCTCCATATACATAGTGTTATGACCAGGTGAGAAAGACGTCTAGGGTTCCCTTTCAGCCTTCACCTGGTCTTACTATAACAGGGTTTAATTTTTAAACACACCGTATTTTTAGCTCCCCCTTGGTGAATCCTTGTTCATCGCTTTCCAATTATAAGGCAAAGAAACCAGCACAAACAGGCTTTCTTAGGTTTAAAGAAGAAAAGTTGAAATTTATTTAAACTTAAACTCTAATTCGGTTAACACCAATGGATACCCGTCACGCCCCATGCTAGCATACGTATGCGATACACTCATGCAAATAGAGACAGAAAAGAGCAGAAGAAAAATAAAGTGGAAAAATTTGAGGCAATATCTGAAGAGTTGCTGTTATGATTCTTCGAGCTTACTGTAGAGTCCTTGATTGTAGGTAGATCTTGCTTTTCGTTGGGGCCCAGTATTCTTCTTAAACCTTGTTCGCTGTTGGAGACTTTTCTCTCTTGGGGTTCATGTGTCTTCAGTGGATTCAGAGGCTTGTGGGACAGAGATGGGAGCAGACAGGAGAGAGATCTTCTCAGTCCAGGAGCAAACAGACTTTTTGCCCAAACTGTTCGTACAAATTCAAAAAACTCAGGTTGCCCAGCAGGTTAGTCATGTGACTAGTTCATTTGACCATGTCCGTGTGTGTATCCGGCCATCTTAGCAGTCAACCTGGAATGCGAGCTCCCCCACCTTCAACGTCTGGTGATCAAAAGTCCATTGTGGGTTGCATGTGTCAGGGAATCGCTGCTTTGTCCTTCCAAACACCATCTGTTAATATGCATGTATTTTCCAGCCATGGCTGATCTGTTTAATAAGTTATCCCCTCACTTCAGTCACAGTTTAAAATCAATTTTTGTTTGTTTATTTTGTTTAGAGATACAGCACTGAAACAGGCCCTTCGGCCCACCGAATCTGTGCCGACCAACAACCACCCATTTATACTAATCCTACATTAACCCCATATTCCCTACCACATCCACACCATTCTCCTACCACCTACCGACACTAGGGGCAATTTACATTGGCTAATTTACCTATCAACCTGCAAGTCTTCAGCTGTGGGAGGAAACCAGAGCACCCGGCAGAAACCCACGCAGTCACAGGGAGAACTTGCAAACTCTGCACAGGCAGTACCCAGAACCGAACCCGGGTTGCTGGAGCTGTGAGGCTGCAGTGCTAACCACTGCACCACTGTGCCGCCCACAAAATTAATGTGCCTCATTCTTGGCAGGTGGGGGCATAGCATGACAATAGGAATATAGGAACAGGAGGAGGCCATTCAGCCCTTCAAACCTGATCCGCCATTCCATTAGATCATGGCTGATGCCTCAATTTCCTTGGACTCCCTGTATCAGTATAAAAGCAGATTAGCTGACCCTTCATTATTTGAAACCTTCATCATTAACACATCCATCTCTTTGACCTGAGAAAGGATTTCTAGTTATGATCCCCTCCCTTCAACCAAAACTTTACATTTACGTGCAGCCAATCATTTCTTTTCAAAGTGTAATCACCGTTTATTATGCTGCAGCCGATTTGTGCACAGCAGGGGACCACAATCAACAAACAAGTTGAATGATCAAATAATCCGAGTTTGGTGTGTTTGTTGAGGGACAAATGTTGGCCAGGCCACAGAGACAATTCCCTATTTTTCCTTCAAATCGTGACAAGTGCATCCTTCACCAGAGCAAGTAGCCACACTCTGGTTTTAACATCTTGTCCAGAAGACGTCACCTCTACATGGCAGCACTACATCAGTCACATAGCTGCCAGCCTGGATTATGCGCTGAGGTCTTGGAGTGGGGCTCAAAACCACAACCTTCTGAGGAATACCATGGGGGTGATTTTCTTCTTGGCGACGGTGGTGAACTAGTGGTAAGGATTGGTGGTGGCCGGTTATACAACAAAGTCAACAGAAAGGACAAATCAGGTGTGGTGCGTCACTGCATCAGGTTTGTGCTACACATTGAGCGAAAATATCCCCACTCCCTCCTCTCACCTCCGCGTCACGCACTGGAGGCAGTGCCCGCCCTGCAATAAGAAAATTAAAGAAAGACTTGCATTTCTATAGCACCTTTCATGACCACTGGATGTCTCAAAGTGCTTTACAGGCAATTAAATACCTTGGAAGTGTAGTTGCTGTTGTGATATAGGAATCCTTAACCCGAGACCTTCATTTGAGCCTGGAGAGTGAGCATTCGGGGAATCACAAGCTGAGCCTGAATCTTCACTTCATCCAACCTCCATGCATGCATAGCTTTCACTAAAGTTCGCTGAGTAATAGACTTTGGCAGATTGTTCCCTAGCCCAGTACTGAGGCTTGGTATCGCACTGTTCTGGCTGTCTTAGCATAGAGTGATGATTCTGGCACCTCCCTGTTTTGTTTTGTCCCTGTTACACACCAGGCTGTGCACTTACAACAACATGCATTTATATAGTGCCTTTAACTTAGTAAAATATCCCAAGGGACTTCGCAGATGCATAATCAGAAGAAAATTGTTGTCGAACCACATTAAGACAGGTGGCCAAAAGCTCTGTCAAAGAGATAGATTTTTTTTTTTAGAAGCGTCTTAAAGGAGGGGAAAGAGGTAGAAAGGCAAAGTGGTTTGGAGAAGGAATTCTAGAGGTTGGGGCCCAGGCAGCTGAAGGCACTGTTGCCAATGGTGGAGCAACTAAAAATCGGGGCTATGCAAGAGGCCAGAATTGGAGGAGCGCAGATATTTCAGAGGGTCGTAGGGCTGTAGATTACAGACTTAAGGAGTGCTGTGACTATGGAGGGATTTAAATTCGAGGCATTAACAACTGAACCAACAGAATCTGGAGCAGGAGGGAGGTGGGCCATGTACTTTTAAAAATCTATTTCTAATCCAACCAGCTGTTCTCATCAACTCTCTCCTACCAAATCTCGTGTTTATTAAATGATTTCAATGAATGTAAGGAATACATTGTACACAAACTTACTGCAGGCATTCCACTATATTGGGTAAATACTATATAGCATCTCAGCCCATGATATATGCATTTCATTATGTAGTCTATGTGAATTCGTCATATGATATACGCGTGCAGCACCATGCGCAGACTTTGAATTATATCGTGAATGGTTCCTCACACACTCCCAACTGGCTATCTCACTGTGTGTGTAATATATCTTAGTGTTAGTGCAATTACAGCATTTTATTTTGTCTAGACTCTATCGAGTCAGCAAATACACTCAAGTGAAAAAAGCCCATAAATGAAAGATTTCTTTATATTGTAAAGCTTTGTAAATGAATGACCACTTCTGCACTGTTTATTTCAGTGTTGTGCGCAATGCGCATGGACCTTTTCTATTCAGTATAGCTCCTTCCCTTTTTCAAAAAGAAATATTTCTATGCAATTCGCAATGGGTCTTTTAATCATTGCTCAAAGTTCCCAAGTACTTTTGAAAGTAGAACAGATAAGTCCTCTCCTGGTTAGGTACCTGCGGTGTAACCGGGGTGGGGGTGGGGAGGATTAATTTTCACCCTGACCATTCAAGTAGTAGTCTGGCCAAGTGAATCATTCACCTGTTTTAGAATCCACCTGACATCCATTATGACTCATGTCAATCGAAATGAGGGTTGGACCGGTTTTATAATTAGTGAGTGACCTGCTCTCCCAGTTTACTGTCCAAGCAGTGAAGAGGAGAGTTACCTCCCATGTCCCAGATTTCACTCCATTTGACTTCCACTTATTCATCCCTTCTGCTAAGTAGTTTATGTTTCTAGTGAGCCACTGATGGAATGACTCCTTTCAATCCTGCTATTCCCACCATCTCCGCCCCCAACCCCCCCACTCTCTTGCTCCCTTCCTAACGTATGTGACGGACAGTGAATTGCAAATCCATGAGGAGTCCCAGCAGTCCTTCAGCACCTTCCCAAGTGCCCAGGCTTTGCACGTGAAGCCTAAACAATGTGTGTCAGCAAACAATTCCACCGTGGAAAGCAGTGCAGTCAGGCCCGACCCATCCTCACCCGACACGCACTTAATCTTGCTTATGCTAGTGCTAATATTCAATCCCAGCAGAGTTTCCTCCTCTCCATACAGGACTCAACTAAGGTCTATTTTAAATACTACTCAGCTGAGACTAGCTGGGTCAGTACAGACCGAGAATCAAGCCTAAAACCTCTAGTCTGTATGGTTGATGCTTTGCAGATGTTGTCTTTAACCTAACGTACAGTTAACCTTCAGGAAATTAAACCATTATAGAGTAGCGCCCACAATACAGAGGTTGAGTATGGGCAATGAAAGGGAGCTTTGTACAGCAATTGCCCTTTTGTTTTATTATTCCCTCTCTTATGGTCTCCATCACAGTTTGAAAAATGTGCCGTTTCATTTCGAACTATTACAACATAAGTAGATTGTGTAAATTGAATGGACGCCCCATGAATGCGAAAGGTGCAATGTAAATGCAATCTCTTTCTTAGAATACACCCAAAAAAAAAATGATTTAGAAAACTAAGCTGCTTGTAAACAACATGAGGCTTACCACTTCCTTCCCTCTAAAGACCTCTGCTTACTAAACGATACTCTTACCACAATATACAGCACCAATGGTATCATGTCATCAGAATTGATCACTGTATGTCCTCCAATACGCAGATTGCATGATAGAATATGATGACTGTGACCATTTGGCCCATCATATATTATCTGCCCAAGAACCTACAGTTCCTAAATGACCTTTCTCTCTCTCACACTGACCAGTAGGTCTATGCATACATCGATTACTCCTCATATAGAGAACCTCCAAACATTTGTCTTATAGTTTCCTTTTACTAACATGACCAGAGTTCCCTTAACGTACACCTGTTATACACCCAGCCAAACTTCAATGGAGAGTAAAACTGGGGGAATGAGAATAACAGATACCCAACCGATCATTTAAAAATTAACCTCCTCTACCACTTTCCCAAAACCATGCACTGGAGGAACTGCTCTTCCGGCAGCCATTAAATGGAATGAAAAATTGGGTAGGGAGTGTATAACTGGTGACCAATTCCATTAACGCCTTCTTTTTCCCCTGCCTAGTTTATCCCCAATGTCAACAAATACCCCTAATTCTCTTTCAACTTCACAGTTAGCTAGAGCTGTACATGGAGTACCTAGGCTGCCTATTTTATTTCTTCCACTGTGCAGAGTACTTTATATTTCTTTGTGTCAAATTTAATTTGTGACTATTCCATCCACTCACCTATTTCACGGAGGATACAAACGAGACCAGGTGTCATCGCGTTTCAACAGAAACATATCAAATTCATAAGGGGCTGGACAGGATAGATGCTAGGAAAATGCTTCTCTGGCTGGGGAATCCAGGATAAGGGGTTAACCATTTTGGATTGAGATGAGAAATTTCTTCACTCAGAGGATTGTGAATCTTTGGAATTCTCTACATCTGTGGATGCTCAATTGTTGAGTATATTCAAGACCAAGATCGATTGATTTTTGGGTACTAAGGTTAATTAAGGGATATGGGGATAGTGCAGAAAGGTAGAGTTGAAGTAGATGATCAGCCATGATCTTGTTGAATGGCAGAGCAGGCTCCAGGGGCCAAATAGCCTACTCCTGCTTCTATTTCTTATGTACTTATGTAGAAGTTACATTGCTACTTCCTGCTTTCAGTCCTCCATCAACACATGTTTCTTCACAGATACATGCAGTTCATTATTGTGGTGCTCCCACTCACCTTAAATAGGAGCAGGAGTAGACTATTCGGCCCCTCGAGCCTGATCGCGGCCTCAACTCCACTTTCCTGCCTGGCCCCCAGAACCATTGACTCCCTTGTAGATCAAAAATCTGTCGAATTCAGCCTTGAATATATTCAATGACCCAGCCTCCACTGCTCTCTGAGGTAGAGAATTCCAAAGATTAACAACTCTCTGGGAGAAGAAATTCCTCCTCATCTCCATCTTAAATGGGAGACCCCTTGTTCTGAAATTGTGCCCCCTAGTTCTAGATCCCCCTACAAGGGGAAACATCCTCTCAGCCTCTACCCTGTCAAGCCCCATCAGAATCTTCCATGTTTCAATAAGATCACCTCTCATTCTTCTAAACTCAAATACCTTCTAGAAGTCAATGCACGATGGCACTGAAAGAGACATTCTGATCCTTCTCGATACAATTGGTATGCAGCCAAGAAGAAAAGGAAAACTAACTGGAGGTACATTCGGCTCTTACCTTCAAACGAAAAGGAGGGAAAAAAATATTTTACCAGCTTTCCTTGAAGAATCAATACTTGGAATTGAGTTGTAGGCTGTAATCAAATCTTAAGGTTAAGACTTTGTGTGTAAACAACATCTTACATTCATCTGGCATTTCTTTCATACAAAATGCCCTGAGGCACTTTGCAAAAGATCAGAGGACACCCAGGAGCAGGCGATGAGAGAAATGTTACGTGGAGGTGACCAAAAGCACGTTCAGAGATGCAGATTTTAAGGAGGATTTAGAAGGCAAAGCAGTTGATGTTAAAACAGAAGGACATATTAAAAGGAAAGGGTGGCTGAAGACTCCAGCAATGAAAGGAGAATGGGCAGTCGACATACATAAATCAGAAACGGAAGAGTTAGGGCATGTATTGAGACTTCAGATTGAATACAACTTAGGGTGCAGTGAGGGCATGGAGGGATTTGCAAAGCAAAGGCAATCATTTGTTCATACTATACGGTCACAGTCTATGAC
The DNA here is from genome assembly GCF_036365525.1 of Heterodontus francisci. NCBI lineage: Eukaryota > Metazoa > Chordata > Chondrichthyes > Heterodontiformes > Heterodontidae > Heterodontus > Heterodontus francisci. The sequence goes on along the minus strand of NC_090405.1, from coordinate 45,024,525 downwards.
TTTGACCATTAGGCGAAAGATGTCAAGCACAGAATAAAGTGCCCCTAGATTTGCCGAGTAAGAATGGAAATCATTGAAGCAAATGTGGAATCTGGCCATTCAGAATTGCCCACAAGCTGGAGTGTGCTACAAGATAGTGACATGGGGAGGTTGAGACGCCATCTTGTTTTACTGTTGGCATCACACCAATCCTTTGATTCGTTTCATTAAAAAAAAAATGTAGCTTCTGCGTTAGCCCACATTTTCACACACTTCTCTTTATTGGTAAGCCTGCTTGTAACTTCCACATCAATTAAAAAGCATTGATCATACTGCTGGACTATTTTTAAAGTATAGCACATTTTAGATTAAATACCTTTAATGCATTAAAACTTAGGTGAAGAAAATTTACAGTGTTTAAAGATGTGCAGAGATGTAATTGTCGGGGGCAGTAATTACAGATTTATCTTACAATCCAAAAGACCAAGCAGCATATTTATTTAGAAACAGCCTTTCAATTACAGTTGAGAATTATCAATATGAGTTAATGGCCACTGCCAAACATATGAAGAATGTTGTACATTGAAGCGATACTTCTAATGAATTAAACATTGCATCTTCAAATATGCATATGAACTGACTTTAGGGGGCAGTGTACATAGAAAATAAACAAGATGTAGTTCAAGTGTCTTTTTTTTTTGTTTAGAAAATCTTTGTTTCCAATAAGGATTTATTTTGCAATAAACTATAAAAATTAGAATCCAAAGCTGAACATTATTCTAAATATGATTGTATTGGAGAACCAGAATGAAAGGGAACAGCAAACCTGATATGCTTACGTTGCTACAGAATTTCAATGATTTTTTTTTGGCTTCTCAACACATTAAAGCACTAAAGTTCAATGCCACAGAGTGGGAAGGGGATCTTGGATGTCTATCATGGTGCTCTCACACTGTTGATTGAGTTTACTATCTTAGCCACACAGCTGTGATAAAGATGGGAGAAACTGTCAAGTGAGAAGGGAAAGGAAATTTGCACAAGATATCGCTGAGCCCATCGTTAGATTAGTGTGTACAATATAGGAAAAGTAGCAACGGAAAAGGTACAGTAGGGACTCATTAGAATGATACCAGGAATGAAAGGTGATAGCTAGAAAGAAAACAAGACAGTTAAGGGGAAATTTAATAGAGCTTTTCAAAATTATGGAAGATTTTGAGTTTCCACACTTTGCAAAATTTGACGAGAAGTGATATCGGAGAAGAATTATTAGTAAAATGGGGAAGTTAGAAGATAATTTTTCTCACAGAAGGCTGTTAGAACATGGATAAGTGGCTCTTGGGACAGATAGTACAAAAGCTTTTAAAATGGAACTGACTACATATTTGAAAAGGAAGACTATAAAAGAAAATAGGGAAAGGATGGAGGAAGGTCCAGGGAATGGCTCAAGTTGAATATTTAGCCAGCAGCGAAGGCCAAACTGCTTCTTTCTGTGCTAATATTTCCATCATTCTAGGTTCCTCTAAACCACTTTTCCATCGGATTAGATAGAATCCACAGCACAGGAACAGGCTTTTCAGCCTACTAGTTGCCATCCATAGGATCATTTTCCAAGGCTTGGGGAGTAGGATATCCAAAGGGATTCTTTGCTATAGTGATATGGTCCTGGGAAGAAAAAATAGAGGAAAATGAATTGGAAGGTAAGGTTTGATAGCTTAAAAGAAATACATTTACTTTGGGAAAATGGATGCTTGGAATTGTATTAAAGGCTGTAATTGGACCTTGGGGTTGAGATAAGAAGTGTGGCCACATTCATGGTTTGCGACACCAACTACCACAATGTCCTGTGCCAAATTCCATAATGTTTTACAGAATTTAGTTAGCATGATTTGCTGGCCAAGTATTGCAGTCTTGTATGAAATGTTCTAGAGGCAGCAAGAATATCAGTGTCTGAATGAATCTGGGCAGCAACAAATGGCTTGATGTAACAGATCACTTGCCCTCAAGAGGGTTTCTGAGTTCACCTGAGCCCTTTCTGTTTAAAAATGTCACAGACTGAATAAAGAGTAAGCCTAACATCGTGAGTTACGATGATCTGGAATGTACTGCCTGAAAGGGTGATGAAAGCAGATTCAATAATAACTTTCACGTTAATTGGATAAATACTTGAAGGGAAAACATTTGCAGGGCTATAGGAAAGGGCAGGGGTGTGGGACTAATTGGATAGCTCTTTCAAAGAGCCAGCACAGGCGCAATGGGCCGAATGTCCTCCTTCTGTCCTCTATCACTATGATTCTACCTGGGTGTCTTGTGAGTGAGGAAGACCTCTTTGTAAGAAGATGGGGAAGCTGAAAATCCCACTGTTCACAGTCGTGAGTTCTGTTCCTGCAAGAGGTAAACAAAACAGCAGTGCCTAATCCAGTGGAAATAATTCAAATTCAAATTCAAGAGTGAACTGCTAGGAAGGAGAGCAGGATCAATCCTGTTGCTATGCTGTTCATGGCTGAGTGTTGCTAGGTTATTCATAATGGGCTGTACATGTGGATGAAATAAAGAGCAATGCTGAAAATTTGAGGCAATTTGATGTAGAACATTAAAAGATGGCATTTTAAAAATGGTGCTTTCTTTTTCTTTTCCACGCTACCAATTGAGGTAAATTGAAGGGAGGAATGGAGCCTCTGAGTAAGAGGGAGCAGGAAGGTGTAATTTCGAAAAAAACTAAACTATTACAGCTATTTCCCTTGAAGAACCTGGCAGCTCCTCACTCATGGGAGGAGGTACAAGCTTGGAGTGTTGAGTTTGGTAAGCTTTGTTCAAAAACTGCTGTTAGATCGGAGCCCATTCAACAAGAACTGGCTAACTTCTTGTACAAAATGGCTGTGAGCTTGGTTTTCTCTCTTGGCGTGTGCAGTGGACAGATTCTCTTCATGACTGCATGTATTTACACAAGGACTGATGCTGTTCTCCACAGCGATTTGTGATGTACAGTGGTGTACACCTTTGAGGAAGAGAGTTCCAAAAGACCGCCAGAAAAATCGAGAAACAAGATATTACCTTATTTTTTATATTTCAATTGAACGGTCAAATCTAAGTCAATATGAATTATACAGTGGATACAACAAAGTTAGACCTTTCTTTCTTTCAAGGCTGCCCGTTAATGGTCCATGGTGAATGTTCCATTTCAATTTGTCTACTGTGAGCTCACAAGAAGGCCTAGTCCAATATGTCAAAGAACAGGCAAGGAGAAGAAACTCTAACAGACCAAAACTCCAAAAGGCACAAAATGGTGAACGCTGCCACTACTGTTCTCCAAGCAAATCTCCAAAAATGGCACTTGGCTGCCACCTAAAAAGGTTTCCCAAACCAGTACTATTAACGGCTGCAGATGGGTGTCAATGTCCACACAGAAGGTAGGTATCTCAAAACAAACTGACAAAACTTCTGATGACGATGGCTTTCCTCCAAATAATTGACCAAGAGGAAAATCTCCACCGTCGCCTCCAAGTACTACAGGATAGCGACTAAACTGAGGGATGCCCTTGCCTTTTTAAAAACAAAGTGGAACCTTTATTGCAACATTAAAGTATCAGATATTCCAAATGTAAACATTTTCATCTATCTGATACAAGGCATCAGGAGTAAGATAAAAGGACCCCTAGTTCTAAGCAGGACATGTCTCTTCTAATCTCTGTTGTACCTGTTGAACCAGAATTCCCTGTGTGTACAGTCACTTATGCATTGACTGCATAACTTGTGATGAAAGTTCATATTGTTAGTATGCTGCTAAGCTAACATCAAGCTTCCATATGTGTTAATTTGAGTTAACTCATGGACTTTAAAAGAGTTAATTAAGAGAAGCAGAAACAGGAATTTCATGGGATCCTAGTGACCAGTGTGCCAAAATAGCAGGCAATGGAAATTAAACCTGAAAGCAGAGAAAGCGAAGAGGAAATTTGATAGAGATGTTTAAAATAATGAAGAGTTTGGATCGAGTAAATAAAGAGAAACTGTTTCCAATGGCTGAAGAGTCAATAACTGGAGGACACTGATTAAGGTGATTGGCAAAAGAATCGGAAGTGACATGAGGAAAATCTTATTAATGCAGTAAGTGGTGAGGATTTGCAATGCACTGCCTGATATGGAGGAGCCTACAGTTCAATAGCATTCAGAAAGGAACTAGATAAATATTTGAAGGAGAATAAAAATTGCAGGGATATGGGGAAAGAGGGGGAGTGGGATTGACGGGATTGCTCTTTGAAAGAGCCAGCGCAGACTCAATGAGTTGAAGAGCCATCTTCTGTGCTGTGCTATTCTATGAGTGCCTTAAAGACGAAACAAATAATGAAAAGTACTTTCAAATCAAAGTATTTTCCCTTTTGGGAAGCAGTGATGACTAAAGTAAAACACAAAACTGCTGGAGAGATCCAACAGGTCAACCTGCATTTGGAAGAGAAATAAGGTCCTAATAATGAATGAAGATAACATGTCTTACTTGTCCCTCCCACTCCCTAATCATGGCAGCACTTGGAACATCTAATGTGTGAGAAAATAACATTTCTGTGGAGCCTTATGGAGCAAGTTCTAGAAAAGGAAGAAAGGTGAATTTCTAAGAATTTTTTTGTTTTGTGCTTTGGTGTAGCTGAACACTAAGGCAACAGGTGTTGGAACAAAGGAACAGAAAGAGGCCATTTGGCACCCCTAGCCTGTTCCACCATCCAATGATATCATGGCTGACCTAAGACCTATACTGGCGTACTGGCACCTGATAGTAAATTGTTTTCATTAATATCGAGACTGTAAATAAGAACCTGTACTTTCATCAGATCTGTTGCTGGGTCAAAATCCTGGGACTCTCTTCCTAACAACACTGTGGGTGTACCTACCCCACATGGACTGCAGCGGTTCAAGAAAGCATCTCACCACCATCATGGGTAATTAGGGATGGGCAATAAATGATGGCCTGGCCAGCGAATGCCCACATCCCCATAAACGAATAAAAAAATGGTGAGGAATATGATGGAATGTTATATTGTATTTTAAACATGCTTTAATAGTGGTGTGGTGTGGGGTGGGGGGGAGGGGGGGCGGGGGTGTTGAGGGCGATGATGGGTGCAGGCAGAATGAGAGAGACCAGTTCAGCAAAGGGTAGAAAATTGAAGTCATCTCTTGTGACGCTGTAATTGAAACTTGTTTTGTCTTCAGTTCCAGATAGATGGTGAGGACAGCAGACTGTCTCTACAAAGCTGCAGCACAATATAGTATCACAGTTGGTAATTAAAGGACTAAAGTTGCTTCTGAAGATGAACACAGAAAGTGTCTCCATCACCGCCAGTTTCATATCCTTAACAGTAATGTTCCACTATGGCCATTCCTCCTCTGAACTTGTTGCCCCTAAACTGTGTTTCATGTTTTTCCACCACCCTGCATTCTCACCACACTGGACATCAAGACTGACTCCTAAGCGGACTCATTCTTACAAACACAAATCCATTTGCTTCCCTCCTTTAACCTAAAAAAGACGCCCTCAAGCTCGGTGTCTCTCAACTGAATTCTGTTATCTCACCAATTCTTCTCAATGTTGGATTTGGCTGCATCACGGACATCAGCCCTTCACCAAGATCCCTTCATTAAAAAAATATACATGCTTGTATACACCTTTAGAAAATATGGTTAAAAGTTAATGGCTTTGCCTTTAAATATGCCCTGTCAATGGAAAAGTCAAAAGAGAGAGGGAGAAAGAAAGAGAGAGAGGGAGAAAGAGAGAACTTACATTTTAGTGCCTTTGCAGCTTCAAAATGCCCCAAAGCGTTTTATAGCCAATTAAGTACTTTTTGAAGAGAAGTCACTCTTGTAATGCAGAAAGGCAATTTGCACACAACAAGGTCTCACAAATAGCAATGTGACAATGACCAGATAATCTTATTTTTCGTGAAGTTGGTTGAGGAAAAAACATTGGACAGGGCATGGTGAGAATTCCCCTTTTCGTCGAAATAGTGCCATGGGAATCTTTTATGCCCAGCTGAGACAGCAGACCAGGCCCTCAGACTAACACAAATAAAACCTGATCCATTTGAAAACTCCTATCCACAAACTTCAGGATTTGCAAAAAAAATTGAAAGGACTTACAGAAACTGCTAAAAGGCATCTTGAAGAACGTATTACGTCTCCGACAAGAGTTTGGCCTTTCATCTCTCCTTGCCTTTTCTGCTTTTTTCTCTATCCTTTGTCTGTGTCACGCAGGCGAAACTTTTCATCAGAGTCCTTGTTATTTTCATAAATAAATCATATATTTATAATGAAATACCATAAAGCATTTCCAAAGCCTCTGCCTTTTAGGCTTCCTCAAGGGAAGAAGAAGGAATCAAAGCATTTTCCTTCATTCCCCAAGGAAGCCCCAGCGGATGAAGGCTTGGGAAAATTCTCAGTTCTCTGTGTGCTCTAAGGTGTCCGTTATAAAATATACAGTACCTTTTATTGCAGACGCTAAAATCCTTTGATCCAAAGTATTTTCAAGTTAAACTGGTTGGATTTTCTACCCATATGCCATCACAAGGGCCAGTGGTCATTTCTCTTTGAGAACTTTCTGGCAACATTCAGAAACTTCTCATCTGTTTGAACCTTTATGAAAAGCTTTCATCTGTAAACCTTCAACTTATTTGAAAATCGGTCTGCTGAAGTGCAAGAGTTGAGGGATGGGAGAAGCCTTAGAAGTATTAGATAAATATATTTTATAAATATATATTTTTATATATTTTATATAGTCACATGCTTGAATATTTGTAAATTATATTGTGCACTCGAATGAAAAATGTACATGGAGAGAGAGCTGAGTGGAAATCATTCGAGATCAGTGATTCGATCAAACAGTTGTTAAAAGAGCATTGTTTCTTGGCTGAATTAACAAAAAAACAAGGATACTAAATATTGTATAATAGCGACCCTCTTCCAGGCTCTGTAAAGAACTTTGAATTATAATATGCACCTTCTTCTTTCTATTCTAGCTCTTTGTATTGAAGTAGATTATAGGATCAATTTACCCAGTGTGCGCTCCCAGTTTGCGCTCGAAGGCTGCACATCTCAGAGCTGGCTCCACGATATTGTTGCCTTTTCTCCAAGTGTCGCTCCCTGATAGGAATGTGGGATTGCCAAATATGCCTATATTTACTGAACCATCAAAGTTTACACATAGAGGGGGCTATTTAGCTCATGGTGTCTGTGCTAGCTCTTTGCCAGAGCAGTTCAAAATAAATCGCACTGCCCCGCTCTCTTCCCATATCCCTGCACATCTCTTCAGGCATACGATGCCGCAAAAATATAAGAATTGCTTCAAAAACTCTAATGGACTACCAGGCCTGAATTATCCCGACCTCAGGCAGGAGCTACAGATGGCCACAGTGCCTGCCCCTTGCCCAGGTTAGCCAAGGTGCCAATCCCGACTGAAACCAAGTGACCTTCTGCTGTGTAATTGTCCATCTGTCGACATTAGGTCAAGACAGGATTAACTGTGGTGCCTCCTGTGGTCAATAGTCACTCTAGAAATGCTCACACATAAAGAGAAGCTCTTAGTTGGGTACTCAGGGCTCTAACAGCTGGCAGAGTGAAAACTTGCAATCCATCAACATAGGCCAGATTCAAGCCTAATCTGTAGGGTAGAACATAGGAGGTGCTATTGTCACTCTCCTAGCCTTCAAATTGCTCATATACCTCTGATGTGATGCTGTTTTGATATCTGTTACATATAATTTTAGATTCATTCACCACATACAAGAAGGTTGTGCAAGTCTTTCATTCAACTGGTTGTTGTAAAGCACAGAAACCTTCTGAGTAAAATAAATGCCCACGCAATATTTCTTACCTGCCATAAGCATGGTGAGGTTAGTGCAGGTATGAGTTGTATTTTAGTAGCGCCTAGAGTACAGCAGTATTATTTCCACTTTTGTTGCCTGGTATGCTTTTTGCTTTTCTGCATTTTGGTGCATTTTTAAACTAGCATTTCAAGTTTCCCAAATAACCAGTGCAAGAGGCGGAGTATTAGCAAGAAAATATTAATGGAGATCAGGGTAATGGACAGTGCTGCTGGTGCAACCACTACCAAGTTAATGCTAACAAGACCAGGAAAACCAAAGTATTTTTGTCAATTTTCATTATTGGTGTTTTCCCACTCCATAGGCAATATCTCTGTGCACAAAAGTTAAGCAGATATTTGAGTTAAAGTGCTTTTGGATAAGACATTAAACCAAGGGCCCAACAGCTCTCCAGATGGGCCTCTAAGATCCCATGGCACTCTTTTTGAAGGAAAGGAATGGAGTTCTCCCTGGTGTCCTCGCCTTGACTGAACAGGGCATCAAGCAGCCTGAGCAAAACTGAAGTCAATGGGAATCGGGGGAAAACTCTCCACTGGTTGGAGTCATACCTAGCACAAAAGGAAGATGGTTGTGGTTGTTGGAGGCCAATCATCTCAGCCCCAGAACATTGCTGCAGGAGTTCTTCAGGGTCGTGTCCTAGGCCCAAACATCTTCAGCTGCTTCATCAATGATCCTTCCTCCATCATAAGGTCAGAAGTGGGGATATCCACTGATGATTGTATGAAGTTCAATACTATTCACAACTCCTCAGATACCAAAGCAGTCTGTGTGCAGATGCCACATCCAGGCTTGGGCTGATAAGTGGCAAGTAATATTCGTGCCATACAAGTGCTGGGCAATGACTATCTCCAATAAGAGAAAATCTAAACATCTCCTTTTGACATTCAGTGGCATTACAATCGCTGAATCCTCCCACTTTCGACATCCTGGGTGGGTTACCATTGACCAGAAATTGAACCGGACCAGCCACATAAAGACTGTGGCTACAAGAGCAGTTCAGAGGCTAGGAATCCTGCGGTGAGTAAATCACCTCCTGACTCCCCAAAGCCTGTCCACCATCTACAAGGCACAAGTCAGGAATGTGATGGAATACTCTCCACTTGCCTGGATGAGTGCAGCTCCAACACCACTCAGGAAGCTTGACACCATCCAGGACAAAGCAGCCCGCTTGATTGGCACCCCATTCACGACCTTCAATATTTACTCCCTCCGCCACTGATACACAGTGCCAGCAGTGTGTACCATCTACAAGATGCACTGCAGCAACTCACCACGCCTCCTTTGACAGCACCTTCCAAACCAGTGACCTCTTCCCCCTAAAAGGACAAGGGCAGCAGATGCATGGGAACACCACAACCTGCAAGTTCCCCTCCAAGCCACACACCATCCTGACTTGGAACTATATCACCATTGTTGCTGGATCAAAATCCTGGAACTTCCTCCATAACCGCACTTTGGGTATACTCCCACCAGATGGACTGCAGCGGTTCAAGAAGGCAGTTCATCACCACCTTCTCAAAGGCAATTGGGGATGGACACCAACATCCCATGAAAGAATTTTTTTAAATTTATCGCTCAGCCAATATCACAAAACAGATGGTGTGGTCATTATCACATTGCTGTTAGTGGGATCTTTCTATGTAAAAACTTGCTGACACATGTCCTAAATTACAATAGCGACTACAGTTCAAAATTACTTCATTGGCTGTAAAGCATTTTGGGATCTCCTGAAGTTATGCAAGTCTTTCTTTCTTTAGGGGTAAGATTATGCATCAGGCCAATTCCATTGAGTTCGCTGGGACAGAAAAGACATTTATATAAGTATTTTTCTTTAACCAAACTGGACGGGGCCTGCTAAAGGACCACTGGTTAGGCCGTAATTAAACCACAGTTTCCTGAATGCAGCTGGTCTGGCTCATTTAAGGCAGGTTAATTATGGAAAGGGGTGTCAATCAGGCATTAAGTCCCTTATTCATACATGCAAAGGGCCTAATGCCTGTTTCAGGCACAGTATCTCAATGAACTTTGTCTGCCTGCACCAATATAATACATGGTGCACTTCCGGTGTGCGATGCAAGTAGGCCGACTGCCATATCGGACACTATCAGGTGCAACATCAACCAATTCCTAGGCTAGGGTTTCAAAATGGACAGGGTGAGTGGATTGCATCTTCTTGTCCAACCCCATGTGACAAGGTGTACCAGTACAACAGCAAACATGAAAGGGAGATCATATTTGCAGTACGTAGATTACCAGTAATAGTGCTGCCTGTCGAGCTAATTCCACAATTAGCATTATATATAAAAATGAATTTTCCAAAGCAATGTTAGGGACCCAGTGCTGGCATCAATGTTTTAGAAACTGCTCTAAGTGGCCACATACTTACTCATGCAGACACACTGGCACAACTGCCTGCTCCTTATTGAATAAAAAAAGCCGGGGTTTCTTTTTATTTACTGAATTGAGGGACTGGAAGGTGTTAATAGATCTGTTTATTGATATGGGGATTAAAAGAGCATAGAGATCTTAGATGGTGTGAGGGTAGGGGATGTCTACAATTCAGTTCATTATAAATGAACTGTGAAGGAGGCTTGACATGCCAATTATCTGACCTTTCTCAATGCAAATTTTTCTTACATTGCTGTGAGCAAATCTTAGAGAAAAAAACTCAAAGATCCATCAACTTAAAGCTTCTGAACAAGAGACATTTCTGGGGGATGAGAATGATTAAAACTAGTTTGGCCAAAACAGCTTCGTCTTCTCGCTCTAATTTGCTCTGCATTTCAGATTTGGATAATCCAACTGTTTGGACGAGGTCCAATCACTCAAGTCAGAATGGGTCCAAATTGTCAGACCACATGGCATGCCAAGCGGCTCTGCAGAATTCTGCAGAGCCAGAGTAAGGCAAGGAAAAGCAGTGAGGCAATGTGTTCAGGGAACTCATCAATGGCAGATCATTATCAGATGCTCTTTAATAAAACATGGTCTTTTGATGCAGTGGCTTACTGCATGCCTTCAAACTGCTATGGTTGTGGAAGCAGAACCAATGAGCAAAGCTTCTTATATCACCCAGGATTAATGTTCCTAATGCTCAGATCTGACCCATTGTGCAGTGCTTCATCTCATTTATGTGCATCGTAGGGCACATCTACAGCCAAACTATGAAACAGTCTGGGGGAAAAGTGGAGGGGAGTGGAATTGACGTAGGCTGCAAGCAATCAAGTGCAGAGCCAAAGGAAACAGAATAAAACTGACAACACCCAGTATTACTTGGGCGCTGTAGGAAGGTCAGTTTTGCTGCTAAAGGGAGGAATCAAGTGCATGATTGATGGTTGCACAAGACTTGCTGAGGTAAAATAAAATAAATCCTGCACTCAATCCCACAAGACAACCAAAGTTCTGACTCGAACAGCAGTAGAATGCCTGATCCTGCACTTATCTGGCTGGTTGGCAATCACCATCATTTCATTCAGACTCCATAAAGAACAAGATGAGGGCAAGCATCACCATGTTATGTTGCTTCTCACTGCCGTTAATGGAAGAATATGGAAATGACGGGCAGGTAAAGATTAGCTGGTCCACCATGACTGCCCCACATTCATGATAGTTGGAGCATCGGGACCAGACACTTTCTACCCCATCCCTTCACTGCAGCAAGTAATCTCCTGATTACTGGTGTGATGAAAAACACCAGGCAACCAGATTCATAAGGAAGGAGAATGTTCAACATAAACCATTCCCAACAGCAATGAACTGCAATAAATACAAACCCAAACCAGCATGCCACATCACTGTCATGAAATGGTACAGACTAACTGAAGGGGTGAAATTGATCTATGTCTGCAGCGTAAGGGGCCAAGGATATGAGAGGTGAGGCACTGCGCATTGGCTCAGATTTGAGCATTGAAAAGGGCTCGTAACAAAATAAATCAGCCATATTTTCACCATGCCATTTTCCGTTGACTTGGAAAATATTGCCAAGATTTTTAACGTCAAACCAAATAAAGGCAGCAAAGGTAATTATCATTCTGTGAACTTCAATGGGAAGATGATCAAGAGGGGTGAAAAAAAAACCAGCAGCCAATTCACCCATTTCATGCTGCTTGCATAGACTGACTTCAGCCCCTGAATGTCTTTTAGAACTTGCATCTTTGTTAACTGCTAAAAATTATTTTTCTTAAGGGACAAAAATAAAATAATCTGGAATATTCTTTTCCGACTCCCCTCAGGCAACAAGACTAATAGAGGAGATCACATGGATTGTGAATCCTAGGAATGAATGATCTAAATTAAAAACAGAAGCACTCCCTTCATACAAATATATGAACATATGAATTAGGAGCAGGACTAGACCACTTGGCCACTCGAGCCTGCTCTGCCATTCAATATGTTCATGGCTGAACTGATTTCTCCACATTACATCCTACCCCCAATAATCTTTCACCCCCTTGCTTATCACAAATCTACCTCTGCCTTAAACATATTCAAAGACTCTGCTTCCACCACCTGAGGAAGAGAGTTCCAAAGACTCACGACCCTCTGAGAGAAAACAAATTCTCCTCATCTCTGTCTGAAATGGGTGACCCCTTGTTCTAGATTCTCCCACAAGGGGAAACATCCTTTCCACATCCACCCTGTCAAGACCCCTCAGGATCTTATATGTTTCAATCAAGTCGCCTCTTACTCTTCTAAATTCCAGCGGATATAAGTCTAGCCTGTCCAATCTTTCCTCATAAGACAACCCACCCATTCCAGGTATCAGTCTAGTAAACCTTCTTTGAATTGCTTCCAACGCATTTACATCCTTCCCTAAATAAGGTGACCAGCATTGTACACAGTACTCCAGATGTGGTCTCATCAATGCCCTGAAGCATAACCTCCTTACTTTTGTGTTCAATTTCGCTCACAATAAACAATAACATTCTAGTAGCTTTCCTAATTATGTGCTGTACCTGCATACTAATCTTTTGTGATTCATGCACTAGGACACCCAGATCCCTCTGCATCTCAGAGCTCTGCAATCTCTCACCATTTAGTTAATATGCTTTTGTATTCTTCCTGCCAAAATGGACAACTTCGCATTTTCCCACATTAGACTCCATCTGCCAGATTTTTGCCCACTCACTTAAACTATCTATATCCCTTTGTAGCCTCCTTATGTCCTCTTCACAACCTATTTTTATACCTGTCTTTGTGTCATCAGCAAATTTAGCAACCATACCTTCGGTCCCTTCATCTAAGTCATTTATATAATTTGTAAAAAGTTGAGGCCTCAGCACAGATCACTTTGGCACACCACTCATTACATCCTGCCAAACTGAAAATGACCCATTTATGCCACTCTCTGTTTCCTGCTAGCTAGTCAATCTTCTATCTGTGCCAATATGTTATCCCCTACACCATGAGCTTTTATTTTCTGCAATGACCTTTGATGTGGCACCTTATCAAATGCCTTCTGGAAATCTAAGTACAGTACATCCACTGGTTCCCCCTCATCCACAGCACATGTTACTTCTTCCAAGAACTCCAATAAATTGGTTAAACATGTTTCACAAAACCATGTTGACTCTACCTGATTACCTTCAATTTTTCTAAGTGCCCTGCTATGACATCTTTAATAATAGCTTCTAACATTTTCCCCAATTCAGATGTTAAGCTAACTGGCCTGTAGTTTCCTGCTTTCTGTATCCCTCCTTTTTTGAATAAAGGAGTTACATTCACTATTTTCTAGTGGAACCATCCCCTGAATCTAGGGAATTTTGGAAAATAAAAACTAACGTATCAATTATCTCGCTAGCCACTTCTTTTAACACCCTAGGATGAAGTCCATTAGGACGCGGGGACTTGTCAGCCCGCAACTCCAACAATTTGCTCAGTGCCACTTCCCTGGTGATTGTAATTTTCTTGAGTTCCTCCCTCCCTTCCATTTCCTGACTTACAGCTTATTCTGGGATGTTACTTGTATCCTGATGCAAAATACTTGTTCAATTCATCTGCCATTTCCTTATTATCCATTAGTAATTCCCCAGACACATTTTCTATAGGACTAACATTCGCTTTGCTAACTCTTTTCTTTTCTAAATATCTATAGAAACTCTTACTATCTGTCTTTATATTTCTAGCTAGCTTTCTCTTGTACTCTAATTTTGCCTTCCTTAACAATCTTTTAGTCACTATTTGCTGTTTTTTATATTCTATCCAATCCTCTGACTTGCGCAATTATATGCTTTTTCTTTAAGTTTGATACTGTTACGACCCGGTGAGAAAGGTGTCTCGGGGTCTTTTACTGTCATCACCTGGTCTTATTGTAACAGGGTTTAATTTTTAACACACTGTGTTTTGAGCTCCCCTTTGGTGAATCCTAGTTCACCACTTTATTATCAGGCAAAGAAATGAGCATAAACAGGCTTTCTTAGGTTTAAGGAAGAAAATTGAAATTTATTAAATCTTAAACTTAAACTCTAATTCGGTTAACACCTACGGATAGATGCCGCGCCCCACGCTAGCATGCATACGCGATACGCACATGCAAATAGAGACAGAAAAGAGCAGAAGAAAAATAAAATGGAGAGGTCTGAGACAATCACTGAAGAGAGGGTTTTACTGTGCTTTGAACTCGCTGTAGTCCTTGATTGTACGTAGTCTTGCTTTTCATTGGGGCCCAGTACTCTTCTTAAACTTTGTTCACTGGAGGAGACTTTTCTCTCTTGGGGTTCATATGTCTTCAATGCTTTCTGAAGCTGGTGAGAGCAACAGTCAGTTAGTCATGTGACTAAACTGATCTGACCACGTCTGTTTGTGTATTTGGCCATCTTATAAGTGTTTTAGCTAACCACAGATGGCGGGCGGGCGGGCGGGCGGGTCCTCTCCCCACCCCCCCCCCCCCCCCACCTTGAAACTTTTCTTTCTCATTGGAATGTATCTATTCCGAGTATTCTGAAATATCCCCTTAAATGTCTGCCACTGCATCTCTATTGATCTATCCTTAACCTAATTTGCCAATTCACTTCAGCTAGCTTTGCTTTCATGCCCTCATAATTGCCCTTACTTAAGTTTAAAGTACTGGTCTTGGACCCACTCTTCTTTCTCTCAAACTGAATATAAAATTCAATCATATTATGATCGCTGCTACCTAGGGGCACCTTAACTATGAGGTCATTAATTAATCCTAGTTCGTTGCACAATACCAGGTCTAGTATAGCCTGCTCTCCGGTTGGCTACAGAATGTACTGTTCTAAGAAACTATTCTGAAAACATTCTATGAACTCATCTAGGCTACCTATGCCCAGCTGATTTTTCCAGTCTATATGTAGGTTAAAATCCCCTGTGATTATCGCCATACCTTTCTGACAAGTTGCCATTATTTCTTCCTTTAAACCCCGTCCTACAGTGTGGTTAATATTAGGTGGCCTGTACACCACTTCCACAAGTGACTTCTTGCCTTTATGATTTCTAATTTCTACCCATACTGCTTCTACATCCTGGTTTCCTGAACTTAGATCATCCCTCTCTATTGCACTAATACCATCATTAATTAACAGAGCCAGCCCTCCACCTTTTCCTATTTTCCTGTCCTTCCTAAATGCCAGGTACCCTTCAATATTCAGGTCCCAATCCATGTCCTCCTGCAGCCATGTCCCTGTAATAGCTATCAGTTCGTACTTCTTTATTTCTATTTGCACTCTCAGTTCATCTGTTTTGTTTTGACTGCTACGTGCATTCAGATACAAAGCCTTTAGTTTTGTCCTTTTATTATTTTTGTAACCTCTAGCCTTATCGCTTTAATCTTAGATTTGTACGCTCTGTCCCTTCCTGTCATAGTCTGTTTATCATTTCCCATATTAATACCTTCCTCTCTTGCCTTGTCTCTATTCCTTGATTTACCATATCTTCCCAAATTTGATCCCTTGCCTCCACTATTCAGTTTAAAACCCTCTCTAATTCCCTAGTTATGTGGCTCGCTAGAACAATGGCCCCAGCACTGTTCAGGGTAGACCGTCCCTACAGTACAGCCACCACTTTCCTCAGTACTGGTGCCAGTGCCCCATGAACTAGAACCCACTTCTACCACACCAGTCTTTGAACTACGCATTAATTTCTCTAATCTTATTTGCCCTATGCTTCTTTTTCAAATGAATCTTGCCACTTTCGTCCAAAGTAACTACGCCGTACTATTGAAGAACAACACACCCACTCACCAGAAGTGTAGAGTTAGCCATTCTAAGTATGCTGTCACTACTCATGATATGTTTTCTTGTCTAAGTCTAGTGCTTGTCTGGAACAATCACTCGCAAGCACCAGTCGTGGCTCTTTATGTGGTGAGGGGGCGGTTGATATCTTACAAGTGTAAGAATTCTACAACTCAAAAGCAACAAGCTTGCAAGCAAATTAATGTTAAAATGGACTGATTTTCCAAGGGTAGAGGAATTTTACAACCATAGATGTATGCTGTATGAAAATCTGGGACGGGATATTTAGACCCCACCAGGAGTGGGAACGAAGGCAGGAAGGCGCAGAATATCACACTGCCAGCCTGTGTGCTGGTTCCCCAGTTCCATCCCGCTCCTGGGCCATTTTCCCAGAAGCAGCATTGGGGGGCTGAATTGAACTAGTTATTGAGGCCTATTGTCAGAGGCCGATTGGGATTTTCCAGTCAGCTTCCAAGTCCCCGTAGGCATTGGGGGACAGTTTAGCTGCCTGGAAGCAGCCTCTTGGTAGCATACCAGGTTGTGTGGGGGTGGGGGGGGGGGGGGACGGCGGTTGTTGTGGGTAGCGCTCCAGGCCGGCTTAGAGGCCCTCCCTGCCTGTCTGGCTTCAGCTACATCCACAGGCCTCACTGTGGAGGGTTTTCCCCCACACAGTGATGACCCAGCAGCAAAGGCTTTTTTTTTTATTTTAAGTTTGAAAATGTTGAAGAGAGGGCACGTCCATTTTGGGGTGCCCTCTCCCTCACTTACCTGCCATGGTATCCTGCTACTGCTTTCAAGCTGAGATGGCCTCCTATTGGCCCTCCAGCTTCAAATGCCAGCCCCGCCATCCGTAATTGGACGGTGAGCCCGCCCTCTGGCCACTAATTGGCCAATTCGGGGAAAATCACTGCTGAGTTATTGTTTCCCACACAGTGCGGACTCGTGACCCCCATTTCTGGCTGACGGCAGATCCTGAAGCCCACAGTGAAATTGCTGCCTCGGGTGTCCAGCGTGTCATATTACAAACAGTTCAACAAAAAGTGTCAAAATAAAGGGAAAGCCAGCCTACAGACGGGTATTTCAGGCACCTTCGGGACACTCCATCACTTCCGCCATAGTCTGGCCATTATAATTGGATAGGAACATAGGGGTAGGAGTAGGTCATTCAGCCCATCAGTCTGGTTCCGCCATTCAATACAATCATGGCTGATCATCCACTTCAATGCCTTTTTCCCCACACTACCTCATAGCCCTTTATGTCATTGGTATTTAGAAATCTGTCAATCTCTGCTTTAAACATACTCAGTGATTGAGCTTCTACAGTCCTCTGGGGTAGAGAATTGCAAAGATTCACAATGCCTTGAGTAAAGAAATTTCTCCTCACCTCGGACCTAAGTGGCTTCCCTCTTATTTTGAAATTGTGTCCCCTGGTTCTGGACTCCCCAACCAGGGAAACATCTTATCTGCATCTACCTTGTCTATCTCTTAAAGTATTTTGTAGGTTTAAATGAGATCACCTCTCATTCTTCAAAACTCGAGAGAATACTGGCCCAGTTTCCCCAATCTCTCCTCATAGGACAGTCCCGCCACCCCAGGAATAAGTTAAGTGAGCTTGCGTTGCACTCCCTCTATGACAATAATATCCTTCCTAAGGTAAGGGGACCAAAACTGCACACAGTACTCCAGGTGCGATCTAACCAGGATTCTGTATAATTGAAGCAAGGCTTCACTACTCCTGTACTCAAATCCTCTTGCAATAAAGGCAAACCTACCATTAGCCTTCCTAAATGCTTGCTGCATCTGTAGATTAGCTTTCAGTGACTTATTGACGAGGACACCCAGGTCCCTTTGTACATCTACACTTTTTAATCTCTTAACATTTAAGAAATACTCTGCACATCTATTCCTCCTACCAATGTGGATAACCTCACATTTTTCCACATTATATTCCATCTGCCATATTCTTGTGTAGTCTGTGCCTACTTCTGGTGCGGAGGTTTACTCTGGGTATCAATGCCGCAAAGAAGAGCAGAGGAGTAATCCCTGGTGTCCTGGTCACTATTGTCCCTCAACCAACATGTAAATACAGATCATCATTATCGCATTGCTGTTTGTGCGATCTTAGGGGTATGCACATTGGTTGTGTGGTCTTCGAGCTATTTCAGCTAAATAGATTTGAGATACATCAGCTACAGACTAATTGAATAGCAGAGAAAGCTCGACAGGCTGAATGGCCCATTCCTGTTCCTAGAAGAATGTATAAGTAAGGGCGGCACAGTGGCGCAGTGGTTAGCACCGCAGCCTCACAGCTCCAGCGACCCGGGTTCAATTCTGGGTACTGCCTGTGTGGAGTTTGCAAGTTCTCCCTGTGTCTGCGTGGGTTTTCTCCGGGTGCTCCGGTTTCCTCCCACAAGCCAAAAGACTTGCGGGTTGGTAGGTAAATTGGCCATTAGAAATTGCCCCTAGTATAGGTAGGTGGTAGGGAAATATAGGGACAGGTGGGGATGTGGTAGGAATATGGGATTAGTGCAGGATTAGTATATGCAGGATTAGTATATATGGGTGGTTGATGGTCGGCACAGACTCGGTGGGCCGAAGGGCCTGTTTCAGTGCTGTATCTCTAAACTAAACATAAACTAAACTAAATCTGTTGAGACAATTAACGATAGTCAAATTGGATATATATTTTTAGATTAGATTAGAGATACAGCACTGAAACAGGCCCTTCGGCCCACCGAGTCTGTGCCGAACATCAACCACCCATTTATACTAATCCTACACTAATCCCATATTCCTACCAAACATCCCCACCTATTCCTACCAAACATCCCCACCTATTCCTATATTTCCCTACCACCTACCTATACTAGTGACAATTTATAATGGCCAATTTACCTATCAACCTGCAAGTCTTTTGGCTTGTGGGAGGAAACCGGAGCACCCGGAGAAAACCCACGCAGACACAGGGAGAACTTGCAAACTCCACACAGGCAGTACCCGGAATCGAACCCGGGTCCCTGGAGCTGTGAGGCTGCGGTGCTAACCACTGCGCCACTGTGCCGCCCATATATGATCATTAAGTATCTCTAATTTGCCCCAATAGCTCATTTCACAGGGGACATCCTCGAAAAATAACTTGTGAAGAATAGGTAAAGTGATGCATAGAGTTTCAATGTAGGTATTTCCATTATAAATATTAATAGAATAGCCTGACTGCTTAAGTCCCACATCCTAGAAACATAGAATTCTATAGTGCAGCAGGAGGCCATTTGGCCCATCCTGTCTGTACCAGCTCTTTGAAAGAGCTGTCCAGTTAGTTCCTTACCCTTGCCTGCCATATTTTTATCCAAAATGAAATCTTAATACACTGCACAGCAGTATTAATAATCTTTAATATAGCCTGATGGCTTATAACCTAACAGGAAAAGACAATTAGTCCAGGGCTCCTTGTTCTAGAAAGGAGCAGGCCAACGGGTGACCTGATAGCTGCCTTTGAAATTATGAAAGGGTTTGATAGGTTAGACATATAGAAGATATGTCTTCTATCATTCCCACGATGGGGGGGGGGGGGGAATGGGAGACCAGAACTAGAGACAATAAATATATCTTTGCCTGTTATAAATCCAGTAAATAACTCAGGACAAATTTCTTTACCCAAGAGAGCGGTGAGAATGTGGAACTTGTTACCACAGGGAGTGGTTGAGGTGAATAGCACAGATCCATTTAAGGGGAAGCCAGATAAGTAGGTGAGGGAGAAATGAATAGAAGGATATGCTGATAGGGTTAGAGCGAGGAGAGGCTCGAGTGGAGCATAAAGACCAGCATAGACCAACTGGGCTGAATGGCCTGTTTCTGTGCTGTAATGAAATCTTATTCAGGTTTGCAATTGCCTTACTCCACTTAGTAGCTTATGCCTCATTTGTGTTGGTTGCAATTGCACAGAGGCTCAAACATGCAAACCGACAGGCAGATTCTCTGCCACAGTAAACAATCGCTCACTCTGTATGCTGCTTTAGTGTAATTGAATGTAATCCATGGGCAACATTCAAAAAGCAAATAGAGATAATTAATCTTTAGAGTGTTTTTTTAAAGTAGCAGCTGATGTTAAAAACGTCCAGCGGTCTATTAGGGTGTTAATTTTCTCTGCTTATAACCAAGCCCATCAAAGCCCCAAGCCTTTTAACATGCCATTTGCACAGGCATTGGCTGAAGTATACAGCACTCAGCTGCGATTCCAGATAACAGGCTGTGTTTGTACCTGATTGCATGGAATAGTTTTTTTTTTAGGAAGATAAAAAAAGTCTTTTTTTTTTACTTTGCTGTATATATCAGTCACATTTATTTCTTACCATTTCCCTCAATCCCTTCTCTCTCTCCAAGAATAGATCTGATGTATGCTACGTGCTTCAATGGTCTTTCCTTGTAGCTTCTCCTACAACTCCATTATCTTGTCAATAAGTTCAAATCGGAAGGGGTAATTTTAACCCTACCTGCCCAGTGGAAAGCAGGCCCGTTGGCAATTCAAATCACCTGGGTTGCTTACCCTCCATCGGACTGTGCAGGTTATGATGACCACAATTTTTATATAGGCTTCTAGGCATGTGGCTAATCTAAAGTCTGCAAGGTCCTTCTTCAAACATGCAGCTGTGGCTCCGATGGCTGTGTATATCTGTTAGTCCTGAGAGTCAGGAACAAGTGTAGGCCGCAGGTAAAGCAGGGTGCGAGCGCAGCGATAATTCAATCAGGCCACATAAGCGTAAAATTCTTAATACGCTAACGAGCTGGATTTTGCTGGAAAAAAAGTAGCAGCAGGTGAAAAATGCATGTCTTTATTGATACACAAATCATTCACCCAGCAGCTTGTAGCAAGGAAGAGATACCCGGCGAATTGCAAGTCGTCACAAATTGCTGACTATTTGTGCTGCTCCATCGTTAGTTTCACGTAAAAAGGATCACGTGCTTAACCTCCCCGTGATTTTGAAAAAGTTGCTGCATTTGCACATTAATTGCCCATTAAGCTCGCAACAGCAAGTTAATCTAGTAATTAACGGTGTAACTACTCTTAACGATGTGATAATTGTTAATGACTGCCAGTCAACCTCTCTTGCCCAGAAAGACAACACTTGTAAATGATGTCTTCTCCTTCTTTCAGGTTGTGAATTGTTTGAAATGAACTTATAAAAGAGCAACTGGCCAGATCAGAACAATCACCTGCTTTAACTTTCTATTGATGTCACCAGCTGGTTTAGCTTAAAACTAAATCCCAAATGTTTGATTGATCTGCAAATTCTAATTGGTGCAATATTTATTACAGGATGAAGAGAGAGATAAGGGAGTTCCCATAGTTATCATTTTAACAGAGTGTTATTGCAGCAAATTGTGTCGAGTTGTTGCTTACGCTGGATTTGGAATTATCCATTTGGTAAAGAAACTCTCAACTTGGCATTAAACCAGGTTCCATCCGCATTTTCTGATGAATTTTAAAAGTCACTGACAATATTCAAAGTTTTCCCAATATCCTGACCAACATTCCTCCCTTAACAAATAGCACAGGAGAAAAACAAATAAATTGGCCATCATTTCCTTATAATTTTGGGATATTGATGGTTTAGAATGGCTGCCATGTATGCCTAAGTGACTTAATTTCCTGCATTTGATAAGTGATTCATCGTGGGAATGATTTAATTTGAGGGCTGGAATGTTATGTTGGGCGGGAGGCCCTGCCCACCAGCCAAAAGGTCAGTGACAACCCCACCTCTGCTGGGCCTGGGGAGCCAGGCTGGGATTTTGCACTTCCCAGGCCCTTAATTGAACTTGGATGGCAGTGGGCCAGCAGCTCCACCAGAGTCATAGAGAGATACAGCACTGAAACAGGCCCTTCGGCCCACCGAGTCTGTGCCAACCAACAACTACCCATTTATACTAATCCTACACTAATCCCATATTCACTCCCACATCCCCACATTCCCTCAATTCTCCTGCCACCTACCTACACTAGGGGCAATTTACAATGGCCAATTTCCCTATCAACCCTGCAACTCTTTGGCTGTGGGAGGAAACCCAGTGGAAAGCCAGGCAGTACCCAGAACTGAACCTGGGTCACTGGAGCTGTGAGGCTGCAGTGTTAACCACTGCGCCGCCCTGTTGGAACTACACCCAGCCATTGGAAGCAACAGGAAGGACGGCCCCGGAACTCAGGTAAGTTTTTAGGGCCTCGCCAGGGACAATCGGCCGTTCCCCGGCGAGGCAAGGGGGTGGGGCCAGTTCTGGGGGTGGCAGGGGGGTGTGGTGGCTGGAGAAAGGGTGTTGTACTTTGGGGGCAGTTGGGGCTTCGGGGGCGACCTCCATGGGGCACAGGGTGCCCGAGCAGGAGGGCCCCCACCAGCCCACAAGGCGGGGTTCTTGGGGCCTTTGCCGTCCGCCTGCCGAGGGTAAAATACCCATGGCAGCTGTCGGAGGCCCTTAAGTGGAAGTTAATTGGCCACTTACGGGCCTTGATTGGCCTGGGTTGGGTAGACCTTTTCTCACTGCCACTGCCCCGCAAAAAATTGCGGCGGGGAGGGGAGAGGGAACGCCCGCCACCCACCCACTCATTGGGAGGGGGGGGGGGGCCGTAAAATTCTGGCCTACATCTCCATCACCTTACTTCTTCCCGCTGTGCTGTCAGATTGCCTGACTGACATGAAGCCATGGCTGAGGTAAAATCCCATTCATCTGAACATCAGGAAGATCAAAGCCCTCATTTTCACCTGCCATAAACTCCAACTCCCTAGCTGCTGATTAATTCTTTTCCTGAGCCACTCACTCAGGCTAAATCAGACGCAGTGAAACCTTATCCTGTAGGACACAAAGTTGAGTTTCAAACCGCACCTTCTATCCATCACCAAGATTACTTGATTTCTCCAAAGCCCTCCTTCTATAAACTTCAATTTCTTCAACACTCGACTACCCAAATCTTGTCCAGTTCAGGACGGTGTGTGACTCGGAGGTGGTGGTGTTCCCATGCACCTGTACCCTTGTTCTTCGAGGTATAGAGATCAGGGCTTTGGGAGGTGCTGTTGAGGAAGGCTTTGTTGAGCCGCCAGATTATCAAAGAAATCTCCCTTTGTTATACTTCTGACGTTTTGAGTTCTGGAGTATGAGTTAATGGCAGATGCCTCATGGTGTTGTGCACAGTCAGGCAGAAGATAGACTGTTAGAACAATAAAGGCGTGATTAACAAAGTTCTAATTCTTAATAGACTAATACATATATATATATACCATCCCAACAGTCAGTGCCACTTCTAATTCATAAAGTCCATCATCTTATCATTACAGGTCCAATATGATGGGCGCCATGCAGTAGGTGTTCCTTAGATGGTGACATCTCTGCTTATATTTCTTGTAAACATCCATAGACATCTTATCTTCCCTGCCTTAAGGTCAAAAGGAAAGTGGTGCAACTTCCCCGAGGTCAGTGGGAGAGCAATTTTTATGATGTCTTCTGCATCCCAATGGTCTTAGGTGATGTCTTGGCAAATTGCTGCCAGCGATCGATCGCTATAAAAGTTAGCTGATGGCTTCAATGTGTGGAAGTCATTTATTTCTCATAAAGAGAACACTGCTAATGTATACTTTATAGTCAGATTACTTCAGTTATTGAGCTTTTCAGTGGCTGATAGCTATGGGAAAGAGATTGATAGCGTGTGCAGGGTGAAAGTGTACAGCATTGCAAAGACTATTAAGAAATCGTTATGATTTCCCCCTCCTAATATTTGTGTTCTCTTTGTATTCATTCAGGTGCAGAGTGGAATTGTTAAGCATGTACTGTGACTGGTTATCTTGTGGAGTTGTGGGATCCATGTGGTTTGGACTGGAACAATAAAAATATCAAATTTTGCAAATAATTTAGTAGACTGCACTCTAATGATTGATGCTAAACCTTTTCCATTTGTGTCCATATTAATTTGAGTGTTCAAAGAAATACAATGCCAAAGCCTTGTTTATTCAACTCTACTCTGAAGAGAAAGGAAAGAATGATTGAAAAGAGGAAAGAATATGTGAATATGAGAAAAAAAAGAGAGTTCAGGGAGACTAACCAACAAAATGGAATAAAGTCTGGAATAAATACTATAAATGTAAGATGTAAGATACCTCTTTCCATTTCTCTTAGGCTGGAAGCACATTTCTCAGTTGCTGACATAGAATTTAAAGAACAGACAAAGGCCATTTGGCCCAACTAGTCTATGCTGGTATTTATGCTTCACCACCTGCCTCCTCCCATCTTATTTCAGCTCACCTTATCTGAATCTGTGCACAAACCAGGAACTGGGGAGTAGTATAATGCAATCATTCTCTTATTGCCTTAGCTTCATACACAAGCTAGTAGTCTCAGTCTGCACTCTTCACTCTCTGACACCAGATTCACGTTTGCTGCTCACAGGCATCACCCTTTTATAGGTAGGGGATCTTACAATCATGTTGTCCCTGATCTTTGAAACCTTCTGCAAGACTGCTTTCCCTTTGTGTCCCTCTTCTTTCTTTCAGTAGCCTTTCGAAAACCTCTCACATCTACCAAATTTACCTCTGCCAACTCTTCCCTTCTGCTGTTCAACAAACCTCATCTTCCTGTAAAGCAGTCTGAGATATACGTCTACTTGGGAGGGGGAAGGGTTTTGTTGCTGACGAGGCTACGATGAGTTAAGGTTTTCACGGATCAGTGGACAAGAATATCTTTGCCTCAATTATTCTGGTTTTAGTCATGAAAAGAAAAAACTCCCCTTTATATAGAACCTTCAGTGAGTGACCTCAGGAGATCCCAAAGCACTTGAGTCAGTGAAGCACTTTTCAAAGTGTAACCACTGTTGTAACGTAGAAAACACAGCAGTCAATTTGCACACAGCAAGCTCCCACGAGCAGCAATGTGATAAAGACCAGGTAATCTGTTTTAGGTGTTGGTTGAGGGATATGTTAGCCAGGGCACTGGGAAGTAAAGGCCTGCTCAGGTCTGCAAATGAGACCCGACCTGAACCCGACAGAACCCCATTCCAGCCCCAGCCCCAGCCCGACCCGGCCCGAGTCCTTCCATTTTTTCCCGATCCGACCATTAGTTAATTTACCTTCCGTTTTTCACTTTGTTCCTTTTAAGCTGCACAAGCTTAAAATAACTAACAAAACCACCTTTAAAGTCCAAAAAGTGAATTAACATTAGAGTCACTTATCTGAGGTTGTAAGAAAGCGTATCCGATCCAGCCTGACCCGAGCCCAAATGCCAGACCCGGAACTGCGACTCGACCCGAACCAG
Source organism: Heterodontus francisci (assembly GCF_036365525.1). Taxonomy (NCBI): domain Eukaryota; kingdom Metazoa; phylum Chordata; class Chondrichthyes; order Heterodontiformes; family Heterodontidae; genus Heterodontus; species Heterodontus francisci. Next base: position 44,999,210 of record NC_090405.1, on the reverse strand, counting down.
ACACGTGTCGTCAGGTCTCGGTTGGGTCGCAGGCCTTTACTGGGAAGATCTTCTCTGCTCGTTTTCAAATAATACCATTGGATCTTTTACATTCATCTGAGAGGGCAGATGGGGCCTCAGTTTAACATTTCATCTAAGAAATAGACCCTCCAACAGTGCAGCACTCCCTCTGTACTGCACTGTTGAGTCAGCCTAGATATTATACTCAAATCTCTGGAGTGGGATTTGAACCCACAACCTTCTGACTGAGAACTGAGAGTGATCCTGACTGAGCCAAAGCCCAGCTATAGATTTACTTAGACACCTAAAATACACAATATGGTCAAGCTCCTAACAAACCCTTTAACAATGTAACTATTCTGGGTTTTTTTTGTTGAAATCAACACACAATTGTCAAAATGTCAGGGGGTGATGATAGGCGGAGAGTTTTTTAAAAACACGGCAAATTATCAAAAGTAAAAAATAAATGACTTGCATTTATATAGTGCCTTTCACAACAATTGGACATTTCAAAAGGCTTTACAGTCAATGAAGTACTTTTTGAAGTGTAGTCACTGTTGTAATGTAGGAAACGCGGCAGCCTGTATGCACACAGTAAGCTCCGACAGACAGCAACATGATCATGACCAGATAATCTGTTTTTGTGTGATGTTGATTGTGGGATAAATATTGGCCAGGACACCAGGGAGAACTACCCTGCTCTTTTTCAAAATAGTGCCATGGGACCTTTTATACCCATTTGAGCCAGCAGATGGGGCCCTCAGTTAAATGTCTCATCTGAAAGACAGCACCTCCGACAGTGCAGCATCTCCCTCAGTACTGCAGTGGAGCGTCAGCCTTGATTTTTGTACTCAAGCGCTGGAGTGGAAATTGAACCCGGAACCTCGTAACTCAGACGCAAGAGTGTGACCATGGCTGACACTGCCGAATGTTCTATCTGAAAAAGTAGTGGAAGTAGATTCTATAGTAACTTTCAAAAGGGAATTCTGTGTATCTTAACCACTGGGCTGCTAGCACACAGTAATAATGCTTCCATTTATCTCGAACCTTATATCAAAATGTTTGGAGGCTTTTTCCAAAGACGATGGTTTTACAGTGTTACATAAGCAACCATGCTAGCCCATTCTGTGCCAGATATCCCACAAACGCCAATGATGAGTGACTATTAAATCAATTTTTCTTTTAAGGTGACATTGGTTGAGGAAGAAATGTTAGCCAGGACATCGGGAGAATATTCTTTTCTTGTTTGAATAAATAGCACACGACTTTTATTGACAATCCGAGTAGCAGATGAGACCAAGTACTGGTAAACCATCATTTTCTGTCCTTGGTGACCTGCATTGGCTCCTGGTCCACAAATGGTTGGTTTAGCATGGGTCCAGTGGAGGAAGGTGAATGGCCAAACACTGGCCATGGGCAATGTAGGCTTGGATGTCCTAATAGTTTGACCCATCCTTTGATCATTAGACAGGCTTGCGTAGTAAAATGTTCCCCTGGCGTGAGTATTACCTCAAAAGGCGAAAGCTTATATTTTAATATTTAGCTAATGAGGTGGCGAGAGATGATAAAGTAGCCAGAGTCCAGACAGTCGGGAGGGTTTGCTAACTTAATGTTTTTTTAATTAGGATGAATAGTTCCTCATGTCGTGATGGACTGTTTGCATCCATCAAGTGTTCAACATTTCAGAAGCATCGGCTGTTCATGCATCACACACATAATTCTTTAATGCATTATCGCTTGCATCGCACAAGAGAAACACAGGCCAGCATTCCATTAGCCTTTCTGATTATTTTCTGCACCTATTCATGACATTTTAATGATCTATGTACCTGGACCCCCAAGTCTCCTTGGGCCTCCACTGTATCTAGCTTTGCACCATTTAGAAAATGGAAATAGCTCCATGTTGATGTGACTGTAGAGACAGGCATTGAAAACAGACAACTCTTTGGAGCTATTCTGAAATCTATCTCGATCTTAGCTTTCTTTACTAGTGCCTGGAATGGAAGCAATATGCAGGTAATCAAAGGTTTCCAGCTGTGAGTAGTACTGTAAACACAGCAGCTTGGAAACTCATTATAAGCAATAAATAAATTATAAGCATATGTAAATGGCACCTTGGCCCTGGTGAGATGCTATTCACAAAAAGTAACACAAGGTTAGAAAAACAAATAGAGAATGCTTGAAAACAAGCTGTTAAATAACAACTTGCATTTATGCAAGGCCTTTAACATTGGAAAATGTCCCCAGGCACTTCAGAGGAACATAATCAGACAAAATCTGACACCAAGCCACCGAAGGAAATATTAAGACAGTTGACAAAGAGATAGGTTTTAATGAGCATCTTAAAAAGGAGGAAAGAGGTAGAAAGGTTCAGGGAGGGAATTCCAAAGTTTAAGGCTTCGGCAGCTGAAGGCACGGCCGTCAATGGTGGAGCGATGAAAATCGAGAATGCTGAAGAAGTGCAGAGATTTGGGAGGGTTGTAGGGCTGGAGGAAGTTACAGAGATACGGGTGAGGCCATGGAGGGATTTGAAAACAAGGCTGAGAATTTTTTAAAATCGATCCATTTCCAGAACAATGTAGGTCAGCGAGCACAGGCATGATGGGATTTGGCGCGAGTTAGGATATGGGCAGTCGAGCTTTGCATGTTTTGTATAGAATATTGAAGTATGATGTGCATCGTATTAAAACATTAAAACATCTCAAAGCACTTGACACAATTAAGTACTTTGCTGCATAGACAATCGAGCAGCTATTTTGGACCAAAAATACCCCACAAACAGGAAAGAAGTGAACGAACAATTAATTATTTGTGTGTGGGGTATGGGAGGAATGCTGGCCAGGAGACTTGGTGATGCCCCTGCTCATGGGTTTGGTGACGCCTACCTGATCCATAGTTTAACTTTGCAACAATAAGGAAATTTATAGGATCATACCTCACGGAAGAAGGTCATTCAGCCCACGGTATGTGTGCCAGCTCCAAAGCAGCTAAACAATTCATCCTACTCTTATGCTCGTTTCCAACAGCCCTGTATTTTTTTCCCTTGCAGATCTATATCCAATTCCCTTTATTCCATCTTTATTTCATTCAAGTTTTTTAAGAAAATAGCAAAAATTTAACAAGAGCTTTTATTCCTCAACAATATTCAAAGTGGGAGACCATCGGCACTGCATCAAAAGGAAAACAGTGAATGTTATTGTTCAGAAACCAATTAAGTGAACAGATGCATTGGTTGCTGGAACAGTTTATTTGAAATGTTAATACAAGCTCTGTTTAGAGGAAATGTATCTTGGAGAAGACAAGATTCAAGCATTCGCATCTCATCTAACAAGGCGCAAGATCTAGTAAACTCTGTTTACAAGAAAGGAGATAGTAAGGCATGAAAAATAGAAGTCCCATGGCACAATCTACTGCTCAAACCAGAAAAGATATCAGAACTCTATGAATAAACTGGAAGTTACATTGTCCATGTGAAACATCGCATCTTTAAAGTTTGTTAAGATGCAAATTTATTTCATCCCAAAAGTCCTATTTTGTTTATCAGACTCTCTAAGAAATGCCTTTCTACAAAGGAAATAATAACTTGATGTGAACTGATTCAGGTTTCATTGATGATGTGATGTTGTGGCTTCTGTGCATCACGTAACATGTAGATAAATCTGATGAAGCTATTTTAGCCTGTCTGAACAAGTATTATCCACCTTCAGAAAGAAGTAGAGAATGCATTCCATGGAGTGAAGTAAAGCACAATTAGTCGTGAATTGTTGAAGCTGGGTGCTATACCATTCACAGCAGGTTTTCGTCTTGAGGTGGCAAGGTCAGTTTATGGGAACAGTCTTCTAATCGTAAACACAAGACCCAAGTGTTGGGATATTAGAACAACCATTTCATCCTGCAATGCATTACTCCCTTATTGCTGTACAAAGCATTGATAGTGAGCTCAAAATCCTGGTATGGAACTCTGACCTACAAATATCTGACTCAAGTCACGACTACGTCCAACTGAAACATGCTAGCATATAAGTAAATTATATTTTATCCTTTGCGTCACATTTCAAGCTAAGTTATTGAAGCAGGTAGCTCTTCGGTACCTTTTTTAAATATGAGGCAATTTTCACTTTCACCAGACCAGTTACATCCGCCACGTTGAAAATCTGTTACCTAACAACTTCCTCCCCTCCAACCACCCATTCCTTCCCCGCCAACACACAATATCTCCCCTCCTCTCCTGAAGACAGTAATGCTGGCATAGCATTCCATGAATACCAGCATCTGTCCTAGCCATAGGAACATGGGAACAGCGGCAGAGAATATAACCCTTCGAGTCTCTTCCCCCCCCAGTCAATCTGATCTGGTGACCCAACTCCATATAGTCCTCAAACAAGTGGCCATTTTCACATGCAAGTCTACAATGGAGTGTGGACACGCTATTCGTGCATGGAGTTCGTGGGTGGGAAGGCATCTAATTGCTTCAACTACACATCAGGGAAGTTGCTCTTCTTGCAGGAGTCACCAATAGCAATCAGAAGCACCATTCCACTTTATTTGCTCTCTCCCCAGGCCAGGGTACTGAGGCCAATTATGGCAGGCACTACTGTTGGCCCTGACCAAGGTCAGCGAACTCAGCACAGTATAGGACCGGAACTTGGGCCATACTCAATCTTTAGCTTAGCTCCACAGTGGACAGTGCAATCACCAACTAAGGCAAGCAGTCCTTCGAGAGCTGGTTTCAATTCTCAGCTCTCTGGGTTTTCTGTCTCCTTCTTAAATATCAGGATGATAATAGATATTCTCACCGTAAGCAAGCAGAACGACCAAGGACTTGGGGTTGCAGCAACACCCTCCATGCTTCTGTTCTTCCCCAACCTGCCAGTTTCTCCAAGATAATTCCATTTACACGGATGATGAGTCAAAGTGGTGGAAATATAAGCACGCAAAGTGTAAAATTGTGAAAATCTACTATTGGGGGGCATTAATCAAGACTGCCCTGGGTATTGAATGAATGGAGCAATTAGTCCCAATTCTCACATGAGTAAATTATGCAAATTTAATGAATAATTTTTAAAAAAACATATTGACCAGTTTGTAGCACCCCAACACATGAAGTGATCTGAACAAAGCTCTCTAACACTAATCTTTTCCCAGGAACTCCATCCAGTCAGTATAGTCAGACTCCCTTTGCTTCACTCTCACTGACACACCTACATGCCATGCTAATGACTAATTCTCCTCTCTGCAATTCATTTTACAACCCTTTGTCCTGTCCCAATGCTCCCTTAATCATTTCTAATCATCAGTAACCTTAAAGCTTTTAAGACATTTTTTTCTCCCTCTGCAGCCAGCTTATTTCTTGTGCAAGTAGTACACCTACGAACATCCCTGCATGCATTTTTTTTTTAAAGAAATATTATTTTATAACAATACTCACACGTGATTCCACAGAGGAAAGACTGGTAACTCTTGACATGAAAATTTGCCTTCTCTACCTTTTTGCATAAAGCCCGGCCCTAGTTATCAGCCAATTGTTGTAACGTTCTTAAGGGACACAGTGCAGCTGATGTTCACTACATAATGGAAATTCAAAAGCTCAAATTAAACTGTCAAATCGCAAGATTTGCTGCCTGTTAACTTGTTACAAGGCACAGTGATTCATACAAGTGAACTGCCAAATATGCCTCCTTTTTTCTGCATACTTCATGCTCCTGCAAAGTATTCTATTGTTAAGAAACCAAAGTGAAATATCAAAACAAATAGGGACAGGGGGAGGCCATTCAGCCCCTTAAGCTTGTTCCACCATCCAATTAGATCATCTACCCGGTTTGGTTCTGACCACCCATTTTGAGAAGAGTCGGAGAGATGGTGAGCAGCAACTGGTCCTTAGATGACACCAAGCTTAGATTTGTCAACTACAACAGGAAAAGACTGACAGAGCAAAGAAATTTCCCAGTTTTTTTAGATTCTGGGAAAGAATAAATTGGAGTAGAAGATTTAATTGTAACTTCATGGATTAATTAAATCCTTCTGAATATTTATATATCAAATGACAGATAATTACACTAGTAAATTACCCATTAATGAACATACATTTTTTTTTATATACAAAGGTGGCAATGTAGTTGCGAGTGTGATGTCCAAAACTCACTCCACAGTGCCACTTACTGACTAAATTGTGCAACTGCGTTGTTACAGGAAACTGTTTACATACAGCATTCTTGTTCTAAATGTTTACATAGGGAATTTGAATAATATTTGTTGACTCAAAAATGTGAGCAATATTTGATAGAACAGGAAGTTGGGTAGAAAGTAGATATACACAAAATGTTTATTTATTGATAGAGGTAAGAAGAGATAGTCTTGCATGTAAGAAGCACCTTTCAAAACTTCAGGATGCCCCAAAGCACTTTACAGCCGAGGAAGTACTTTTGAAATATAGTCGTCATTGTAATGTGAGTAGATGGGTATAGGTGCAGTGCCTGTTGTATAGGCAAATCCATCAGTCATTTTACACACAGGATGGGATGAATAACTAATTAATCTGCTTTTGGCAGTGTCGACCAGGGAGAGAGTATACCCTGGGATAGCAGTGCCACTCTCACTCTACTATGTTGCTATACAATCTTCAATAGCCACTTGAGGCAATGGAAAGGGTAGCATCGTGCTCATGTTATCAGACTAGTAAGTTTACATTAATGTTCTGGAGATGAGAGTTCAAATCCATCATAGCAGCTGGGGAATTTTAAAAAAATTCAACTGATTAAATAAATCTGGAATTAAAAAACCTAGTATCAGAAATGGTGACCATGAAACTACTGGATTGTCATAACAAACCCATCTAGTTCACAAATGTCTTTTAGGGAAGGAAATCTGCTATACTTACCCATTCTGGCTTATTTAGACTCCAGACCTGCAGCAATGTGGTTGACTCTTTAACTGCCCTCTGAAATGAAATGCCCTTGCAAGTTTCTCAGCTGTATTCAAGAAGACAGCTCACTACCACCTTCCCAAGGACAATTAGCGATGGGCAATAAATGCTGCTCTTGCCAATGACGCCTGCCTCAATGAATTAAAAAAGGTTTAACATATCATTTGAAGGAAAGCACCTCTGCCAATGTGGCACTCCCTCGGTCCTTCACCGAAATATCAGACATACAATATGTAGGTTAGAATAGACTCCCCAGTCATGAGATTTCAAGAAAAGTTGCTGATCTTAAAAGAGCTCTCAATAGTGACGGCTAAAAATGGAAGACAATAAGGGAAAACTTGATCCCTTTACAGATCGAGTGATTTTCAAACAATACCCCCAATTCTGGTGAAATTTGTTGAAAGAAATCTCTTAACAAATAGTCTTCAAAGATTGACAACATACAGAGTCAAACAGTGGTCTCCACGCAAAAGAATTTCACTCAGTCAGAAGCAGCAATGAAGTAAGGACCCCAACAAAAACAAAAATTGGGTATAAACAAGGCCCCATGTAGTATCTCTGCAAATTCAGTAATTTTTGAAATAAATTGTTTAAACTGAGTGATCCAAGGGAAAAGTGCTTACATTTATAATGTTTACTCCCACAGTTACTCTTCCCTTCTATCATCACCACAATGCTGCTTAATTACAGCATAGTCCTTGGGAGCCAAGCTCTTTGTCTGGTATAATGAGGTACATGCAATTGTGAATACCCCATAACACAGCACAAAATCAAAAATGAAAATGTTGAAAGCAGAGGCCCATTAGCTTTACAACAGAGCTTGCATTACAATGAAAATAGAATATATTTCATAATTTTGCACTGTAACTTCAAGGACACATGGCACAAACAATGTAAGTCCAGGAAAGTGCATCACTTTAAAGAGTTTATTGTTCAAATGTGCTGCATATCCCTGAGCAAATCTGCACGATACATGTCAATTAAACTCTTTAAAAATACACAGTGCGAGAGGAGCAGAGGTTGCCTGTGGAGAACTAAATTGGAAGGTGTTACTAATGTAGCATATGAACATTCCAAATTGTCAGACAGAGAAAGAACAGCTGATTGACAAGTCTGGTCCAAAATCATGATGGCTGGACCATCATAGCTACACATTTCTTCCCACTCGCCTCTCCCTCCATCCCCACCGTCTTATAATCTTCTGCAAAATCAGAAGCACAAACCCAGGGACAATAAGGGAAAACATAACAAGGAACATCCCTCTTTGACACCCCCCACCCCTCAACTGCTTCCACCACCTCTCAGGCTATTGAAACTAGTCCAGAAGATCACATGGACCAAGTGTTGTCTGTAAAAAAAATAGGTCAAAAACATACAGGGGGTATCAAAGTGAGCAAGAGAATTTGAAGGTCAACTTGTTGGAGTGCAAGGAGTCAGTTAGAGCTTGGGGAGAAGATGGGAGTGTGCTAGTGAGGGTATCGTCTGCTCGATGTTGAAGGAGATGAAGCTTATGGATGCTTGAGGCAGGAGGCATGCTGCACGATCTCCAGAACAGTGTGCATTCGAGAAGTTGAGCTTAAGGTAGTGAAGGCATAGACTGAGGTTTCAGCATCAGGTGGGGGTACCGAGAGGGAAACAAATGTTTTTGCTGGTTTTACTGGATATTTTACATACCTACAAAATACTTGAAGGGATAGACAGGGTAGATGCAGGTAAGATGTTTCCCCTGGTTGGGGAGTCTAGAACCAGGGGACGCAATTTCAAAATAAGGGGGAAGCCACTTAGGACAGAGATGAGGAGAAATTTCTTTACTCAGAGGGTTGTGAATCTTTGGAATTTTCTACCCCAGAGGGCTGTGGAAGCTCATTCATTGAGTATGTTTAAAGCAGAGATTGACAGATTTCTAAATACCAATGACATAAGGGGATATAAGAATAGTGCGGGAAAAAGGCATTGAAGTGGATGATCAGCCATGATCATATTGAATGGTGGGGTAGGCTCGATGGGCTGAATGGCCCACTGCTGCTCCTATGTTCCTAGCCCTGTCCTTTGCGTTTCAGTTTCACCAACTCTTAAGCTCCGCCCATAGGTTTAATCAATCAAGCACAGTGAACTCTGATCAGTGGATAGACTAATGCAATCAAATCCAGGTCAAACAAACCAGTGAACACTACAACAGGCAATGCTGTGGGTGTGGAAGAAAGCAGTCATGGGAATGAAGGGGATGTGGGAAGGAGCTGTGCTCTGGAGATCAAGCAGATGCCAAGGTTAGGAACATAGGAATAGAAGTAAGCCATTCAGCCCCTTGAGCCTGTCATCTGACAGCTGGTGGAGTGGGGAGGGGTGGGGGTGGGGGTGGGGGTGGGGTTGTGGAAGTGGTGGAGTGGGGTTTGTGGCCATAACCACACACACAGTTTCAGTTCAGAGGTTGTCAAATGACTTTACAATTGGAATCAATGATGTACAACAGCCACGAGCAATGCCAAGCTACATGATTACATTGCCCTCCAAGTAAAGAATATGGATAGTGTTCAATCTTGAACATGTCAGCAGTATTAAGGAGCAGAGGGCATCATACTCCATTTACCTATTGCCAATATTGATGGCTTTCAGGAGCAGGTGACGACTTGCCTTGTGAAGATCCTTTTTGGGAACTCACATTTTACTATTGAAAGTCACTGTGCCATCACCAGTAAATTTGTAATTGTATAAAGGCAATGTTGTTCTTCCAAATCTGTAATACTTCAAACATTCTCAGTAATTCCCTATCCAAAAAGAATACCAGGAAGCATCCAAACCCTTAATATACCACTTTTATCGACAGCTAAAGAGCAGGTCATTGCAAAATTCGTTGCCCCATTTTACACCTCATCTACGTTTGCTTCCCATTCAAGTCAACCCCAATAATTTATTTGCTAAGTAAAGGAAATTAGAACTTAAAGTTGGCAATATTAACAAACATACTTATTGTCAATTAACATTTCAAATGGATTAATACTGTTCTATAAATGAGTGGAAAGAGGAATGCCATGCTTACAGATTAAACCTTTTCACCAATTATCGGCACAAATTGATTTTGGTAAGAGAAGCACACACAAGGCATTTAACAGACCTAGCGGTTGAAACTCAGCTGAGTGCAGATTTTAAGGCATTTGTTAATGTGAGCTTACAACATTCCTATTCACCCCACTGAAATGGACGTATCAAAGAATACAAAAAGAAAGGCTTGCATTTATATAGTGCCTTTCGCAACATTGGTATGTCCCAAAGTGCCTTACAGCCAATGGAATTCTTTTGCTTTTGAAGTGTAGTCACTGTTGTAAAGTAGGAAACGTAACAGCCAATTGGCGCACAGCAAGCTCCCACAAACAGCAATGTCATAATGACCAGGCAATCTGTTTTAGTGATGTTGATTGAGGGACAAATATTGGCAAGGATGCTGGGAAGAATGCCCCTGCTGTTCTCCGAGATACTGCTGTGGGATCTTAAGCCCACCTGAAAGGGCAGACTGAGCCTTGGATTAACATCTCACAGGAAAGATGGCTCCTCCAACAGTGTGGCACTCCATCAGTACTGCACTGGAAGTACCAGCCTGGATTATGTGTTGAAGTGGAGCCTCCAGGAATTTTACATATGGATTTTAAGCTCCAAGTAGCACAGAATGAAATTTCAATCTCTGCAATGGCAGTGAATGCATAATGACAAATTCATCTGGCTTTCCCTTTGTTTCTAGAACAGGATAAATGGACATATAAAAGGACTGCCTGATCTTATTCTCTGGATCACGAGATATTATCACTTGGAATTTACAAACGCTGCAAAGATGGGGGATGGTAGCCTTAGTGGTAATGTTAATGGGCTGATAATCCAGAGGCCCAGACTAATGATCTAGAGAGGAGTTCAAATCCCACCATGACAGCCGCAGGAATTTAAGTTCAATTAATTAATAAATCTGGGAAAAAATGTTAGTTTCATTAATAATGATCATGAAACTACCAGATTGTTGCAAAAATCCCTCTGGTTTACTAATGTTATGAAAATGTTTCCATTTTTTTATATTTTTGAGGACTTGTGTTTAAAACTGAAAAGATTCCACGGATGTGTTATTTTATAAACAAGGATCACAGAGGTCTTGTTTGAAAACAATCTTTACTGGAGGTCACATACATGCCTTAAGCTCAATAAGCAACAGAAACCTTGGTGATTTGGGGAAGATGTTTACAAGAGAAGTGACATGCTAAGATTTATGAAAGTCAGAAGGTCATTTTTGAGATATTGTTTTGACTTTCTGGTTGGGTTGTGGACTGTTTTGAGTTAGTTGGAGGTCAGCCTGCCAAGAGAAAAACACCCAGCTCATTTCTTTCTTAACTTCTCTGAAAAGCTCTGAGAGTTCAATGTGTGCGAGAGCTACAACCCCCGATGTTGCATTTCTCCTGAGAAGCTGGAAAAACCTGCAAGATTAATCCTTGATGCCGCCTGAAAAGAACTGCTCTAGAAAAGATCCCAGTGACCCATTTACATGTTCTCGGATGCCAGACTGTATGCCATTTTGGGACACAACATGCCTCATCTGTTTTCTTCAAGAATTAACAAGTATTTGGCCAAAAAAAAATTTTGTCTTTTTTTTTTTGCAAAAGAGCTCTGCAGAGAAAATTTATTTATTTTTCTTTAACCAGTGTGTGTGTGGGGTATTTAAAAAGGGAACTTTCACATTTAAATCTGTGTTAATGCTTTGCTTCGTTACTGGATAAGTCTTGTTTTATAATAAACTGGTAATTTTGTTGTTTTTTTAAAGAAACCTGGTTGGTGTATTTTATTCTAGGATAAGGAGTAGAGTATATGATTGACCATATCGGTAAATATTTAAAAATATAGTCATAGAGATACAGCACTGAAACAGGCCCTTCAGCCCACCGAGTCTGTGCTGATCAACAACCACCCATTTATACTAATCCTACATTAATCCCATATTCCCTACCACGGCCCCACCATTCTCCTACCACCTACCTACACTAGGGGCAATTTACAATGGCCAATTTACCTATCAACCTGCAAGTCTTTGGCTGTGGGAGGAAACCAGAGCACCCGGTGGAAACCCACACGGTCACAGGGAGAACTTGCAAACTCAACACAGGCAGTACCCAGAATCGAACCCGGGTCGCTGGAGCTGTAAGGCTGCACCACTGTGCTGTGGAGAGAGAAGCAGAGTTAATGTTTCAGGTCAGTGATCCTTCATCAGAACTGGCAAATATTAGAAATCTAATCAGTTTTAAGCAAGTAAAGTGGGTGTGGGGCAAGAGATAACAAAAGGGAAGGTGTTGATAGGACAAGGTCACAGAGTATAACTGACCAGAAGGTCATGGAGCAAAGGCAAATGGTATGTTAATGGTGTGGTGAAAGACAAAGTGTTAGTGCAGAGAGGGTATCAATTGACAGAAAAAATGAACAGCCCTGGCCTCAAGCACAAACATGAAAAAAAAAACAGTGGGTAGGCACAGTAGAAACAAACTAAACAAACTAAAATAAAAAAACAAATGAAAAAAAGAAAAAAGAGAAAGTAACTAAAAATAATAAAAGTGGGGTTCGTCATGCTCTGAAATGATTGAACCCAATGTTCAGTCCGGCAGGATGATCGGTAAATGAGGTGTTGTTCCTTGAGCTTGCGTTGAAGTTCACTGGAACATTGCAGCAATCCCAGGACAGAGATGTGGGCATGAGAGCTGGGGTGTATGTTGAAATGGCCAGCAACTGGAAGCTCGGAGTTTGTGCTTGAGGTCAGGGCTGTTCATTTTTCTGTCAATTAACATCCTCTCTGTACTGACGCTTTGTCTTTCAGCACACCATTAACATACCGTTTGCCTTTGCTTCATGACCTTCTGGTCAGTTATTCGCTGTGACCTTGTCCTATCAACACCTCTTTTGTTATCTCTTGCCCCACCCCCGCTTTACTTGCTTAAAACCTATATTTCTAGCCTCTGCTTCTCTCTCCACAGATGCTGCCAGACCTACTGAGTATTTCCAGCACTTCTTGTTTTTATTTCAAATTTCCAGCATCTGCAGTATTTTGCTTTTATTTAAATATACGTTGTGACCTGTGGAGAAGAGGAACTAGAAAAGACAGTGCACTCCTCCCACCTCGGTCGTAACAATGTCCTTTAGGGAAGGAAATCTGCCGTCCTTACCCGGTCTGCCCTACATATGACTCCAGTCCAACACCATTGTGGTTGACTCTTAACTGCCCTCCGAAATGACCTACCATGCTACTCTCAGTTGGAGGCGGCTCACCACCACCTGCTCAAAGGCAATTAGGGATGGGCAATAAATGCTGGCCTTGCCAAAGATGCTTGCATCCCAAGCACAAATAAAAGGAGGGAAATGGATTTCGAGCAGGAGATGTACTGTCCACTTGATTTTAATTTTAGAATAATTCCCACCAGCGCTACACTGAAGTGGCAAGACTGACAAGCAATCATCACAGTTGCTAAGGACCAAATCACTAGCGAGTGTGATGTGTCAAGTTAGGAACAGCTCTTAATTTCCAGGAAGAGAAATAAAGCATTCGTCAAACGATAAGGGAAAAGAAAAATAATTGGCCTTTGTGAGCTTGAGGAAGAAACAGTTTTAAAACCATTCCTCTCCGGATTTGGAACCTACAACTCTGTGGGGAGAAAAAGCTTTTAAAGCTAACCTCTTAACTCCATTAGTTTCCAACAGCTGGGTTAAGAAATCCTCATTTTGTCGCTGAACCTGCAAGCTTGTCTATAAAAGGTGAAGGAACAAAAAAAGGGAACAAAATTGTCAATAATATTGCTGGGAACAAATGCTATGCAAAGAATGAAAGAACTTGATTTATTAGGACACCATGTCATCTCAATGCCTCAGTGGGCTTTACAATAAATTTGCAGTCACTGTTAGGAAGGCAAATGCAGCAGCCAATCTGTGCACAGCAAGATCCCACAAACAGGAAATGTGGTTTACGACCAGCGAATTTGCTTTTGCTGGTGTTGCTGGAGGGATGAACATTGGCCAGGAAAACAAAGAGATCTCCCCAGCTCTTCTTCAAATAGCTCCGTGGGATCTTTTACATTCATTTTTTTGTCAATATTACAATCTATGATACAATTCTTGAGTGTGGTATATTAAGTGGCAATCTAACGGAGGTATTTAGATGATTAAAGGATAGAGAGAAACTATCTACTTTATTTCCTCGAGTGGGGATATTCAGAAGAAGGGGGCACAACCATAAACTTGGAGCTATGTCATACGGGACGCGGCATTAAGAAATGCTTCTTCACACAAAGCGTAATGGGAATCTGGAAACCAAGAAACTGTTGAGACTGGTGGTCAAGTGGAAATTCCAAAACTGAGATTGATCTATTTTTGTTAGGTATTTATGGTTGCTGAACCAAGGCTGGTAGATGGTATTAGAGATGCAGATCAGCCATGATCTAATTGAATGGTGGAACAGGCCCGAGGGGCTGAATGGCCTCCTCCTGTCCGTATGTTCCCATGAGCAGAAAATTAGCCAGCTCTGAGTGACAGCCACTTCCCATGGACCTCAACATGAGAGTTAAAAAAAACCCCCCCACACAAATGGGTCCCCAAGATTGAACAAAAGTGTGTCGATCATTCTCCTGAAATTCCCAAGCTATCAAGATAGTTGAGACGTTGTCTTGTCACTAGGCTCAGTGAAACATCACTGGAGTCACTAAAGGAAACAGCATCAAAGCGTAACACTAAATCTCCACAAACCTGTCTGCAAAACTCAGAGACGCAACACCCCCGAGATACACCAAGATCTGTCTGTTTGAATTCCTAGGGACACACAGGGATGGACAATACACTGAAGAAAACTCCTACCATTCCCTCCACCAGCCAGCCTACCCGTCCCCATCTGCTGGTTTTAACTGAATGTTTGGTTAAATTTAAGTAGGAAGCAACATTGTGCAAGCAGGAAGAAGGTTTTCAAAGCTGTGAAAACTGACAATGTGGAAGCATTTACATTTTACAAAACAATACTTGTCACACAGAATCGGACTACTGGTTTCAAAAGTAGAATTTAAACTTTGACATTCAGGAGAAAAAAAAAGACTTGCATTTATATAGCACCTTTCACAACCGAAGAATGTTCAAAAGTGTTTTACAGCCAATGAAGTATTTTTTGTAGCGTTGTCACTGTTGTAATGGAGGAAGTGTGGCTGCCAGTTTGTGCACAGCAAGTTCCCACAAATAGCAATTTGATAATGATCAGATAATCTATTGCTCTGTGTAGAAACAATGATGATTATCTTGTGATATTTTCACCTCTGTTTCTCTTTCCCCCTCCTCTGAACATTCGCATTATGTTGCAAGCTGATTTAAGGTAACAACACGACATCTTGCTACCAGTCTTCATTAGTTGCTGAAATCATGTAGCAGAGAGCAAAGCCAAGTCGTCAGATGTGAGAGACAATACACTTAAGTATCTTGATGTACACAAGTATTCATTTATCTGTCAAATAAACTTGGTGAGACACATGATTGGCTAAAGATGTCTGGAGACCATAGAAAATGTGAACTACCTGAACCCAATTGCCTTTACATCAAGTAAAATCAGAGAATAATCAGTTTGCTATCCATCTGGATCAATATTGCACGAATCCTCTAAGGACATCGAGTTGGTTGAGGCCACTATAGCTGTAGCAGATTGAGGCAAATCCTCTCCTGTGTTAACTTATAATTTATAGCATGGATGGCTTCAGAAAACTCCCTTATCAATCGGAACTTTTCGCAAGATTTTTTTGCGCTGGGTTCCCTGGCACTCCACTGCAGTAGTAAAGGAGTGCTGCACTATCAGAGGTGCTCTCGTTTGGATGAAACGTTAAACTGAGGCTTCCTCTGCCCTCTCAGATAGACATAAAAAATCCAATGGCACTATTTTGGAGAAGACCACGGGGACTCTTCACGGTTTATTTTAATTCATTCATGAGATGTGGACGTCACTGGCCCGTCCCCAATTGTCCTCGAGATAACTGAATAGCTTGCTAGGCAGTTTCAGAGGGAGGTTGAGTCAACCACATTGCTGTGGGTCTGGAGTCACATGTAGGCCAGACCAGGTAAGGACGGGCAGATTTCCTTTCCTGAAAGGACATTAGTGAACCAGATGGGTACTTACGATAATTCAGTAGTATCATGGTCACCATTACTGATGCTAGCTTTTTATTTGATTTTTTTATTCAATTAACTGAATTTAAATTCCCCAGCTGCCATTGTGGGATGTGAACACATGTACCCAGTGCATTAGTTCCGGCCTCTGATTACCAGTTCAGTAACATGACCACTATGCTACCATACCCAGTATCGTATCTTATATTTATCCCTCAACCAAAATCACTAAAAACAGATCATCTGGTCATTATTACATTGCAGTTTGTGGGAGCTTGCTGTGCACAAATTGGCTGCTATTTTTCCGACATTGCAACAGTGATAACACTTCAAGAATACTTCAGTGGCTGGAAAGCACTTTGGGGTGACCTGAGTTTGTGAAAGGTGCTATATAAATGCAAGTTCTTTGGTTGTTTTTACCCCCAACTCCAATGGTTACATTATTATTTTCGTACTTTTAGATTTCTCTGGGGTTGCAATCCAACTGAAAAAGTGGCAAGGCATGATGGATTTGTCCAATCAATCAGGGAAGAGACCTCTGAAATGGAGCCTCTGATTATTATGTTGTTTCCCATCCACTCTTCAGGGCTTTGCATAATAACCCAAGTAAGGTCAGATCAGTCATTCCCAACAGGATAGAGACCTCGGTACGAATTCCAGTGGACGCTGGGATGACCATTGACCAGAAACTGAACTGGACCAGCTATATAAATACCATGGCTACAAAAGCACATCAGAGGCTAGGAATTGTGCGGCGAGTAACTCACCTCCTGACTCCCCAAAGCTTGTCCACCATTTACAAGACACAAGCCAGAAGTGTGATGGAATACTCTCCACTTGCCTGGATGGGTGCAGTTCCAACAATACTCAAGAAGCTTGACACCATCAGGACAAAGCAGCCTACTTGATTGGCACCCCATTCACAAACATTCACTCCCTCCACTACCATTGCACAGTGGCAGCAGTGTGTACCATCTACAAGATGCATTGCAGAAACACACCAAAGCCCCTTAGACAGCACCTTCCAAACCCATGATCTCTACCACCAAGAAGGACAAGACAGCAGATGCATGGGAACACCGCCACCTGCAAGTTCCCCTCAAAGCCACACACCATCTTGACTTGGAATTGTATCGCCGTTCCTTCATTAATGCTGGGTCAAAATCCTCACTACCCAACAGCACTGTGCGGGTGTACCTACCCCACATGGTCTGCAGGGGTTCAAGAAGGCGTCTCACTGCCACCTTCTCAAGGGCAATTCAGGATGGGCAATAAATGCTGTCCTAGCCAGTGATACCCACATCCCATAAACAAATAAAAAAAGAACCTGAAATCTCTCAGTTGGTATCCCATTCGCACTGTAGAAGTGCTTCTGTCTTGTGCTCAAAGTCGTGGGATGTTCCAACTTTGTGCTGCTTACAGTTCAAGGCAAGCACTGTTGTTCAAAAGCCACTACTTTAAACCATACAGCTCAGCATTTGAAAGTCACAATTATGGCCTATGTTGGAGTTTAATCTTGCCCACAGCTGGAACAAAATGGCTGATGTGGTGCGAAAATACTGATGGCAGCCAGTAACATTTGCCAACTGGGTGGCATTTTGCTTCTGAGCGGAGAGCAAAGACCGACTTGCTATTCAATGACTGCATGCGCCTTTAAATTTCAGTCCTGCCCATCCATTCTAATTATTCCTAAGCTTAATTACACACCACAATACAATATCACTGCTGTACAACGCACTCTTTCCACCTGCTAGCAAGATGTAATTAAGATGACGCTAACAAATGGTTTAAAAATTTCAAAATCTTTTCATTGCAATTAAAAACTACAGCAGAATTTTTCTTTTAGTGGAAAGCAGATGCTGGCTATTTCAACAGCAATTCCTGATAACAGGAGTAGTTTATTCGAGCGAGAAGAATGGGTTGTAATTTTGAACATTTTGAAACCAGCAAATTTACCTTAAATAAAAAGGGCATCAGTCTTGGTACCCAGAGCTACTGTGATGTTAACGGTGCTGTTGCTACCAAGGTGGGAGGAGTGCACTGTTAATTCAGTTCCACTTCCCCACATACTTCTCACAACATATTTAAAAATGTTCCCACTTACTGAAAGTCAATCAGATACACCATTTCCCCCAGAATAGAACACACTAACCAGGTTTCTTTACTGAACAACAGAATTAACAGTTTATTATAGAACAAGTCTTAACTAGTAATAAGGTAAAACATAAACTCGCAGATTGGATTTTAACAGTTCCAACATTAAATTTAAAAAGTCCCCTTTCTACCTTTTAATGTCTCTTTTTACCTGAGTCCCTTCACACTCATACACACACATATATACACCGGTTAACCGAAAAGTAAAAAAAAAGGATTTTTAGATCAGAGCTCTGTTACAGACAAACAGCATTTGGGTTCACTACTTGCTCGTTCTTTGAACGAAACAGCAGATGAGATATGTTGTTCCAAACTGGTATACGGTCTAACATCTGAGCACACGCAGACAGGTCACTAGAATTTTCAGAAAAGTTCTTTTCAGGTGGCACTGAGAATTATTTTTAGCAGGCTTTTTTCAAATATAGGAAACAAGATGAATTGACACAATGGACTTCAGAGTCTTTTAGGGAATTGCTGGAAAGCAAGCTGGGTTGTGGTCTTCTGTCCTTCCTTGACACTTCAGCAGACTTGACTTCTTAAATATTCAGCAAGAATCTGCTCTCTTCCTCCAGAAGGTAACACACAACACGCACTGACTAACAACCAAAAAGCTTGTCAGGTTATCTACCCATCCAGATGCCCTCTGTTACTACTGCACTTGTCATTTTTATACCCCTGTTGCCAGGGCTTCTACCCTAAGCCTAACCCGAGCCATGTGACAACCAGCAACACCGTTGCCAATCTGGCTCCCTTAGTGCCCTTGATGGCTTCCTTATTTTTTAAAAAAACTGATCCACATTTATTCATCTTAAACATAAATTCCTTTTAAAAATATTTCAACAAAAAAATCACTTTCATAACAGTGTACAAGCTGAAAAGAAATGTTACAAAATAAGTCTGAAACTAGAAGGAAGTATTCGACAATGTGTTCCGTATTCTGCCCAGATATTAGTGTCAGAACACTGAAATAAAAAGGATAGGAACCTTTGCTGAGAAGCCAGCAACATGCATTTATATAACGCCTTTAACATAGTAAAATGTCCCCTAAGCATGTCACAGGAGCACTACCAAGCAAAATTGGACACCAAGTCACATAAGGAGATATTAGGACAGGTGAGCAAATGCTTGGTCACAGAGGTAGCTTTCAAGGAGCGTCTTAAAAGGTGGAGAGAGACGTAGAGAGGCAGAGAGGTGTAGGAAGGGAAGTCCAGAGCCTAGAGCCTTGGCAGCTGAAGGCACAGCTGCCAATATTGGAGCAATTAAAATCAGGAATGTCCAAGAAGACAGAATTGGAGAAACACAGAGATTTCAGAGAGTTGTGGGGCTGGAGATAGGAATGGGTTGAGACCATGGAAGGATTTGAAAACAAGGATGGGAATTTTAAGAAGTCGAGGTGTTGTTGGACCAGAAGCCAAAATAGGTAATTGAGCACAGGGGTATTGGCTGAACAGGACTTGATGTGAGTGAGGATACAGACAGCAGAGTTTTGGATGAACTGAAATTTATAGAGAGAAGCTTTACACAATACAATCTGGCAAAACCTCCTTGACCAAGAAACACCAATGGAAAAGAATGACTGTTAATGTAATTAGGAATCAAATGCATACCACATTGGCATCTGATCTTAATGCACATCAGTTAACACCTCATTAACAACTGAGGTAGAGTTGACCCTTCACATGCTTTTATAACATTTCTTCCTGCTTTTTCAACCTGTTTAATTTAAATGGTCTTGTGACTCAGTTAAAAATGTGACCAAGAGTAATTTTTAGGCTATATTCATTCACAGCTTGAAAAGAAAGAAGTCACTTGCATTTAAATAATGCGTTTCTTGACTTTAGGACACTCCAAAGCGCTTTACAACCAATAACGTACTTTAGAAGTGTAGTCACTGTTGTAATGTAGGAAACACAGCAGCCAATTTGCACACAGCAAGCTCCCACAAACAGCAATGTGATTAAATCAGATCACCTACTTTAATGATGTTGGTTGAGGGATAAATATTGGCCAGGACACCAAGGAGAACTCCCCTGCTTTTCTTCGGACTAGTGCTGTGGGATCTTTTACATCCACCTGAAGGTGCAGATGGGTCCTCGGTTTATTGTCTCAGCTAAAAGATCGCTGATTGTCCAAGGAAATGCTACGTTACATCTGTCTACAAAAGATATTGGCTTTTCTTTTTGTGTATAAAAGCAAACCCCTTTCCCAACTGACTGACTGCTTGACTGACGCTGGGTGCCTTCTGGTATCTTGTCCAAGAGCCCGGTCTTCATGCGGGAGAGTTGGCAGTCTACTAGCAGTGGAGAACATCAGAGCTAACCTAGTCTTGTCCCCTATCCAATGCCCATGTATGCACCCTCTCTCTCAGGGATCAATGAAGTGTCATGAAGCCAGAACTTTGGCAGATTTGCAGTCCCCTCCTAATAAAAGGGGTGCTAAGGCCATTTGTAGAGCCCTCTTACCATCCCCAACTGCAATCAGAGCTCTGAACAGACCTGGAACCAACTCAAGGCTTTCTGCTTTGTGTGGCTCAGTATCTGCCTGTCCTTTCCAAATGAGGAAAGTCGTGAATAATTTCATGAACGTGAGTCAATTCTACCGAAAATTATAATGGGCTCTTAGATGTTTTTATATTATCAGTGTCTTCAAGTTCCAGAATACTCTCTCTAAATCTCTCTTTCAAGACCTACCTCTTTTCTCAAGGATCACCTGTCCTAATATCTCCTGGTGTGGCTCCGTGTCAAATATTGTTTGATAATGATTCCTGAGAAGCACCTTGCAGTGTTTTACAATGTTAAAGGTGCTATATAAATGCAAGTTGTTGTTATTTTTTCCTACATTACACCAAATACAACATTTTAAAAAGTCCTTAATTGACTGTCAGGCACTGTGGGATGTCCTGAAGTCATGAGTAGTGCTATATCAATGCAAGTTCTTTCTTTCTTAGTGCTTCCCTGGTACCTTTATTACTGTAATAATGAGTTGATAGTCCAGTGACTCTGGAGGAATGGTTTTCCAAGAGTGTGCCCATGGCAGAGATAGTCACCCTGTCAGGGTATATGGCGGGCAACTTGCCCACAATTTTCCGAGAGGCACTAGGTATCCAGGAGAGAAGTTAGGAACTACTTCTTCATACACAGGGCAGTAGAAGTGTGAAACTCTATCCCACAAGAAGCAGATGCTAGCTCAATTAATCATGTTAAATCTGAGGTCGATAGATTTTTGATATTGATATGATATGATATTGAGGGAGACGGAGCAAAGGCAAGTGCATGGAGTTAAGATACAGATCAGCCATGATCTCACTGAATGACGGAACAGGTTCGAGGGGCTGAATGGTCTACACCTTCTCCTATGCACCATGCAATGTCCTCCACTGCCACAGAAAATGATCCCCTGAATGTAGACAGTTACCTTACAAGGATCTGCAAGGGATGAAAGACTGACCTTTGGGGCTTCAAGGTCTTAGACACTGTACATTAGAGAATAGAAGGTCAATTCAGTCTTGATATAACAAAAAAAGAATGTGAACAGACACTTCATAGGTGAACTGAAAGAGATTGGACGTGGGCCACTAGGATACAGTTGCCAACCCTCCAGGATTGCCCTGGAGTCTCCAGAATTAAAGAATATTCTCTTCGACACTGGGATGACCGACCCAGGAGGAAAATCGTGGAAAAAAATACATAATTTTTTAACACCGCTATCATTTAATAGCTATGAAAATATTGGGGATGGGGGTGTGGAGTGAGGTGGTGGTGGGAGCTCATGTAATGAAAATTTTCGGAATACATTGTTGGCAACTCTATATCAGGGATTGGCCATCCCTCAGAGAAATGCTATACTTGTTTCTTTTAGGGTCCAGGAGGCTTGATCGGAATATATATTTCAGAAGGAAATTAAAAGCGGCACTGTGAGAAGATATATTAATCGGGGCAGCCACGACGATCTTTTGTGTCTCTTTTCATTTGCATGAGATATTGTACATCAGGCTAGCCTGCATGCTGCTGTGGAGGCCTCAGTGCTGGGAAAGAGTCAAGTTAGAGATTTTTTCTTCGATCATACAGATGTGTGGGCAACAGCTTGTAGTGGGAACTATTCCTGCAGGCTGTCCTTTACCTTTTAAATCCCTTTACTGCAATGACTCATGCCTTAGACAGCTGCCATTTCTCTGCTAACTCTCATGATACCAAGATTAATGGTATTTTCAACTGTTTTCTTTAAGAAGGGGTGCATTCAAGTGGATTTGGGCCAAATTTGGGAGGCAGCAAAGTAATCTGAAGTGGTGCAATTGGAGTCTGGATTTTAGCCTGGTATTTATTCCTGTGTTGTGAACAAAGATTAAAGTCTCTGACTCTCTTCACTGTATGTCGTAATGGAGAGTTAAAAGCATGCAGAAATGTGGAGCCTTTTATCTTTGCTATTTCCCCAGCGATCTCCAAAGGAATTAGAAAACCCATCCAGTGAAAAACCACGTTACACTCAAGTCTTATCCTCAAAATATTCTTTAAAATTCATTCGTGGGATATGGTCATCACTGGCAGGGCCAGAATTTGTTGACTATCCCTAGTTGCCCTCGAGGTGGTGGTGGGGGTGGGGTGGGGGGGGGGTGGGTGGGGAGGGTGAGCTGCCTTCATGAACCGCTGCGGTTCATGTGGTGAAGCTTCGACAATGAATGAACGGTGATATATGTCCAAGTGAGGATGGTTTGTGGCTTGGAGGGGAACTTGGAGACGATGATGTTCCCAAGCACCGACATCCCTCATCCTTCGACGTGCTGGAGGCCAAGGTTAGGTAGACGATGCTGAAGAATCTTTTTCCAGTTGAAAGGTCTGTGGCACTATTGCTAGCGGCAGACCATTGGAAACAATAAAGATTTTTGAATACAACATTTCACATATTGCAAACCATTGAAATAAGGAAAGCTTGGATTATTTTTCAACACTGTGACTCAAGCAGTGGTTGCATTGCTTTTTGGAAAACAGTGGCTATGAGTAGAAATAAATGAGGCTTTGCAGTCCTGTAAGACTAGAAGCCAATTTATCTTTTATTTTACTATGCATGGAGTTTTTTTTTTTGCTCTCCTGGCAGAGCTCAAAATTCCAGCTTCCCACACACAACCCCTTCCACTCTCAACTGATCAAAGTAAGCTCACCATCTCCAGATAGTTAAACAGGAACAGGAGGAGACTATTCACCTCCTCAAGCCTCTTCAGCCAATCAACTAGATCATGGCTGATTTGTATCTGAACTCCATCTACCTGACTTGGTTCCATAACCTTCAGTACCCTCTCCAACAAAACTCTAACAAACTCAATTTCAACTGAGCCCAGCCTCAACAGGGTTTCAGGAGACGGAGTTCCAGAATTCCATTACCCTTTTTTGTGAAGAAGTGCTTCCGACATCGCCTCTGAATGGCCGAGCTCCAATTTTAAAGGCTATTCTCCCTTTTCTGGACTTTCCCACAAGAAGAAGTTAAGCTGCTTTCAGTAGAATTTGCAAATAAGTCATCCCACTCTGCCATCTCAACATCATTTCATCCAGAGACATTGCACAATTCTAACTTCAATTCAGTGAGTGGAGAAGGAGGGGATGTCAAAAGAGTCTCAAATAACTTTCATGCTAGGCTTCAAGATACTCCTGAGTCTTCCTGTTGCTGGAAGGACTGACTGTAGTCTCCCATCCCTCTTGATCTAAGGAGATCATTCATTTGTCTTAGTTACCTTTGCCAAGAGGTCTTTTTCTCTTGTGGAGATAAGAATTTGGTGTTTGTTCGGAAACATCATTCAATCTTTAACCAGTAGCTTTGTGCGCCGTCTGATCTTCTTGATGACTTATTTGCTTGGTTTCTTCCAGCCGAGAGAACACCCATCAGTTTTACAACCACATCAGCATCGCTTGCTTTGCAAGTGCTGATTAGCATGTGACATGCACCACATCAAAGCCAAGCAGCAGAATAGAAACTTGACTGAATTGGCGACAGAATTAAATAGCGAGGGTGGGCAAGGCGAACACTGAACCAAGGGCAGTAAAACTCTTACTCCAACCCAACATTTGGAAGCCATCCAACATGATGTGTTGTGAGTGAAACCTGTTTGTTTCAATCAGACTTAGATATCCCAGCATTATTTTATTGCTGAAAATAGAGACATGTTGTCGAAGCTTTTCGTCTTGAACTCATCAGGACAATCCACAAGAATATCAACGTAAGGGAAAACAACAACTTTATACTGCATGGGAAGAGAGTGCTGATTGGTTGGCAAGTGAACTCAGACTGGTAGAGGCGGTGCTATGGAGAACGCACCAGTTTACAGTGACTGACAGTTAACTGCCAAGCTTTGATTGAAATTTAAACCAGACAGCTTGACTCTGATTGGTCAAGCCATTGCCCCGACGAATGAACCAGTGAATGGCTGTCACTTAGTTTGTTTAGCTGAAACAGGCGCAATGTTTGATCATGGCCATTCTGTCTGCAAAGAACAGGGCCCTGTGTATTAATATATGTGTCTTCATATGACTCCAGCATAAGTACTGATTGGTTATCCTAAAAGGGCTTTTAATGCCAAATTAAAAAGAACTTGGCAACAAAGCCACAAACATTTTTTTAGAGCCCTCCATTTGCAAGTTGATTAGGAGGGCAATCGATCGAGAGGCCACAAAAAGCACGAATTAAATGAGTTTCCTTTCCTTGCTTTACACTTATAGGTTAGGGTTACAATTTTTGGATAGATTTATGGGCAGAAGTTTTTGACCATTTTCCTTCTGATTCTACATTACTCCAATCCCAGGGAGAAAGGACAAGCTTAGTTTGGGAGCGAGCTTTCTTCTGGGACAATCTGTATCATTACAATGTCTAAAGCTAGATAAGCACATGGGGGAGAAAGGAATAGGTGGTCATGTTGATAGGGTTAAATGAAGTAGAGCGGGAGGAGGCTCATGCTCAGCATATACAACAGCATAGACCAGTTGGGCCAAACGGCCTATTTCTGAAGATTCAATGTCATTCCATTAGGCTGGTCCATTTCCCTACATAATAACAGTGACGACACTTCAAACATTATTCACTGGCTGTGAAGAAATTTGAGACATCATGAGAGCATGAAATGAACTGCACAAATGCAAGATTTTTTCCCCCTTTCATCCCAAGTCAAATCCTTTGTTAAGTTTCTAGTTTTAATTCTGATTCTTGTCGAGTTTCTGTGAGATGTGTTAATACTTTAGCCTGCTACCATAAAATGGGCCTAGGCATTTGGAGACCCCCCCCTTCACAACACTCCTGCAATGAAATGCCTGCTGAGGGATTTAGAGATGCTCGCTTAACACCAGGCAGGCCTAACCCACCCCATGGGATACTGACGGGTCCCTCTGTTTTAATGGAATTGATGCAAAGTATAAATTGGACAGGTAGGGAGCGTAAATCAGTTCCTGCTGGTCTTCCGCCAGTCAGGTTAGATTAAAGCCAGCCCCCAGAGTTTGCAAGCTGGTTACTTCCTCCTTCGTCATCCGCTCCTGAATCATTCGGAAATCTAAAAACAATACACAATTCAATCTATCAAAATAGCTGTTTATTGCTGCAGCTGATCATACAAACCAGTAAGTATTGTCATGTTGTAACAGCTTGGCTGCCAGTATACCTGTTGCAATCCCATCCTCTTCATCATAGAATGATACAGCACAGAAGGCGGCTGTTTGGCCCTTTGTGCCTGTGCTGCCCTTTGAAAGAACTATCCAATTAATTCCCCTCCCCTGCTCTTTCCCCATAAACGGGCCAATTTTTTAAAAATTCGAACCTGGGATGTGGGTGTCACTGGCTAGGCCAGCATTTGCCCTTCCCGAATTGCCCTTGAGAAGGTGGTGGTGAGCCGCCTTCTTGAACCACTGCAGTCCATGTGGGGTAGGTACACCTACAGTGCTGTTAGGAAGGGAGTTCCAGGATTTTGACCCAGCGACAGTGAAGGAACGGCGATATAGTTCCAAGTCAGGATGGTGTGTGACTTGGTGGGGAACTTGCTGGTGGTGGTTTTCCCCAAGCATCTGCTGCCCTTGTCTTTCTAGTTGGTAGAGGTCGCGGGTTTGGAAAGTGCTGTCGAAGGAGCCTTAATGAGTTGCTGCAGTGCATCTTGTAGATGGTACACGCAGCTACCACTGTGCGCTGGTGGTGGAGGGAGTGAATGTTGAAGGTTGTGCTTGGCATTATCCTGGATGGTGTCAAGCTTCTTGAGTGTTGTTGGAACTGCATCCATCCAGGCAAGTGGAGAGTATTCCATCACACTCCTGACTTGTGCCTTGTAGATGATTATCTGACCATAATGCTCTAGCCATCATGAGTATGGGCCAGGCTTGATGGACCAGTTAATTTCGTAAAGATTCTTTAAATCAGAACCAAGATAACCAAAAAACAGTATTTGCCACTTAACCTCCACAAATGCAATGGAAAGAGAAGTTTTTTTTTTAAATTGGAGAAAGTGATTTGAAGGGTCAAAGGGCAGAGTGCCACACAGGCTGAAGAACTTAAGACAAAATTTTGGGGCTGAATAAACTGAACTTTGCTCCTAATCTATGTTGCTCCTACCCTCAAGTGTGCAAAAAAAAAGAAAAACAATTCGATTTCCCAGTACTGACATCCCTTATTTCAAATACAAATTCGCAAAATAAAACCTCTTTGGAAATCATAGATTCTTGCAGAACAGAATGAGACCATTTGGCCCATCATGCCTATGGAGTCATAGAGTTATACAGCACAGAAACAGGCCCTTCGACCCATCGTGCCTGTGCCAGCCATACAGCACCTAACTATTCTAATCCCATATTCCTGCACTTGGCCCGCAGCCCTGTACTTTATGGCATTTCAAGTGCTCATCTAAATACTTCTTAAATGTTGTGAGGGTTCCTGCCTCTACCACCTCTTCAGGCAGTGCGTTCCAGATTCCAACCACCCTCTGGGTGAAAAAATGTTTCCTCAAATCTTCCCTAAAACTCCTGCCCCTTACCTTAAATCTATGCCCCCTGGTTCTTGATCCCTCTGCTAAGGGAAAAAGTTTCCTCCTATCTAACCTATCAATGCCCCTCATAATCTTGTACACCTCAATCATGTCCCCCCTCAGCCTTCTCTGCACCAAGGAAAAAAACCCTAGCCTTTTCAGTCTCTCTTCATAACTGAAATGCTCCAGCCCAGGCAACATCCTGATGAATCTCCTCTGCACCCACTCCAGTGCAATCACATCCTTCCTATAGTGTGGTGACCAGAACTGTACACAGTACTCCAGCTGTGGCCTAACTAGGGTTTTATACAGCTCCATCATAACCTCCCTGCTCTTATATTCTGTGCCTCAACTAATAAAGACAAGTATCCCATATGCTTTCCTAACCACCTTATCTACCTGTGCTGCTGCCTTCAGTGATCTATGGACAAGTACACCAAGGTCCCTCTGACCCTCTGTACTTCCTAGGGTCCTACCATCCATTGTATATTCCCTTGCCTTGTTGGTACTCCTAAAATGCATTACCTCACACTTCTCAGGATTAAATTCCATTTGCCACTGCTCTGCCCATCTTACCAGCCCATCTATATCGTCCTGGAATCTACTAGTCCTCACTATTTACAACACCACCAATTTTCGTGTCATCTGTGAACTTACTGATCAAATCTCCTACATTCACGTCTAAATCATTAATGTACACTACAAACAGCAAGGGTCCCAGCACCGATCCCTGTGGTACACCACTGGTCACAGGCTTCCAATCGCAAAAACAGCCCTCGACCATTACCCTCTGCCTCCTGCCACTAAGTCAATTTTGGATCCAATTTGCCAAATTGCCCTGGATCCCATAGGCTCTTACCTTCTTGACCAATCTCCCATGCAGGACCTTATCAAAAGCCCAAAAGCCTAACTGCAATCCATGTAGACTACATCTACTGCTTTACCCTCATCGATACATCCAGTCACCTCCTCAAAAAATTCAATCAAGTTAGTTAGACACGATCTCCCCCTGACAAAGCCATGCTGACTATTCCTGATTAATCCCTGCCTCTCCAAATGGAGATAATCCTGTTCCTCAGAATTTTTTCCAATATTTTCCCAACCACTGATATTAGACTCACTGGCCTGTAATTACCTGATTTATCCCTGCTACCCTTTTTGAATAGTGGTACCACATTCGCTGTCTTCCAGTCCTCTGGTACCTCTCCTGTGGCCAGAGAGAATTTGAAAATTTGTGTCAAAGCCCCTGCAATTTCCTCCCTTGCCTCACATAACAGCCTGGGATACATCTCATCTGGGCCTGAGGATTTATCCACTTTTAAGCCCACTAAAACGGCTAATATTTCCTCCCTTTCAGTGCTAATATGTTCAAGTATATCACAATCCCCTTCCCTGATCTCTACACCTACATTGTCCTTCTCCATAGTGAACACAGATGAAAAGTAATCATTTAAAACCTCACCTATGTCCTCCGGCTCCACATGCAGATTGCCACTTTGGTCCCTAATGGGCCCTACTCTTTCCCTGGTTATCCTCTTACCCTTAATATACTTATAAAACACCTTGGGATTTTCCTTTATCTTGCCTGCCATTGTTTTTTCATGCCCCCTCTTCGCTCTCCTAATTACATTTTTAAGTGCCACCCTACACTTTCTATACCCCTCTCGTGCCTCCACTGTTTTCAGTGCTTGGGATCTGCCGTAAGCCTCCTTTTTTCCCCCTGATCCAATGCTCTATACCCCTTGACATCCAGGGTTCCCTGGGCCTGTTAGTCCTACCCTTCACCTTAACGGGTACATGTTGGCTCTGAACTCACTATTTCCTCTTTGAATGACTCCCACTGATGAGATGTAGACTTTCCGACAAGTAGCTGCTCCCAGTCCACTTTGGCCAGATCCTGGTTTATCATATTGAAATCGGCCCTCCCCCAATTCAGTGCCTTTATTTCTGGACCATCTTTGTCCTTTTCCATAACTACCTTAAATCTTACAGAGTTATGGTCACTATCCCCAAAATGCTTCCCCACTGACACTTCTACCACTTGACCGGCTTCATTCCCTAGGATTAGGTCCAGTCCTGCCCCTTCCCTTGTAGGGCTTTCTACGTACTGGCTCAAAAAGCGCTCCTGTATGCATTTTAAGAATTCTGCCCCTTTTAAGCCTTTTGCACTAAGACTATCCCAGTTAATATTGGGGAAGTTGAAATCCCCTACTATTATTACCCTATTATTTTCACACCTCTCAGAGATTTGCCTACATATCTGCCTCTCTACCTCTTCCTGACTGTTTGGAGGCCTGTAGTGGACACCCAGCCAAGTGATTGCCCCCTTTTTGTTTTTAAGTTCTACCCTAATGGCCTCATTTGAGGAACCTTAGTTTAGTTTAGAGATACAGCACTGAAACAGGCCCTTCGGCTCACCGAGTCTGTGCCGACCATCAACCACCCATTTATACTAATCCTACACTAATTCCTACCTACACTATTCCGACCACATCCCCACCTATTTTTCCCTACCACCTACCTATACTAGGGACAATTTATAATGGCCAATTAACTTATCACCCTGCAAATCTTTTGGCATGTGGGAGGAAACCGGAGCACCCGGAGGAAACCCACGCAGACACAGGGAGAACTTGCAAACTCCACACAGGCAGTACCCAGAATTGAACCCGGGTCGCTGGAGCTGTGAGGCTGCAGTGCTAACCACTGTGCCACTGTGCCGCCCTTCTAAGATGTCATCCCTCCTTACTGCAGTAATTGATTCCTTGATCAACAGTGCAATGCCACCTCCTCTTTTATCCTCTCCCCTGTTGCGCCTGAAGATTCTATACCCTGGAATATTGAGCTGCCAGTCCTGTCCCTCCCTCAACCATGTCTCTGTGATAGCAATATCATAATCCCATGTGCTAATCAACACCCTCAATTCATCTGCCTTACTAGTAAGACTCCTTGCATTGAAATAGATGCAATCCAACCTTGCATTTTTCCCTTGTGCCTTACCAGGCATATTTGGTTAGTCTTCCAGGCAGACTCACTTTCTGTTCTATATTACCCCCTACTGTACCTCCACTCTGTATCCCAGGCTCCTGCCAAATTAGTTTAAACCCCGCCCCCCTCCCTACAGAACTAGCAAATCTCCCAGCAAGGATGCTTGTCCCATTCCGGTTCAGGTGCAACCCGTCCAACATGTACAGGTCCCACCATTGCCAGAAACAGACCCAGTGATCCAGGAAACTAAAGCCATCCCTCCTGCACCATCTCCTCAGCCACGCAGTCATCTGCTCTATCCTCCTATTTCTAAACCTACAGGCACGTGGCACCGGGAGTAATCCAGAGATTACAACTTTAGAGGTCCTGCTTTTTAATCTGCTACCTAGCTCCCTAAATTCTTGTTGCAGGACCTCATCCCTTTTTCTACCTATGTCATTGGTACAAATGTATGCCACGACTTCTGGCTGCTCACCCTCCCCCTTCAGAATGTCCTGCAGCTGCTCCGTGACATCCTTGACCCTAGCACCGGGGAGGCAGCGTATCATCCTGGAGTCATGTTAGCGGCCACAGAAACGCCTATCTGTACCCCTTACGATAGAATCCCCTATCACTATAGCTCTTCCACTCCTTTTTCCTCCCTGCTGTGCAGCAGAACCATCCTTGGTGCCATGGACCTCGCGGTTGCTGCTTTCCCCTGGGAGGCCATCCCCCCCAACAGTATCCAAAGCGGTATATCTATTTGAGAGGGGGTTGGCCACAGAGGACTCCTGCACTACCTGCCTGCACCTACTACTCCGCCTGGTGGTCACCCATCCCTTTCTGCCTGTGCAGCCATCACCACCTCACTAAACGTGCTATCCACGACGTCCTCAACATCGCGGATGCTCCACAGTGAATCCACCCGCAGCTCCAGCTCCGTAATGCGGGTAGCCAGTAGCTGCAGATGGATACACTTCCTGCACACGTGGTCGTCAGGGACAAAGGAAGCATCCCTGATTTCCCAAATAGTGCAGGAGGAGCATATCACGGGGCTGAGCTCTCCTGCCATAACTTACATTTAAATTATTTTAGTTACACCCTTTAAAAAATACTAATTACACTAGGGGTCTTGTTCTACTCCAAACACTATTCTCTACAATCTAATGTCCTTAATAAATTACTCTAATTTAAGTAGTACAACTCACCTTATCATTTGAGGTTTTTTAAAAAAAACTTTCGCCTTTTTTAAGCAATTTAAATGCACTAACAGCTATTACTTACAGAATCACAGAATAATACAATGCAGAAGAGGCCCTTCGGCCCATCGGCCCATCGAGTCTGAACCGATGCATTAAAGACACCTGACCAGTCTACCTAATCCCATTTGCCAGCACTTGGCCCATAGCCAACCAATCACCTTGCAGAATTCCCGTGATGTCACTAAGCTTTTTTTCCCTCTTTGCCGAGTCTCGGCACGCGCTGAGAGACACAGGGAGTGAGCCGGCGCTCCGGATCAGCTTCCACGCAGGTCCGCCAGCCGCCACTCCATGCTCCCAGGTAAGCCAGCTCTTTGAAAGAGTTATCCAATTACGTCCCATTCCCCTGCCCTTTCTCCACAGCTCTGCAAATATTTCCCCTTCAAGTATTTATCCGATTCTTTTTGAAGTAATTATTGAATCTGCTTTCACCGCCCTTTTAGGCAAATAGCCAAAGTTACTTTATGCTTCAGATGTGGCCATTGCTGTAAAATTCAAGCAGGTCAAGTCATGCCTTGACCATGGGTGGTCACAGCTGATTAGCTGGGTTGGGAGGAGGCTCGTGTGGAGCATTATTGCTGGTAAAGACCAGTTGGGCTAAATGGCCTGATTCTGCGCTGTAGACTCCATGTAAGTCTATGTACGCTCAAGGTGGCTAAAACTCATTTATATGAAAGAACTCAGCATCGCACACATTCAGAGCAATACAGCGCTGTCACCACAGTAACTTAGCACGGACTTCACTTCATTGCTTCCCGTTAATCTTGGTAAGATTTCTCCCATCTTAGATGCTTCCGCCGCGAGCTAGAGGTTCACAAGTATATTAAAGAAGCCACCTAAATATCTGCAGCTCAGAGTGTCTCTGTAGATTATCTGTGAAATATCATTCTGGTGGGTTATGTAAATACAGAGAGACATCTCGTTAGAATTTTAAATGCAACACAGTCCCAGAGCCAGAAATTCATTAGACTGTCTGTTGACAAAGATGATATGATTTCTCCAAGTTCCCCGATAGAATGCAAAAAGTCAGAACCTCAATTCAATGTTCCATTTATAAAATGATAGAGGTGATGAACGATATAGATTTCTCATCTTTTTTTTTGATAGCTAATATGAGACTCCACCAGATATACTTTCACCACATTTTATACTTGTGATTTGAAAAGATTTCTCTTTGCCTGCAAAACAACTGTCATTCTATCGACGGCAGAGCTCCATGCTAATGAGTTCACTCTGGACTTTGCAATTTTTCTATTGCGATAGCACAGACAGAAGTTTGGAGAGTATAATATATGTCAGACTTGAAATGATGTTTTTTTTTCCCATAGACTGCAGGACAATATAGATTGTGAGGGAAAGACTGTCTTAAAGTTAAATGGAATGAAGATGCACTAAAAAAATAACTTTCGACATCTTAACGATAGTACGCATGTCATTTCAGCTTCATCTTCTGCCGTGAGCACAATGGGCTGGAGTTTTGAGACAGAAGTGACAACTAGGCCAACGTTATTTGCATGAAAATTGGACGGTGACCTCCGGTGACTGCACGTGCTGTTATTTATGGGTAAGTTAGGAAGTTGTTGCAGTAGATGCCCTGCTCCTCAACAATTGGCACTACAATGTTATCTCGTCATTTAACTCGCTGTTCAAATATGTTGAACGGTGTGAGTTGCTTGTACTTGCCCGATATGTACATTGGTTCGCTGCTGACCGCAAAATCCAGCTCTAAGTGTTGGGATTCCTCTTTGCACTGCATTTCCTGTTCTAGTTCATCAGTTTGCATCAAACCTATTCCTGCTTTACACAAGAGTTTGACCCGAATGCATGAATCTATGCAGTAAAAATTGTGATATCATCCTCCCTATAACTCACATGTGTTAATGCCACAATAGCCTGCTTGTCAATCCCCAATATATCACTAACCCAGGGTTAAGGGGTAGAGTTTGATCTCTGGTCTGTGCTGCTAGCTGGCCGTGGCCTTGCCATTAGCTGGGAAAGAAAGACTTTAATTTATATCTAATGCCTTTCTCGATCTCAGGATGTCCCAAAGCGTGTTACAGTCAGTGAAGTACCTTTTGAAGTGTAGTCACTGTTGCAATTTAGGAAACACGGCAATCCATTTGTGCACAGCAAGCTCCCACAAATCGCAATGAGTTATTGACCAGATCATCTGTTTTAGTGATGTCGGTTAAGGGATAAATATTGGCCAGGACAGCAGGGACAACTCTCCTGCTTTTCTTTGATTTAGTGACACGGGATCTTTTACATCCACCTGAGGGAGCAGGTGGGTTTAATCGTCCCATCCAAAAGATGTCACCTCTGGCAGTGCAGCATTCCCTTAGTGCTTCACTGATGTAGCACCCTCGACTTTGTGCTCAAGCCTCCGGAGTGGGACTTGAACCCCCCCACCCTCTGACTCAATGCTACCCATTAAGTCACAGCTGACACCGAACCGTAGAATATCTCACCATCCAGATTCATACACGAGGAACGGCCACTTGTGCCAGCTATCAGAGCACTGCTGGTTTCATGAAACTCGACCCCAAACAAGAAACTGCCCCTTCAGCAGAGGAGGAGATAGAAAGTACTCAGCACTGCTCTAAAAAGCAAATCTTATTACCACTATCGCTGTCAGAACTTTGACAGTTTAAAAGCTTTCTTTTTCTTTTAGTTTCCTGACCCTAGCTGTTTTTGAAATGCTCACTTAAAATACTGTTGAGTAGATACTGGGTAAAGTGACAAAGAGGGGTTACTGAACCCAGTGGCAGGAAGGAACTGAATGAAGATTAGTGGATGAAACCTTTCAATACCAGTGCTTCAAGGATTTAAGCGGGAAGATTTTTCCTGTTTTGCTATTTGTCGCAAAGATTAAATGTATTTATAAAGAATGCGTTGATGATTTTACTACAAATAACAAACTGAATGACGTCCCTCCCCTCCAGTCGGTTTAACTACTTTTGTTAATTCATCTCATTCAGACTGGCTCCCCAAGCTCCGGCTCAATGTGCTAAATTCTTTAATGTATGCATGAAAAGTTAGGTAGTAACATTTTTATTGTTATAGAAAATTAAATGCATTGATTATGATAATCAAAATGGTTCTTTTTCAAAGATTAACCGTTGCTTTGAAGTACTAAAAATGCTTCAAGAGTAGTATCATAGCAAAGGATAATGAGGACCCATGGTTATTGCAGACAACAGAATTATATTTGAGATAATTGGAGGAACCGCGAGCAAATGCAATGCAAGACAAAATGAATCCCATTTCAAATTTGATTTAGTTATTAATGCATCTTCCTCAAAGAAACATAAAGACTTGTACAGCCTCCTGCTGTATATAGAATAATAGCTATTAAGATAAAAAAGAGAGTGTGAATTTGAGATTGAATTAAGCAGAAGGAGAAAGAGAATCAGAAAAGGAAAAGTAAGAAAATATTAAAATTACATTTTAAAACTCTCTAAGGACAACTTACTGCCTGTAGGAATGAGACTGTGTGGTTTCTATTGTTCCATTTCTCGGCCAGAGATGTTGGGTGGCAGGGCAGGAAGTGAGTAATTAAGAAGGGTCCTTACGCTGTTAAGTGCCAGAGTTAACTTTAATTCAGATTTACGGTGAAAATGCAGCAATTTCTTGAGACACACGGAGAGGTTGAGAGCGAGCGGCCATCTTCGCGGGGCTATGACCAATGAGCAATGTAAATTGTCCACCAGCAGCTTGTGGATTGTCACAAGCCATATCGCTTCCTCGCTACAAGTTGCGGGATAATTTGCACACGAGTAACAGTGTGCATCATTAAACTCGCTGCCATTTTGTCGGTAAATGCTGGCCCATTATTTCTTCACAATGTACACACTATCATAACGCAGGTTAATCACTTGTTTCAAACTTGTTTTAGAAAGTTTACGAAGTCAACATTTTCAAGCCACTAATTGATTCATTACATAAAAATCCACTTGTTTAGTTCACTCTAAACCACACATAATACACTGTAACAATATTGAAATAAGAAGAGCATAGGCCTGTTGTAGTGGTGACGACTACCTAACTGCTTGGACAGATCAGAATCACAGTAATTTCAGCTCCAAGATGACCATCAACTTGGATTCCTTCTTTACAACTTCTCCCCAAGTTTATCTACATTAGGCTTTATATAACCTCAGGTAGGAACTTTCCATTACTTAGTCATATATACAATTGTAACTATCACATGAATATACTCAGCTTATCAAAACCAATAACTATAATTATCTATGGCATCATGTAACTAAAGTCAGTGACAAATTACATTGTGAACAGTTATTAAAAGGCTTACTTCAGTTATACACACTGGCAACTTAAAATGTGTCTGCCAACGCTAGCTGCATTTATCTTTGCTTTTTTTTAAAATACGAATTCGCAGGATGTGGGCATTGCTGGCAGCACCAGCATTTATTGCCCATCCCTAATTGCCCTTGAGGTGGTGCTGAGCTGCCTTCTTGAACCACTGCTTTCCATGAGGTGTAGGTATACCCACAGTGCCGTCAGGGAGCGAGTTCCAGGATTTTGACCTGGTGCCGATGAAGGAACGCCAATATAGTTTCAAAATAGAATTGTGTGCGACTTGCAGAGGAACTTGCAGGTGACGCTGTTCCAATGCGTCTGCTGCCCTTGTTCTTCTAGGTGTAGAGGTCACGGGTTTGGAAGGTGCTGTCTAAGGAGCCTTGGCAAATTGCTGCAGTGCATCTTGTAGATGGTACAAACTGCTGCCACTGTGCGTCGGTGGTGGAGGGAGTGAATGTTGATGGCAGTGGATGGGATGCAAATCAAGCGGGCTGCTTTGCCCTGGATGGTGTCGAGCTTCTTGAGCGTTGTTGAAGCTGCACCCATCCAGGCAAGTGGAGAGTATTCCATCACACTGTTGACTTTGCTACCTCAAAAAAAATGTTTTACATCGCTCCACAGATGAATCAAATCTGCAATGGTTACCATCATTGGGCCTAGCTTGCATGCCCATGTTGGTAATGGCTACATAATGGGGTGCCTCCATTCCTTCCCATTGACCAGAAGGGCACACGAGTCAGCATTGAACCAGAATGCCCCACCACTGTCGTTAACACCGTATGATAATACAAAGGAGGCAATTTTGTCTGCAACTGTCATTTTAAATCTCATCTGATGTACAAAATGTTCTAAACTGCCAGAAAACAGTCTTTTGATAGAGTTGTGAAATGGGTATTATCATGAGCAACAGGTTTAAGAGGGAATCATTGATTCACTACATTTGAAATACATACAGACTCTTGTATGGTCCTTTTTTTTGGTCTTAGATCACAGGGAGTCTCCTGCATAATTACTTCCTGGTGTTAAAAATGGTACTGAGATCTCTCAAAAAGGGCATATAGTCAAGAAAGAGAGAGTGAAATGAGCTGACTGTCTGAAACATACAATTGAAGATGAATAGGCTGGAGCAGCTATCAAACAATTCTCTCAGGTTTGACATTACGTTAAGATATGACTAGGGGAGGAAATTAGTTTCGAATAATAGGTAAACTAAAAATGTTGTGTAGATATATAAGTTAAGTCCAAGTGATGAAACTTAGTTGCAATTTAAGTTGCAATCTGTTTATTTTATCTTTCTAGGAATTTAGTGAACAGTCCTAGAGCCAACTTACCAAAATACTATATTTCTGTAAATTTGCAGGGCGATCGGAAAGAGCAGGGGAGTGAGTCCAATTGGATAGCTCTTTCAAAGAGCCAGCACAGCATGATGGGCTGAATGGCCTCCTTCTGTGCTGCACAATTCTATGATTCTGTGTCTGGTGCTAACCATGGGTACAGAATGTCAGAAAATGTTCTCCTGCAAAGACCTGACATTCTTCAGAAACAAAAGAAGAGATGGCAACTATTTTGGTCCAGACAAACTTGGTAATTCTGGATTAGTTACTCTAACAAGGGAAAACCAGCTACATTTTATGGGGGCACTCTCAAAAGGTCACGTAGGGAGCATCGGGGTCACAGAGTCAGATTGCATGGCTGTTCAGGGAATGGGTCATACCACCTGACTCTTTGGGAAAATGATTGAGTTAGTGATAGAAGGGCAAATAAAATAGAATTAGATTTTCAGACAGCGCTCAATAAACGTCTACATCCATAGCTTTTGAAGAACATTGAATAGCGAGCCAGACTGAAAATTGGGTTGCAATTGGAGGCAAAGGATGATAAAAAAAAAAACAGGCTGCATCTGAGCAGCTGTAAACTTCAAAGGTCTGTTTCAGGCCCTCTACATTTACACGATTTGTAAATGACATGGAGGCGGACATTCGTGATAGCTTGATAAAATTATCTGCCCAGCAGACAAGGAGATGAGAAAGTGATACATTGAAAGGGATCCGGACAATTTAAGTTAATGGCTGAATAATGGCAGATAGCATTTAAGACAGCACAATCTTGTGGACCACATGTGATACAAGAAACATGACATGTGCCGACAATAAATCTCATGGCCCGTCCATTATATTTCAGTCGTTTATCAATCTCACTGTGCATCATTTACTTTCACATTGCAACTTTGCATTTTCCAGGTTGATCTTTTAACCCTTGGCACAGCACAGGTACTTCAGTCACTGCTGAATGCTGCCTGCAGTGCACAAGGTGCATTGATTCACAGTGGGTCCCAGCTTCATGGTTTAAAATATATCCTAGGTTGACATGTTCAACCACAGCAATCTTTAGAGGTTTGGTACTTGACTGTTTTTTTTTAAAACCAATCATCTTCCAACAAATTAGAGGCCATTACGTTTGCCAATAATCGTACCCCTCCCAAATGGATGGTCGAACCCAAAATGCTCAGAAATTAAAGGCAAATGTGGATTCACAGAAAGGATGAGGAAGAGAAAAGGGAGGGAGGGTGGAATGGGAAGACAAAGTGAGTTGAAGCACTGTAATGAGTTGGCTTTATTTAAAGTCATTTTAAATGTTTGATGTAGTTGCATAGGGTTAATATTACAATAATAAAACCACTCTTGTGATCCAGATATAATCAGTACGGGAATACAATAAGATTTGTTTCAATAGAAGGATATGCTGATAGGATTAGATGAAGAGGGATGAGAGGAGGCTCATGTGAAGCACAAATGCCAGCATCGATCAGTTGGGCTGTATTGTCTGCCCCTGTGCTGTAAGCTATATGTGATTCTGTCATCTTAGGTCAACTCAGCCATCAGATAATCATATCTGAGTCACTTTAAAAACAAACTTACCTTAAGGCCAGAAAAGCATGTATTAATAGAAATTCCAGAAATATGTAAAAATGCAGAAGAAATTACTAGCACTAGAAAAGGCATCATAACTATTGGTTAAAAATATCATGCAAAGCTGTTCTGCCCCAATTCCAAATGAGTGCACAAGGAAAATAGTTCAAACCCAGACCAAGTCCCACGGAATTGTGAAACGTGGTTCATTTACACATTTCTGCGTCAGATCTTACTGAAGCTGATGCACAAAACAGGCCCCAAGCACTGAGCAGAATTACAGCCTGGTAGGGAATGGGCACAGGGCACACTCCCCATCAACACTGCCCTCATAGTGCCCCTCTTCTCCCCCGCACATCGACCTACTTTATAGTGAAGAAAGTCAAAGAACGCACAATATTGATGGGCAGAAAAAGACAAGCAGGTCCATCAAGCCTGCCCCAAGCTCCACGATGGCTGGAGAATTGTGACAAGACACTTCCTTGCAACACCCCTGTCCACCAACCACACCCTCGCCCTCAGCCTGGTAATCTCTTGCGAGGGGCAACAAACTGGAGGAAATGCTCAGGGCTAATAAGAGAAAAAGTACCCTGTAAAATTCCTCTTTGAACTAACCCATTCCCCACCCAATCAAAACAAGATCGAAACAGAAGAAACTCTTACATTTATACAAGGCCTTTCACCTCCACAGAACATCCCAAAGCACTTTATACAGCTAATGAAGTATTTTGAAGTGTAGTCACTATTAGAATGCAGGAAATGCCTGCATCAGAATCTCATCTGAAAGACAGTACCTCAAACAGTGCAGCACTCCCCTCAGTACTGCACTACAGCACCAGCCTGGATTTTTTTGTACTCAAATCCTGGAGTGATACTTGAACATACAGCCCTCTGCCTCAGAGGCAAGAATGCTACCCACTGAGCCACAGGAACAAGTTTTATCTATAAAGCCACTTAACTTCCACAAGAAAAAAATTGTTTTTTTCTTTCTCTCTCTCTCTTTCTTCCAATTTCTCTCAGTACTTTACAGCTTTCAGCTTGACTTTCATTCAGTGACTCCAAAAGCAAATTGAAAATGTGTATTCTGAATTCACTTTCATATAAAGAAGATGTCAAAGATGGTCGCGAGTGTCTAAGAGAACAATGCCATCAGCTGTCAGATGTGTCGGCTGGATGGCATTCTGTCATTCAAATCAAAGTCATTTCTACCTGAAAATATACTTATTATATTTATGACATATATGAATATGTTGCTGTTTTGTTATTTTGTATTTATTTAGAGAAGCAATATTCCTATGGGTTTCAAATCCTGTTGCCTTCTGGAGTATTGTTCTCCTTTATGTTTCATCGTGCTGTCATAAAATTCAAAGAATTTGAAATAAATTTTGTCAAATAAAATGACAGTCGTAATAAAGGACCAGCCACTATCTTTAAATTATCTTATGAAAAAAAATGACTTCGTAGCATTCGGATTGAGAATATTACGAGCTGTGGTGACTTTAGTGCGATTCAAGATGAGATGTGCAGGCAGACTGATTAAAATTAACAAGCCGACTGCCAGATGAGGGTGGTTTGAATGGATTGACTATTTTTGTACTGCTGTCACAGTCAGATATCATAGTGCTGCATCGAGGCTGCAGGACTGAGGTGAAGTCATTCTACTGACCGTGTTTCGGAGGGGGAGAAGGATGAATGCAGGCAAAACCAAACAATTACAACTCCTGATTTGAAGAATGAAAATTAGAAAGATTATATTTTATCTGCATTTCTTTTTTTGTTCTTTTCTGGGATGTGGGCGTCACTGGCAATGCCAGCATTTGTTGCTCATCCTTAATTGCCCTTGACAACAGAGCGGTTGGGTGGCACAGTGGCGCAGTGGTTAGCACTGCAGCCTCACAGCTCCAGCGACCCGGGTTCAATCCTGGGGACTGCCTGTGTGGAGTTTGCAAGTTCTCCCTGTGTCTGCGTGGGTTTTCTCCGGGTGCTCCGGTTTCCTCCCACAAGCCAAAAGACTTGCAGGTTGGTAGGTAAATTGGCCATTATAAATTGCCCCTAGTATAGGTAGGGAAATATAGGGACAGGTGGGGATGTGGTAGGAATATGGGATTAGTGTAGGATTAGCATAAATGGGTGATTGATGGTCGGCACAGACTCGGTGGGCCGAAGGACCTGTTTCAGTGCTGTATCTCAAAAAAAAAAAGCAGCTTGCTAGGCCATTTCAGAGGGCAGTTAAGAATCAACCACATTGCTGTAGGTCTGTCAAATTTGGGATTAGAATAGTTAGGTGCTTGATGGCCGGCACGGACACGATGGGCTGAAGGGCCTGTTTCTGAGCTGTATAACTCTATGACTCTAAATGTAGGCCAGACCAGGTAAGGATGGCAGATTTCCTTCCCTAAAGGACAATAGTAATCAGATGGGTTTTTATGACAATCGATGATAGTTTCATGGCATAATTACTGAGACTAGCTTTCAAAATTCTTTTAAATTAATTAATTGAGTTTAAATTCCACCAGATACCGGGGTGGGATTGAACCTGTGTCCCCAGGACATTAGCCTGGGCCTTTAGATTACTAAAGTGACTTTACCACTATGCCACCATCTTTAGGGCTCTTCACGACCTCGGGACATCCCAAAACACTGCACAACTGATTAAGTATTTTTTGAAGTGCGATCACTGTTGCAAGGATTATGAAATGTTCAGAAAGTTGGGATTCAGAGAAGGGTTCAAGCTGCCCTTAAATGAAGCTTTCTGGATTATGAAAGGAACGGATCATTCGTAAAAGATTGAAATATATGGAACACACTTTGGATCAATATTAGGGGGTTGGAACTACGGAGCAAAGTCAGGTGGAACTCGGGGTTAGTTACTAGAGGGTGGGGGGTCGTTGAAGTAGACAGCACAAATCAGATGTAGAGACAAGGGGGGCAATTTTAGCCCATCCCACGAGGGCTACCGCGCAGTTAAAATAGCTGTAAAAATCTTACCACCTTGTTCTTGCTCAATTTCTGCCCTCCACCATCTTAACTGGGAGAATCATGTGATCTTCAATATACACCAGAATCACCAAAAAACAGGCAAAAGGGGCCTCAGTTTGACATCACATCCAAAATAAACAATTTGAGGAGTAAAGTTACTTGATAAAGGGTGGTTGGTGAGGCTTGAGTTTGTGTCCCAATTAACACCAAATTGTGATTCACTCAAATCTCTATGATTTTGCTCCAGTAAAAACGAGGAAGTTAAGATCCTAACTGCTTAAGCTAGCTTGCAACATTGAGCTGTTGTGTTACTATCCCAGCTTTACTGACACTAAATTAGGTTTGAATCTGACCGACCTTACCACAGTAACTCTACGACATAAGACACAGAGTTTTAGCAAATGAAACATCTTGTAGTGATAGCTGCATCGTACGCTGCCATGCCTAAGTGAAAATATTTCTTCTGAAATCCACAGAAAATGCAGCTCAAACGA
This sequence comes from Heterodontus francisci, assembly GCF_036365525.1. Taxonomy (NCBI): domain Eukaryota; kingdom Metazoa; phylum Chordata; class Chondrichthyes; order Heterodontiformes; family Heterodontidae; genus Heterodontus; species Heterodontus francisci. The sequence continues at coordinate 44,957,082 of NC_090405.1, read as the reverse complement.
TTGCAACCTGAAAGAATAAAATAAAGCTCACAAAGTTAAGTACTGCAATTTGCTCGCCCAGTATAAAATGTCACTAACTGTATTTTTTTTATATTGTCATGCAGACCCCCCACCTGCCAAGAATGAGGAATATTAATTTTGTCATATGAACATTGATTTTAAACTGTTGCGAGAGTGAGGAAATGACTTGTTAAACAGATCAGCTGTGGCTGGAAAAAAACATTTGCATATTAACAGACAGTGCTTAGAGGGACAAAGGGGCTGTTCCCTGCTCCAATTTAACCCACAATGGACTTTGAGCACTAGGTATTGTGTGTAAGAAGAGACATTCCATGTTCGGCTAAGACAAAAGAATCCACAAGCAGACATGGTCAGACCAGCTAGTCACATGACAAACCTGCTTGGCAACCTGGGTTTTTCTGAATTGTACAAAGAGTTCGAACAGAAAAAAGACTTTTTGCTCCTGGAGTGAGAAGACCTCGCCTGTCTGCTCCCATCTCTTTCTCACAAGCCTCTGGACCCACTGAGGACACATGAACTTCAAAAGAGAAAAGCCTCCTACATCGAACAAGGTTTAAGAATAATACTGGGTCCCAACGAAAAGCAAGACCTACCTACAATTAAGGATTTAATAGCGAGCTCGAAGAACAGTAACTAAAACCATCCTCAAACTTTTCCACTTTATTTCTTCTGCTCTTTTCTGTCTCTATCTGCATGTATGTATCATGTATGCATGCTAGCGTGGGCGTATCACGTATCTGTAGACATTAACCGAATTAGAATTGAAGTTTAATAAAGTTCAACCTTTTTTCTTTAAACCTAAGAAAACCTGTTTGGCTAGTTTCTTTGTATTATAATTGGAAGTTAGTGAACAAGGATTCACTAAGGGGGAGCTAAAAAAAGTGTGTTTAAAAATAAAACCCTGTTACGGTAAGACCAGGTGAAGGCTGAGAGGGAACGCTAGACCCCTTTCTCACCTGGTCATAACAATATAAGGATGTGAACACCTTCTGTTCTTTTTATTACTCTGAATGCAAAATGCACACTGCACGTAGTGGTGTGGATAGGAACTCTGCTTACCCTCTGGACTGCAGTCTTTATTATCTTTCAGAAAGTGCCTCCAGGCTTTGGCTTGCCATCTCCGCAGAACAGGACAGTTGAGATTGTGAACTTGTCCAGAATCAAATCACCATCCTTCCTCACTGCGGCACCTCAAGCCAACATTTCCTGATTCGTGTCCCTGCCATTTTGGGCTCCAGAAGAGAGCAGATGAAATTAAGGTGATGCATCCTAATTATGATCCCAGAATTTTCCATTGTTTATTTTTGCAGGTGAAGATTTAGCCCCACATGTTGCGACTGCACCATATTTTTTGCATTTGCTGTAACTGCAGCAGAATTGATAATTTGTATGTAAAAGCCTTTCAAGGACAGAATTTCAAACACTCTGCTCTAAAACTGAAGCCATTGTACATTTTGTCTTTTGGAGTACTTCGTTTCTCTTGATGTTGTCCCAAGCTGGCTTCGGGATGAAGTATCACCAACCACTGGTGGTCAGCTAGATTTTGGTCTTTGTGATGTTAGTTACAGGATTGTTTTAACAGTAAATTGGCACACTCAAAAGCACCAACACTATATTTAGACTCAATAGTCAATCTCCTCGTAGTTAGCAGAACTCTGCAGTCACTGAAGAAGAAAGTTAGATGTTGTGACTGGAGGTGGTAATAGAGAAAAGCCTGTTGGGTTTCATAGAGGGAGGAACAAGCAAATTTGCCTCAGCTGCACTTTTATTGCGATCAAACCCAACTGCAATCATGCAAACCAACCAATTTGACTGAGGTAACAATGAGACAATTGAGTAGCCATAATCAAGACCAGCTGTGCTTTCACTGTTCAAGTGAAATTAGAACGCCACTCCCCAAAGTAAAAGGGAATGCTAGATAGTAACTCTATTTGGACTGTTCCTGGTAGTTTTCTAAATCTGTTTATTGGCTCCACAATCAGGAAGAAATGGGAAATACTGTTGTTTTAACATCAACTGTAAGTGATGTGACGACAGTGAAAAGTTCCATAATGTTATATCTACCAAAGTCAAGGTAAAATCCTTTAATAGTCTCTTGCCCAGAATTCCAGGAAGGAGAACAGAGGCGTTCCAACTCTTAACCTGCTGTAGAAAATAGCCATGTGACTGATCTCCATGGAGACCTTGGATGGTGACATCTAACTGGCACCACAGATCCTGGTAAGTTAATGCAATTAAAATGGCTCTCTCTCCCTGACAAAAATTTTAGCTGAAGTATTTATATGCAGGAGGTTACAATCTGTGCATTGCTTTCAGGCATTACTGTCGCATGCAAGTCATAGAGTTTTGCAGCATAGAAACAGGCCCTTCGGCCCATCGTATCTATGCCGGCCATCAAGCACCTAACTTATTCTCGTCCCATTTTCTAGCATTTGGCCTGTAGCCTTGTCTGTTATATTTAATGTTATATGGGCCTGGCCAAAGTGGCTATCTTATTGGTCCAGGATGGAAGCGACACACAGGCGAGGTCAGTCTGACTGCCTTTCTTCTGTGGTCTTGTCTGCACGTGGATGGGCCTGGACAGGGAACATGCGATGTAACAAGTTGGCCAAGGTGGTTCATTGACCTGTAATATTAATTCTGTTTCTTCTATAGCTGCTGCCAGATCTGCTGAGCATTTCAAGCATTTTGTTTGTATTTCAGATTTCCAACATCCAAAGTACATTTGCTTTTGTATAAGTTACAGGAATGCATTGGGTTTAATAAGTCCAGCTGTTTATCTATCTTTAATTTGATTTCCTCCTGATGAATATGCTGGTAGTTGGTTTCCACTGAGTATTGTTCCTCAGCAATCCAGGATCTGAAGCAGCTTTTGTTGTTTAGGTGCTAACTACCCATTTAAAGCCAAGAAATCAGGGAGTTCCTGTTGGAAAATATCCAAATAGGAAAATGCTGAGGTTAAATAGCTGTTAACATGCATTGGTGTTGGAACATTCTTGAGATTGGCTATTGCTTTGCTCATCATGTACTTGTTATGTATGAGGGGTTTTAGAAGTCAAACATTTTGAGTCTTAACAGGCCCAGCTTTAAACTCTTGTGAATTCTGCTAGATCTGCTGAGGGTGGGAAATTGTACATGGGTTGTCAAGCTTACATTATTACAAGATAGGGATGAGGACCTACATTTTAAGTGAGCGAATTTGGAAAGAAGTTTGGAAGAGATCTCCCGAAAGACATGAATTTCTAACAATATATTGGATAATGTTATCTTACTCATAATAGACAAACAAGTCGAGCTACCTTAACCACTCCCTCTTGAATTCAGTATAAACATAAGAGCGGATGCTTCAACTCTTTAGACTATACCAACATTTTGCTTCTCTCTCCTTCATATGGCGGCTTTAATGTATTGCCTAAATAACTGCTTGTCTGTCTAATTTTTCCTGCCATAAAATTTATGCTTTTGATGTAAACACATTTATTTTCACCTTCAATTCCTCAAATGATTTCTGATTTCCAGTCCGTCATAAATTTTACATCGCTTGAAAAAGGGAGTGGGTGGAAAGGTGAAGAGGTTTATGAAGAGCATATTCTGTGAGCGGCTGGTCGCCTTGTCAATTATTTAAAACAAAAATGAATTTATGAATGTTTATCTCAATGAGAATCCATGACCTACCTCTTTGGGTTTGTACGGAATGATACAGCACCTATGGAGCGCTTGGACTCATTGTGCTTGTGTTCGCTCTTAGATCTATTCCATTAGTCCCACTCCTCTGCTCTTTTTTCCCCATAGCCCTGTAATTTTTTCCCTTTTCAATATATATTCAACTCCTTTTTGAGTCTGATGAGCTTCCACCACCCTTTCAGGCGGTGCTTTCCAGACCATAACAACTCGCTGCATTTTATTTTGCTTTGGTATTAAGTTCCAGACTTGTTCAGGAAGAGTGACCTTCCAAACAGCTGGTGTCGGCCTGCTCTGTAAATTTCATCAGACTCCTCATCAAATAGCCAGCATAGATCAATGGGCCGAATGGCTTCCTGTGCTGTAACCATTCTATGATTTTACGATCCTTCTTGAGGGAATTGTCCTTTGCTACCTGTTGGACCAAAATGAAGGGGAGGGCCTTGTCATGATTAGTTGCTGCCCATGTCAATCTGAACATAAAAAATAGAAGTAGGCCATTTGACACCTCGAGCCTGCTCCGCCATTCAATAAGATCATAGCTGATCTGATTGTGGCCTTAACTCCAATTTCCTACCTGTGCCCCATAACACTTGACTCCCTTGTCAATCAAAAATCTGTCAAACTCGGGCTTGAATATATTCAATGGCTCAGCCTCCACTACTCGCTGGGGAAGAGAATTCCAAACACAGACGACCCTCCGAGAGAAGAAATTCCTCCTCACCTACGTCTTAAATGGGAGACCCCTTATTTTGAAACGCTACTCCTTAGTTCTAGATTCCCCCATGAGGGGAACCATCCTCTCAGCATCTACTCTGTCAAGCCCCCTCAGAATCTTATGTTTTTCAAAAAGAACACCTCTTAATTTTCTGGACTCCAATAAGTATTGGCTCAACTTTTTCTCATGCGACAAACCCCTAATTCCCAGAAATCAGCCTAGTGAACCTTCTCTGAACTGCCTCCAATGCAAGTATGTCCCTCCTTAAATAAGGTGACCAAAACTGCACACATTACTCTAGGTCTCGCCTGTACAGTTATAGCAAGACTTCCTGACTTTTGTACTCCATCCCCCTTGCAATTAATGACAAAATTTTCATTTGCCTTCCTAATTACTTGCAGTACCTGAATGCTGACTTGTAATTCATGTACAAGGACATCCAAGTCCCTCTGCACCACAGCGTTCTGCAATCTCTCTCCATTTAAATAATCTGCTTTTCTATTCTTCCTGTCAAAGTGTACAAGTTCACATTTTCCTACATTGTACTCAATCTGCTAAATTTTTGCCCACTCACTTAACCAATCTATATCCCTTTAAAAGAACAAAGAAAATTACAGCACAGGAACAGGCCCTTCGGCCCTCCAAGCCTGCGCCGATCCAGATCTTCTATCTAAACATGACGCCTATTTTCTAAGGGTCTATATCTCTTTACTTCCTGCCCATTCATGTATCTGTCTAGATACATCTTAAAAGACGCTATCGTGCCCGCGTCTACCACCTCCGCAGGCAATGCGTTCCAGGCACCCACCACCCTCTGCGTAAAGAACTTTCCACGCATATCCCCCCTAAACTTTTCCCCTCTCACTTTGAACTCGTGACCCCTAGTAATTGAATCCCCCACTCTGGGGAAAAAGCTTCTTGCTATCCACCCTGTCTATACCTCTCATGATTTTGTACACCTCAATCAGGTCCCCCTCAACCTCCGTCTTTCTAATGAAAATAATCCTAATCTACTCAACCTCTCTTCATAGCTAGCACCCTCCATACCAGGCAACATCCTGGTGAACCTCCTCTGCACCCTCTCCAAAGCATCCACATCCTTTTGGTAATGTGGCGACCAGAACTGCACGCAGTATTCCAAATGTGGCCGAACCAAAGTCTTATACAACTGTAACATGACCTGCCAACTCTTGTACTCAATACCCTGTCCGATGAAGGAAAGTATGCCGTATGCCTTCTTGACCACTCTATTGACCTGCGTTGCCACCTTCAGGGAACAATGGACCCAAATCTCTCTGTACATCAATTTTCCCCAGGACTTTTCCATTTACTGTATACTTCACTCTTGAATTGGATCTTCCAAAATGCATCACCTCGCATTTGCCCTGATTGAACTCCATCTGCCATTTCTCTGCCCAACTCTTCAGTCTATCTATATTCTGCTGTATTCTCTGACAGTCCCCTTCATTATCTGCTACTCCACCAATCTTAGTGTCGTCTGCAAACTTGCTAATCAGACCACCTATACTTTCCTCCAAATCATTTATGTATATCACAAACAACAGTGGTCCCAGCACGGATCCCTGTGGAACACCACTGGTCACACGTCTCCATTTTGAGAAACTCCCTTCCACTGCTACTCTCTGTCTCCTGTTGCCCAGCCAGTTCTTTATCCATCTAGCTAGTACACCCTGGACCCCATGCGACTTCACTTTCTCCATCAGCCTACCATGGGGAACCTTATCAAACGCCTTACTGAAGTCCATGTATATGACATCTACAGCCCTTCCCTCATCAATCAACTTTGTCACTTCCTCAAAGAATTCTATTAAGTTGGTAAGACATGACCTTCCCTGCACAAAACAGGCAGACTCTTTTTGTATCCTCCTCACAACTCGCTTTCCTATCTATCTTCGTATCACCAGAACATTTGGCTACAGTACAGTTGGTCCCTTCATCCAAGTCATTAATATAAATTGGAAATAGTTGAGGCTGCAGCACTGATCCCTTTAGCACTCCACTAGTTACAGTTTGTCATTCTGAAAATGACCCATTTATCCCGATTCCCATTCCTGTTAATTGGCCAGTTCTTTATCAATGCTAATATATCACCTCCAACACCATGAGCTCTTCTCTTGTGCAGCCAACACCATTAGCATTTGCAGTAAGCATTCAGGAAAAACCCAGACCATTAACTTCAGCTCCAGTTAAGCACATAGGAAAATGACTGGCAGGAAAAGCCCAACTGGTCTCTCAACGCCTGCCTCACATTCATGATGCCTGAAGCATGTGACCAGACATTTCATCGGAGCCCCCCAGCCATGTATTCTCCATGCAATGTACATTATATTAATATCAAGACAACCAACTTAAGGTGAATGTAATGCAAACAGAATTTGACATTGCATTACAATCCTTTGTAATTTCCAAGAACTCTCAGTTCCTCCAACTTTTTTGCCCATCCCCACGTCATTCACTACTCCCCACCATCAACACCCCCGCTTCCCCTCCCATCCTTGGCAGCCATGCCTTCAGTTGCCTTGGACTCGAGCTCTGGAATTTCCCTCCCTGAACCTCCTGACTCTGCACCTCTTAAGGCACTCCTTAAAACCTGCCTCCTTTGACCAAACTTTTGGTTATCTGTCCAAAAATTATCCTCTTTGGCTCTGTCAATTTTTGTCAGATTAACCTTGTGTGAAGCGCCGTGAGGCAGTTTAGAGTCATAGAGCACTGAAACAGGCCGTTCAGCCTACCGAGCATCAACCACCCATTGGAGGCAGTAGCTGGCAGGGAGGTGTGATCCTGATGTTTAATAGCACTGAGCAAAGAATGACTTGCCTGCTGGGGAACAGGCCGGAGATGAGGCCGCCTGTCAGGAATGTTTCAAGGTTAGAGGGAGCTGCTAATAGGCCACAACATGTTAAATAGAGCAACCTGGGGTGGACTAAAAGCATGAGCCCTGGCTCCCTGAAAGAGATCCATTCTCAGGGCGCAGAGATCAATAGACTAACATCTAATCCAACCATTGACAAAACCCACTGACTGCAACTTCTTATGAAGTGTTTCGCTTGAGCCAAACTTACCAATTGTTCATTGGAAGTTGTAAGCAAGTGCTGAGACCCTACAATGGATAAAGTAGTCATCAGTGAACACAAGAACATGAGGTGCAGACAAAAGGACATGCGTTGTTCTGGGATTCCCTGAAATTCTGTGAAGCAGCGCATGCATTCTACTGTGCCAAATATTTTCCAGATTGGAATAACTTAATGCTGGGGATACAGTCTGGAGTTGCTTGGCAGCAATACAGCATACCATCCACACTGGTCCCAATCTGGGTTATGGTGTATATGAATGCTTGCACAATAGTACAAGCTGCTCTGGCATGGATTGCTGAGAACATTGGCTCAGTTTATCTATTGGCTGAATTTGCTGCAAACCAGACATCCTCCTTCAGCCAACTCTGGACTGAGACTTGATGGGCTTCCCATGAGGTGACACCTGGCTTAACTGCAAGGAATGATGAATCTGTTTTAAATGTCACTGTAACTAACATGACCTGCAGCTCCAAGGCACAGATTACCAGCCCTGGTCTTTTAACCATAGCTCCATACTAAGCAGTGCTGAGTCCTTGACAGCAGCAAGGAGCACAGAACAAAGACTTGTCCTTCACGGTCTATTCCACAGCTCAAAGTAACACAGCACGGCCAAAAGGGAGAAAATGGATGAGGGGAATCCTTTATTGAAAAGTTCATGGATAAAAGGTCTGTCTCCATGAGTCCTGAATTTTAACGCTGAGCATTAAGGTGCATGAGTCACCAGAAAGCTACTGCTGCCTTTTGACACAGGCCACCTGCTTAATCAGCCAAGAACTCTGCAAGTGAAAGGAACATGGGAATGCCAACACTTTTACTTGCCAGCACTGTTATGCTTCCATTAAATGGAATATTGTGGGAGGTGGGGTGGGTTTGGGGGATGTGGGGAATAATTCTCCAGCAGTGCTATCCCTCACCTTAATGGGAACTTTTATTTTTTTTTTTAAAAAGTGATTTGTACTATTTATTTGCCAGCCAGACCAGATTTGATTGAAAGGACGTTTATAGATGTACAGACATTGGAAGGCAAGTAGGTCTCCATCTGCCAGCTGCACTGGGTGGTGTAAATGTCCCCACGCTCATGAACTGATGGGATTGCGGGAGCATAGACCCACAAAAGTACTAGATTGACAGAGGAGGGTTGTGCCTTGCCCCTTCTCCACACAGTTCCAGTAATGCAGTAACTTCTACTTTTTTTTTTACAATGGAGTCCAATCGGACTAGCACCCAACTCTAAAAATGAAGAGTGCAACTCAGAAAGGAAACTCTCCTCAATCAGGAGAGGAGCACTAGAGTATTTATAGGACACTGTGGTGGGAAAGAAAAGTCTTCTTCCTTGTTATCTCAGGCAATTAAATGTAACACAGTGGTATTAATCGAACTCACTTTCACTGTTTGGAGTTGTGCCAGTTTATTACAGCTAGGAAAGAATTGATGTATAAAACATACATTATTTTGTTAAAGCCTAATTCTGAGATGACTAACCAAAGTTCTGATTCATCAGCTATTTAACTGATGTGTGAGACAATTAATTCCTCGTGCACTGGTTAATGTCAATAGCCACAGGCAAAGAACCCTTTTATTTTAAAGGAACATTGCTATCTTGGTCAAGTATCTCTTGAACATGAGCAAAACTTATTTGGCTCAGAATTTGCTGGAGTGGGGCATCTCATCATCTGGCCCATTTTGATAGATTTCATGTCATCGCCCTTCTGCTCAAAACTATTACATCTGCAAATGGTTGGAACTGTGAGCTGATAACAGGACATCAGGGGCCTTCCATTAGTCCAATACCAATCTTGTGATCTGAGGACATTTTCAGAATAAGTTTGCTGGCACTTTGCTGTTTAACTTAGATTGTTTGTTTATTTTTGAGTGCCTGCTTCCAAAATACAATCACTAACCTTCATAAAATGGTTTCAATTCCATGCTTAATTTAGGACAATGATTCTGTTGGGACTCATTCACCAGATCCCCCTTAGCAAAGTTTTCTTTTTATGTGAAGTATTGAATTGTACAAGTTTCCCACTAAATTTTTGACTATGTTTTAAGAACTTGTATTTGAATTATGGCCACTGATTCATCTGAAATTTTAAAGAGATTGCTGAACTGTCTGGTTTTATTAAAAGAAATTACCAGAAGGTTCCTGGTTTTGGCCAGTAAGCAAGTCTTACTGAAAGGCACCTGTTTTCAAATAAAAACCCAGCAGGGGTTGTTCAGACTTGGAGAGATGTTTACAAAGAAGCAACAAGATTTATAGACATCATGAGACTTGACATCCAGAATGTTTTCAGTTTCAATTTGAAATGTTAAGAAAGCCAGTTTGCTTATTGACCTAAAATAAAAGCAAAATACTGCGGATGCTGGAAATCTGAAATAGAAACAAGAAATGCTGGAACCACTCAGCAGGTCTGGCAGCATCTGTGGAAAGAGAAGCAGAGTTAACGTTTCGGGTCAGTGACTCTGCTTCTTTCCACAGATGCTGCCAGACCTGCTGAGTGGTTCCAGCATTTCTTGTTTCTATTGCTTATTGACCTGCCTGGAGACTACCAGCCATCTTTCTCTTGAAAACAAATCTGCATTTTTAAAGAAATCTCGCATAGAATGTGCAAGAACTAAAACCTTGTTGCTGCTTCCTGCTGTAAGACCAAATTTGGAGCTTCTGTAGCTGCATTTCTTGGAAGCCTACCCAAACAGATCTTCAACATTGCCTGGAAGGCACTGTTCTGGGAAGATCCTGGTGACAGCTGCCTATTCGTATTTGGAATGCCTAACAAATACAAACACATCGTTCCATACCTTTTCTTTTCAGCCTATGTGTTTTTTTTTCTATTCCTTCTATTTGCAAAAGCTGTAAACAAAAATCCCTTATATTTGCTCCCGGTTAACTGGTTGTGTGTGAAATGACTAGGATAAATAAGCAGCTTTAATAATTCAATTTGTGTGTATGTTCTACTTCATTATTGGTTAAAAACTTGGCTTATAATCTAATAATTTTGTTTATTAAATAAACCTGGTTGGTGCGCTTTTATTCTGGGGAAAATAGAGTATATGGTTGATCATATCTGTAAGTGGGAAATTTTTAAATATATGTTGTGACCCTGTACAGAAGTAGGACTGAATTAACAGTGCACTCCTCCCACCTCGGTCGTAACACTTGGCAAAACCTCAATGTTGGAAAGCTGGCATAATTGGAAAGGTTAATGTAGCCTTGGCAAATTCTTAACTTTAGACAATTTCTTTTTCCGGTCACTCTGCATTAGCGATGTCATGAACCCAATGGAACGGTTTCCTTTTATCAGTATTTTGAGAAAAATCATCAATGCTACCTTTTTTGTGAAAATGTTTGGTTTCAGTAGAAATAACAAATGCCCATAGGAGGCAGTTGTAGTTCAGTGGGTAGCCTCACCTCTGAGGCAGGAACTTGCAGGTTCAAGCCCCATTCCAGAGATGTTGGCACAACAATCTGGGGTGAAAATTCAGTGTAGTACTGAAGGACGCTATATTGCCATTGACATTAAACCAAGCCACTGTCTGCTTTTTCGCATGGAGATAAAAGATCCCACAGTACTATTTTGAAATAGTTCTGGAAAAATCTCCCTAGTGTTCTGGACAACATTTATTGAGATCACCAAACAGCTTATCTGGTCATTTATCACAATGCTGTTTTGTAGGAGCTTGCTGTGTGCAAATTGACTGCCACCTTTCCTACATTGCAACAGTTACTACACTTCAAAAGTGTTTATTTGGGATGTCCTGAGGTTGTGAAAAATGCTATCTAAGCGCAAGTCTATGTTTTGTGTTAATAGCACAACAATCAAAGAAACCCTTTGTCCTAAAATTTCTCAAGAGGAAAGGGCTTTATCACTGACAGACTCTTCACATTTTTGTATACTTAGCTTAAGAGCTAAAAGGATCCTTTATCTGCTCATTCCTTTCTCAATGTCTGCATTTTTGCAGCAACTTAATTGTCCCCTCATTAAATATTGATTTTCCACCTGCAGTGATCTAAAATGGTCTGGCACCATTACATCTAATCTATACTATTAATGACCTATTAATGGCCTATCAGTGCAGAACCAGTCTTGAGTGTACTTTCTCCATTCCTTTTCTGTGTTGTGGTTAGACAAGGGCAGCAACAGATTGGGACGGTGAGCTAGCAAAAGGCTTGCCAATGGATGAGCCATGTGGCTCCAACTGGGCAGCCGCACACTTGCACATTGTTTCCCATTTTAAATAGAAGCTATGACAAAATATTTGGAACTTTACTTGAAATTATCTGTTCTGGATAAAGTTGGTGACTGGGTTGTAATTGTTAAAGAGTAGCTGTAGTATAAATGACCATTGGGTACAATGTTTTACATGTTACTTTGCAGTGAAGTCATTACTTAGTCAAGCTTGTATTTTTTTTTTTCACTTCATGGGATGTAGCAAGTCTAGCATTTGTTACCAATCCCTAACTGACCTCAGATACAACTGAGCAGCTTGCTCAGCCATTTCAGAGGACAATTAAGAGTTACCCACATTGTTGTGGGTCTGGAATCGTGTGTAGGCCTGGCTGCTTAAGGAAAGCCGGTTTCCTTCCAAAGGACATCAATGAATCAGATGGGTTTTTATGATAATACAGTTGTCTTGGAATCACTATTGCTAACATGAGCTTTTTATTCCAGCTTTATTCTTTAATTAATTAACTGAATTTAATTTCCCCCAGCTGCCCATGGGGAGATTTGAACTCCTTTTGCCAGATCGTTAGTTCAGGCCTCGGGATTACTAGGCCAGCAGCTTAACCATTATGCTACTGTACCCCATGCCAGTTAGTCAGGAATTCATCATTATTACTGGCAACTAGACCCAGTCCCTCTTATTATCTTAGTGTGTTACACAACAGAACAAGTTAATACTTAACAGTTGTCTCTTTTGCTTATAATGAATGTCCTAGCATAGTTTAGACTAGAACAGATGCAGGGAGCTAATTCACCTTTGTTAGGACCGAGGTGGAAGGAATGCACTGGCTTTTCTCATTCAACTTCCCCACAGGTCACAACATGTATTTAAATGTTTACCCAGTTACTGATGCAGTCAATCCATATATTCTACTCTTTTTATCCCAGAATAAAATACACCAACCAGGTTTCTTTAATAGACAACAAAATTATTAGTTTATTGTCAAATGAGGCTTATTCAGTAATGTAGAAAAGCATTAACACACAGATTGAAATATGAAATTTCCCCTTTTTTAAATACCCAACGCGCACGCACACATTCTGAAAAATACAGAAATTCTCTCCTGCGGAGGTCTGTTACCAAAAATATACTTTGGCCAAATACTTGCTAATTATTGAAAAGAAAAAAGAAAGGAAGTCAGTTGTCCCTTTTTGATCTGGTTATACTGAGACGAGTCACTGGAATCTTTTCTAAAGCAGTTCTTTTCAGGTGGCATTGAGAATTAATCTGGCAGGTTTTTCCTGAGGGGAGATGCAGCACCAGGGATTTTAGCTTTCCCACACTGGATCTTTGCAGGGTTTCTTCAAAGAGGTAGAGAAAGAGGAGAGCTGGGTGTTTTTTTTCCCTTGGCATGTTAATCTCTAACTATCCTCAAAACATTTCACACCCCAAACAGAAAGTCAACCTCCTGATCTCCATAAACATTGACATGTGGCTTCTCTGTAAACATCTTCCCCAGGTCATCAAGGTTTCTGTTGTTTGTTGAGCCCAAAGCACATGATTTCCAGCAAAGGTTGTTTTTAAACAACATCTCAGTGTCCTTTTTAGTGAACTGTCAACAACAAAGCAAAGTCCAACACTTATGAAATCTTCAGCATTCCAATGATCCATCTCCGCAATTTAAAGGAGTCCTCAAAAATACTTAACAAAAAATGTAGAAGCATCTTCATAACACCTTTTTACACTCAACTCCCTGCCCCTTATTTCATTGTAAAATACTCATTAATAAAAAGGAGAGCTCTCAATGTAATATTCTAACTTATTTGTGTGTGGGTTGATTCAGAACTTGCATTGTTACACTCTTGATCTAGTAAGCCAATGAGCTGAGGGCACAGATAGACGTATGGCAATACGATATCATTGCTATAACGGAAACTTGGCTTAAAGAGGGACAAGAATGGCAGCTCAACATCTCTGGATATCGAGTTTTCAGACGGGATAGAAAGGGGGATAAAAAAGGAGGGGGTGTAGCATTATTGCTCAAGGAATCAATAACCCTCCCCCTTGCATCCCCTCCTCCCACCGGCACCATCCTACACCTGTGTAGGGGCCCCAACAACCCCACTGCCTTGTGGGCGTCTCGGGAGAGACCAAGGCTAAGGGAGTAAACCCTAACAGAAAATCCGGAGCGGAACCCCGTAGGCGGTCATGTGTCACCTTTGGCATGTTTCCGGCAGTTCCTGCAGCCATACTGGTGCCAAACGTCGTGTCCTGCACTCCTTTGGACCCCACCAGAAAGGCCGAGAGGGGGGTTTTGACGACTGGGCAATTCTCAACCTCCATAAATTTGCCCAGGCATGCGCCATGGAGAGGTCACTCCATAGTTGCCTCAATTGGCCTTTATAGCCACTCCAGGCGCTGCTTCACAAACCACTGACCACCTCCAGGCGCGTATCCATTGTCTCTCGAGATAAGGAGGCCCAAAAGAAAGAAAGAAGAAGAATCAATAACAACTGTGAGGAGGGATGATATGCTAAATGAATCATCAAATGAAGCCATATAAGTGGACCTCATGAATAAAAAGGGGCAACCACACTACTATAACCATACAATTGTACTATCGCTCACTATTTGGCGGTCTATAGAAGAACAAATATGTAGGCAAATTTCTAAGTGTGAAAACTATAGGGCAATAATAATTGGGGATTTCAACTACCCTACTATCAACTGGGATACAAATAGTGTGAAGGGCACAGAGGGCACAAAATTCTTGAACTGCGTTCAAGAGAACTTTTTTAGCCAGCAAGTAACCAGTCCAACTAAAGGGGGCACAATTCTAGATTTAGTCTTCGGTAACGAAGCTGGGCAAGTGGATGAAGTAACAGTGGGTGACCATTTTGGAGATAGTGACCATAATACAGTTTGTTTTAGCATAATCACGGAAAAGGACAAAGATAAAACAGGAGTAAAAGTTTTACTTTGTGGAGGGGAAGACAAATTTTACGAAACTAAGAGGTGATCTGGCGAAAGTGGACTGGATACAGCTATTTGAAGGAAAATCAGTGGCAAACCAGTGGGATTCAAAAGTGAGATTCTACAGGCACAGTGAAGACATGGCCCCACAAAGATAAAGGGTGGTACAGCAAAAATCTAGTGCTCCCTGGTTATCTAGAAGCTTACAGGGTAAGTTAAAGCAGAAAAAGAAAGCTGATGATAATCTCAAAAAGCTTAATACTTTAGAAAGCCGAGAGGAGTATAGAAACTGCAGGAGTGAAGTAAAAAGGAAATTAGGAAAGCAAAGAGAGGACATGAAAAATTATTGGCAGGTAAAATCAAGGAAAACCCAAAGATGTGTTATTAGTACATTAAGAGCAAGAGGATAACTAAGGAAAGGGTAGGGGCAATCCGAGATGTACAAGGGAACTTATGCGTGGATGCAGAAGATGTGGGCAGGGTTCTAAATCAGTTTTTTGTCTCATCGTAAAAGAGAGGGTTGATGCAGACATTGTAGTAAAAGAGGAGTGTGAAATATTAGATATGATAAGCGTAATGGGAGAGGAAGTACTAAAGGGTCTGATATCCTTGAAAGTGGATACGTTGCCTGGGCCAGATGGATTGCATCCCAGGTTGTTAAAGGAAGCCAGTGAGGAAATAGCGGAAGCACTGAGGATCATCTTCAAATCTTCACTGGATACGAGCAAGATGCCACAGGATTGGAGGCCTGCAAACGTACCATTGTTTAAAAAGGGTGCGAGGGATAGGCCAAATAATTATAGACTGGTCAGTCTGACCTCGGTGGTTGGTAAATAATTAGAATCAATTCTGAGAAGCAGGATAAACTGCCACTGAGAAAGGCACAGATTAATCAGGGATAGTCAACATGGATTTGTTAAGGGAAGGTCAAATCATTAAATATATTCAAGAAAGAGTTGGATATAATTCTTGGGGCTAAAGGAATCAAGGGATATGGGGAGAAAGCGGGAACAGGGTACTGAGTTTGGACGATCAGCCATAATCGTATTGAGTGGCCTCCTACTGCTCCTATTTTCTATGTTTCTATGTCATGTCTCACTAACTTACTTGAGTTTTTTTGAAGAAGTAACAAGGAGGATTGATTAGGGTAGTGCAATGGATGTGGTCGACATGGATTTTAGTAAGGCATTTGACAAAGTTCTGCATGGAGGACTAGTCAGAAAAGTAAAAGCTCATGGGATACAAGGGAATGTGCTCAGTTGGATCCAGATTGACTCAGTGACAGGAAACAAAGGGTAGTAGTCAATGGATGTTTTTGCAAATGGAAGCTGGTTTCCAGTGGCATTCCAGAGGGCTCAGTGTTGGATCCCTTGCTGTTTGTGGTATAAATTAATGATTTGGACTTATATGTGGGAGGCATGATTGGGACATTTGCTGATGACACAAAAATTGGCCATGTAGTTGATAGTGAAGAGGATAGCTGTAGACTCCAGAATGATATCAATGGTTTGGTTGAGTGGGTGGAAAAGTGGCAAATGGAATTCAATCCAGAGAAGTGCAAGGTAATGCATTTGGGGAGGGCAAACAAAGCAAAGGAATACACAATAAACGGGAGGATATTGAGAGGGGTAGAAGAAGTGAGACACCTTGGAATGCATGTCCACAAGTCCCTGAAGGTGGAAGGACAGGTAGATAGAGTGGTGAAGAAGGCATATGGAATGCTTCCCTTTATTGGCCGAGATATAAAATGCAAAAGCTGGGATTTAATGCTGGAACTGTATAAAATCTGGTTAAGCCACAGCTGGAGTATTGCTTACAGTTCTGGTCACCACATTACAGGAAGGATATCATTGCTCTGGAGAGAGTACAGAGAAGATTTACAAGGATGTTGCCAGGAAGAATTGGATTCACTAGGGTTGTTTTCCTTAGAACAGAGGAGGCTGAGGGGTTACTTAATTGAGGTGTACAAAATTGAGGGGCCTAGATGGAGTAGACAGGAAGGACCCGCTTCCCTTAGCGGAGAGGTCAATTACCAGGGGGCACAGATTTAAGGTGATTGGTAAATAGATTAGAGGGGAAATGAGGAAAAACTTCTTCACCCAGAGGGTGGTGAGTGTCTGGAATTCACTGTCAGGAATGGTGGTGGAGGCAGAAACCCTCAACTCATTTTAAAAAGTACCTGGACCTGCACCTGAATTGCTGTAACCTGCAAGGCTACGGACCATTGCTGGAAAGTGGGATTAGATTGAGCGGCTAGTTTTTTCAGCCAGCGCAGACACGATGGGCTGAATGGCCTCCTTCTGTGCTGCAACTTTTCTATGATTCTAATTTATTCCAAGAGTACAAGCTTAATCAATTGCTGTAATCTACTAATATTTTTATTCATCTCTAGCAGAATGATGCTTAATATAATTTGATTCCCAAATGGGGCAGAATAATTTACAAAAATGTATGTTTATTTACAATTAAGATTCTGATGGAAGATTTTTACTTTTCTTTTAATTCTCTCTCTTTCATGCAAGTAAATCTTATTGCTTCCCTCTTTCATTTCTATATATATATATATATATATTTAACATCCGCAGCACTTAAAGCAGCCGGAAGCACTGCACAAAGAACAGCCAGGCGCTGCACAAACGACTACTGGCAACACCTATGCAGTCATATTCAGCTGGCCTCAGACACTGGAAACATCAGAGGAATGTATGATGGCATTTAGAGAGCTCTTGGGCCAACCATCAAGAAGATCGCCCCCCTCAAATCTAAATCAGGGGACATAATCACTGACCAACGCAAACAAATGTACCGCTGGGTTGAGTACTACCGAGAACTGTACTCCAGGGAGAATGTTGTCACTGAGACTGCCCTCCATGCAGCCCAGCCTCTACCAGTCATGGATGAGCTGGACATACAGCCAACCAAATCGGAACTCAGTGATGCCATTGATTCTCTAGCCAGTGGATAAGCCCCTGGGAAGGACAGCATTACCCCTGAAATAATCAAGAGTGCCAAGCCTGCTATACTCTCAGCACTACATGAACTGCTATGCCTGTGCTGGGACGAGGGAGCAGTACCTTGCTCTACGACAGCGAGGCCTGGACAACGTATGTCAGCCAAGAGCGACGTCTCAATTCATTCCATCTTCGCTGCCTCCGGAGAATACTTGGCATCAGGTGGCAGGACCGTATCTCCAACACAGAAGTCCTCGAGGCGGCCAACATCCCCAGCTTATACACACTACTGAGTCAGCGGCGCTTGAGATGGCTTGGCCATGTGAGCCGCATGGAAGATGGCAGGATTCCCAAAGACACATTGTACAGCGAGCTCGCCACTGGTATCAGACCCACCGGCCGTCCATGTCTCCGCTTTAAAGACGTCTGCAAATGCGACATGAAATCCTGTGACATTGATCACAAGTCGTGGGAGTCAGTTGCCAGCATTCACCAGAGCTGGCGGGCAGCCATAAAGACGGGGCTAAAGTGTGGCGAGTCGAAGAGATTTAGTAGTTGGCAGGAAAAAAGACAGAGGCGCAAGGGGAGAGCCAACTGTGTGACAGCCCCGACAAACAAATTTCTCTGCAGCACCTGTGGAAGAGTCTGTCACTCTAGAATTGGCCTTTCTAGCCACTCCAGGCGCTGCTTCACAAACCATTGACCACCTCCAGGCGCTTATCCATTGTCTCTCGAGATAAGGAGGCCAAAGGAGATCTCTGTCTGTCTCTCTGTCTGTCTCTCTCCATTTGTGTTACAATTGATGTTCTTACCCAGGACCATAAAGCTGTTGAATCCTTCACCTCCTGCAGTCTTCCCTTCCTCCAACAGTCTGCAGCCTTCTAAACCCCAAGCTTGGTGTTGCTTAATCGATAGTTATTAATTCAGGGCTTGAAATTTCCTGTGGTGCACAGACAGTGGAATCAATGAAAGTTACGTTATTATTTGAGTTTTTTTCTCAGAACAGACACAGAAATTCATAACTTAATTCTCTGCATTCTGTAAATTTGGGTTGTGTCAAGCTGGACAATATGAAAGCACCTGCACGATTTCAGTTTGATTCACAAAGCAGCTGCTTCACTGGTATAAAAATGGCCAGGCATACACAGACCTGATAGTGCCACTCTTTAGTGAGCTGACAGCCAAAGCTTCACAATGAGGTGTTTGAATGAAGGAGGCCATTTAGATCAACTGGCTCCTGTTGTAATAGAAATCCATGAGACTCTCAGCACATCATCTAACTGCCTCTTGAATATCTGGAGTTTTTGTCTCCACTATCTTGCCTAGAAACAGGGAATAATTAAATGATACAGCACAGAAGGAGGCCACTCGGCCCATTATGCCTGTGCCAGCTGTTTGAATGAGCTATCCAATTTTTCCCCTGCAAATATCTATCCAATTCTCTTTTTTGAAAGTTACGATTGAATCAGCTTCCACCGCCCTTTCAGGCAGTGCATTCCAGATCATAACCAGCGCTGTGTTTATTTAAAAAGATATCCTCATGTCTGCTCTTATTTTTTGGCCAGACTATTCGAGGTATTGATCACTCTCTGCATGAAAAAGTGCTTCTTGACTTCTGTCGTGAACTTGTCTTAACCAGTTTGCTTCGATGTTCCCTGGTCGTGCAGTTATGGTTTAACTTCTAATGCTGTTCAGGATTAACCTTTTCTATTTCATTTAGTGCTGTGTACATCTCCTGTAAGGTGTTTTGTCCTTCACCTTGTTTGTAAGGCTGAAGAATTTGTTTTACTAACCTTCCTTAATAACTGAAGTCATCTGTCAATAAAGATCAGCCTCACATCTTTTTCAGAGCTTGGGTGTTTCCTTTGTTTCTAGGTGAATCAAATTTGGGTCCACCACAGAAAGCAACTTGGGTTGAGGTACATTAAGCAATATGGTCACCTGCTTATTCTGGAAGTCGAGTCCCATTGCCCAATATCTAATAGCTTGAGGTCTGGCAATGTCTTTTTAAAAAACAAAATCTCTGATCCTTGTTTACAAATACTTCCATGGCCTCGCCTCTCTCTATCTCTGTACACGCCAGCCCCACCACTCTCTTGAGGTCTCTGAGCTCCTACAATTCTGATTTCTTGCACATCCATTTTCATCGCCCCACCATTGATGGCTGTATCTTCGGGTGCCTCGACCCCAAGCTCTGGAATTCCCTCTCAGCACCTCTCTTTGCGTCTTTAAAAAAGAGATGAACACATTCATCATCATTGACCAGGTTTTTGTCCTATTATCTCCTTATGTGGTTCAGTATCAAATTTTTTTTTGTCACGCTCCTTGGGACATTTTACTAAAGTTGCTATGTGGTAATGGAACCCAGGAGTGTAACGATGAAACCTCCTTGTGTTCTGAATTGGATCTCCTCCATAGCAGGTGAAACATACTGAACGTTTGATAGGGTTAATAGAGATACCTTGGCACAATAGTACAATTTCTGCTCACGTAAAATAAAAAACACACCAATGTTAGCCCGCTCTGATGGGTTGTCTAACTCGAGATAAAAGCATATTCTCTCTGTACACTGTCCTATTGTGCAGAACAGCACTGAACTTCCTCCATAGCCTTTGGCTACTTGACTGACTTGCCATGATTTACAAAGCCTCTTTCACAGCCCCCGCACAGATCAAAAGAAGGTATCGAACACCCAGGTGCAAAGTTGTCTCTCTGAATAACCAGACACGGCTAATGAATTGTCCATTATTTCAGTCTCTGAGGGAACTTCATATCTCTCACTCACTGTAATTACTGTTCATCTACCTAACGATGTACAACTGAGCTCGGGGAAAGCTAATCTCTTTTAGGCAAGTTTTTGCTTAAAAATGCATCTTAAAATAGCTCGTGTCTAAGTCAATTCTGTGAAAATAATGTATAAGGAATCCTAAACTTAGACATTTGGGAACTGAATCCAGAGAACGGATCAGCTTCAACTGGATGGACTCTGATTTGCAAGGGTTGATTTTTTTTTTATTATGCACAGGGAAAGCAAATTTATACTTGTTTTTCTGTTTGGAAATACAGCTCAGCAATCTGTTTGGCCCAGAATTTGCTGGAGTGGGGCATCTTGCAACATACCCTGTCAGTTAGACTTGTTCTTGAACCCTTCAGCTCAAAACATTTTTGCCCATGAAATTGCTGGAACGTGCAGTGAGGACAACAGGACATCCGGAACCTTGGCGAACAACAGGACAAACAGGATAGTCCTTAACCAGGGAGATTAAAGGTTTGTCATATACCTGGAGGAAGGACCGAGGGGAGCAGGTTGATTTAAATTGCGTGAATTCGAAGTCAAATCACGTACAGAAAGAGCAGGAAAAAAAAAACAGTTGAGAGGGGAAAAAAAAGAGGTAAAGGAACAGAAGCAAAAATATATTCAAGTTTAACTTTTTTTTTAAATCTTCAACAAAAATTCACTACCTGAAGGAATGAGATTCCATAGTTTTTATTGTCCACTTTCTGGGCTGAAGGTTGATTGGCAGTCATCAACAATTATTTTGTTAAATGAGTACTTGTGCTATTAATTACTTAATTACTTAGGCTTAACTTTCTGTGGTGGACAATTAATGTGCAAATGCAGCAACTTCATGAAGATCACATGGCTAAGGGTGAGGTGCCATTTTAGCAACACTAAGAGAGTAGCCAGCAATGTATGGCAATTTGTAATTCACTTTCTCACCACAATTTGCTTGGCCGACTTTTGAGCTTTAACAAGAGTGAACATCATTAAACTCACCATTATTTTGGCAGCAAATTATAGTACCATTTTTTTCAATTGAACTTACCAATTTGGAAATGTTATAGCTCCGTGGCAAAATAATCAATCTCTACCACACTCCCTAATATTCTTCAAACTGAGAAATACACAAATTTACACTTTCTGTACCCCGATTATTTTCGTACATGTGAATAGCTAGTCCGATGATACCTGAGCATCGGAACGTCATCCACAAACTGCTGCTTCTTTATCCATCTCAACATTTTACTTGAGACGCCTACTGCTTTAATCTTGTGTAGCAGCCTTTGCAATGGAACCTTTATTGAAGTCTTCAGGAAGTGTTTATTGTAGAACTTTGCAAAGTCTAGCTATGGGGTGGCAGGAAGGACACCGGAATCATCCATTCCTGAAACAGTGAGGTAATCTTCATACAAGTCATGAAGCTTACTCCTAATTGCTTCCACTATTGTGCCTGTTTCTGATGTTAGATTAAGGGAGCAAGTTTTTTTTTTTCAGTTCCCTAACTTCAAAATAACAACTGCAATGGCTTGTTCATGCAGCCTCCCTATATTCATTGACTACCTCATTATGAACATCAATAAATGGGAGCATTGGTCCCTAGTCTTTCCCCATAGCCTTGGGTGTATAATGCCCATAACCGAGGATTTTCAACTCTGAACCTACATGTAGGTTGTCTTTGGTGATGCCAATTAATTTAACTTTGTTGTCGAACCTGCTTCTGCTTACTTAATAGTGAGTCCTATGGCTAGAAGTTCCTGTGTGCGAACACCAGATGGGGATAGGATCTAGCTTCCTTGAAAAGTCTGCTGGCACCCATTGTCTAGATCTATACATGAAGGCTAATTATGTCAATGGGAGTCTGTCTTGCAGTCAGTAGAGAGGGTGCTGGTGGAGAGTAGTAATGATCAGAAACTGTTACTGCTAAGTTTCAGATGTGTCCAACCTTTCTCATGTTTGTGCCCAAATATTTTTCCACTTTCACGGGATGTGGGCATCACTGGCAAGGCCAGCATTTGTTTCCCATCCTTAATTGCTCCTGACAATTGAATGGCTTGATAGGCAATTTCAGAGGGCAGTCTAGAGTCTCACATAGTCCAGACTAGGTAAGGACAGCAGATTTCCTTCCCTAAAGGACATTAGTGAACCAGATGGGCTTTTCCAGTCATCGATAAGAGTTTCATGGCACCGTTACTGAGACTGCATTCTTTTAATTGAATGAAGTAATTGAATTTAAATTCTACCCATGGGATTTGAACCTGTGACCCCGGGGTATTATCCTGGGCTTCTGGATTACAAGTTCAGTGATCTTACCACTCTCTTCCCTTAACTCTCTTGTTTAAATTATTTTGTTTGACATGATGCTTGCACATGAGGAAGATGGAACAAAAATATTCTCTTCAAAACCAGATTAATTGCTCCCCTTTTTTCTTTCTCATTCTCATTATGCATTGATTATTGGAGTGATAGTCCAGAAAGGGATTTCTGGTGATCAGCTTGTTCATAAAATACCTTTTAAATGTTGTACTTAATTGAGAGTAGTATGTGGAAGAACCTGAGGACAAGAATTTTATGTCTCTCTCGCATTTTATGCCAATACTTTGAGCAGGAAGGTGTTTGATTTAGAATTGAAAATCTCAGGACTTTTGGTGATATCATCAACCCACATGGACTGCTGGTTGAAAGAGTTCCAATTCTGTTTTGCATAATTCCCATCTTCTTTTCTTCCAGATCAAACTATTTTTCAAAAGGAAGCCAAAAAGGCAAGTCTTCCATTAGTAACAGGAGTGGGCCATTCAACTCCTCGAGCTGTTTTGACCATTCAGTTAGATTATGGCTGATTTGTACCTCAACTCCATTTACCCGTCTTTAATATCACTTGATACTTTTCCCCAACGAAAATACATCCGAGTTAGTCCAGTTACTAAGGAAGAGGTGAATAAGACATGAAAGCATCTACAGGTGGCTGATAAAGGCAACTGTGCTAATTTTTTTTTGTCAAGAAATGTGAGTTAATGGCAATGGCACATGCATGTTCAATAAATCTGGGATTAAACTGGCGATTGTGGAATCCTTGATTTCAACAAAGTGGGAATGTGTGGAGACAAATGAATATGTGGGACAGTGCATGGGAAGAGCCAGAGAGGAAAGCTCAGAAGAGCACCAATCGTAATTGTATGAATAAAGCAAAGAGTAGGAAACACAATGAGTTGCTGGAAACTGAAGAGCCAAAGAATCATCTATTGTAGAAAACTTCTTGTGTGAAATGTGATGGCAAAGAAGTAGAAGGGAGGACCTAGGCGAGGTCATTTTACAAATTACACAACGGAAGGTGAACTCTGGCAAATGAATCAGAGGGGAGATGACTTTTTTTTTAACTGCACAACGATTTGTTCTGATCTTGAATGCACTGCCTGAAAGGGTGGTGGATGCATATTCAGTGGTAACTTTCAAGAGGATCGAATATACACTTGAAAAGGGAAGAAAAATGTAGGGAAGTGGCACTAATTGGAAAGCTTTTACAAAGAGCAGGTATGATGGGCTGAATAGCTGCCTCCGTGCTGTTCTGATTCTATGAACACTGCTCAATTTAATGGAATCATTAACTCTTAAAATAACAGGTAAAGGAATATCATACAAACACATTAAGCCCCATCCACGTTATTACTTCAACCAGTAGTTTCCATGCTAAATGGAGAAGAATAATTGAGGAGGATAGAATCGTGTCAGACATAATTGCTAGCTCAAACAAGAGGGTACCTGTCAATGGTGAGTGTGTAGCTTCACCTGCCTGATGCAGAATAAAGTGGTGTCAGCTAAAATGGATTACTTCGGCGATCGGGAGAGATTAAATAAACTCAGGGTTTGTTCGTGTTCCCTGAAAATATGGAAGGGAATGATCCAATGGGAGCCTTCCAGTCCAGCTTTTTACAAGAGTGATCAGAGATTAAACCGAAAAGGCTCACAAAGGCACTGGTAAGAAAGATGTTGAGTTTCATGAGGGCCTATGGTTTTGTCGTCATAATACTGAATTTGCTGAGATGCTAATTCTGCAAACTGGGAGATCTGATCAAAGGGAGGCACATCTCTACTTATATGGTTACTCGTCTGCAGCGAATACTCTGGAAATGGGAATATTGGAGGCTCAATTTCAAAGCAAGAATAGAAATTTAGTGTTGTACATTGGATTAAAGCACATACAAAGCATTTAATTCACTTGTATGAGATGTAAACACTTGTTGAAAGCAGTTTAATACACAGATTAGTCAATACTTCGACAGTCTGCAATTACAATTAGCATTAACACAACTAATGAGGCTGGGGCATGTCTGCCAGGTGCATTAGATTTTTAAGGGTTTGATTGGATGGTTGTTTTAAAAAAAAACAAGTTTGAATTTATTAGCAAGAGCTTCCTAATGAGAAGATGTTTCTACTTGTGGGGTAAACCAAAATCAGGCCATCAATATAAGGTAGTCACTAATAAATCCAATGAGGAATTCCGGAGAAACCTCTTCACCCAGAGAATGGTTAAAATGTAGAACTTGCTGCTAAAATAGATGCATTTCAGGAGAAGCTAGATAAACACAAGGAAGAGTAGGATATGCTGATGGGGTTGAATGAAGTAGGGTAGGAAGAAGGTCATGTGAAGCACATTCTATGTGCTCAGATGGTTATAGCAGCGTGTAACTGGGCCTACATCCCAAAGATTGCATTTTCAGTCTCTGGGCTGTGCTGAATAAACTGATCTCAGATAGGGTAGGGGTAGGAGTGTAACACCAAGCTTCAGGGTCCCAGTGCTGTGGAGAGGGAAAAAAAAGCCCAAGTCCCTGTTTAACTGTTAAGAGTGCACATCAGGTATGGGCAGATTAACCTTTAGAAATGCTACTCTCCATGTTTCCAATAGTATACAGTGGCGGTGCAGTGGTTAGCACCCCAGCCTCACAGCTCCAGGGACCTGGGTTCAATTCTGGGTACTGCCTGTGCGGAGTTTGCAAGTTCTCCCTGTGACCTACACAGCAAATTTCCAATTTGCGCATCCACGCAGCTTAGAGAAAACATTGACTAAGAGTAATGTGGGCCACTCAAAGATGGATGCAAGTAATGTCAATGGAAGATCAGGAAATGACAGACTTGTTAAATACTTTGTATTGATCCTCACAGTAGGGGATGAGGATAAAGTATCATCAAGGAAACCAAGTGACAGGAGGAGTAAGGACCGCACAAAAACCATTACATTCCACTTAACCCCAAAATTTGAACAAGGTGGTGTACTGCTCTATCTTTGGTGCTCCTCGCTTGTTAATTATCCTGCTACCTCCTTTACTTTTGGATGAGGAGTTAAACAGAGGTCCCATCTGCCTGTTCTAGTCAGTCAAGCAAATGTTAAAAGTCTCACGCCAATGTTGGTTCAAAAGCAAGCATCTGTGTCGATGTCCTAGCCAGCATTCATCTTTTTCCCCCCACAACATTATCTAAATAGACTGGTCACTCATCGCATTGGTATTTAAGCCATTTTGCACAGAGCATGATCCTACTGCCACTTTTGCTGACACAAAAGTAGTGAGTGAACCGAAAGTAATTAATTGTGCATGGAGGCATTTCCCAAGAGAAGTGATAAGGCACTCCATAAATGCAAGTCTTTCTTTTTCTTGAATTTGCCAACATTATCTGTCACCCTAGGGACTTCCTTCTGTACATTCACCACATCCATGGAAGATAATTCAGTATAAACTCTGTTCATATCCCTCTTTTGAGCTCAAGCCCATTGTACTGTTTGTGAATATTATCAAGCCCATTGTTAGGGTTCAATGGACTGAGGTTTACTAAATAACAATGGAGCTATTAGTGCGAATCTGAAGGCTATAAAATGTAACCAGGAGTTCAACAGGAATGCATTATAAGGGAACGCAACTGATAAAAATGTGACTTCAAGGCAATAGATCGTATCAGACGTGGAATGGAATGGAAGAGATAGCAATCTATTGCAAGCTTTCACAAATCATTTTACAAACCCGTATGATGCGTACTGTAATGGGCAACAATACCTTAAAGGTCTTAATTGTAAAGAAAAAAAATAAAGCAAATCAAATAAAATTATAGCTGGAAAAAATGATAAAAGCCAACTGAAAGAGCAATTGTATTGTTGCGTTATAGAAATCCCTCACTGGTGCACGTAAATGATAAAAAATAAAATCACTACAGTTTAAAATATTTGGTCAGACAATTTTTTTTTCTTCCATCTTCCCCGGTGC
Organism: Heterodontus francisci; assembly: GCF_036365525.1. NCBI lineage: Eukaryota > Metazoa > Chordata > Chondrichthyes > Heterodontiformes > Heterodontidae > Heterodontus > Heterodontus francisci. Next base: position 44,930,452 of record NC_090405.1, on the reverse strand, counting down.
TGCCAGTTTGATTGAATTAGTAAAGGAGAAACAAACTTGCAATTATATAGCACCTTTCATGATTTCAGGACATCCCAGTGTGCTTCGCAGTCAATAGAAGAATGCGGCAGCCAATTTGTACACTAATGACCAGATAATCTCTTTCCGTTGTGTTGACCACCTTACTAGTTTCTGGTTCCTTAGGCATCGGTTAGCCTGTGGTATATCACTCGAGTCTTCATATGTGAGGCTTAGTAGTGATGACTACCCAAGCCTGATCCTGTCCTCTCTTTTTATCCACTCATGGGATGGGTGGTCACTGTATAGTGCTCAGGAGCAGGAACCTGGGCCATACCTTTCCCTCATTTCATTTTATTTTTTTATTTGTTCATGGGATGTGTTGCTTGTGTGGCCCACGTTTATTGTCCATCCCTAATTGCCTTTGAGAAGGTGGTGGTGAGCTGCCTTCTTGAACCACTGCAGTCCATACGGTGTGGATAGACCCAGAGTGCTGTTTGGAAGGATTTTTAGGTTTTTGATCCAGCGACAGGGAAGGAACAGCGATATTGTTTCAAGTCAGGATGGTGCATGACTTGGAGGGGAACCTGCAGGTGGTGGTGGTCCAATGTGACTGCTGCCCTTGATCTTCTAGATGGTAGAGGTCACGACTTTGGAAGGTGTTCTTGAAGGAGGATTGGTGAGTTGCTGCAGTGCATCTTGTAGATGGTACACACTGTTGCCACTGTGTGTCGGTAGTGCATGGGGTACCAATCAAGTGGTGTCATGAAGACCCCCACCTGCCAAGAATGAGGCATATTAATTTTGTCATGAACATTTAATTTTAAACGGTTGCTGGAGTGAAGAAATTACGTGTTTTACACAAGATCATCATATATTTGGCTGGAGGATATTTTCATACTAAGAGACAGTGTTTGGAGAGGCAAATTAACTGCTCACTGATTTGATTAACAGAGATTGGGCTGAGCAATGGTGATCCACATCTTGTAGGGGTAAGAGACAGCACTACACCCTTACCAGCAACACCACACCAAACCCCCCACCCCCATCGAGAGCTTTGAAATCCATGAACACAGGAGTGGTTAAGCAAGTTAGTCACATGACTAACCTGCTGGCCAACTTGAAGTTTTGAATTGTGCTCACAGGACAGTTTGGTCAGATTGCAGATTGTGACTCAACCTGGAACAAGACATCCTCCCTCCAGGCTGGCGCTCTCTCGCTTTCTCACAGGCCTCTAGACGCACTGAAGACCAGTAAACCATAAGAGAGAAAAGACTCCGACATCGAAACAAGTTGAAGTGTGCACTGGGCCCCAATGAACAGCAAGACTTACCGCCAACCAAAGACTCCACATTGAACTTAAAGGACCATAAATAACAACCAGATATTGCCTCAAACTTTTCCCCTTTATTCCTTCTACTTTTTCTGTCTCTATCTGCGTGTGTGTTTATTGTGTATGAATGCGAACGTGGTCACATCGTGTATTCGTAGTCTTTAACCGGATTAGAGTTTAAGATTAATAAACTTCCATCTTTCTTGTTGAAATCTAAGAAAATCTGTCTGATTTGATTTCTTTGCCTTGCAATTGGAAAGTAGTGAACAAAGATTCACTGAGGGGGAGCTAAAAACAGTGTTTTTTAAAAATTAAACCCTGTGACGGTTAAACCAGGCAAAGGCTGAGAGGGAACCCCTAGACCCCTTCTCCACTGGATGTAACAAGTGGAGCGTTTTGTCTTGGATGGTGTCAAGCTTCCTGAGTGGTGTTGGAGATATACTCCTCCAGGCAAGTGAAGAGTATTCCATCGCATTCCTGACTTGTGCCTTGTAGATGGTGGACAGGCTCTGGGGAGTCAGGAAGTGACTTACATACCACAGAATTCCCAGTCTCTGATGTTACCTTTCCCTATCCTAGGAATACTATAGTTAATTGCATTCCCAGCACAGACTGGGAATCAAACTTGCCGCCTTTCTGCCTTTGACGCTATAACAGTCTTAATGGGCTGAATTTTGCTGTAAAAAGGGGAAATCCTGCCGCCAGGGCCAAATGTGGGAGGTGACCCCACCTTGCCCGGCAGCTGGACCCGTGACGACATATTGCCAATGGCAGCCAATTAAGAGGCCGACAGCAGCCAGCCCTGGAGCTGTCGGCCTAATTAGAAGGCTGGCAGCTCGGCAGCCTTAGCAGGGCGACTGCTAGCTGGGGGTCCCTCAGTCGATCATGAAGTGCGACTAAACGAGGGACACCCTCCTCTACCAAAGCCCATTGACAGGCAGCCTGGTTTGACCAGGTGGTCTTCAAATGGAGTGGCGGGGCCCTCCTAACATGAGAAAAATGCCCGCAGAGGCGGGAAGTGGCCGTTAATTGGCCACTCAATGGGTGGCTGAGCTGCCAACATCCCACCACTGGCAATATGGTATGGTGGCAGGAAGATGCCAGGTGCCTTCCCCCACCATTTATCCTACCTCCCAGCCAATCTCCATCCATCCCTAATGTCTTGATCTCTTCCCATCATTGCCAGGGCCACAGATTTGGTTTCAGGCTTCCAAATTGCTAAATTGCATCATGCAATTTGTGTGTTGCAGCAGTAGTATTTTTTTTTTTGTTTGGGGGAAGAATAGTTTTGATTGACAAAAAAAAAGTCATAAACCGTAATGGAATAGTCGATGATCAAAAGGTTCATCAAGGAGGTTTAGGTAAAGAGAAAAAACTCAGTTTAATCTATACATCAACCAAAATTAAAACATGGTGGCCTAGCACAGCTTTGACTGACGTTTGCACAAACATTGCATGACTAGCTACAGCCCTGACTTAAGCTGAAGTGGTCAAATATTCCAGAGTATAATAGTTGCTGTTACTGGACAATCGCCCAAGGTTGAATGGTGATGATTGGAAAGTAGATAAATATTCTTGGATCTTGATTACATTCAGCGATCAGAGAGCATCTTTTTTTGTGTTGAATTCTCAAGTCCATTTGTATGCATGAAGCCATCTTACCCTTTGCACAGTGTTTGCAGGAGAATTGCATTAGTCCAGGTTTCATGTTTTAACTGTGCTTGGACTGAGAACAATGTGGGTCAGAGGTTGAGGCATTTGGGGGTCTTGGTTTCTGGGGATCAATCAGGAATCAGGTTGCCAACTTTGGCCATATTCCCAGAGGATTCATCACACAGCCTTCCAGCTCCAACCACTCCATCCAGTCAAACAACCTTTCCCTCCCATCCAGTAACTTATAACCTAATCAATAAAAATGTTCAAAGAAAATGGAAAAAAATATAGATAATGCCCCTCCATGTTTTTTTTTTCTTCCTGGTTACTTGTCATAGTGTCCTGGAAATTCATCTTTAATTCCTGGAAACGCCAGGGTAATCCTGGAGAGTTCGTACCTCATCAGGAAGTTCCTGTATAGAACATTCCCTCAGGAGAGTAAATAAATGGTGACAAAAATTCATGAGCCATTGTAGAAGGAGTGGACTCCGAGAAGCAAAATAAAGCTTTTCTTTATCCCCTGTCAAAGATACAGTATCCTTCTCCATTAACAGAACATGATCAGAAATATATGAAGTATATGCCACTGTGAAAGAAAAGCTTAGTCACTTAATCACTTAAAAGTAATTAAAAGTATATTAATTTTGCAGAAAAATCCTATCTGCATTACTCCAGGGAAGTACGAATTATTTAAATATTTGATAGATTGGTTGGCTGAACATTAATATTGGAATTTTCTTCCCCTGGAAGGGACTTTCCAAATATGAAACACGATACTCTAAATTTTGTTGTCCAGATACTCGGACAGATCATGATACATTCTGTCGCTGGGGTTTACCTGTTAGCAGATTTTCCAAAGCTTGTTCGTTTTTTTTCTCCCCCGTTATCTGTTGGATTTTATCTGCATTTTGATTTCTAAAATCCTTTTATTATAAGTCAAACTGATGCTGGCGAATATAAACTTGTGATAAACGGTCAGATTTTATGCAGAGGCAGTCCAATTGGGTTTGTATGCCATTTTGAAAGCACGTCTGATTACTGACGAGAATCGCAAGATGAATCAGGTACATCTAGAAACGAGAGGAAGCTGGACGTTACTGAGGAGAAGGCAACGACTCTCGTGCTGCTGGGAAACCAACTAGCAAGAGCCAATTTATTGAGGGTTGCTGAGAGGATGCTACCTCAAGGTTTATTTTTAGACCAGTTCCAATTTCTCCCCCGTTTTCCTGAAGGCAGTGGGGTTGGATTTCATGGGAATGCAGCACAGGCAATGTGTCTCAGTGGAAAATTTGACCAGAGGGAATTTCAGAGCTGAGCTCGGTCATATCCTAGTTTACCATCCACATGTCTGCTATCTAGTAGGAATCGTTGGTTAGTCATCAGGTGTGGAAATCCATGGTGACATTTCTCCCACCCCACCTCCCAGTCTCTTTAGTCCGAGGTGCTGAGGGTAAATGGCGGACCCCACTGGAGAGAGAATTGAGCACACAGCAAGAATTCAACCTCGGAGCTAAGCCATGAGAGTAAAGGGCAGTTGAAATGCCTGCGACCACTAGAATACCAATACCAAATTTCAAAACTTAAAACCTATTACATTTCTAACCTTTGCCAGTTCCGATGAAGGGTCACTGACCTGCAACGTTAACTCTGCTTCTCTCCACAGATGCTGCCTGACCTGCTGAGTATTTCCAGCATTTCTTGTTTTTATTCCAAATTTCACCTTTTGTGCCCTCCAGAATTTTAATATGGCTCAGTAATATATTCCTTTGCTGGATGACTCATTAAAGTTTAGGATAGGGACAGGAAATTGGACAAGGTTCCTGTCGGTGAGGATTAGATAAGGCTGCTTGCTGGCCTACCTTTCATTATCAAATAGGCTTTCAACGTGCATTTCCACAGGAGTAATGGACCACAGGTATCTGTTGATCCTTACACCTGCGATAATGGAAGAAAACTGCTGACAATTTTTGAAATGATCTAGAAATTTACAGGGTTCTTGATTCTGCTTAATTTGAGTTGTTCAAAGCGTAGGAGGTAATGGCGGAGAAATGGGCCATTTGGCCCGTGGTGCCCGTGCCAACTCCTCATTAGTGGCAAGTAGAGTGTCCATTACTTGGTGACATTTACCATTTGAGGTAGTTTTGGGCACAGGAGATGGTCTAAGAGACAGAAAAAGAAAGGGGTTGGGCTCCTGGGAGAGACTAGAAATGCCCCCCCAAAATTTTCCAGTATCTCATTTAATACTGGAAAACTTGGGTGTAATCTACAAACACACATTATAATCAGACTAATCAGGAGCAAAAGCTAACTTGGCGCAGTGGTTAGCACTGCAGCCTCACAGCTCCAGGGACCCGGGTTCGATTCTGGGTTCTGGCTGTGCGGAGTTTGCAAGTTCTCCCTGTGTCTGCGTGGGTTTCCTCCGGGTGCTCCGGTTTCCTCCCACATGCCAAAGACTTGCAGGTTGATAGGTTAATTGGCCATTATAAATTGCCCCTAGTATAGGTAGGTGGTAGGGAAATATATAGGGACAGGTGGGGATGTGGTAGGAATATGGGATTAGTGCAGGATTAGTATAAATGGGTGGTTGATGGTCGGCACAGACTCGGTGGGCCGAAGGGCCTGTTTCAGTGCTGTATCTCTAAACTAAAACTAAAACTAAACTACACTGCAACAAAGGCAAATGAAATTCTTAGGTTGACTATTTTAATGGTGCTATTAAACCATTTAAAATAAACTAATGAAAGAGGACTCTCTCCGTCTCTGTCTCGGAAAAAACCCATGTGGCCGCTATATCCCACTATTCTGCCAGACTCTGCCCAATCCAACTGATTATTTCTTCCTCTTCCATTTTTATCTTTTATTAAATTGGTGGACTAAGTAACTTCAAACCAATGCATTAGGAGGGTACACTTATGCATTGTAATTTCAAGGCCTCTGTCAGAATAAACACAGTGCGAACCTTTAGTTACCTGCCAATTTTCATCATCGATGGGCATCACCTCAATATAATTTCTTAATTTTGTCTTAAAATAAGAAAAAGATACCCTCTCTTCACTTTGCAGCAAAAGTGCTGATCATAAGACTGCAGTACTACAACGGAATTTATGACTATCCCTTTATTCATTTTTTAAAATTCAGTGTTTAATTAAAAAAAAAGTAGAAGAATCAGAGGACAGGGATTCTGTCAGTTGACAGCTTTTACTTTCTCCTGTGTGAAGAAATGCATGAGATTAGATTTTGAAAAACTCTGAATATCTCAATTAAAACTGAAGTTGAAAGGATAGAGTTAGTGTTTTACAAGGCAAGGCAATGGAAGGAGCTTGTGGTTACCAAATGCCACAGTTCCAACCTCCAATCTATTCCAGTCATGCCGTATCTACAAAGTACTGTGTTAGTTTAAAAAAAAATCCCACATTCATTAATTCTCCCAGTTTTCTCCCTGCCTCTTCTGAAGGCACTGACTTGCTAAGATCCAGTCTCCTGGTACCTCTGTCCCTTCAATATCTCGCTGAGCGGCTATTCTTCACAAATGAGCCTAGACCATGAATGAAATGCCACACAGCCAAATCCAATGCTGTCAATGTTGTCCGATTGCCTTTAAGAGTGATGTCCCTTTAAGATCTCAGTACGCTAATGAGCTAAGTACCAGGGTGCAGTCATGTGACTCGAAGCCAGAGTCACACTAACACCTCGAGTAAAGTCCTATAAATAGTTAATTCTGTACTGTATGTAATAAGTTAGCTGTAATAAACCTGTTTGAGATCTTCAACCAACTAGACTCCATGCATCTCATTTATGTTGCATCAAACAGTATATAAAGAGGTCATTACATGGTGGCAGCTCCGCATTATAGTCAAAGAAAGACTTGCATTTATAGCGCTTTTCATGACCACTGAATGGAAACATGGCAGCCAATTTGTGCACAGCAAGCTCCCATACACAGCAATGTGGAAATGACTAGATAATCTTTTTATGTAATGTTGATTGAGGGATAAATATTGGCCAGCATACCAGATAGAACTCCCCTGCTCTTCTTTAAGATAGTGTCATGGGATCATTTACATTTACCTGAAAGGGAAGGCGGGGCATCAGTTTAACAACTCTCCCAAAAGACAGCACCTCCTATAAGTGCAACACTCTCTCAGTACTATAGTGAGTGTTAGCCTTGAGGTTTTTTTTTTTGTAAAATCCTGGAGTGGGCCTTGAACCTAGAATCTTGTGGCTGAGAGGTGAAAGTGCTACCGACTGAGCCACAGCTGTTCTTGTTTAATCCTGTGAAACCTGCACTTTCCAGCAAGAGCCTCTGTATAGCAATGAGGAGTCATAGTGTCATTTACAGCATAGAAGGAGGCCATTCCGCTTATCGAGTCCATGCCAGCTCTTCACGGAGCAATCCATTCAGTCCCACACCCCAACTCAATCTCCCCAGCCCTGCAAGTTTAGTTCCTTCAAGTGCCCATCCAATTTCCTTTTGAAATCATTTATAGTCTCCACTTCCACCACCTTCATGGGCAGTGAGTTCCAGGTCGTTACCACTCACTCTATTTTAAAAAAGAAGTTCTTCCTCATATTCCCCCTGCATCTCTTGCCCAAAACCTTCAATCTGTGTCCTCTAGTCCTTGTACCATCAGTTAATGGGAACAGTTTTTCCTTGTCTAACTTACCAAAGCCTGTCACAATCTTGTACATTTCTGTTAAATCTCGACTCAATCTCCTTTGCTCAGCTTTTCCAACTTAACCTTGTAACTAAAATTCCCCCCTCCATGGAACTATTTTGGTAAATCTCCTCTGCACCCTCTCAAAGACCCTCACATCTTTCCTGAAGTGTGGAGACCAGAACTAGATGCAATACTCCAGTTGCAGCCTAACCAGAGCTTTCTAAAATGTTAGCATAACATCCTTACTTTTGTACTCAATGCCTCTATTTATAAAGCCCGAGATCCAAAATGCTATGCTAACCACACTTTCAAAAATTGTGGTCATGCGCCCCCCAGGTCCCTCTGTCCTGCGCACTCTTTAAAACTGTGCCATTAAGTCTATATTGCCTATCACCCTATCCCTTCTGCCAAAATGCATCACTTCACAATTGTCAGTATTAAATTCCATCTGCCACCTGTCTGCCCATTCTGCTTGCCTATCGCTGTCCTGTTGTAGGTGGTTCGTATCATCCTCACTGTTTGCCATTCCTTCAAGTTTGGTCTCATTGGAAAATTTTGAAATTCTGCTCTGTATTCCAAGGTCCAAGTCAGTTATACATGACAAAAAAGCAGTGGTCCCAGCACTGACCCTTGGGGAACACCCCTGTCTACCATCATCCAGTCTGAAAAACAACCATTTACCACAACTCACTGTTTTCTGTCCTTAAGCCAATTTTTTATCCAATTGGACACCAACCCTCATATTCCATGACCCTCAATTTTTTTAACCAGCCTTTTATGTGATACTTCATAAGGCTTTCTTAAAATCCATATAGACAACATCCACCACATTCCTTTCATCAACCTTCTCTGTTACTTCATCAAAAAATTACATATGAACATACAAATTAGGAGCAGGAGTAGGCCACTCGGCCCTTCAAGCCTGCTCTGATATTAAATAAGTTCATAGCTGTACTGATTATTCCTCATTTCCACTTACCCCCCCAAACCTTCCAGCCCCTTGCTTATCAAGACTCTGTCTACCTCTGCCTTAAAAATATTCAAAGACTCTGTTTCCACTGCCTCTTGAGGAAGAGAATTCCAAAGACTCACGACCCTCAGAACAAATTTCTCCTCATCTGTCTTAAGTGGGTGACCCCTTATTTTTAAACAGTGACCCCTAGTTCTCGATACTCCCACAAGGGGAAACAACCTTTCCACATCCACCCTGCCAAGACCCCTCAGGATCTTATATGTTTCAATCAAGTCACCTCTTATTCTTCTAAATTCCAGCAGATACAAGCCTAGCCTGTCCAATCTTTCCTCATAAGACAACCCACCCATTCCAGGTATTAGTCTAGTAAACTTCCTCTGCACCACCTCCAATGCATTCACATCCTTCCTTAAATAAGGAGACCAGTACTATACACAATACTCCAGATGTGGTCTCACCAGTGCCCTGTATAGATGAAGCATAACTTCCCTACTTTTGTATTCAATTCCCTTCGCGATAAACAATAACATTCTATTAGCTTTCCTAATTACCTGCTGTACCTGCATACTAACCTTTTGCAATTCATGCACTAGGATCAATTAGACTAGTCAAGCATGATCTGCCTTTTACAAATCTATGCTGTCTATCCTTAATTAATTCCAAGCTCTCCAAGTGCCTGTTATTTTTTTTTCCCTGATTATTATTTCTAAAATCTTACCCACTGCTGATAACCTAACTGGCCTATAGTTGCTAGGACTGTCCTTAAACCCTTTCTTGAATAAAGATATCACATTTGCCACTCCCCAATCCGCTAGATGCAGGGGAGGTGCCAGAGGAGATTGGGATATTATGGATAGCCCTTCCGTTATCTCCACTCCCACTTCCTTTAACAACCTGGGTTGCAAGCCATCTGGACCAGGTGACTTATCTACCCTAACATAGCCAGCCTTTCCAGTACCTTCTCCCTTTCAATTTTTACCCTATCCATTGCCTCTACACTTGCCACTTCTACCGATTTTACTTTTTCACATTCCTCTTCCTTAGCAAAGACCTCACTAACTATTCTTGCCTTGCCCTGTGCCTCCAAGAATATATTACCCTCTTTGTCTCTAATAGAACCCACTCCACCTTTTACTACCTGCTTACTATTAACGTGCCAGTAGAAGATTTTTGGGTTCTCTTTTATGTTGGCTGCTGATCTATTCTTGTATTCTCTTTTTGCCAGTCTTATTTTCCTCTTCACCTCCCCTCTCAACTTATTATATTTGGCCTGGGTTTCACTTGAAGAATTCACCTGGCATGCATCATACACTTTTTTTTTGTTTCATCATATTCTCTATCTCCGCCATCCAAGGAGCCCTGTTTTTGGTTCCCCTACCTTCCATCATTGTTGGAATGTACCTAGCCTGTACCTGCAGCATCTCTTCCTTTGAAGATAACCCATCATTCCATTACAGTTTTGCCTATCAATTTTTGCCCAAAATCACCACTCTATAGTTTATGCACATCTCTTGTGATTTGCTCCTCTATTGCACGTTCTCGTGTGCTCTCACTATTTGGAGGTCTATAGACTACACTAGGCATGTGATCATACCCTTTTTGCTTCTCAACCTTAACCAAATGGATTCTGTCCTTGCCCTTTCAAGGGTATTCTCTCTTTCCAACACTGCAATGTCTTCCCTAATCAGTGCTGCCATCCCACCTCACATTTTTTGCTTCCTTATCTTTTCTGAACACTTAATATTAAGTATTAATAACATTAAGCACCCAGTCTTCACCATTTTAAGTCACATTTCAGTCATTTCCACTACATCGTGTTCCCATACTGCTATTTGTACTTGTTGCTCACCAACTTTATTCAGTACACTTTGTTCATTTACATACATGCATTTTAATCTTGCCTTTGCATTCCCCGTAGCCCTTCTCAATCTGCTCCTATCTAACATGGAACTACATTCTTCTCTCGTATTGTCTAACAGTCTCACATTATGCACCTTATTCCTCTTTTCTGCTTCTATATGCTGTTGCCCAACCCCCCTGCTAATTTAGTTTAAACCCTCCCCAACCACTCTAGTGAACCTCCCCATAAAAACATTCGTCCCAGTCCTGTTGAGGTGCAACACGCCTCTTCTGAGTAGGTGCCTTCTGCCCCACAGCTGGTCCCAATGCCCCAGGAATCTAAAGCCCTCTCGCTCACACGTGGCACTGGGAGTAATCCTCAGATTATTACCTTTGAGGTTCTACTTTTTAACTTGCTGCCTAGCTCCTGAAAATCTGACCATAGGACCTCGATACCTGCCCTTACTATGTCATTGGTACCAACATGAACCACAAATTCTGGCTTCCCCTTGCAGCATATCCTGCACCTTTTCTGTGCTGTCCTTTACCCTGACACAGGGGAGGTAACACACAATGCAGGACACATAGTAGTGGTTACAGAAATGCCTATCTGTCACCCTGGTTGTGGAATCTCCTATAACAACTGCATCTCTACATTTTGCTGCTCCCTTCTGTACAGTCCCTTGCCCATTGGTGCCATGGTCTATATTGCACTCCTTCAGGGTATTGTCACTCCCAGCAGTCTCCAATGGAGCAGACAGAAATCTCCCAGTCCAGGCATGTAGAAGCCAATTCCAACATCCACCACTCCCTGGCGTATATCCCCCAGTCAATGTGCGTTACCCATCTCTGCAAATCCTACCATATTTCTTGATCATACGAAATAAGAGTAGGTCATCTGGCTGTTCGAGCCTGCTGCATCATTCTATAAGATCATTGTTGATCTTCTACCTCACTTTAATGTCCTATCTCCATTCTATCCTTCAATATTCTTTGACTCCAAATAACAGTACTTAAAATGGTTTTTTTTTAAAGTCAGCTCTATGTTTAATACTAGAGTATACTTATTTCAGACTCTGTGTCTTAACATTGCCTATTTAAGTCTGGGTAGAAAATACCCTTTATGTTTAACTATTCTGCCACACAGTAAAAAGGACCAAGAATTTCAGATAAGGGACAGGTGTGTAGAAACATCGGAGCAGGGCTAAGTTGCAGACCCTCAAGCCTGTTCTGATGTGCCCACCTTTGTTCCTTATCCCTTGATGCCCTTCCCCAACAAAAAATTCATCAATCTCAGTCTTCAAGATTTCAGTTGAACCCCATCATCCACTTTTTGGAGGATGTGGTTCCAGATTTCCACTACCCTTTGTGTTAGAGGCAAAAACAACTCTTAATGATTTCACTTCCAAAGAGCATAGCTCTTATGCCCACTTGTTCTGGATTCCACCAGCAGAGGAAATTGTTTCTCTCTATCTACCGTGCCTCATCATTTTATCATTTTAAATACCTCATTTTAGATTGCCCCCTCAAACTTCTAAACTCCGTTGAGCACGAGCCAAGTTTATGCAACCTTTCCCCACCATTTAACCCTTTAAGTCCTGGCATCATTTTGGTGCATCTGTGCTGTATCCCTTTTCTGTAGGATAAAGATCTGAAAGGGTTAATGTTGAGAGTGTGTAAGGAATACTTCCTACCATCATGATATGAGAGACTTGAGAAGAGATGCAACATGGCTTCAGAGGAGTCGCACAGACTGGTGTGAAGATGTACATAGTTGTAATGTAATAAAGGTTAATGTTCAAAGCACTCAAGACTAAGGAATCTCTCTAAGCTAGACTAACTAAGTATATTAAGGTGGCAGCATACCGACCAAGCATACAGCACCTTCAAAGGCCAATACACCTTTACTAAGGTTTAGTGCCAAAGTTGATAGCAGTACTCCGGATCGAGTCTGACCGAGATGTTGCACAACTGAAGCTTCACTTCCTCACTTTTAAAGAAATAACGGATTTGCATTTCTATGGCACCTTTCATGACATCAGGACATCCCAAAACGCTTTACAGCCAGTGCAGTAGTTTAAGAGTAGTCGTTGCAATGTAGGAAATGCAGCAGCGATTTGCACACAGCAAAGTCGGACAAATCCCTGAGGATCATCACTTGCCACATAACATCGCACCAATCAAGGAATAGACCTTTACCCATACTCTGTCTCTGACCTCCCAACCAATTGCTGACCCATGCTATTACCATCAATTCCATGTGCTCTTGGTTTCTGCAGAGGACATTAGAAAAAATATCAAATGCCTTCTGAAAATCTATATAATGCAATAGCCACAGACACCATGTTAGTAACTGGAGTTATTTTTGTAAAATTTCAGGTGGATTAGTCAAATATGACCTGCCCCTCAAATCCATGCTGACCCTCTTTTAATCAATTGGTACTTGTTCCAAGTGTTCAGTCACTTTTGACTCTGAGATTTCAGTAGCTTCCCCATAAGTCCTATTAAATAGGTCTGTAGTTCCCTGGTTTCTGTTTAAATGTTGGAATGACATTTGCAGTTTTCCGAACAAAGGCCCAATGCGTGAATCTCAAGAACTTTGGGAAATATGATTGATATGTCTGTAATTTATTCCCATTTCTTTTTAGCACTTTGAGGTGGTAACATAACCATCAGTTTCTTGAAATTTGTTTATCTTCAAGTCCCGTTATTTCCTCTTTTTTTAATCTGATTTAAATCCACTCAGTTCCTGAAATATTTTCGGGTTCCCTTGCACCACTGATATTTTGTCCTGTTCCTCCACGGTGATTTAAAAAAAAAAATCGCAGACTTATAGAGTCAAAGTTATACAGCACAGAAACAGACCCTTCGGCCCATTGTGTCTGTGCCGGCCATCAATCACCTAACTATTCTAATCCAATTTTCCAGCACTTGGCCCATAGCCTTGCACATGCTATGACGTTTCAAGTGCTCATCTAAATACTTCTTAAATGTTGTGACGGTTCCTGCCTCTGCCACCTCTTCAGGCAGTGCGTTCCAGATTCCAACCACCCTTTGAGTGAAAAACTTTTTCATCAAATCCACTCTAAACCTCCTTCCCTTTACCGTAAATCTATGCCCCCTGGTTATTGACCCCTCCACTAAGGGAAAAAGTTTCTTCCTATCTACCCTATCAATGCCCCTCATAATGTTGTATACCTCAATCATGTCCCCCCTCAGCCTTCTCAGCTCTAAGGAAAATAACCCTAGCCTTTTCAGTCTCTCTTCATAGCTGAAATGTTCCAGCCCAGGCAACATCCTGGTGAATCTCCTCTGTACCCTCTCCAGTGCAATCACATCCTTCCTATATAGTGTGGTGACCAGAACTGTACACAGTACTCCAGCTGTGGCCTAACTAGCATTTTATACAGCTCCATCCTAACCTCCCTGCTCTTATATTCTATGCCTTAGCTAATAAAGGCAAGTATCCCATATGCCTTCCTAATCACCTTATCGACCTGTGCTGCTGCCTTCAGTGATCTATGGACAAGTACACCAAGGTCCCTCTGACCCTCTGTACTTCCTAGGGTCCTACCGTCCATTGTATATTCCCTTGCCTTGTTAGTGCATTTCCCAAAATGCACCACCTCACACTTCTCAGGATTAAATTTCATTTGTCACTGCTCCGCCCATCTTACCAGCCCATCTATATCGTCCTGTGATCTAAGGCTTTCCTCCTCACTATTTACGACACCATCAATTTTCGTGTCATCTATGAACTTACTGATCATACCTTCTATATTCACGTTTATATCATTAATGTACACTACAAACAGCAAGGGTCCCAGCACCGATCCCTGCGGTACACCACTGGTCACAGGCTTCCACTCGCAAAAACAGCCCTCGACCATCACCCTCTGTTTCCTGCCACTAACCCAATTTTGGATCCAATTTGCTATTTTTGTTAAATGAGTATTTTCTATTATCTCTTATAGTCTCCCCTACATCCATCTTTCTCCATGACTTCTCACTTTATCAATTACAAAATCCTACACTCAGGTGCATGAAGGACGCAAGTTTGGGATGACTCCCAGGAAGTACATCTTTGCTCAAAAGGTGATGTACAGCTTGGCTGAATTGCCCCTGTTCTCACTGACTCCTGGTCCAGCAATGCCTCAATTTTAAAGTTCTCCTCCTTGTTTTCAAACATCTCCTTGGCCTTGACTATCTCTGTAACCTCCGTCAGCCCGACAACTCTCTTCACTACTCCAGTTCTGGTCTCCACACATCCCCAATTTTAATCGCTTCACCATTGGCAACAGTCCTTTCAGCTGCCTCCACCCTAAACTATCCCTCATCCTCTCCGTCTCACTGCCTATCTCTCTTCTGAAAAGATAGTCCTTTCAATCTACCCCTTTGACCAAGCTTTTTGTCATTTGTGTTAGATGTATATTAATTGAGTGTTTAATTGTATTCAGGTGGTAAGCATCGACTGGGGATTCACTCGTGCTCCTATAAATAGGAACAGATTAAAACTGTGGTTGTTGGCTTTGGAGATGCATGTTTGTAATCTGTGAATCTGTAAATAAAAGCTTATAAGTATGTAAAGATAAGGCTCCAGTTCTATCCTTCACCATCTGGCTATCTGGAATAGGATCATTTGTCCTAATAAATGTGTCCTTTTAAGTGGCTCGGCGTCAAACTTTTTGTGGATGTCACTCCTCCGAAGCACCTTGGGATATTTTGCTACATTTAAAGGCGCTTTATAAATGCAAATTGTTATTGTCAAGGAGACAGTGAAACTAGAACCTGGGATTCATTAACCATGAAAACCTGGGGGGCTAGTTTTCGAGAAGGATGAGATCACCTAAACTTGTCTAGTAAGTTTATCCAGTATAAGTTCCTCCATGCACTAGGTTTTACAAAGCTGTAAACATGTTTATACAGAAGGGCTTCTTATCTCATTCCAAATAGTGCATAGAGGAAATCATTCTGCCCCATATGGCATTCATGTTTTTTAACAAACAGTGGCTCACTTCTGAATCTAGCTGTTGTCATCACTGCAGTCTGTTCCTCGTTGCTAGTTTTAGAGGGCCGAGTGAAACTGAAAGCTTGGCATGCTTCCGAGCTCCATCTTCGACATGCAATCGACACAAATGGTGCAAATCAATGCCTGTTAGTGATCTGAATTCTAGAACAATATTGACGAGGTTTGATTCTGCAGCAATTGCAGGCAACAAACTCAAAAGATTTAACAGAAAACCAAAAGAGCAAGGGGCCTGGGTTAATCCCACAGCTGCTCAAGAATGGCCGGCAAATATTTTACACCAGAAAAATACAAGCCTAACTCTCTCATGCTTAGAGTAGTAAAAACGTCTATATATGACACCAACTCCCGATGTCTAACCTCATTAGCTAGGTGATTTTTGCCTCAATCTTAAGCTCATAGAAAGTTTATGGCATGGAAGGAGGTCATTTGGCCCATCATATCTTGCTGGCCAAAAGCAATTTCCAGCCTAATTTGCAGCTCTTGATCCATAGCCCTGTAGCTTACAGCACCTCCAGTGCATATCCAGGTTTCTTTTTAATGTGATGAGGGTTTCTGCTTCTACCACCCTTTCAAGTAGTGAGTTCCAGACCCCCACCACTCTCTGGGTGAAAGAATACTCCTCAATTCTCCTCTAATCCTTCGGCCAATTATTATAAATTTATTCCCACTGGTCATTGACCTCTCTGCTAAGGGAAATAGGTCCTTCCTGTCCACTCTACCAAAGACTCTCATAATTTTGTACACCTCAATTAAATCTCCCCTCAGCCTCCTCCGTTCCAAAGAAAGCAACACTAGCCTATCCAATCATTCCTCAGAGCTAAAGTTGTTAATTCCCGGCAACATCCTCATAAATCTCCTTTGTACCCTCTCGAGTGTGATCACATCCTTCCTGTAATGTAGTGACCACACTCACTGTGTCCCAACAGTTTTAGCATAACTTCCCTGCTCTTAAATTGTGCAAATAACAAAACACACTTCGAACACCCAAACTGCAAGGAAGTAGAGTCGCCATTTGGATTCTGGAGGATTTTGGGGTGGATAGTGCAAACTGTGCAACATTTGTAACTCATTCGTCAACATGCTCATGTTAAACTCCACTGTTCACACCAGTTTGACTGACCCAATTTTTCTTTAGGTGAGTAAATACTAATTGTGCAACAGCTTGACCCTCTGTTGAAGCAGTCTTGCCCCTCGGTCATGAGATTCTGGGCTTGAGTTTATGATCAAACATACCACTCCAGAGTAGTCCTGAGTGAATGCCACAATATCATATCTGTTATGTTTCTCGGTGAAGTAAATTCTCCCTGCTGTTGCTAGTGTCGCTCCATAATTGTCCACTAGGAGAGGCCTGAGAGCAACATTGATTGGATGAAGAATTGCTTTCAATACCTAGTGACCTTGGCACCAATCTGAGCCTCTGCTCTCAACTGTTCAATTTTAATCAGGATGTGGTCATGTTCAAATGTGCCCCTCTGAAAAGCACTATGCAATTGACTTGCAAGATTCCCAAGCTGGCAAAGCCATCTGAATTATGGTTCAACAGAAGGTTGACTCCTGACACAACTTGGATATCAGCCTTTCAACAAATTGCCCCTTTAAAACATTTCTTCTGGCTTTGGCATCGCTGGATGCTTATTGTCCATTTCTAGTTGCCCTTGAAGGTGGCGGTGAGCTGTTTGGTGAAGGTATTCCCAATGTACTGTTAAATAGAGAGTTCCAGAGTTTTAACCCAGTGATAATGAATGAATGGTGATTATATATCCAAATCAGGATGGTGTGCAACTTGGAGGGGAACCAGGAGGTGATGGTGTTCCTGTGCATCTGCTGCCCTTGTCTTAGTCAGTGGTGAAGGTGCTGCTGAAGAAGCCTTGGTGGGTTGCTGCATTGCATCCAGTGATTAGCGCACACTGCAGCCACAGTGCGCCAGTGTTGGAGGGAGTGAACATTTAAACCAGTGGATGAGACTCAATCGAGTGCTGCTTTATCCTGGATGGTTGAGCTTCTTGAGCATTGTTGGAGCTATGCCCACCTAGGCAAGTGGGGAGAATTCCGTCACGCTCCTGACTTGTGCCTTGTCGTTGGTAGGTTGAGAAGTATATTTTAGCATTATCTGCAATATAAATTTACACTGTTATGAATGTTACATGTTTTAACAGTTATCAAAGGCATTCTAACACTTTATTTCATATAATGTCTTTTAACATGATGTAATGTTTTCTTAAACACAATGAAATAGGTTGAATCCTCCAAATGACCTCATTAAAATATATTTTCCAAATGCTTATAATGTATAAAATGCAACATTTTACATTGAAAGAAAAAAATTCTTTCTCTTGGTTCGCCCACCCCAAACTCCTTGCAAAGTTTTCTCTGCCTTAATGTTGATTGCACGCTTGGGTAGGTCACCAAAAAGCCCATGTCCTTGATTAAACATAGATAGTGAGTGTCGGCAGATTACTTGATCATGGCCAGCCAAGGTTCTGTCCTCTGTTATGACCGAGGCGGGAGGAGTGCACTGTTAATTCAGTCCCACTTCTCCACAGGTCACAACATATATCTAAAACTTTCCCACTTATCGAAACAATTAATCATATACTCTATTTTTCCCAGAATAGAACACATGAACCAGGTTTCTTTACTGAACAACAAAATTATCAGTTTATTATAAAACGAGTCTCAACTAGTAATGAAGTAAAAACATTAACATACAGATTTTTTAAAAAATTAAAAAAAAAAAATTATATATATATATATATATCTCCAAAACTGGCATACAGTCTAACTTCTGAGTACACAGATAGGTCACCTGGATCTTTAGAACAGTTCTTTTCAGCCGGTGTTGAGAATTATTTGTAGCAGGCTTTCTTCAAATATAGGAAACAAGACAAATTGACACAGTGGGCTTCACAGGGCCTTTAGAGTTTTGCTGGAAAATGAAGCTGGGTTGTGGTCTTTTCCTCTTTCTCGACTTCTTCAGACTTGACTTTACCTTCACTCACTCCAGAAGGTAAGTCACACACACTGACTGACTGACTGACAATCAAAAAGCTTGAGTTTTCTGCTCATCCCATGTGTGGTCTGCTACTACTGGGCTTGTCCAATCAAGGGAAAGCTTGTCAATTCTCTGCCTGTTACCAGGGTTTCTGTTCTATCTCCAACCAGAGTCATTTGACAATCAACAACACTTTTGCCAATCCAGCTCTTTCAGTGTCCCCTTGATGGCTGTCTTTTTTTTTTAAAGAAACTGGTCCAACACTTATTCAGTTTTACTATAAATTCCTTGAAAAAATATTTTTAACAAAAAAAACAGATTCACATTCCTAACACCTTTCTGACCATTCATACATGGACTCTTTCAGGTAAGGGGATCTGAAGTACAGTTTCCCAGGAAATTATGCAATGAACTGTGACTTTTTTGTCCCCTCAAGTTCCTTTGCATGCCCAGAATTTTTGCAAAATGAAGGGGCACCATCATTGGGTTGAAATCCTAAAATTTCACCTTCCAAACCCGTGACCTCTACCAACTGGAAAGACAAGGGCAGCAAATGCATGGGAACACCACCACCTGCAAGTCCCCCTCCAAGTCTCACACCATCCTGACTTGGAACTATATCGCCATTCCTTCACTGTCACTGGGTCAAAATCCTGGAACTCCCTTCCTAACAGCACTGTGGGTGTACCTACCTCCCAAGGACTGCAACGGTTCAAGAAGGCAGCTCACCACCACCACCTTCTCAAGGGCAATTAGGGATGGGCAATAAATGCTGGCCTTGCCAGTGATGCCCACATCCCATGAATGAATTAAAAAAAAAAAATCCCCATCACCCATCATGCAGTACTATCAGCATAAGGGTTGCAATATTCAAAGAGAGGGTCCACCATCACTGCCTTGGGGTAATTCGACATGGGCAGCAAGTCGGGCCTTGTCAGTGTTTCCCATATCCAGAGAACAATTTATTTTTAGAGTCTTTGAAAGAGCTCAAATCAAACAGGAAGCTTAATGTTTTCTATCCGGTCAGTAAATGATTTGTACAGTATGGCCGAGTACTGCTTGTGTGTCTGAGTCCTTGTACATATACAGTAAGTTTTTTTTAATCTAGTGCACTGATTCCTATTTTGGCCTGGCACATAAGTAAAATGGCATAATTTCCCCCCAACCCTGTCGACATTTGTTGATTTGAAACGGCTTTCTTCCTGCCCCGGTTTGTTGCGTCAGAATACCCAGAAATGTTCACGCGTGAATTTGCAGACTGTTCACATGAAAACAAAGTTCAGACAATTTTGCTTATTGTGAATGAAATTTGTGGGAATATATGGATCCTGCACTGGCTTGGAGCCTTTAAAAAAAAAATAGATTAAAATGCTTTCCGCGGGTTGACTTGTATTCGTAACCTACATTTTCAAACGCTGTGTGACGCAGGGCAAATATTGTGACGGTGAATTCTACAACAATTTTAAATCTGATGTTGATTAGATTTTTGCTAGACAAGGACAGGGGGATGCAGTTAAGATACAGATCAGCCCTGGAAGCTACAGATCAGCCATGATCTCATTGAATGACTGAACAGGCTTGAGAGGCTAAATGCCTACTCCTGATTCTAAGTTCCTCCTCAGTTTACAGGAGATACGATGGTGGGTATGTTGGATACACCTCAGATTATGTAACAATATGCACTGCACTCTCAGTATTAACACTTCCTGTCACATCCTGGGCAAAGTCTTTTAGTTTTTGCAGTAAAACAGATCTCAAAATATTGACCCAAGTAATAGAATCCCAAGTAATAAAATAGAATGTAATTTATAACACCATAGTCACCCAAATTCAAGACCTATATTCAAAGCTTTGGTTATTTCCAGTTTTTTTTGCGGGCGGCTGGAATGATCTTTTGAGATTCTTGATCAGCTTTTTGTGTCCTCTGTGGCTCTTTTGCCACTTTGTCAGAGGTGCCGTCTTTCAGGTGAGATGTTAAACTGATGCCTTATCTGCTCTCTCGGGTGGACATAAAAGATTCCATGGCCTTATTTTGAAGAAGAGCAGGGGAGTTGTCCCCGGTGTCCTGGCCAATATTTACCTCAAACAACATCATAGAACCAGATTATATGGTCATTATCATATTACTGTTTGTGGGCGTTTGCTGTGTGCAAATTGACTGTTGAATTACAACAGTGAGTACACTTCAATAAATACTTAATTGGCTGAAAAGGGCTTTGAGACATCCTGTGGTCATGATAGGTGCTGTATAAATGCAACTCGCTCTCGCTTTCTCTTGTTCTCTGCATTCTTTTTCCTCTCTCAACTTTCTCTTTCCCTCTCTCTTTCCAGTTTTTCTGCTTTCTTTCTCTGCCTTCTCTTTTATCCACGCTGCTTTCTCATTTTCTGCCCCTCTCTCTCTACTTTTTCTCTCTCTCTCTGGTTTCTCTCTTTCTGCTTTCTTTTTCTCTTTCTCTCTCTTCTTTCTCCCACTCTCATAGAGTCATAGAGAGATACAGCACTGAAACAGGCCCTTCAGCCCACCGAGTCTGTGCTGATCATCAACCACCCATTTATACTAATCCTACATTAATCCCATATTCCCTACCACATCCCCACCTTCCCTCAATTCTCCAACCACCTGCCTATACTAGGGGCAATTTACAATGGCCAATTTACCTATCAACCTGCAAGTCTTTGGCTGTGGGAGGGAACCGGAGCACCCAGCAGAAACCCACGCGGTCACAGGGAGAACTTGCAAACTCCGCACAGGCAGTACCCAGAATCGAACCCAGCTCGCTGGAGCTGTGATGCTAACCACTGCGCCACCCCTCTGCTTTCTGTTTTTCTCCAGTCTCTCTTTTTTTCTCATTCTCTCTCTCTGCTTTTTTTCTCTCTGTCTCTCAGTTTCTCTCTCTCTCTGCTTTCTCTCACTCGCTTTCCCTCAGCTTTCTCTTTCTCTCTGCTTTCTCTTGCTCCCTGCATTCTCTTTCTCTCTACTCTCTCTCTCTCTCTCTCTGCTTTCCCTCTCTCTCTCTGCTTTCCCTCTCTCTGCGTGCCCCACTCTCTCTCTCTCCCTGCTTTCTCTCTCCCACTCTTTGCTCTCTCTCTTTGCTTTCTCTCTCTCTCTCTCTCTCTCGCTCTCTCTCTCACTTTCTCTGATTTCTATCTGATCTTGCTCTCTCTGCCTTCTCGCTCTCTCTCTCTTTCTCTGTTGTCTCTCTTAATCTATCTCTTTCTCTCTTGTTCTATCTCTCTCTCACTCACTCTATCTCTCTCTGCTTTCTCTCTCTCTCTGCTTTCTCTCTCTCTGCTTTCTCTCACTCTGTCTCTCTCTGCTTTCTCGCTCTCTCTGCTATCTCGCCCTCTCTGCTTTCTCACACTCTCTCTCTGCTTTTTCTCTCTCTCTCTGTCTGTCTGTCTCTCTGTCTGTCTCTCTCTGCTCTCCGTCTCTCTCTCTCCCTGCTTTCCACCTCTCTCTGCTTTTTCTCTCTCTCTTTGATTTCTCTCTCTTTGCTTTCTCTCTCCCTGCTTTCTCTCTCCCTGCTTCCTTTCTCTCTCTCTGCTTTCCCTCTCTCTCTTTTTGCTGGCTCTCTCTTTGTTTTCTCTCTCTCTCTCTCTCTCTCTCTGCCTTCTTACTTTCTCTCTGTTTTCTCTCTCACTCTCTCTCTCTCGCACTCTACCTCTCTCTCGCACTCTACCTCTCTCTCGCTCTCCATTTCTCTCTCTTGCACTCTCTCTCTCTCTCTCTCTCTCTCTCTCGTGCTCTCTCTCTCTCTCATGCGCTCTCTCTCTCGCGCGCGCTCTCTCTCTTTCTCGCCCTCTCTCTCTCTTGTGCTCTCTCTGTCTGTCTCGCTCTCTCTTGCTGTCAGTCTCGCTCTCTCTCGTTGTCTGTCTGGCTCTCTCTCGCTGTCTGTCGCTCTCTCTCTCTCTCTCTTTGTCTCACTCACTCTCTCTCTCTCTCTCTCCCCTCACTCCCTCCCTCGTCCCTCTCTCTCTCTCTCTGTCTTTCTCTCTGTCTGTCTCGCTCTCTCTCTCTCTGTCTCGCTCTCTCTCTCTCTTTCTGTCTGTCTCGCTCTCTCTCTCTCTGTCTGTCTCGCTCTCTCTGTCTCGCTCTCTGTCTCTCTCTCCCTCTCTCTCTGCCTCTCTGCTTTTGCTCTCTCTGCCTCTCTGCTTTCGCTCTCTCTGCCTCTCTGCTTTCGCTCTCTCTCACTGCTTTCATTCGGCTTTCTCTCTCTCGCTTTCTCTTTCTGCTTTCTCTTTCTCTCTCTCTGCTTTCTCTCTCTCTCTCTGCTTTTTCTCTCTCTCTCTTTGCTTTCTCTCTCTCTCTCTGCTTTACCTTTCTCTCTCTTTGCTTTCTCTCTCTCTGCTTTCCCTCTCTTTGCCTGTTTTCTCTCCTTTCTCTCTCTGCCTTCTCACATTCTCCCTGTTTTCTCTCACGCTCTCTCTCGCTCTTGCGCGCTCTATCTATCTCTCTCTCGTGCTCTATCCCTCTTGCTCACTCTATCTCTCTCTCTCGTGCTCTATCTCTCTCGTGCTTCCGCGCTCTCGCTTGCTTTCTCTTTTTTCTCTCACTCACTCTATATCTCCCTCTCGCTCTATATTTCGCTCTATCTGTCTCTCTATCTCTCTGCTTTCTCTCTTTCTCTCTATCTCCGTCTCTTTTTCTCTCTGTCTCCCTCTCTCTGCTTTCCCTCCCTCCCTCTCTGCTTTCCTTCCCCCTCTCTGCTTGCCCTCCTCTCTCTCTCTCTCTCTCTCTCTCTCTCCCTCTCCCTCTCCCTCTCCCTCTCCCTCTCCCTCTCCCTCTCCCTCTCCCTCTCCCTCTCCCTCTCTCTCTTCTCCCTCTCCCTCTCTCTCTTTTCCCTCTCCCTCTCTCTCTTTTCCCTCTCCCTCTCTCTCTTTTCCCTCTCCCTCTCTCTCTTTTCCCTCTCCCTCTCTCTCTTTTCCCTCTCCCTCTCTCTCTTTTCCCTCTCTCTCTCTCTCTTTTCTCTCTCTCTCTCTTTTCCCTCTCTCTCTCTCTTTTCCCTCTCTCTCTCTCTTTTCCCTCTCTCTCTCTCTCTTTTCCCTCTCTCTCTCTCTCTTTTCCCTCTCTCTCTCTCTCTTTTCCCTCTCTCTCTCTCTCTTTTCCCTCTCTCTCTCTCTCTTTTCCCTCTCTCTCTCTCTCTTTTCCCTCTCTCTCTCTCTCTTTTCCCTCTCTCTCTCTCTCTTTTCCCTCTCTCTCTCTCTCTTTTCCCTCTCTCTCTCTCTCTTTTCCCTCTCTCCCCCTTGGTCTCTCTCTCTCTGCTTTCTCACTTTCTCTTGCCCTCTCTCTCTCTCTGCTCCCCTCTCTCTTCCTTTCTCTCTCTCCGCTCCCCATCTCTCTCTTCGCTCGTCTCTCTCTCCCTGTCTCTCCATCTCTCTCCATCCCTCTCTCTCCGTCTCTCTCTCTTCATCTCTCTCTCTGTCTGTCTGTCTGTCTCTCTGTCTGCCTCTCTCTGTCTGTCTGTCTCTCTCTCTCTCTCTCTCTCTCTGTTTTCTCGCTTATTCTGTGTGTTTTGTAGTTTGGGATGTATGTTCATGGGTGAACGTTTGTGTGCAGAAATGTTTGTTTCATGACTTAGCTCAAATTTTGTTTTTATATCTATCCATCTATCTATCTTTGTTGTGAATTGGAAGAGCCTCTGTCTATAATGTCAGTTTCCTCTTCAAGTAAACCTCGACCTTCTCTCTATAAAGAATGACCAGATGTTCTTTGGAGTTCGCCACGAGCATTGTAATTCGGTGTAGATGCTGGATTTGGCAATCTCTAGTTAACAACGGGGAATCTCTGCGGTGGCTTCTGTTGCTCTGCCTCAGCAACAGTAACTGGGCTGGGTGGGGTGGAGTGGGGGGTGGTGGGAGGGGGGTGGTTTCTGCTTTTTACGCAAAGCGGGAAAAGCCTTTAGACAAGTTATCCCTAAATAGTCTCTCTAACAATCTCCATGCTCAGCAAATTACTTTCTCTCCAGACTTCACTGTTTCAATCCTCATGGAACATACAAGGGTCAGACCAATGACCTTTTAATTATTCCACTGATTTCAAAAAGGTTCCTTTTTGAGCACTTATTTTTGACATGGAATGACATCTCATTTTTGCTCGTTAATTAAGATGTGGGCCAGCCTGATAGCCTTGAGGGTTACTGGTCTGCGTAGCATTGTACTGAACCGTTCATGCTAGATTGTCCGAGATTTGATCCCTGAACTCTGCTGATCCAGATTAATTCAGTCTGGGAACAACAACAGGGCTTCATGCCCAGGCTTGGGCTGATAAGTGGCAAGTAACATTCGCGCCACACAAGTGCCAGGCAATGACTATCTCCAACAAGAGAGAATCTAACCATCTCCCCTTGACATTCAACGGCATTACCATCGCTGAATCCCCCACTATCAACATCCTAGGGGCTACCATTGACCAGAAACTGAACCGGAGTAGCCATATAAATACCATGGCTACAAGAGCAGGTCAGAGGCTAGGAATCCTGAGGTGAGTAACTCACCTCCTGACTCCCCAAAGCCTGTCCACCATCTACAAGGCACAAGTCAGGAGTGTGATGGAATACTCTCCACTTGCCTGGATGGGTGCAGCTCCAACAACACTCAAGCAGCTCAACACCATCCAGGACAAAACAGCCTGCTTGATTGGCACCCCATCGACAAACAATCACTCCCTCCACCACTGACGCACAGTGACAGCAGTGTGTACCATCTACAAGATGCACTGCAGCAATGCACCAAGGCTCCTTCAACAGCACCTTCCAAACCCGCGACGTCTACCAACTAGAAGGACAAGGGCAGCAAATACATGGGAACACCACTAACTGCAAGTTCCCCTCCAAGTCACACACCATCCTGACTTGGAACTATATCGCCGTTCCTTCACTGTTGCTGGGTCAAAATCACGGAACCCCCTTCCTACCAGCACTGTGGTTATACCTACCCCAAATGGACTGCAGCGGTTCAAGAAGGCAGCTCACCACCACCTTCTCAAAGGCAATTAGGGATGGGCAATAAATGCTGGCCTGGCCAGTGATGCCCACATCCCATGAATGAATTAAAAAAAAGTCCTCAAACAGTTTTTGATTGCTACCCATTGGCTCCTGATTACAAATGCACTTGTGGATACCTTGACTGAGGACATGATTTAGCTCAGGTAAAATTCTCTCCTTGGTTGCGTAGCCTACTAGACATAAATAGAATGCCCACCTGGTTGAGATACAGAAGACCAACTGGCACCTACCCAACCATGTCCCAGTAAGATCATTTCCCTTCAAGGGAGGAGACGGAAAGAACTGGGGAGGTAATATGAAACTGGGTGTCTTGGAGGAATATTAATTTATTTTCAAAAACTTGTAATCCTGCTCTGCTTTTGATCTTGCTGCAGTGATACTATTCCATGGTTTCAGGAGTTATCTAAACCTGGGAGGCTCATTATGTATCTATGGGCAACAGTCGTGTTTGGCTTCCTAACCACATCATGTAATACTGAGATGATTGACTACACTGCACAGGGGTTGAGACTAAGGGCAGCTTGTAGTTTTAGGCTAGAGTGCAGTGCTATTCGAGAGTGTGATTTTCACTTCCTTTTTGTTTTCTCTCCTCTCTCCTGCAAAGTTTCTCCCCTCTGCTCCTGAAGACACTTGACTCCTTGTTGGAGATCAATGCCACAATTTTCAGTCTTCTCCCTTCTCCTGAAGGTACTAACTTGGGAATTTGTTACAGTTCCACAGTGCTTTTGAAGCCTCCATTTCTTCACCCAACTTTCCATTTGAATATACATACAATAATCACAGGAGCATCGACACGGAGCCTAATTTGACCCTTGCTTGTTGCCTATTGGCAAAGGAATCACTAGGCAACAATTGGGAGCATGGACCCTCACTGACCTTCTTTTCCCATTCCCAAGCCCAGAAGCACTGTCATTGTCCTAAATGCTACCTGAATAATAGAACTTAACTCCGAATCAAACCTGGGATCTTTCTGCTCTGTATGGCTCACCAGTTGTGTATGTGCACGTGTGTGTGTGTGTGTGTGTTACCAAATGTTTCAATTCAGTACTACATTCCAACCTGAAATTAAAATAAGGCTTTGGGGTTTGATTCACCTCTACCTTCTGCCATGATGCCACTGAGCGAAGGGTCCTGCTTTAGAGAAATGTCCAGCGATCCAAACTGCAGCATGTTTGGTGAGAGATATCATCAAAATCCTGACATTGCAGTGAGTCTCTCCAAGACCTGAATCACCTATCAACATTCATTGTCAAGGTTCCCACATGCCGAAGGGCTATCTGACCTAGGTACTTGAGGGCAGTGCCCACCTGGGCAATGGCATCTTCCGTAGGGGCAGCATCTTAAAGCCACTCTTAATTGAAGACCATCTGAGGGGGGATGTTCCCATCTTTTTCTTCAATCTGGGACTGGTTGCTGCCAAGTCCTGCAGTCTATGCTCTCTTGAGCCTAGGTAATGTGAACAACATTGGATTAATGCCAGCATTAAAATAATCAATGGGATCGATGGAAATCACTTATCCCTTCCCCAACTTTCTGTCCCTTGCTCAAGGGGACCATTCAGGTGGAATGCCTTGGCAGCAAGGGCATTTCAAGTAGGTTCATCTTGGTTGCAAGCCCAGCTACCAGGAGGGAGACAAGAGAGCTATAAACAGAGAGAAAATCCTGGCCTTTTGTAGAATCTGGAAAACGGCACGTAAATTTCAATAATCAGACGACAACACTAGATTAATCTCCAAACAATTTTTTACTCACTGAACCCTCCATCGCCTCTTCTACAACCTCAGTCTCTATTCACATATCCCTTGCTAGTTACTAGGAGCTGAATGAACGTGGTTGCCTGGCAATATAGATGCCAGAACGTGGAGGTGCATCCATTTGTCTCCTGGAGATGCATTTCGTCCCAACTCTCAATTTCAACAAATTGTAGCACCGTTTATCTTGGCATGAATGATTAATGTTCTTACTGCCGTGTTCTTTTTAATAAGATATTGCAGAAATAATTCAAACAGCTATTAAAGCTGGAACTCTAAGCCCACCGATGCTTACTATTTATGCTTCAATGGAAAGACGTTTCCTCATGTTTATTTACTTTGCTTTCGTTCTCCTTCTGTGTGCAATAGAATCACCTCTGCAATTAATTTCTAATTAAACTGCCACAGGAGTATGTTTCCTCGTTGCAGTTGTTCTTTCTCTTCACACCATCTGTCTTCTGTGTGTGTCGCTCTCTCTCTCCCCACTTACTCTACAGTGTTGCAGCATTGTAATGCCACAAGTTTCGGACTTCAATCACATCCTCAGTGCTTTTTCCCTGATGCCGGTCAATAACTGCAGCAAAACAGATTGCGTTCAGTTCCCACCTTTTTCAACGTTTAAAAAAAAACACTCCAAGCTACTTCACGGTTGTGAGACTAATGGCTGAGCCATTGACTGAGGGATTGGAAAAGTGACCAGGCGCTTGGTCGAAGAGGGGGTTTAAAGGCGATGGAGAGGTTTCGGGATGGAATTCCACAGCCTGGAGCCTAGATGGCTTAGGATATGTCTGCCAATGGTGGGGAAAAACAGTGGATAAAGAGCCAGAGGAAGAGGAGCACAAGAGTTGTGGTGGGAGGAAAGTGGGAGAATGTTGTAAGGCTGGTAGTGGGTAGAGATAGGGAGGACTGAGGCCATAAAGCCATTGAAACATGGGAATAAGCATTGTAGGTTTGAGGTATTTGAGGGACTGGGAAACATTGTCGGTCAGGGAGGACGGGGGAGGGGGTACTGTGCGGTTGGTGGAATGGGTGAGTGAGGATATGGGCAGCAGAGTTTTGAATCGGCTGACAAAGACATGGATGAGAGATTCAGTAGCAGATGGCCGAGGTAAGTGAGAAAGCGGGTGATGTCATGGAGGTTGAAGTTGGCAGCCTTTGTGATAGAGAGAATATAGGATCGGAAGCTAACCGACATGCACATGCTTTGGATCTTAATATACCGGTCAGCCAATTGTGTTGCAAATTATATTAATTTTCTGCCGTACTTCTTGCAGGATAAGAGCGCATAGTGTAGAGGGTAACATATTAGCATGGATAAAGGACTGGTTAGCTCTCAGGAAGCAGAGAGTAGGGATAAATGGGTCTTTTTCAGGTTGGCATGCTGTAACTAGTGGAGTGCCACAAGAATCAGTTCTAGGGCATCAACTATTTACAATCTATATCAATGACCTGGTTGAAGGGACTGAATGTATGGTAGCTAAATTTGCCAATTGACACCAAGATAGGAAGGAAAGTAAGCTGTCAAGAGGAGGTAAAGAGTCTACAAAGGTACATAGATAGGTTATGTGAGTGGGCGAAAAATTGGCAGATGGAGTATAATGTGGGAAAATGTGAACTTATCCACCTTGGCAGGAAGAATAGAAAAACTGTATACGATTTAACTGGAGAGAGATTGCAAAACTTGGTGGTACAGAGGGATCTGGGTGTCCAAGTACGAGTCACAAAATGTTAGTATGCAGTTACAGCAAGTGATTAGGAAGGCAAATGAAATGTTGTCATTTATCACAAGGGGAACTGAGTATCAAAGTAGGGAAGTTTTACTGCAGCTGTACAGGACTTTGGTGAGACCACATCTGGAGTACTATGTACAGTTTTGGTCTCCTTATTTGAAAAAGGATATAATTGTATTCGAGACATTTCAGAGAAGTTTCACTTGACTCATTCAGAGATGAAGGGCTTTTGTTATGATGAAAGGTTGAACAGGTTGGACCTTTATCCTTGGAGTTTAGAAGAATAAGAGATGATCTTATTGAAACGTATAAGATCCTGAGGAATACCAGGAGGATGTTTGCTCTTGTGGGGGAGACTAGAACAAAGCAATACAGTTTTAAAAATAGGAGGTCTCCCTTTTAAGACACGAAAGCTCATTAGATTTATTCAAGGCTGAGTTAGATAGATTTCTGACGGTCAAGGACATCAAGGGTTATGGTGGGCAGACAGGAAGGTGGAGTTGACCACAACCAGATCAGCCATGATCTTATCGAATGGTGGAGCAGGCTCGAAGGGTCGAATGGCCTGCTCCTGCTTCTATGTCCTGTTTCCCCCAGGAATTGAGATACTGATTGGGAAAGACAACAGGAACCCACTTTTTTTTTTAAAGGAAAAACACCTCCCTTCAGTTTAAAAGATTCTATTTAAAACCCCCTATTGAAATGAGAGTTGGAACACTCTCAGCAATACTTCAATTTTCGTAACCAAAGGGGGAGGGAAGTTTAGTTTATGATGATGGATAATGGAGGTTGCACTGGGCTACAAATGTTTAACAGAAAATTAGTGAAATTATTTTCATTTTGATGCTGGTACTTGCTCAAAGAAAATGGGGTGAAAATAGATTTGGATGTGGGACGCAAAACAGCCAGAATCGCATCTGTTGCCCATTATCTTCCCCACCCAATATTCAGTTCTGTTGAAGTCAATGGCACTGAATATTGGACAATGTACAATGGGTAGCAGATGTGATGCAATTTATTTATCCAGAGAGTGGTTAAAATGTGGAACTTTCTGCCAGATGGAGTAGCTGAAGTGAATAACATAGAGGCATTTAAGAGGAATCTAGATAAGAACATGAGCGAGAAAGGAATAGAAGGACGTGCTGATAGGTTGGGAGGAGGTTCATGTGAAGAATAAACACTGGCATAGACCAGTTGGGACAGATGGCCTATTCTGTGCTGTAAAATTCTCTGTAATTACAAATAATGCCACCCATTTTGCATCCTACTCACAGTCAAATTTCACCTCCAATATCTTTGAATAACTATATTTTGCATGACTTTTATTTTACTTAATTTTACCAATCTTAACACCTGGATGGATTATCCTGTGCATTGGAACTGAATCCAAGAGCAGGAAAGTGAAATGCAGCTCCAAAGTACAGTGCTAGCAGGATTTTGAGTCATGGGGCAAAGATTTCCTCTGGTCGTTACGTGCAATGACATCGTAAATGTGTTCATGAAAGATTTCCTTTCTTCAGCTAGAAATAGTGAACCGCGTTAACCCTCACAAACACATTTACGATATTGCTGCACAGAGCAATCAAAGGAACTCTTGCCTCCTGCTGTTCGACACAATGATGCGCTACAGAATTCAATCATAAGTTGCAAACATTGGAAGAGATAGTTTATGCTTAAGTTGATAGTTTCCTTCTGTGTTTTAATAGTATTTATAAATCTTGAATTTTCAATACTAAAGCAAGATTTCTCGACCATACTCAGCTGGGGGAGATTTGCTCTGTGTTCGATGTAGATTAAAAAGAGAAGCGAGGAGATGAGGTATAACTGCTTTTTACCCAGAGAGTGGTTAGAATGTGGAACTCGCGACCACATGGAATGCGTGAGGTGAAAAGTATAGATGCCTTTTAAATGGAAATTAGGTAAGTACATGAGGGAGAAAGGAACAGAGGGGCATGTTGGGTTTAGTTGAAGCAGAGGTGGGAGTAGGGTCATGTGGAGCATGAGCACAGGCACAGACCAGTTGGGCTGAATGGCCTTTTTCTGTGCTGTACTTTCTATGTAATATCAGAAGGTAATATTTGTACATTTATCAAATTTGCACCAACAGTCAACTTTTGAACCTTTTCTCTCCGAGCCTAGGAATGTTTGTAAAACAGTTTCTCCTCATAGAAGGGTGGCACAGTGGCGCAGTGGTTAGCACCGCAGCCTCACAGCTCCAACGACCCGGGTTCAATTCTGGGTACTGCCTGTGCGGAGTTTGCAAGTTCTCCCTGTGTCTGCGTGGGTTTTCTCCAGGTGCTCCGGTTTCCTCCCACAAGCCAAAAGACTTGTTGGTAGGTAAATTGGCCATTATAAATTGCCCCTAGTTTAGGTAGGTGGTAGGGAAATATAGGGACAGGTGGGGATGTGGTAGCAATATGGGATTAGTGTAGAATTAGTATAAATGGGTGGTTGATGGTTGGCACAGACTCGGTGGGCCGAAGGGCCTGTTTCAGTGCTGTATCTCTTAAAAAAAAAGTACAAAAGCAAAATATTGTGGATGCTGGAAATCTGAAATAAAAACAGAAAATGCTGGAAACGCTCAGCAGGTCAGGCAGGATCTGTGAAGAGCATTCAGGTCATGTACCTGAAACATTGACTCTGCTTCTCTCTCCACAGGCGCTGCCTCACCTGCTGAGTATTTCCAGCATTTTCTGTTTTTATCTCATTGTACAAAGCCTTGTTGTACTGAATCCTTCATTCTCCTAAATAATAAATTTCCTGTGGTAAATTGATGAATGTATGCTTCTCTATATTCAGGTTGGTGATTAAAAATAGGAAAGTGATTTCAGAAGCCCTCTCCACAGAGGCACCTAATAGTCAGGGACTTTAATTGCATCGATTGACGCAACAAAATTAAATGGTTGATGTGGCTCCTGTGTTCTCTACTTTGGGACACCAGTGCTCTGCTTCAGAATATCTGAATTCTGTTTTTTTTTAAATATTAAGAGAAGGCTAAAATTAACTTTAACAGGCTCTCTGGTGGTTTAATGAACCATTTGAGAGCTCTTGGCTGCAGTTATACTGTCATGGGCGTAAAGTCAAAGTGATGTGTTATTTGGGGGAGAGAGAGAGAGTCAAAAAGGATAGAGACGGAGGGAGAGAGCACTCATTGATTTTTCCCTACTGTAGTAGCTTCAAACTTTTTGTATTGATTTGTTGGAAGCTGTACTTTGCCAGACAGACTTCAATTTCAGTGAGATCATTTATAAAGGAGACTAAAAATAGCAGGTGCTGCTATGTCGCTGTGACTCCAGCAAATTTGTCAGTGTTAAAATGAAAGCAAAAATACAGAGGAGTCGATAAATACCTTTTTGATTGTTTGCACTTTAACTGATGTGTGTAAGAATAATTGTGACAAGCTACTTTGTGTAGAAAGAAACTGTGGTATCTTAATGGATAGATGGTAGTGAATACCATATTTATGTGCATATAAGCTGCACCTGTGTGTGTATATAATATCACACCCTAAATTTCTAGTTGTCTTTCCCTGAGGGAAAATAAAAATGCCAATTGCTTGTTTATGGGCTGCATGGCCCACTTTCATCAATTTTCTATAGATTTCTATAGATCTATTGTATTGATATCCAGATGTAGAATTATGTTTCATTTTAAATAAAATGTGCCTCTATACTAAGGAGAACATTTTAAAAGATTTTTATAAATAATAACTTACAGCTATTTTATAGTAATCCAAACTTGGCTGAAAATGACTCTGCTCTTCATGGTTTACATTTTCTGAACCCCTCTGTTGAAGTACTGCCTTGTTATTGACTGGCATTCTTCATTTTCTGTATACGCCCTTGTTATATAGCCCTTATATACAATGCATCAGCAATTTGAGGCTTGCTGTTCCTCAGTGATTCATTACAAATTGCAAGGGTCGGGAGGAATGGCTATGTTTAAAGATTTTGATAGTTCAATCTGTATTTTAATTGTAGTTATATATCCTGTCACTATCATTCTTAAACTTGCATTGAGTATATGCAATCCACTCCTATGCACAATGACTTGAGATCTAATTCATGATTATGGCTTGCTCAGTTATGTGGCAATTGCATAAAGCCTCACACTCTCTATCTTGCTCTCGCATACTTTAGCTTTATCGCTAGTTCTCACTTGTGCTACACCCCTTGCATGACTTGTCAGGAGTCATGAAATTGGACTCCCACAAAATTAACTTTTTAATTTGTCCTTCTCTCATCCTTAACTGTTTGGAAGCTTTCACTGATCCAAGATCCAAGATCCTGATCTGAGGTGCCTCCACCATGGCCTAACTACGCTCACCGCACAACACTTCTCGCACCCCTCCACCCCCCCCACCCCACACCCCCATCCCCCTTGCCTCAGTGGGGCCCAGCTGATTGTCCCTGGTGAGGCCGCCGACACTTGCCTTGTTTCCAAGGCTGACGTCCATCTTGCTGCCCAAGCTGGCTGCTGTCCCGGCAGTGGCCACTGCTCCCAGTGGAGCTACTGGACTGAGAGCTGCCGGGTGCTGATCGGCCGGTAGCTCCTAGAGGCAGGACTTCCTGCCTCAGAGGGGCGGAGGTCCCGCTCGAGGCCAATTAAGGACCTGGGGAGCATAAAATCCTTGCTTGACTCCTCAGGCCCAGCGGAGGTGGGCTCACCACTGACTTTTGGCCAGTGGGCGGGGCTTCCCGCCCAACATAAAATTCCGGCCTTGCATTTATATAGCACCTTTCATGACTTTGGCTAATAAACACTTTGGGATGTTCCAATGAAGAAAATTTGAAGTGTAGTCACTGTTGTAATGTCAGAAATGCAGCAGCCAATTTGCACACAGCAAACTCCTAAAAACAGCACTGTAATAATGACATGTTTTTTGTGGTTGGTTGAGGGATAAATTTTGGACAAGACACCAGGGAAAACTCCCCTGCTCTTTGTCAAAATAGTACCACGGGATCTGTTACATCCACCTGAGGGAGCAAACTGGGGCAGGACTTGTAGGTCCAAAGGCGGATGGGCACAAAAATTAGCGCCACCGGTCATCGTGCCAGTTTGCTGCCATTCTGACTGTCAGCGATTTTGCTCAGTGAGGGGAGGAATGTTGTGGCAAGCCACCCGATTCAGAAAATCGGCCAATTGACCTTGTCAAGGGCCTGTTTGGAATTTTGGTGCGGGTACAGGGGTTACATGAAGGATCAGGAGCAATTCAAGTGGAAGCGGGCGGCAACCCAGTAGGAAGCCGGTCATGGCCATTCCATGCAATTAGTTGAGCCCATAAAAGGGTGCACAGCTGAGAGGAGCACTCAGCCATTGGCACATAGGTGCCATCAGGTGATCACAGTTAGCGGAGCAAGTGGTCCATGTACGCTGGGGCAGTGGAGGGGTTCATGACTCTCCTGGGATCATGGGGCATTCGGAGAGGGAGGGGTGGCAGTAAGGATTGAGAGTCCAGCTAACCGCAAGCAAGGTAACAGCTGGACATGGGATTAAGGTACTCGGACATAGGGTCGCGTAGCGATGAGGATCAACACCCTCAGGAGCAGATGTAGCACCCAGGCATGAGGAGAGGAGCAAATGGCACGCAGGCAAAGAAGGCCATACCCACAGCATCGAGTGCATTGCTGAAGAAACAACTACCTGGACATGTCGGAGAATCAATGCTGCAGGAGGCTGTGTTTATCCAGGCAGTTGGTCACAGAGATTTGTGCCCTCATAGTGGAAGACCTCACATCTCATGGTACTGCTCACCATGTCCTGCCAGTAGCCGTCAAAGCCACCGCGGCCTTGAACTTCTTAGCCTCTGGCTATTTCCAAGGAGCAGCAGCGAGCCTTGGTGGCCTATCTCAAACAGCACCACACCTTTGCAACTCGCAGGTCACTGATGCCCTATTTTCCAGAGCTGGGCAGTGCATACAATTCCAGACCGATGGGGACTCCGCAGCACCGACAGCAGTTGGGTTTCACCTCCTTTGCTGGATTCTGACAGCTACAGGACATCCATTGGTTGCATCCATGTGGTTTTCAAGGCATTTAGTGAGCGGCCAGGGTGATTGATCAACAGGAAGGGCTTTCACTCCCTCAACGTTCAGCTGATCTGTGACCATGAGAGCTTCATGCATGAGTGCGTTCACTTTCCTGGCAGCTGCCATGACTCCCTCATCTTCCGGCAGTTCAGTGTGCCGCAGCTCTTTATGCTGCCACTCAAACTTTGTGGATGGATTCCAGGGGACAAGGGTTAGCCCGTGAACAGATGGCTTATCACCCCTTTACAAAACCGTGAGGCAGAGCCATTGATGTGGTATAACTGAACACATCTGCTCACAAAGACTTCCATCAAGCAGGCCACCAGACTTCTGAAGATGCAGTTCCAGCGCCTGGACTGGTCGGGTGTTGCCCTGCAGTACACTCCTGCTAGGCTCTCGTGCATTGTCGTTGTGGTTTGCTGCATTCTCCGTAACCATGGCCCTCCAGACAGTGTGGGCCTTTTGAAGAGGTGAGGCGCCAGAATGACGCAACTCACCAGAGAAGAGGAAGATGCAGAGCAGAGAGGTGTCCAGGGCCTGTGCAGGACTCTAAGATCTCAACAGGATGACGTCAACGTCAGTAAACATCTGATCCAAGCACGTTTCACCTGAGCGATTCTAACTCGGCAGGACTGCAGGATCTGGAACTCACTTCGATCTGCCTGTAAGAACGCTTCCATTGAAGACACAATCCTGCTTTGATCCATTGGAAATGCCCATAGTGGGCATAGTGCCCATCTGTCCAGCAGGCTCACTGTCCCTATTAAATGGCAATTGCTTCCCTTCACCACTTCACAGAATCTCAGAATTGTTACATCGCAGAAGGCGGCCATTCATCCCTCTTTTCCAGTTCTGCCATTAAAGAATGGAAGCTAACATGTCTGGAGTCATGTCAACATTTACAGTGTTAGCTAAAAGCTAGAGTGCATATTAACAATTGAAATAAACCCCAGTGAACCATTCAGTTCTCCCCTTGTGGCTTCGGATGAGGCGGAGCCAGCCTGCTCCCTTTTGTCTGCTCGTGGAGGTGTCAGTACTGACTGCTACATCGGCGATACTGCAGGGACAACCTCCGTCGGAGGGCCCTGCTGCATACCTGGTCCCTTATTTAGAAGGGCTAAGGAAGCCTGTGATGGTGATGGCGTGCCATGAGGGGTGGCACCCTCAGTCCTTGGATGATGGTCTGGATCGCTGGAGGGGGCCACCAGCTGGGACCTAACTGGCATCCACTCCATGCATCTCTGCACCATCAGCACCAGTGGCTGGTCTTTGCTACAGAGCGTGGCATCCATCCTGTGCATGTCAGTGCAATGTTCCTGCATCCACTCCGAGTGCAGCGACATATGACCCCCTGTGAGGTTGGCCGCCAACTCAATGGAGGAGCTCATGCATTCAAAGCCTTCAGCCATAGTGGTGCACGTGAGCTGAATGGACTCCTCCGTTCTCAGCCCATGACCCTGCCTCAGGGAGCTTCAACGTGTGGGCACACATCTCTCACTATTGCTCAAGTACAGCATCCTTTTCTTGTGACTCCGAGGCCCTGCGTCAGTGGTAGGGAAACTATTAGAGAGGATTATCCGGGACAGGATTTACTCCCATTTGGAAACAAACGAACTTATTAGCGAGAGGCAGCATGGTTTTGTGAAGGGGAGGTCGTGTCTTACTAATTTGATTGAGTTTTCTGAGGAAGTGATGAAGATGATTGATGAAGGAAGGGCAGTGGATGTTGTCTATATGGACTTCAGTAAAGGCTTTGACAAGGTCCCGCATGGCAGACTGGTACAAAAGGTGAAGTCACATGGGATCAGAGGTGAGCTGGCAAGATGGATACAGAACTGGCTCTGTCATAGAAGACAGAGGGTAACAGTGGATGGGTGTTTTTCTGAATGGAGGGATGTGACTAGTGGTGTTCCGCAGGGATCAGTGCCGGGACCTTTGCTGTTTGTAGTATATATAAATGATTTGGAGGAAAATGTAGCTGGTCTGATTAGTAAGTTTGCGGACGACACAAAGGTTGGTGGAGTTGCGGATAATGATGAGGATTGTCAGAGGATACAGCAGGATATAGATCGGTTGGAGACTTGGGTGGAGAAATGGCAGATGGAGTTTAATCCGGACAAATGTGAGGTAATGCATTTTGGAAGGTCTAATGCAGGTGGGAAGTATACAGTAAATGGCAGAACGCCTAGGAGTATTGACAGGCAGAGAGATCTGGGCGTACAGGTCCACAGGTCACTGAAAGTGGCAACGCAGGTGGATAAGGTAGTCAAGAAGGCATACAGCATGCTTGCCTTCATCAGTCGGGGCATAGAGTATAAAAATTGGCAAGTCATGTTGCAGCTGTACAGAACCTGAGTTAGGCCACACTTAGAATATTGCGTGCAATTCTGGTCGCCACACTACCAGAAGGACGTGGAGGCTTTGGAGAGGGTACAGAGGAGGTTTACCAGGATGTTGCCTGGTCTGGAGGGCATTAGCTATGAGGAGAGGTTGGAAAAATTTGGATTGTTTTCACTGGAACGACGGAGGTGGAGGGGCGACATGATAGAGGTTTACAAAGTTATGAGTGGCATGGACAGAGTGGATAGTCAGAAGCTTTTTCCCAGGGTGGAAGAGTCAGTTACTCGGGGACATAGGTTTAAGGTGCGAGGGGCAAAGTTTAGAGGGGATGTGCAAGGCAATTTTTTTTACACAGACGGGGGTGAGTGCCTGGAACTTGCTGCCAGGGGAGGTGGTGGAAGCAGATACGATAGCGACGTTTAAGAGACATCTTGACAAATACATGAATAGGAAGGGAATAGAGGGAGATGGGCCCCGGAAGTGCAGAAGGTGTTAGTTTAGGCAGGCATCAAGATCGGCGCAGGCTTGGAGGGCCGAATGGCCTGTTCCTGTGCTGTACTGTTTTTGTTCTTTGTTTGCATCCATTCTGTCAGGACATCGAGTGCTGGGGCTCTCCGCCTTGCAGATGGGTCAGTGATCACCCCGAGTGCCCATTTCTCCAATGATCAGGAGCACCATGCACCATCAGGCTCTTTCTGTATGTCTCTCTGTCTGTCTATCTCGCTCCCTCTCTCTCTCTCTCTATGTCTCTCTCTCTCTCTGCCTCTGTCACTCTCTCTTGCCGGCTCTCTCTCTCTATCTCTCTCTATTTCTCTCTGTCTCTCTGTCAATCTGTCTGTCTCTCTCTCTCCTTCTCCCTCTCTCCCCCTCTCCCTCTCCCTAAGCCTCTGCCTCTGCCCCTTCCATCCCTCTCTCCCTCTCTCCCTCTTTCCCTCCCTCCCTACCTCACTCCTTCGCTCCCTCGCTCCCTCTCTCTCTCCCTTCCTCCCTCTCTCCCTCCATCCCTCGTCCTCTCTCTGTCTCTCTCTCTCCCTGTCTCTCTATCTATTTGTTTCTCTCTATCTATCTCTCTCTCTGTCCATCTGTCTGTCTGTCTCTCTCTCTCCCTGTCTGACTCTCTCTTCCCATCTGTCTCTCTCTGTCTCTCTCTCCATCTGTCTCTCTCTCTCTCTCGCTCTCTCTCTCTCTCCATCTCCCGCCCCCATCTCTCTCTCTCTCTGTGTCTCTCTCTCTGTCTCTCTCCCACTGTCTCTCTCTGTCACTCTCTCTCTGTCTCTCTCTCTGTCTTCTCTGTCGCTCTCTCTCTCTCTGTCACTCTCTCTGTATCTGTTTCACTGTGTCTCCCTCTCTCTGTCTCCCTCTCTCTGCCTCTCTCTCTCTGCCTCTCTCTCTCTGCCTCTCTCTCTCTCTGTCTCTCTCTCTCTGTCTCTCTGTATCTCTTCTTTTCTGTGTCTCTCTGTCTTTCACACTCTCCCTGTCACTCTCTCTCTGTGTCTCTGTGTATCTCTGTCTCACTGTCTGTCTGTCTGTCTCTATCTGTCTGTCTCTCCCTCTCTCTCTCTGTCACTGTCTCTCTCTTTCTGTCTGTCTCTCTCTCTCTCTCTCTCTCTCTGTCCCTTTCTCTCTTTCTCTGTCACTCTCTCTCTCTCTGTCACTCTCTCTCTCTCTGCCTGTCTGTCTCGGTCTCCCAATCACTCTCTCGGTCTCCCTGTTCCTCTCTCTGTCTGTCTATAGCTCTCTCTCTCTCCCCCTCTCTCTGCCTCTCTCTCACTCTCTGTCACTCTCTCTGTCTCTCTCTCACTGTCTCTCTCTCTCTCTGTCTTTGTCTCTCTCGCTGTATCTGTTTTCCTGTGTCTCTCTGTCACTCTCTCTCTGTCACTCTCTCTCTGTCACTCTCTCTCTGTCACTCTCTCACTGTCTGTCTCTCTCTGTCTCTCTCTGTCTGTCTCTCTCTGTCTCTCTCTCTCTCTGTCTCTCTCTCTCTCTCTGTCGCTCCCTCTCTGTCACTCCCTCTCTGTCACTCTCTCCCTGTCACTGTCTCTCTGTGTCTCTCTGTATCTCTCTGCCTCTCTGTCTCCCTCTCTGTCTCACTTCTCTGTCTGTCTGTCTGTCTCTCTCTCTCTCTGTCTGTCTCTGCCTGTCTCTCTCTGTCTCCCTCTGTCTCTCTCTCTGTCTCTCTATCTCTCTCTCTGTCTCTCTACATGACTCTCTCTCTGTCTGTCTCTCTCGCTCTCTCTCTCTCCCGCTCTCTCTCTCTCTCTCTCTCTCTCTCACTCTCTGTCTGTCTGTCTCGCTGTCTCTCTCTCTCTCTGTTCTCTCTGTCTCTCTCTCTCTGTCTTTCTCTGTCTCTCACTCCGTATCTGTTTTCCTGTGTCTCTCTGTCTCGTTCTCTGTCCCTCTCTCTCTATCTCTCTCTCTCGGTCACTCGGCCTCTCTGTCTCTCCCTCTCTCTCTCTCACTATCTCTCTCTCTCTCTCTCTCTCTCTCTCTCTACCTCTCTCTCTCTCTCTATGTCTCTCTCTCTCTCTCTCTCTCTCCCCTCATCTCTCTTTCTCACTCTGTCTCTCTCTCAGTCTATCTCTCTGTCACTCTCTCTGTCACTCTCTCTCTCTCGCTGTGTCCGTCTCTGTCTCTCTCTCTGCCTCTCTCTCTGTCTCTCTGTTTCTCTCTCTGTCTCTGTCTCCGTCCCTCTCCATTTCTGTCTCTCTGTCTGTCTCTCTGTCACTCTCTCACTGTCTGTCTCTCTCTGTCTCTCTATACCTCTGTTTCCCTGTGTCTCTCTGACTCTCTCCCTCTTTGTCACTCCCTCTCTGTCACTCTCTCCCTGTCACACTCTCTCTGTGTCTCTCTGTATCTCTCTGCCTCTCTGTCTCTCTCTCTCTGTCTCACTTCTCTGTCTGTCTGTCTGTCTCTCTCTCTGTGTCTCTGAGGCTCTCTGTCTCTGTCTCTCTCTCTCTCTGTCTCTCTCTCTCTCTCTCTCTGTCCCTCTCTCTCTTTCTCTGTCTCTGTCTCTCTGTCTCTCTCTCACTCTCTGTCTCTGTCTCTCACTGTCTCTGTCACTCTCTGTTTCTATCTCTCTCTCTCTGTCCTTCTCCCTCTCGCTCTCTATCTCTCTCTCTGTCTGTCTCACTACATGACTCTCTCTCTCTCCTTCTGTCTCTCTCGCTCTCTCTCTCTCCCGCTCCCTCTCTCTCTCTCTGTCACTGTCTGTCTGTCTCGCTCGCTCTCTCTCTGTCTCTCTCTTGGTTTCTCGTTCTCTGTCCCTCTCTCTCTGTCTCTCTCTCTTGGTCTCTCGGCTTCTCTGTCTCTCCCTCTCTCTCTCTCTCTATGTCTCTCTCTCTCTCTCTGCCTCTGTCACTCTCTCTTGCCGGCTCTATCTCTCTCTCTATTTCTCTCTGTCTCTCTCTGTCTCTCCCTCTTTCTCTGTCTCTCTCTCACTGTCTCTCCCTCTCTCTGTCTCTCGCTCTCCCTCTCTCCCTGTCTCTCTATCTATCTGTTTCGCTCTGTCTCTCTCTCTATCCATCTGTCTCTCTCTCTCTCTTTCTGTCTCTCTCTTTCCGTCTGTCTCTCTCTCTCCATCTGTCTCTCTCTCTCCATCTGTCTCTCTCTCTCCATCTGTCTCTCTGTCTCTCTCTCTCTCTCCATCTCCCTCCCTCATCTCTCTCTCTCTGTCTCTCTCTCTCTGTCTCTGTCTCTCTTCTTCCCTTTGTCCCTCTGTCTCTCTCTCTCTCTCTCTGTCTTTCTCTGTCTCTCTCTGTCTCTAACTCTGTATCTATTTCTCTGTCTCTCTCTCACTGTCTCTCTCTCTCTCTCTCTCTCTGTCTCTCTGTATCTCTTCTTCCCTTTGTCCCTCTGTCTCTCTCTCTCTCTCTCCCTGTCACTCCCTCTCTTTCACTCTCTCCCTGTCACTCTCTCTGTGTCTCTCTATCTCACTTCTCTGTCTGTCTGTCTCTCTCTATCTGTCTCTCTCTCTCTGTCTCTGAATCTCTCTGTCTCTGTCTCTGTCTCTCTCTGTGGTTCTCTCTCTCTCTCTCTCTCTGTCCCTCTCTCTCTTTTTCTGTCTCTCTGTCTCTCGGACTCCCAGTCCCCCTCTCGTTCTCCCTGTCCCTCTCTCTCTCTGTGTCTCTCTGTCTGTCTATAACTCTCTCTCTCTCTCTGTCTCTCTCTCTCTGTCTCTGTATCTCTCTGTCTCTGTCTCTCTCTCCATCTCCCTCCCTCATCTCTCTCTCTCTCTGTCTCTCTCTCCATCCCTCTCCATCTCTCTGTCTCTCTGACTCTCTCTCTGTCACTCTCTCTCTCTCACTGTCTCTCTCTGTCTGTCTTTCTCTGTCTCTCTCTCAGTATCTGTTTTCCAGTGTCTCTCTGTCTGACTGTCTCTCTCTCTCTCTGTCTCTCTCTCTCTCTCTGTCTCTCTTTCTCTGTATCTCTCTGTCTCTGTCTCTCTCTCCATCTCCCTCCCTCATCTCTCTCTCTCTCTGTCTCTCTCTCCATCCCTCTCTATCTCTCTGTCTCTCTGACTCTCTCTCTGTCACTCTCTCTCTCACTGTCTCTCTCTGTCTGTCTTTCTCTGTCTCTCTCTCAGTATCTGTTTTCCAGTGTCTCTCTGTCTGACTGTCTCTCTCTCTCTCTCTGTCTCTCTCTCTCTCTCTCTCTGTCTCTCTTTCTCTCTGTCATTCCCTCTCTGTCACTCCCTCTCTGTCACTCTCTCTCTCTGTCACTCTCTCTCTCTGTCACTCTCTAACTCTGTCACTCCCTCTCTGTCACTCCCTCTCTGTCACTCCCTCTCTGTCACTCCCTCTCTGTCACTCCCTCTCTGTCACTCTCTCCCTGTCACTCTCTCTCTGTGTCTCTCTGTATCTCTCTGCCTCTCTGTACTCTCTCTCTGTCTCACTTCTCTGTCTCCCTCTCTCTCCCTCTCTCTCCCTCTCTCTCCCTCTCTCTCCCTCTCTCTCCCTCTCTCTCCCTCTCTCTACCTCTCTCTACCTCTCTCTACCTCTCTCTACCTCTCTCTACCTCTCTCTCTCGCTCTCTCTCTTTCTCTGTCACTCTCTTTCTCTGTCACTCTCTCTCTCTGTCTCCCAGTCCCCCTCTCAGTCTCCCTGGCCCTCTCTCTCTGTCTCTCTCTATCTCTCTCTCTCTCTCTCTCTCTGTCTCTCTGTCTTTCTATAGCGCTCTCTCTCTCTCCGTCTCTCTCTCCCTCTCTCCGTCTCTCTCTCACTCCCTTTCTCTGTCTCTCACTGTCTCTCCCTCTCTCTCTGTCTCCCTCTCACGATCTTTCTATCTATCTCTCTGTCCCTGTCTCTCTCACTCCGTCTCTCACTCCGTCTCTCACTCCGTCTCTCACTCCGTCTCTCACTCCGTCTCTCACTCCGTCTCTCACTCCGTCTCTCTGGCTCCATCTCTATGTCTCCGTCACTCTGTCTCCATCTTTCCGTCTCTATGTCTCTGTCTGTCTCTCTGCCTCTCTGTCTCTCTCTGTCTCTGTCTGTCCATCTGTCTCTCTCTCTCTGCCTCACTCTGTCTCTCTGACTGTCCGTCTCTCTCTGTCTTTCTCTCTCTCTCTCTCTCTCTCTCTGTCACTCTCTCTCTCTGTCTCTGTCTCTCTCTCTCTCTCTCTCTTTGTCTCCCTATGTCTCTGTCTCCCTGTGTCTGTCTCCCTGTCTCTCACTCTCTCTCTCTGCCCTGTGTGTCTCTCTCTCTCTCGCTTTCTCTCTCTCTCTGTCTGTCTCTCTCTCCGTCTCTCTCTCCATCTCTGTCTTTCTCTCTGTCTCCCTGTATCAATCTCTGTCTGTCTCTCTGCCTCTCTGTCTTTCACTGTTTCTCTGTCCCTGTCACTCTCTCTCTGTATCTCTCTCTCTATCTCTTTCTCTCTGTGTATCTTGTCTCTCTCTCTCTCCCTCTCTCTCTGTCTCTCTGTGCCTCTGTCTGTGTGTCTCTCTTTCTCTCTCTCCCTTCCTCCCTCTGTCCCTCCCTCTCAACCTCGCTTCCCCTCTCCCCCTCTTTCTCTCCCCCTCTTTCTCTCCCCCTCTTTCTCTCCCCCTCTTTCTCTCCCCCTCTTTCTCTCCCCCTCTTTCTCTCCACCTCTTTCTCTCCACCTCTTTCTCTCCACCTCTCTCCCTCATCTGTCTCTCACTCTGTCTCTCACTCTGTCTCTCCCTCTCTCTCCCTCTCTCTCCCTCTCTCTCTCTTTCTCTGTCTCCCTGTGTCTCTGTCTCCCTGTGTCTCTGTCTCCCTGTGTGTGTCTCTCTCTGTCTCTGTCTCTGGCTCTCACTCTCTCCGTCCCTCTCTCCGTCCCTCTCTCCGTCTCTCCGTCTCTCCGTCTCTCCGTCTCTCCGTCTCTCCGTCTCTCTGTCTCTCTGTTTCTGTCTGTCTGTCTCTGTCTCTATTTCTGTCACTCTGTTTCTCTCTCGGTCTCTCGGGCTCTCTCCATCTCTCTGTCTCTCTCTCGGTCTCTCGGGCTCTCTCCATCTCTCTGTCTCTCTCTGGGTCTCTCTCGCTGTCTCTCTGTCTTTCTCTCTCTCCCTCTCTCTCCCTCTCTCTCCCTCTCTCTCTGTCTCTCTCTGTCTCTCTCTGTCTCTCTCTCTCTGTCTCTCGCTCTCTCTATCCCTCTCTCTCTTTCTCTGTCACTCTCTTTCTCTGTCACTCTCTTTCTCTGTCATTCTCTTTCTCTGTCATTCTCTCTCTCTCTCACTCTCTCTCTCTGTCTCCCAGTCCCCCTCTCGGTCTCCCTGGCCCTCTCTCTCTGTCTCTCTCTGTCTTTCTATAGCGCTCTCTCTCTCTCTGTCTCTCTCTCCCTCTCTCCGTCTCTCTCTCACTCTCTTTCTCTGTCTCTCACTGTCTCTGTCTCTCTCTCTGTCTCTTTCTCTCTTTCTCTCTCTCACGATCTTTCTATCTATCTCTCTGTCCCTGTCTCTCTCACTCCGTCTCTCACTCCGTCTCTCACTCCGTCTCTCACTCCGTCTCTCACTCCGTCTCTCTGGCTCCGTCTTTCTGTCTCTATGTCTCTGTCTGTCTCTCTGCCTCTCTGTCTCTCTCTGTCTCTGTCTGTCCATCTGCCTCTCTCTCTCTGCCTCACTCTGTCTCTCTGACTGTCCGTCTCTCTCTGTCTTTCTCTCTCTCTCTCTCTCTCTCTCTCTCTCTGTCACTCTCTCTCTCTGTCTCTGTCTCTGTCTCTCTCTCTCTCTCTCTCTTTGTCTCCCTATGTCTCTGTCTCCCTGTGTCTGTCTCCCTGCCTTTCACTCTCTCTCTCTGCCCTGTGTGTCTCTCTCTCTGTCGCTTTCTCTCTCTCTCTGTCTGTCTCTCTCTCCCACTCTCTCCCTCTCTCTCTGTCCCTCTCTCTCCCTCTCTCTCTGTCCCTCTCTCTCCGTCTTGTCTTTCTCTCTGT
This sequence comes from Heterodontus francisci, assembly GCF_036365525.1. Taxonomy (NCBI): domain Eukaryota; kingdom Metazoa; phylum Chordata; class Chondrichthyes; order Heterodontiformes; family Heterodontidae; genus Heterodontus; species Heterodontus francisci. The sequence continues at coordinate 44,885,740 of NC_090405.1, read as the reverse complement.
CTCCCTGTATCTATCTCTGTCTGTCTCTCTGCGTCTCTGTCTCTCTGTCCCTGTCACTCTCTCTCTGTCTCTCTCTCTCTTTCTCTCTGTGTATCTTGTCTTCCTCTCCCTCTCTCTCTGTGCCTCTGTCTGTGTGTGTGTGTCTCTCTCTCTCTCTCCCTTTCTCCCTCTGTCCCTCCCTCTCAACCTCGCTTCCCCTCTCCCCCTTTTTCTCTCCACCTCTCTCCTTCCATCTCTCCCTCGTCTGTCTCTCACTCTGTCTCTCTCGTTCTCTCTCTCTCTCTTTCTCTGTCTCCCTGTGTCTCTGTCTCCCTGTGTCTCTGTCTCCCTGTGTGTGTCTCTCTCGCTCTCGCTCTCACTCTCTCGCTCTCTCGCTCTCTCTCGCTCTCTCTCGCTCTCTCTCTCGCTCTCTCTCTCGCTCTCTCTCCGTCTCTCTCTCTCTCTCTGTTTCTCTGTCTGTCTCTCTCTCTCTCTCTCTCTCTCCATCTCTCTGTCTCTCTGTCTGTCTCTGTCTCTATTTCTGTCACTCTGTTTCTCTCTCGGTCTCTCGGGCTCTCTCCATCTCTCTGTCTCTCTCTCGGTCTCTCGGGCTCTCTCCATCTCTCTGTCTCTCTCTGGGTCTCTCTCGCTGTCTCTCTGTCTTTCTCTCTCTGTCTCCCTCTCGGTCTCTCTGGGTCTCTCTCGCTGTCTCTCTGTCTTTCTCTCTCTGCCTCTCTCTCGGTCTCTCTGGGTCTCTCTCGCTGTCTCTCTGTCTCTCTCTATCTGTCTCTCTCTCTCTGTCTCTGAATCTCTCTGTCTCTGTCTCTCTCTGTGGTTCTCTCTCTCTCTCTCTGTCACTCTCTCTGTCTGTCTGTCTGTCTGTCTCTCGGTCTCCCAGACCCTCTCTCGTTCTCCCTGTCCCTCTCTCTGTCTCTCTCTCTCTCTCTCTCTGTCACTCTCTCTCTGTCACTCTCTCTCTCTCTGTCTGTCTGTCTCTCGGTCTCCCAGTCCCTCTCTCGTTCTCCCTGTCCCTCTCTCTGTCTCTCTATCTCACTCTGTCTCTCTCTCACTGTCTCTCTCTGTCTGTCTTTCTCTGTCTTTCTCTGTCTCTCTCTCTGTATCTGTTTTCCAGTGTCTCTGTCACCCCCTCTCTCTGTCACCCCCTCTCTCTGTCACCCCCTCTCTCTGTCACCCCCTCTCTGCACCCCCTCTCTGTCACTCTCTCCCTGTCACTCTCTCTCTGTGTCTCTCTGTTTCTCTCTGCCTCTCTGTACTCTCTCTCTGTCTCACTTCTCTGTCTGTGTCTCTCTCCCTCTCTCTCCCTCTCTCTCCCTCTCTCTCCCTCTCTCTCCCTCTCTCTCCCTCTCTCTCTCTCTCTGTCTCTCGCTCTCTCTATCCCTCTCTTTCTCTGTCACTCTCTTTCTCTGTCACTCTCTCTCTCTCTGTCACTCTCTCTCTCTGTCTCCCTGTCCCCCTCTCGGTCTCCCTGGCCCTCTCTCTCTGTCTCTCTCTGTCTTTCTATAGCGCTCTCTCTCTCTCTGTCTCTCTCTCCCTCTCTCCGTCTCTCTCTCTCACTCTCTTTCTCTGTCTCTCACTGTCTCTGTCTCTTTCTCTCTTTCTCTCTCTCTCTCTCTCTCTGTCTCTCTCTCACGATCTTTCTATCTATCTCTCTGTCCCTGTCTCTCTCACTCCGTCTCTCACTCCGTCTCTCACTCCGTCTCTCACTCCGTCTCTCACTCCGTCTCTCACTCCGTCTCTCTGGCTCCGTCTCTCTGGCTCCGTCTCACACCTCCGTCTCTCTGGCTCCGTCTCTTTGTCTCCGTCGCTCTGTCTCCATCTTTCTGTCTCTATGTCTCTGTCTGTCTCTCTGCCTCTCTGTCTCTCTCTGTCTCTCTCTGTCTCTGTCTGTCCATTTGTCTCTCTCTCTCTGCCTCACTCTGTCTCTCTGACTGTCCGTCTCTCTCTGTCTTTCTCTCTCTCTCTCTCTCTCTGTCACTCTCTCTCTCTGTCTCTGTCTCTCTCTCTCTCTCTCTCTTTGTCTCCCTATGTCTCTGTCTCCCTGTGTTTGTCTCCCTGCCTCTCACTCTCTCTCTCTGCCCTGTGTGTCTCTCTCTCTGTCGCCTTCTCTCTCTCTGTCTGTCCCTCTCTCCCACTCTCTCCCTCTCTCTCTGTCCCTATCTCTCTCTCTCTCTCTGTCTCTCTCTCACGATCTTTCTATCTATCTCTCTGTCCCTGTCTCTCTCACTCCGTCTCTCACTCCGTCTCTCACTCCGTCTCTCACTCCGTCTCTCACTCCGTCTCTCTGGCTCCGTCGCTCTGTCTCCATCTCTCCGTCTCTATGTCTCTGTCTGTCTCTCTGCCTCTCTGTCTCTCTCTGTCTCTGTCTGTCCATCTGTCTCTCTCTCTCTGCCTCACTCTGTCTCTCTGACTGTCCGTCTCTCTCTGTCTTTCTCTCTCTCTGTCACTCTCTCTCTCTGTCTCTGTCTCTCTCTCTCTCTCTCTCTTTGTCTCCCTATGTCTCTGTCTCCCTGCCTCTCACTCTCTCTCTCTGCCCTGTGTGTCTCTCTCTCTGTCGCTTTCTCTCTCTCTCTGTCGCTTTCTCTCTCTCTCTGTCGCTTTCTCTCTCTCTCTGTCTGTCTCTCTCTCCCACTCTCTCCCTCTCTCCCTGTCCCTCTCTCTCCTTCTCTCTCTGTCCCTCTCTCTCCGTCTTGTCTTTCTCTCTGTCTCCCTGTATCTATCTCTGTCTGTCTCTCTGCGTCTCTGTCTCTCTGTCCCTGTCACTCTCTCTCTGTCTCTCTCTCTCTTTCTCTCTGTGTATCTTGTCTCTCTCTCCCTCTCTCTCTGTGCCTCTGTCTGTGTGTGTCTCTCTCTCTCTCTCTCTCTCTGTGTATCTTGTCTCTCTCTCCCTCTCTCTCTGTGCCTCTGTCTGTGTGTCTCTCTTTCTCTCTCTCTCTCTCTCCCTTTCTCCTTCTGTCCCTCCCTCTCAACGTCGCTTCCCCTCTCCCCCTTTTTCTCTCCACCTCTCTCCTTCCATCTCTCCCTCGTCTGTCTCTCACTCTGTCTCTCATCGTTCTCTCTCTCTCTCCCTCTCTCTCTCTTCTCTCTGTCTCCCTGTGTCTCTGTCTCCCTGTGTCTCTGTCTCCCTGTGTGTGTCTCTCTCTGTCTCTGTCTCTGTCTCTGTCTCTGTCTCTCGCTCTCTCGCTCTCGCTCTCGCTCTCGCTCTCGCTCTTCGCTCTCGCTCTCTCGCTCTCATCGCTCTCTTCGCTCTCACTCTCGCTCTCTCGCTCTCTCGCTCTCTCGCTCTCTCGCGCTCTCAGCGCTCATCGCGCTCTCGCTCTCTCGCTCTCTCTCTCGCTCTCTCTCTCGCTCTCTCTCTCCCTCCCTCTCTCTCTCTTTCTCTGTCTCCCTGTGTCTCTGTCTCCCTGTGTCTCTGTCTCCCTGTGTGTGTCTCTCTCTGTCTCTGTCTCTGTCTCTGGCTCTCGCTCTCTCGCTCTCACTCTCGCTCTCTCGCTCTCTCGCTCTCTCGCTCTCTTCGCTCTCTCGCGCTCTCCGCGCTCATCGCGCTCTCGCTCTCTCTCGCTCTCTCGCTCTCCTCGCTCTCTCTCTCCCTCTCACTGTCCCTCTCTGTGTCCCTTTCTCTGTCTATCTCTCACTGTCCCTCGTTGTCTCTGTCTCACTCTCTTTCTCTCTCTCTCCCTCGCTCTCTGTCTCTCTCTCTCTGTCGGTCTGTCTCTCTCTCTCCTCTGTCTCTGTCGCTTTTTCCCTCTCTCTCTTTGTCCCTCTCTCTCTGTCACTGCCTGTCTCTGCATCTCTCTCCTCTGTCTCTCTCTCAGTCTCTCTCCATCTCTATCTCTCTCTCCATCTCTATCTCTCTCCATCTCTATCTCTCTCCATCTCTATCTCTCTCCATCTCTCTCTGTGTCCCCCTCTCTCTCTCTCCCTCTCTCTCTGTCCCCCTCTCTCTCTGTCCCCCTCTCTCTCTGTCCCTCTCTCTGTCCCTCTCTCTGTCCCTCTCTCTGTCCCTCTCTCTCTGTCCCTCGCTCTCTCTGTCCCTCGCTCTCTCTGTCCCTCTCTGTCTCTGTCCCTCTCTCTCCCTGTCTCTCCCTGTCTCTCCCTGTCTCTCCCTGTCTCTCCCTGTCTCTTTCTGTCTCTTTCTGTCTCCTTCTGTCTCTCTCTGTCTCTCTCTGTTTGTGTCTCTCTCTCACTCTCCCTCGCTCTCTCTTGCTTTCTGTCCCTCTCACTGTCTCTCTCTCTCTTTGTCTCTCTCTCTCTCTCTGTCTCCCTCTCTGTCTGTATCTCTCTCTCTCTCTCTGTCTCTCTCTCTCTCTATTTCTG